>NC_137080.1:84012154-84612154 GCF_951640355.1 Cnephaeus nilssonii
GGCAGAGATGGAAAAGGCCCCGGTCCTCCTGATCACCAGGGAGCTCCTCAGCCCGAGAATAGCCCTCAGAGGGAGGCCTAAGGGCCAGGGGATTCCTCCCAACCTCTCTCTTTCCTCCTAACTGTGAGTCACAGAGCCCCTCCCTTGTAGCAGGTATGTGCGAGGCCTGACCATAAGTGCAGGCTTACCCTGCTCAAAGGTCCAGAGGGAACCCTGCTGCAGACCCACTAGGGGGCTCTTTCCTTTGAGTTTCACGGCTCTGCTCCCTGGGGACGCCTAGAGGCAGAAACTGAGTCTCCACCATCAGACTATGGGCTTCCTGAGGCCCAGGCCGAGTCTCCACCATCAGACTATGGGCTTCCTGAGGCCCAGGCTGAGTCTCCACCATCAGACTATGGGCTTCCTGAGGCCCAGGCCGAGTCTCCACCATCAGACTATGGGCTTCCTGAGGCCCAGGCTGAGTCTCCACCATCAGACTATGGGCTTCCTGAGGCCCAGGCTGAGTCTCCACCATCAGACTGCAGGCTCTCCTAGGGAGGGGCCTGAGTTGTCTCCCCCTTGATCTTCTGCACTCATTGATTCATGGATTCGTTCATTCAGTCACTCAGGGGGTGCCTGCTATGTGCTGGGCTCTGGCCTATTGGCCAGCCATGCAGAAGCTGTCTAAACCTGTTCCCAGTGGGAGCAAAGAAGCTGGCTCCGGGGAAGGAGGTGCCAGGCAGAGGGAGCAGCATGAGCAAAGCCGGGAACCTGAGGACTCCTGGAGGCGGGCCCTGGGCGGATGTAGGAAGGGGCTTTGCAGTTGCAGTGACGCATGAACCTTGGAGAAAGGAGGTTTTGAGAATGGTTGGAGATTTCACTACTGTAGCAGGAGATAAAACTCGGGAGAATGTCAAGCATCCTTGCCCCAAGGAAGAGAGGGAAATCTATGGAATCTCTGACTCATCCATCCTGGAGCAGGAGGGAGGTGGGAGAAGTCTTTAGTTCTGGCCTGCCAGGCTGGTCAGCTCCCTCTCCACTGACTCCTCCCTCCCCTGCCTCCTCACACGCCCTGCCCTGTGGGGAATGTATCCTGGGGCCTAGGGGTCACCAAGTTCTTCCTGTTGTCTAATCATAGTCTCTCCTGCTGCATTCTTGCCTGTCCTTGGTGGAGATGGACCACAAGTAGACCTGCAGTCTCTCTTCCCCATCCCCCACCCCCCAGGTCCTGGCAGAGGCCCTCTTCATCCTTTACCCGCCCCAGATCATCGGAGCTGGGTCCAGGGCATGGGGCTAATTCCTGGGAGACGGATCCACTCTCAGGCTCAGGCCACGCCTCCACCCTGAAGCCTAGATGGACTGAGGTTTTAGATCACCCTAAGAGGGTGGAGGGGTGGAGGAAGCCCACGCTCTGTTCCTGTCTCTTTTTTTACCATGACTTTTAATCTTTTTTCCTATATTTGTCTCTTTCTCTCCTCAACTCTCTCTCCACCTCTTCCCCCTTTCTCTCTCTCTCCTTTGCTCTGTCATTCCTTGGTCCTGTCTCCATCTCCTTCCTTCCCAGTCTCCTTTTTTTCCTTCCTCCCTCTAGGTCTCACTTTCTGTCCCCATGTCCCACTCTCTTTCTGATGGTCCCTGGCAGCGTCAGAGGATGAGAAGACAGATTGTGGGGCTGTGGGCCTCTGTGCCCAGCAGTGTGGCAGGTGGCCTGGCTAGGGCCACGGTGCGTGGGAACCTCTTCTTCGCTAGAGTCAGAGGAGATTCGGGGGACAAGGTCTCAGGTGGGCAGGCTGGCTTCTATCCCAGGCTGGTGGAGGGAGTCATAATAAAGGGCCAGGCACCGAAGCCCTGAGAACTTTCTAGAAGAAAAGCAATGTGGTTACTTCCCTAACATGGAAACCTTGCCCATCCAGTCAAGGGAAGGAAGAACATATAATAGTTGGACTTTTTCTCTCCTGCAAAGGTTCTACCTCCCAACTAATGGTGGGATTGGGGACAGTTTGTCGTGGGGAGGGGATGGGTTTAGAGGCAGGACATCAAGGAGGAAGCTGCCCAGCCTCTTTTCGGGCCGATCAGTAGCTCCCTGGACATCAGAGCTGGGCTGGGTGTGCCCAGGGCCTCTGTATGAGCAGCTGAAGGAGGCGGGAGAGGGAACGCTGAGTTTGCAGAGGAAGTTAAGCTCCTGGAGAAGAGACAAGCCAGGACAATGGAAACAGAGTTCTAGACGACCCGCCCCCCCCCCCCCCCCGCCCGCCCCGGGGGGGGGGGGGGGTGTGTGTGTGTCGTGGGCCAGGAAAGCAGGGTAAAGGGAGTTTTCTCCAACAGAAGGCAAACATTTTAGGAAAAACACGGAGCTGAGCTGCCAGATGCTTGTGCCCCTGGAAGTCTGATGGGCCTGGGCCTCTTGTGAGGGTGGATGAACATTGATGGGTCTTGCGATCTAGACTCCGAAGACTGCGCCCAAGAGCTCAGGGCTAAGCGAGAGAAGTGTCTTCCTACTCCCTCCAAGGGGTGCGTGGGCCCGAGACTGTTCTATTTGAGAATAATAGTGGGGCGGGCAATGTTTAGGAACTTTCCTGGTGAAAGACTCAGTTTGATTGCCTGAGGGCACTGGGGTAGAGAAAATGGGACCCCCCCCCTCCCCAGCCTGATTGAGGAGGGGTGAGGGCTGGCAGGACTGCTGTCCCTCGGGGTGGTGGGCAGGATCAGGCTCCCTGGGCAGAGGCAGCTCCACCCCTACCCCGGGCCCCACTCATTCTAGAAAAACGTGGTAGCCAGTGCACACACCGCACATTGTTCCACTCCCCAGGCGTTTGCCTCTGCCCCCGTCAACTTTGTTGCCACTTCCTGGTGGCAAGCTGGCAGGATCCCTCTCCGAGCCCCGGACTGCCCACCTGGCTAGGTGGGGTTCCTTCCCTGCTTACTAGTTGTCCCCAGGCAGGAGACAGAATAGGGGCCACTCCAGAGCAGGGACATGCATGCTGGGCCTGCTGACCCTCAGGAATGGCACCCAGGCCCCACCCTGCCAGCAGCCCACCCTGCACACCTTGCCCTCTTCCAGGATCTGCCCAGGCTGGTCTACCTTGCATCCCCACCCCACCTCATTGTTTCCCATGAGTCTTTGCAGAGGTCAGTTTTCCTGCAGGGGCTGCTCACCCTTCCTTCATTCCATTTCTTAGGCTTCAATTCTTGGCTGCAACTCACCTCCTCCAGGAAGCCTTCTTTGATTGCCCCCTTGTCTCAGATAGTCCACTCCCCCTGGGCCCTGTCCAGTTGCTGGGCCACAGCAGGCTCACTGCAGGACCAATACCCAAGTTTCCTGGCTGAGTGCGTGGCAGGGAACAGCCCCGGGCAGGGGAAGGTACCCGCCACGGCTATGCACTTCCTGTGCAGAATCCATTCATTCACACAGCAGCCCTTTCAGGCAGAGGCTACCACTCCAATGTAACCAACGCTGTTGAAGTCACACAGTAGCACCCCACAAACTATGACACTCTCAAATGACATGGGAATGGTAGGGGCTTCCAGGGGAGAGGGACACGTCCCCCCACCCCCCAAAGGACTTGGTGTGTCAGCTCCCAGCTGTGCTGGGATGGAAAGTCCAGGTGTTTCTACCAGAGTTGGGATGGAGGCAGGAGGCTGGATGAAGTGAGCCCTGAGTGCTGGCCCAGGTTTAATCTACGCCTTTTGCCGTCCCCCTGAAGACCTCTCAGCACCACCCTCCTCATGGAGGGCTCACCCCCCACTGTCCTTCCAACCCTGCCCACTTTGCTCCAAGACCCTGCCTCTGGCTCCCTTCCCCATGGATGGCCCCGAGATGCCTGGTCCAGAGCAGCCTGCTGGTTCCCTGCCCCAGCTGGCCCCTATCCTGCTCCCTTGCTCCCCTCTCCAGACCACCTTGCCTAGGTTCACCCAGGATCTCCATCCAGGGCCCTTCTCTGGCTCTGGGAAGAACCTGGGTTTGGACTTCTCATCCCTGTGACCATACACAGAACCCATTCCTCCTTCCCTACCCTGACTCCGTTCTTCTTCTCTCCTAACTTGGGGGCACAAACATGTGCAAAGCATGTGTTCATGTCAGACCCAGGGCCTAGATCCATGGTGAGTGGGCCCATAAACAGCTAAACAGACAAAAACATGAGCTAAGATAGCAGGAGCCCAAGCAAAGCATTGTGGGAGCTTGGAGAGAAGCAATGACTGCAGGTGGTGCTAACTGTCCTGCAGAGGTGGCTAGAACTGAGCCTAAAGGGTTCTTACAGGCAGAGAAAAGGGCATTGGGCATGGATCTGGTGGAGGGGGGACTTCTAGGCCACTCCCTGATTCCAGAGGAATCTTCCATCTTGGATTGTGACCTTCCAGGCAGGACCTGTATCCTCAGAAGCAGTGCTTCTCAGACTGCCTTGGGGAAGGAGCAGTTATCTATTTTTTAATTCCAATTTGTCATAGACTAATCTACACTAATAAAAGAGAAAGATGCAAATTGACCGTACCTTCACGACGCCCACCAGCCAATCAGGAGTGAGTATGCAAATTAACCCAACAAATATGGCGGTTTAATTTGCATACACAGACGCCAAGCGGCCAGGGGCGAGACGCTTTGTGTCTTCACCATGTCGATGATACAGGCGTTCTGCACAGCCCCAGCTGCTTCAGGCCTCTGGGCAGCGTGGGAAGGTGGGAAGGTGGCTCCAGCCGGAGCGAAGGCAGTGCCAGCAGCCAGGGGAAGGAAGGCCCATTCTGCACGAATCTTCGTGCATCGGGCTTCTAGTAATATTATAAAATATAATACAAAGGGCCCTAGCCAGTTTGGCTCAGTGCATAGAGCGTCAACATGTGGGCCAAAGTGTCCCCGGTTTGATTCTGGTCAAGGACACATAACACCTTTGCAGGCTCCTCCCTGGCCCAGGTCTTAGGGCACATACAGGAGGCAACCAATTGATGTGTTGTTTTTTTTCCACATTGATATTTCTCTTTGTCTTTCCCTCTCTCTTCCACTCGCTCTAAAAATCAATGGGAAAATATCGAGTGAGAATTTAAAAAATAATAATATAATACAAATGAATGAATAGAAAAATAAAATCAGACATACAAAGTACAAGCCCCAATATGTTGTTAGATTCAACAGATATAAAATCACTCTATCAAACTATTAAATAATCTTGCCTGGCTGTCATGGCTCAGTGGTTGAGCATCGACCTATGAATCAGGAGGTCATGGTTCAATTCCTGGTCAGGGGACATGCCCAGGTTGTGGGCTCGATCCCCAATAGGCGGCGTGCAGAAGGCAGTTGATCAATGTTTCTCTTCATCATCATTGATGCTTGTATCTCTCTCTACCTCTCCCTCTCCCTTCCTCTCTGAAATTAATAAAAATATATTTTTAAAAGGTTCTAAATGCTACTGCCCTAGAACAGTGTTTTCAAGCTGTAGGTAACCTGTTAGCTGGGGGGACGGGGGGAGGGCGAGAATGAATTTAGTAGGTTGGGACCAACACTTTAAAAACATGAAATAGATTAGAGTAGAAAATAGAGTGCTTTACCTGTGGTGGTGGAAGCACGGTTACGAGGAACGTTTATTTCAGGTGCATGCTCACATACGTGGGCTTGTACTGGGTTGAGAGGTGAGAGGTATGCTGTGCTGGGCCCAGGGCAGCCCTCACACACAAAACAGGGGGCCTGCCTTCAAGAAGGGAGCGGCTGTGCTGGGGGTCAGAGCTGTACTGGGGGCTCAGGGAATGGAATGCATCATGTCAAAGGATATGTGCTGGGAACTGAACCTGGGACCCAGACAAAGGCTCCCCCCCAGGCTGGGCCAGGAAAGGGCCTGGCTCCCCGGGGGCCCTTGATGGCGGGAACCACATAACCCCATCCGGAGTGCCTGCTTAGCTGTCACCCCCTCTTTCAGGTCCCTGTTGATACCCTGCTCCCAGGTTAGGGGTGTACTCTAATTTGTTAAACCAGTGCTCTGTGAGCGAACCTCTGGGCTGCTTCCACTCTTTAAAAGAATCAGAAACAATTATAAACAATGCGGCGATGAGCCTCTCAGCACCTCTCGTATCACACGGAACCAGAAGTCCCATCACTTCACCTCCTGTTTCTCTGTCTTTGCCCACACATGGTCCACATTGCTTCTGCTCCCTCAGCTCCCAGATGGCTGGGTTTCATGTCTTGGGGCTAAACATGAGCCAGAGGACTGGAAACTGTGACCTTCCTCCGCAGGCCACACACCCTCCTTTCTCATAACGACTCCCCTGGTTTCCCAGGCTTCCCAAGCACCTCGCTGTATCCTAAGGACCCTTTGACTGTAAGTCACAGGGAACGCAACTCAAAATGCTGTAGGCAATACGGAAAGTGTTTATTTCACAAGACAGGAAGTCCCGAGGTCGGATGGCTGCAGGACAGTGAATGGAATGGCTCTACCACATCATCAAGCCTCCGGGTCCTGTCTTTCTGCTTTGCTCTCCTCAGTGTCGGCTTGCTCCTCGGGTGCTATAGCCCCCCTCATGACGACAAGAGAGCTGCTGACGTTCCAGGCATCACATCCAGCCGTGATACCTCTGGAGGTTGAAGAGGGGCCGTTGCTTCTTGTGGATCTGTTTTTAAGATCAGGAAAATGTTTGCCTGAAGTGCAACCTTACCCTCGGCTCTCATCGACCCCGGCTAGGGCACAGGCTCATTCCTCTGCTCACGCTTGGTAGGGCTGTGTGAAGGGTGGGCTGTGTGAAGGGTGGGCTGGGTTTTAAAGGGGAAGAGGGACAGGGGGACAGAGGCTGAGTGGATACCCGCAGTGTCTGTCATGCAGGCTGGTGGTCTCCCCAGCGGACTCGGTCTCTGTGTTCCTCAACCAGCTGGGCCTGTGGCTCCTGCCCTGGAGACTCAGCTTGACTCTGATTCAACTAGAAATCTGTTCTTGAGGGAATGAAATACGGCCTCACCCTTGAGGGTGTTTGCTGTCATGCAGGAGAGGAGAGAGCAGAGCCAGGGTACAGGGCCAGGGAAAGAAGGCGGCATCTGCTGAAACTGGAGACAGGAAGTGCTCCAGGCCTTCTCTCCGAGGGAGGGAGCTCACGAGGAGCCCTGCGCATGCTGGAACGGATGCGGGGACTGACTGAGATGACCTTTCAGCTGGCTCCTCCCAGTGCTGGGGCCAGCTCTGTGTTAGGGATGGGGAGACCGAGGTGCAGGAGGTGCGGAGGCAAGGGGGGCATTGACCCCAAGCTAGGGGCCCCTTTGTCCTTGTCCCTGAGTCACAGAGGGCCATGAAGGGAAGGAGGGCTGTGAGTCAGGAGTCTACCTGGGGATAAAGAAAAACACAGGAAGTGACTCAAGGCCATAGGGCAGACAGGTGGCCTGCGGTGCCCCGGGACAGACCCTGGGGGAGTTGGCTGAGGGCAAGGGTCCCCTCCCCAGAGGCCGCGGTGCACACCATCATGGCTATTTCTGCCAACCACGTTTCCCACAAACCCTTCCCCTCCTCACCACAGCAGGCCGCCTGCCCACTCGCCCACAAACAGCCTCCAGCTGTTGCAGTTCCTGGCTCTGGTCCACCCCCTGCATCCGGGAGGGCTCATCACCTCTGACCCCAGAAGATGGGTCAACCCCCTTCCGTGTCTCCCCCCAGTCCACTCCCCTCCACCCTCACACCCGGAAGGGAAGGACGCTGGAGCCACCAGAAGATGGGGGTCTTCTGAGCAAAGCAGATGCACCCATGCACCATGTAGGACGGGGCTGTCCTCCGTCAAGGCTATGGCCTCAGGTGGAGTGACAGGTGGGGGCGGGGGGAGCACAAGCCTGGCGAACGGCTGGGTCCTCTGCTGTCAGAGGGGCCTTTGTTCCATTCACTGGCGTTGGGGTTTGAGGCCAGGGCCCCAACTAGACTATTTTGCCTCCCTTGACCACTGTTTTTATGCCTGAAGCCTCCTTAGGGACCTCTGAGGGAGGAGGTGTGGCCGGGCCAAGGCAAATTAAAGCACATTATTTTAAATATGATTTTACAAATGTAGGTTCTATGACTTATAAGTGTAGCAACTTGCTTTTTCACTTATTATCTTAGACATTTTCCCATAATAGTATAGACAGCTTTCTTCTTCTTTTTATTTATTATTTAAAAAAATATTTTTATTGATTTCAGAGAGGAAGGAAGAGAGATAGAAACATCCATGATGAGAGAGGATCATGGATCAGCTGCCTCCTGCCCGCCCCCTACTAGGGATTGAACCCGCAACCCGGGCATGTGCCCTTGACCGGAATGGAACCGGGGACCTTTCAGTTCGCAGGCCGACGCTCTATCCACTGAGCCAAACCAGCCAGGGCTCTTCTTCTTTTCAGTTGCTGCAGAGTAGTTCACTCCATGGAAGCACTGTCATTTATTTTACCACTCCCCTACAAGGGAACCTCTGGGTCGTTCCCCCAACTTCAAAAAACAAAAGTTATAAACAATGCTGCAGTGAACATCTTTGTTCCTTGACCTTCAGGCACTTGGATAAATGCTTTTGTGGGATAACATCCTAGAATTTAAACTGCTAGGTCAAAGAACCTGAACATTTACATGTTAGTAGATAAGACCTAATCGCTCTCCAGAAGGTAGACTTCTTTCCGTTAGCGTTGTACGAGCAGCCTGTGTAACCACACCCCCACAACACCCAAAGTTACGAATCTTCTTAATCTTTGCCAATCTGATAAGGGAAAAACTGTATCTTGTTTTCATTTGCATTTGAAATTGTTAGTGAGATGGAACATTTTGTATATTTTTATTAGCCAGTTGAAATTGTGAGTGACCTGTTTATATCCTTTGCCCATATTACCCCATTGGATTATTGTCTTTTCCTTCATTTTTTTTTTAAAAATATAAATATGTCATTTATGAATTAGGAAAGTGAGCATTTCATCATATGTCTTGCAGGCATTTTTTTTTTCTTATTTTGTCTTTTGATTTTGCTTAGGAAGTTTTAAAACATATTTTTATGTGGAAGATGTACTAATCTTCGCTGCTATGACTTCTGTTTTGTTTCATGACTACAAAAGCCTTTGCTTCCTACCTCAAGATCATAAAAACATTTACACACATTTCCTTCTAGAACTTTTTACGGCTTTATTTTTCAAATGTTTTATTAAATTTTTTTCCTTTGAATCTTTGATGCAGCTGAAATTTATTTCAGGTAGGGAATGCAGGTTTATTTACTTTGTTCCAATATCTGGCTAGTGTCTTAATTTATTGAATGGAATACTCATGTTTATTTGGGTCAGTTTAAAATTTCTGCATTCTTTACTGCTGACCTGTGTGTTTGTACCAGTTCCATACTATTTTAATTATTGTAGCTGTGCAATATTTTCAAAAGTGTTTTATGAGGCTACTCCTCCCTTGTTAGTTTACTTTTTTCCCCTCCAGAAATTTTGTGGCTATTCTTTTATATTTATGTTCCCATGCATTTATAATCATTTTTTCAATTTATCTCCAAAAATTCCACTGAATTTATAGACGCCGTGTGGGGACACTGACATGTTTACAACGTTACTGACTTTTTATCTAAGAGCCAGGTCTCTCTCTCTCCGTGTGTTCAAGTCCATGGTTAAGTCCCTCCTTTGGGTTTTATAGCCCTTCCCATGTAGACTTGCACATTTCCCCTCTGTTTCACATTACGATTTCGTTATCTTCGTGGATGGGACACTATTTCTTGTGTTTAAGTCATCTTGCTTTTAAAAATAGCCACTTTGCTAAAATTCTCTGATTATTAAAGAAGTTCTTTGGGTGATTCTTTTGGAATATCGATGCATAGAATCATATCATCCAATGATAATACTTATGCTTTCTCTTCACAATTTTTATAGCTCTTATTTTATTCTTTTATCTAATTGCATTATGAAGTTCTCCCAGAACGATGTTAAGTGCTAGTGGCAATAGTTTATGGTGGGAGCTGACAACATCTTTAATATGGGACTATGTCTAGAGTCTCCCATTAAACATTATGGAGCAAAATGAAGCTCTTTATTTTACACTAGAGGCCTGGTGCACGAAATTCATGCAGGGGGGGGGGGCGTCCCACAGCCTAGCCTGCACCCTCTCCAATCTGGGACCCCCTCAATGGATGTCCGACTGCCCGTTTAGGCCCGATACTGGTGGGATCGGGCCTAAATGGGCAGTTGGACATCCCTCTCACAATCCAGGACTGTTGGATCCCAACCACTCGTCTGCCTGCCTGCTTGATTGCCCCTAACCACTTCTGCCTGCCAGCCTGATCACCCCCTAACCACTCCCCTGCCAGCCTGATCGAAGCCTAATTGCTCCCCTGCCAGCCAGATTGCCCCTAACTGCCTGCCCCCTTGCTGACCTCCCCTGCAGGCCTGGTCACCCATAACTGCCCTCCCCTGCAGGCCTGGTCGCCCCCAACTCCCCTCCCCTGCAGGCCTGGTCACCCCTAACTGCCCTCCCCTGCAGGCCTGGTCGCCCCAACTGCCCTCCCCTGCAGGCCTTGTCCCCTCAACTGCCCTCCCCTGCAGGCCTAGTCACACCCAAATGCCCTCTCCTGCTAGCCTGGTCACCCCCAACTGCTCTCTCCTGCAGGCCTGGTTGCCCCCAACTGCCCTCCCATGCCGGCCATCTGTGGCGGCCATCTTGTGTCCACATGGGGTCAGCTATCTTTGACCACATGGGGGTGGCCATCTTGTGTGTTGGAGTGATGGTCAATTTGCATATTACCTCTTTATTATATAGGATATTAAGATAGTGTGTTACGTTGTGATTTCCAGTATTCAGCCTTCTTGTTCTTCTGGAAAGAACCACACTTAGTCTTAATGCATTTTGCTTTTATTACCAGTCCTGAGAAACACACTCTTAGCTCAAAACGTCCTCCTTAGCTGATTATTCCTCCCTTGGAAGTGGAGGCACGAAGGCAGGTGGAGGTGTGAGATGTGTGTGTGTGTGTGTGTGTGTGTGTGTGTGTGTGTGTGTGGGAGTGGGGGGGTGGTGGCAGCCGCAGGGAAGAGCTGAAGTCCAGGATGTGGGCTCTCAGCTTTCTGTCTCCAAGGGAATGGGGACCTACAAGCACCCGTTCCCCCAGACTGAGAGGAACCAGCTGATCAGGGGGTGAGGAGGACCAGGGAAAAGGAGGAAGCAGGGGGTCTTGGAAGAAAACCAGGGAGTCTGCTTGTCCCTGAGGATTTCCTGCCCCTCTGTCCCCCTCAGGGCTACCTTGAGTCCTAGTTTTTTGTGGGAATATGGTTCTGAACCTTGTGTTCGCTCAGGTACGGGTGGGTATTTCTATGCCAGGGGAGGGGAGGCATGGCTGGAGGAGTTCTCTGAAGCTGTTAGATCAAGGAACAGCCTGATTTGGCGATTTCTGAACATTAGGACTTCACTCAGGAGCTTCTGAGAGCCATGACCACATCTCCCCTCTACCCGTCTCCTGCAGGCTCCTCAGGGTGTTCTTTTGTCCTAAACACCTGACCTTGCTCCACTGGCGTCCCATTTCCTGATGCAGCCGTGGGGTCCTCTGGCCACGACCCTTTATTAGAAATCTGCCTTCATTATCACCCTTGGGTAAATGTTGCTGTGCCCAGGGAGTGCCGGACAGAGGAGAGGATTGGGGGAGAGAGGAAGGAGACTTTCTAGTGTGGACCATGACAGACATCAAGGTGGCCAAGGGCTCCTTTGTAGATGATGGGCTGAAGGAGATGGTTAGAAGGAGACAAGAGGGCCCCTCAGATGTCTGCTCTGAGCTGCTCCCCCCCCTCCTTACTACAACTCCCAGCTCTGGGAGCACAGAAGGAACACGCCTTTGACCCGGAATCTCCACGTCTCCCAGGCCCACGAACTCCCTCTGGCCCTTCATTAACCCAGTCATTTAAGAGGAAAGGAGGTGACTTTGTGGCTGTGTTTATACTACCCAAATGGGTATAGACACACCCTTACTTTTTTTTTCATGAGAGAAGGTCAAGAGCATACAGACAGGTGTGGGGGCAAACTGAGTTCCAGGCAGAGTGAGAAAGAGCCTGGTCAGCCACTGTCAGGAGGCCAGCAAGAGAGGATGTTGGGCAACCTGCCTGGATTGAGTGCAATGACCTCTGGATGCTGATGGGATTAAAGGATTCTGAGTCTTTTCCTGCTACTTTTGGTGCATCCCAATAGGGCCAGCTGGAGCTAACCTCATTTCCTAGCCATGGGAGGCCGGACCAGAGTGGGGAAGTTGGTCAGCCGGAGCGGCTCCATCAAGACAGAAAGAGCAAAGCAGATCCCAGCCTTGGGAGAATCAAGACCCTGGGCAGACACTTGAGGCAGGGGCTTGGATAGAAAGAGGCAAGATGGGCCCTGGCGTCTGGACCTGGGCTTCCAGAACATGGAGGGGGACATGGCAGAAGGAGGAACCCTTGAGACATTTGAGTTAGCCCCCAACAGCCACAACCCAAGAGGGCTTTCCTTAGAATCATCTTGCAAAATCACGATGGATCCTTCACTGATGTGGCTTCCTGTGGAAAAGTGAACGCCACTGGTGGGTCCTGTTAAGTGCCCTGGCATGTCTTACTCATTTCCAGCCTTCTCGATTTCTGCACCAGGCCCCGGCCCCCGGGGAGCTGCTGGTAAACGCGTCCCAGATGTGTGGTGTGAGATAGAGCCAAGAGGGTGAGGTGACTGCTTTTGGGAATAACAATGCAATTTCCTTGGAAAGCCTTCTCCTTGGGGCAGACACTGCCTGGTGTTGGCAGTTTAATGAGACCAGAAGAGCTCTCTCTCCCTTCCCTCAAGGCCAGAGACTCTCAGGGGTGGAGGGACCCTCTCCCCACTATGCTCCAGGGGGCCTTGGGGGTCCTATGGAGCCTCCTGAGGCTGAGCAGGAAGGGCGTAGGCACCACCCCGGTCCTCTTCCCCCCACAACCAAAGGGGCCCCTGCTTTGGTCTGCTGGTTGTACACATGGGGCTGGGATTAAGGGAGCTGTGTACCCTGAGCTCTGAATCTTCACCTGCTTGGAGAAGGCCCTGGAACGGCCAGAGGGCCCTGCACCGTGTGTCTGTACCTGGGCCGTGGGATGCTGGGCTTCGCTCAGGTCCGGAGGCCCGGGTCTGTTTCCTTGGTGGCTGTCACCTGCGAGTCCCCAGCTCGTGGAGGCCTCTCTCTGGGCATTGCATGTGGCACCCCACACCTCAGAACCAGTAATCGCCCAGAGCATCCTTTTCACGCTGCGACTTTCTCTGACGTCCCTTCTGTCACCCCTCTCCTGCCTTCCTCTTTTGCCATGTCTTCCTCCTACTCCCATGTTCTCCCCTTTTAAGGGCTTGAGCAATTAGGTTGCATCTACCCAGGTAATCCAGGAAAACCTCTCAATTTTAAGGTTCATAACCTTAATCACATGTGCCAAACCTCTTTTGCCAGGTACCATACTATATTCCCAACCCCAGGCATTAGGGCGTAGACATCTTTGAAGGGTCGTTATCACCGTGTTTAAGCTTTCAGTCTTTTCTCCAGGCATATTATCTCTGCGAAGACATAGTTGAACACGTGCACAGTGTTGCTCGCTGGCAACTCAATGTCATTCCACTCCCCCCGCCCCCACCTGGTCCGTGCTTTCCTCTGGCCAGCAGGGCCTGGAAGCCAGAGAGCGACAGTTCTCAGAATCCCCAGTAGGCAACGGGAAGGCACTTCCCTGAGATCTGATCTGGCAGGTGAAAGAGAAGCATCAATCACAGCATTGTTCTCCTGGCAGCGTGGCCAGGTATGCGGGCTTCGGCGGACAGGAGATTTGGGAGCAGCCTTCAGGCATTTTCTCTGCGTTGGTGCTGGCGTGTCAGGTGTCCTGAAGTTACAGGCGACATCCTAAAGCCCTGAAAGCTAGCAGTGACCCTGACAGCCCTCCACCACGAACCGTCCACAGCTTTGTGTACACCTCATTCCCGGTATTGTGCTAAGCCCCTTTCTGCTCGAAACGGCTGGAGTGGTATCTATGCTCCCAGCCGACGGATACAGGGGTCCTGCTGACCGTAGCGATTTATAACCTGTTTGTTTCCACTTAATAAGAGGTCATAAAGATAAATCTGTCCACGGGTTCTTCAATATTCTTAAAATATTCAATAAAATGTGGGTTTCCTACGGATATTTCATTATTTATTTAACCAACCCCCTGTTGTTGGACATTCAGGTTGTTTCCTGTTTTCACTTTTATAAGCCATGCTGTGAAGAGCATCTCTGGCCAGGAATCTCCGTGCACGGCTGAAAGTGTTGACTTAGAATATAGTAAGTGTAATTTCAGTTGCAGGGCATTCACTTTTGGAAAGCTTGTACGCATATTTCAGCTAACTCACTGTGTTTTCTTTCTTTTTTTTAAAAAAAAAATATTTATTTATTGACTTTTTTACAGAGAGGAAGAGAGAGTTAGAAACATCCATGAGAGAGAAACATCCATCGATCAGCTGCCTCCTGCACACCCCCTACTGGGGATGTGCCCAACCAAGGTACATGCCTTTGACTGGAATCAAACCTGGGACCCTTCAGTCCGCAGGCCGACGCTCTATCCACTGAGCCAAACCGGTTAGGGCCTTGCTGTGTTTTCTTCCCTTGGCCTGCAGGGCGCCGCACGCCTCAGGTCCTCCTCTCTCCTCTGGGCTGTGCTCCTCTGTCTCCTCGGCTGGTTTCTGTTCGTCTCTGACCTCTGACCAGTGGAGAGGCCGGGGACTCAGCCCAAGCGTGTCTTCTCTCACCTGCACTTATTCCGTTGGTGAATTAATGTACTCTCGTTGATTTAAATACTATTCGTATGCTGATGACGCCTTCATTTATATCTTAGGCCCAAGCCTTTCCCAGAACTCCAGATTTGCATATTCAGATTGCCTGCTAACATCTCTACCTGGATATTTGATGGGAAGTCAAAGTCAAAACTAAACTCAGAGCTTGCCTCCAAATCCAGCTTCCCACAGTCTTCCCCACCTCAGTTACCGATAACTGCTCTCCCCATGTGGCTCAGACCAAGTCGTCCTGACGCCTGTATTTTCCCCACCCCCTTTGTCCAATCCATGAGCAAATCCATTGACTCATTTGAATTGCACCCATAATCCAACCCCTTCTCACCAGCCCCAACGTTACCACCTGGTCTCACCACCCACTGGGTCCCCCCACTGGCCTCCTAACTATAAAACTCTCTGCTCCCCACCGCCCCCGCCCCACCTTCGCCCATGCACACACTTAGTCTATTCTCAACAGTGGCCAGAATAATTACGTTAAAACACGAACCAGATAACATTGCTTCTCCACTCAGAACCCTCCAGGGACTCCCATCTCCCTCAATAAAAGCCAGTGTCCTTACAATGGAATACTATGCTGCCATAAAAAAGAAGGAATTCTCATCATTTGCAGCAACCTGGGAGGAATTGGAGAACATTATGTTAAGTGAAATAAGTCAGTCAATGAAAGAAAAATACCACATGATCTCACTCATTTATGGATAATAAAGAACATTATAAACTTGAACAAAAAGATAGATACAGAGACAGTAAAGCATCAAACAGACTGTCAAATTACAAGGGGAAGGTTAGGGAGAGGTGGGGGAGATAAGAGATCAATCAAAGGACTTGTATGCATGCATATAAGCATAACCAATGGATGCAAAACTCTGGGGGGTGGGGGCATATATGGGAGTGGGGTGTGGGGAGGGCAATGGTAAGATATGTACACATATAATACCTTAATAAAAAAATTGAAAAAAGAAAAAAAAAGCCAGTGTCCTTACAGTGGTCTGCAAAACCTTAACCAACTCCCCACCATTGTCCCCTGACCTCCTCTCCCCACTGTCCAGCCACCCAAGCCTTCTCGCTGCTTCTCAAACATTCCAGGCAAGCGTCTACCTTGAGTCATGGGACCACATGTCCCCTCTGCTTAGACACCTTGCCCAGACGTCCACACGACAGGATCCCTCCCCTCCTCCTCAAATATCTCCACAGTGACTTCTCTGGTTCCCCACCCCTGCCCACCTGGCACTCCCTTTTTCTACTTTACTCTTCTCCATCGCTCATAACACCATCTATTAAATATATACGGTGTAAATATAAAGTGCATTTATTTTGTTTATTGTCTGTTTCCTCCCATTGGAGGGTGGGAAACTGTCTGTTTGGCTCACTGAAGTTTCCCCTAAGGGTACAGGAACCGCAGGCACTGCATAAGTATTTGCTGAATGAGTAAATGCGTTGGTATTTTCCTCCTAGCCTACAGTCCCGGGCCGGAGCACAGGGCTCCAATGAGGACAGCTTGCGAAGCACAGTTGACAGCGTAAACCTCACTTCCCGGGAAGACTGGCAGGTAGGGCTGTGCAGGGGTGAAGAGCATTGCTCATGGTTAGCCCTTTGGGGCTGTAGGTTCCTCATCTGCAAAAATAACCGTCTCATAGGGTTATTGTCAAAACTAAATAATTCATGCAAATAATTGGCATAGTGCCTGGAGTCTATTAATCACTAAATAATTACAAGCTCATTTCCGTCTTTTAGTAGAGGAATTTGAGGCTCAGAAAATTTAGGAATTTGCTATAAGTTACACCGTAAGGGAGGAAGAGTGAGGTTTGAATCCAGGACTTTAAAAAAAATTTTAAAAATCTTCACTTGAGGATAATTTTTAAGTTGATTTGAGAGAGAGAGAGAGAGAGAGAGAGAGAGAGAGAGAGAGAGAGAAGAGGAAACTTGATCGGACCTGAAACCTAGGTATGTGCCCTGATCGGGAATTGAACCTGTAACATCTTGGTGTATGGGAGGACACTCCCACCAACTGAGCCACACCGGCCAGGGAAGAACCCAGGACTCTTTGTCTTTCCGCGTGAAACCAAACTTACGTAAAACTTAAGGGCATGGGTGCTCCCCCAAAGTCCTGAGGCTAGAGAGCGGGGGAGTCTCCTCATTTCTCTCTGTGGTTTGGGTCCCCTCCATGACATTTTGGCCAGATCATCACGAACCTCGGTTTGAACGTCTCAGGCCTGGGGGGCTCCCTGCTCCAGGCTGCAGGGTCCAGAGAGAGGCTTTCTGCCGTCGGCCCTGGCGTGGGAGCCAGGTACAGACAGTGCTCCGGGTCCGTCCCTGCTCCCACTCCTTACCTGTGCCTCCCAGGTCCCTGCAGGGCAGCGACGTGCCCAGCAAGAGCTAGACTCTCACAGCTAAGGCGGGCCTGGTGACATGGCTGTGGCCCGCCAGATGGAAGTGAAGACTCACTGGGGGGTTTCCTGATTGAAGCAGGGAGGATTGTCAGCAGGCAGCACGCTCCGTCCTTCTCTCTTCTCCCTTCCCCGACTGGCCTGTGGATGTGATGCCTGGAGGCCCGACAGCCATCTTCTGAGCAGGAGGGGGCAGCCACGTGCAGTCTGGAGGGAAGGAGGGCTGAGGAGCGGGGCTCAGCGGGCAGGTGCGTGGGTGACGTCAGCCGGGGGCTGCTGCTACCTCTGTGCTTCGCTGCATGAGGAGAAGAAACCCCTGCTGGTTAAGCCTCGGAGGTCGGTTTCTGACGCTTGCAGCCTAAGGCACCCTAACGGGTACGGTGACCGAGGGCTCTGCACCGGATGCCCCTCCTTAGGCACGAGCAGCTGGGCCGGTCCCACTCCCCCCGAGGCACAGGCTCCGTGAAGTGTTCCCGGGAAGCAACAGAGGCTGACGCTCCTGTGATGTATCAACACAGGCTGCAACCAGCCCCCGCTGGACAGGCCTGCAGGGGTCCCGCCGAGGGGAGCCCTCCTCTGCCCCACGCATCCCACGTGCCCTGAAGGAGGGTGGCCCGCCCCAGGGTGCAAGATCCGAAAACAGCGTGTCTCCCTTGAGGCCTAGCAACTCTGCTCTAGGGCTTTGCTTTCGAATACGAATCAAAGAAATGAACAGCTATTTCTACAGGAGAACATTCATGCCTCACAGCACGATGCATCCCCGCGGACACTAAATACCCACCGGCAGCGGAATGGCTCAGTGGATTATAGCACCTTCGCATTATGGAATGTGAGGTAGCCTAGTGGATGGCTGCTTATGAAGGTGGAAAGTTATTGCTGAAACGTACGAATTGTGCGTGTGCTCAGTGTCGCTCCAGTTTTGTCAAACACACGCACGCACAACCCCACCGCCCTGTCTCCAGCTCTCTCAGGGGGCGCCCCGCAGCAGCCACTATACTCATCTCCACTTCTGCTGCCTCCCCCACTGGAACTGTGGCCTGGAGGGCGGGGAGCCGTGTCCTGCTCTCTGGGGCCCGCGGGCCTCACCAGGGCCCCGGCACAGAGCAGGCACCCAGCAGGCATTCGTGGAATAAATGAATTGGCAACCAGACTCGATGCCACGCATTGCTCCCTGAGAGAGTCTGGGTGTGTGTGTGTGTGGGGGGGCCCTCCCGCTCCTGTGCTTCCTACTCCTGCCGACCTCTCCCCCTGCTTCTCTGCCGGCAGTCAGGTGTCTTCCAGGCCAGAGGGGGCGGTCCCCACGCCGGCTGCCTGTCAGCCCCACCTGGGACCTCCCTCCACGGAGCTGACGGAGAAGAGCACCTGGGGTAGAGCACCGGGGAGGGAGGCCCCGGGTGAGGCTGTGAAGGCAGGGGCCAGGCTGCCCGCAGCCCCTGGGAGCTACCCTTCGGGTACAGCGAGGAATGGGGCCTAGCCACCATCCTGAGAGGGGGTGTCAGCTGCAGCCGGCCACTGCCAGCTGTAAAGCTGCCAGCCCCACACCGCTTTGCTGCCCCGAGGCAGCCCCGGAAGAGCAGCCATTCCCTCCACGTGCGCGGTGACCGTGAGCGTTACCGTGATGGGAGAAGTCGCGCAGGGCCTGGCTTTCCCTGGACCCATTCCCTCAGTCCCCGCAGCCAGCTGCGGGCTGGTGCAACGCCTACGCTCTGCACTGCACAGAGGGGCCCACTCAGACACCCGGAGGCGAAATAGCCCTCCCAGGTCATACCCTGGGTATGGGGCTGACCCCCTCTGCCCCGCTGGGTGGGAGTTACACATGTATGTACCTTCTATGTGCTTGGGGCCCTCCCACAAAGCTGCCACTCCAGAAACTGGAACGTAATAAAATATGGATAAAAATACCAAAGGAATAAGAATCTTGAAAACTGCAGGTTCCTTTCCACACTGCCTTTCCCAGATCAGTCTTCGGTGCGTGCTGTTTCCATCCTTGTCCCCTCTGACTGGCCTTGTCCTTTCGTCTCATCCTTCAGAAAACCTTCCCCTTGTCCCCAAAGAACCTGGCTCTCTTTAGTGAAATTGCATTACGACCCGGGACCCGCTTGCCTGGGCTGCCGGATGCGGGCAGGCATCTTGCGGGCGAGGCAGGGGCAATGGAGACAGATGGCAACCGGAGGGAGATTTGATTACCTGCTTCTCCCCAAAGCCAATCCGCCGGTAACTGCGTTAGGGCCCATTATGGATCGGCGTCCTCTCGGCTGCTGCTGGAAATTTGGTTTATCTGTGACTCGTTACATCCAATGGAGCTCGGAAATGGATGAGCCGGGCCCCAGTTCGGAAGTCTAGGGCGCAGGGAGGCGGGAGGTGGCAGGAGATGAGGACTGTGGGGACAGGTTGGGGAGCAGGTCAGCCTGGGCCACGCCAGCTCAGGGCCAGGGGAGTCTGGCGAGACAAGGGAGAGAAGAGGGGGCTGGAAGGTGAGGCATAGCAGCCTCAATGGCCAGACTGAGAGGCTGGTTGGGATGTAATCAATAATAGGGAGCTATGATGGGCTCTGGAGTAAGGGAAGTGCCGGGTAAATGTGCTTTTGGAGAAGGGGAGCAAGGGAGCGTGGCAAAAATCAGGCAAGACAAGGAGTTGGCACCCCTATCTTGTCCCTTTGAGGAGGTCAGAGGATGGAGCCGGGGCCTGGACTCACCGGGTTCAGACGGGGGCAGCATGAAGCAGGGAGACACGCCAGGCACGCGCTAGGCCGGGCCCGTGTGAAACCTCCGTCCCTGAAGCGGCCTGGAAGGCATCTGTGTGTCACAGTGCACGCGGCCGTGTGATGAGGGTGAGTCACTGCCGGGCTCCCACCACGGAGTGGAGGTCCCACGGGCCTGTTTTGATGCCAGTGCCACCGTCTCCCCCCTGAACCACTCGGTCTTCCGGGGCTCGAGTCAGGGGCAAGACACGCCCATTCCTCTCTGCTCCTCCAGCACTTGGACCTGAGAACCGCAGGGCAGCAGCCAGCCAGCCCCTGTGCACTGAGCACACGTATCACACACACCCTCTCCCTCCACGGTCGGACTTGGTCCTCATCTGACAAGTGAGGAAGTGAAGCTCAGTGAGGATGGCCTGCCCAGACCACACAGCCAGTGCGTGGGCGGGGCCGAGCGAGGGTTCCAACGCAAGCCTGTCTCGTTCCCCTCACCACACTGCACCCCCCTTCTCGTTCCCCTCACCACACTGCACCCCCCTTCTCGTTCCCCTCACCACACTGCACCCCCCTTCTCATTCCCCTCACCCACACTGCACCCCCCTTCTCGTTCCCCTCACCACACTGCACCCCCTTCCCAGACGCTGGCTCCTGTATTCCCGGACTCCACTTACTCTAATCCTGGGATCGGTTAGGAGGGGGATTGGCAGAGCAGTTCAGAACAAGCTGTTCAGCATGGAAACTTTCTGAGCGTCCTCAGGCCTGTCTTCTCATTTCATCTCTTTTACGTCCCCGAGCTCCGTCTCTCCAGGCCTGAGAGCCAGGGCCCCGGGGAGAGGGACTGTGGGCCGGGCTGGGGCCAGGACCAGGCTGCAGCCCTGGGCTCCCATCCCTGGTTCTACCAAGGAGGGAGTGAGCTTGGAGGGGGAAGGGGCCCTGGTGAGCAGGGAGCATGTCCTTGTAGGCAGCCCAGCGTCTCAGCGGGGAACCAAGAATGACTGGGTCTCAGTCCAGCCCTAATCCCTCTGCACACACTCCCTTTCCTAAGAATTTTCCCTTTAATTTTCCCAGCTCAGAGACAATAAATGGAGCATTTGGGGTAGGGTGAGAATGGGTGATGGGGGAGGCCCAGGAGGCTTGCCGTGTGAAAAGACAAACAAACGGACAGACACGTTTTTTGACATGCCCCTCCCCCCAGGAAGAAGCCGGGAACACCGGCCTTCTGACTGCAGGACCAGCAGGGCCCCTGACCGGCCAGCTGTATGATCAAAAGGTTTTCGCGGACTATCTCGGCTAGTTTATTTTGCTGTTCACATGTTCTCAGAATAGGAGACCCCAAAGACAGGAACTGCATGTGTCTGGCACAGGAAATCTCGTACTGGTGAGTGTAATTACTGTGGTGGGGTGGACAGCAACAGTGGCGGTCATGGTGGTGGAGGCTGTGGTGGGCGTGATGACGGTGGCAGTGTGGTGGTGATGGGGTGTCATGGTCATGGAAACCTGGAATCACGATGGGAGTGGGGGGAAGGCTGAGGGGTGGGCATTGTCACCCGATACACCTGGGTCCCATCCCAGCCCCACCTCCTCCAGAGCCTCACTTGCCTCATCTGAAAAATGGGAATAATAAGAGCTCTTGGGGAGTCCAGCGCTCCCTGGGGGCACCGACTCCCTCAGTTCTGCTGCATCTTTGGGGTTCTTTGGTCCCTCCATCTGCCCTGGCTCCTCCTCTTCTGCCCACAAACTTCCTCTAGTCGTTTTACCAGCTCTTCCCTTAATCACCATCCAATTCCTTCCTTCGGAGCCCCACACATTCTAAAAAAGAAGTTTGTACACACGGCCTCTGCTTCCTGGCCTCCCACTCGCTCCCTAACCCCATTCTCAGTAGCCCCGGGTTCCCGAAACTCTACGGAAACTGCTCTCAAAGTCAGCAGAGGCCTCCCCCACACCTCAGCCTCAACCTCTCGGGAGAAATGGGCCCTACGATCCCCAAGTCTTCAAGAGCCTCTTTCGAGGGCCTTCAAGTCCTGCATGTCCCACCTCCCCACCATCTCATCAGTGCTCTGATGCCTCCTCCTCGCTCTGTGCACTCTCCACCAGGGTCATTTATCGGCCCTGGTTCCGAGTCCAGTCTGCACAAATAGCTCCCAAATCCATTTCTCTGGTTTATCAGATCGCCCGCTAGAGCCCACTCTGACCACTGACTGACCTCCCCCGCGGGCCTCCCTCCAGCCTGTTCGGCACTGGCCTCCCAGATCTACATGCTCTCCCCCCTCCCCTCACCCCGGACTCCCCATCCCTTCGTACAAATTTCCACCCGTCCACCAGTCCTGTCAATTTCCCCGGGTCACGGTTCTTTAAAAATGAACACAGAATTTAATTATATTTTCAAAACACAGACACTTTGCTCCTTTAACATTTATTATCCTGATTAACCCTCTTTGGTATTAAAGCCAATAAATTATATAAATCTTGGATCTTTTCTTTTAACCTAGAAAAGTAAACTCTGTTATGACAGCTCATAACATGTTAATCTGTGTTATGTAAACTGTTGGTTTTAAAAAGAAAACACCCTTTTAACACTGGTGCAAATGTCTGGGAAACTTCCTACACTTCATTTGCTTGCTTTCAGAAACAGCATCTAGGTTTCTGACTCACCTTCATCCCGAAGGCAGCTCGAAAAACTATACATTAAAAAAATGAAAACCAAACAAAAAAGCTGTTTGAAGATCTGAGTGCGCATAAGAGGAATGAAGGTAGTGGGGGAAGTATTGGGCTACCAGATGGAGAGGCCTGGGAGCAGCGAGGGGAGCCTGCCTTCAGAAATGCCTTCCTTCGGGAAAGGAGGAAGCAACGGGAGGCTGGAAGGTTGATCAGAGAAGATGGTTTCCTGGGGATCAGAGACAAGGCCTAGCAAGAGGAATGTTTGGTGAACCCTCTTGCTTTGGGCTGGGACCCCAAGGAGCTGCACCTGACGAACCGGAAGTAGGCCGGCTCTCACAAGGGCTGCAGCTCAGCTTCGACTCATCTCAATTCCTGAAATTGGATGAAGGTGGCTCTGTGTTGCTAGTGCTGTCAGGCTCTTGTAAATCCTCTCTGCAAGAAGTTATCATCCTGGTGTTAGATATTTCTACAAATGATTTTGCAACTACAATGTTTAGGGCACATATACACACAACCTGGCAAAGAACAAAGCTCCCTCAAAATCCCAGAACTATAAAAAACCAGACACATGATGAGATAAGGCAATGTGAACAAATATGTAAGATAACATCCTCTCTAGATGTTGGAGTTATGCATGCAGATTTAAAAAAAATTTTTTTAAAAATAGAACAATCTTTTTAAAATATATTTTATTGATTTTTTACAGAGAGGAAGGGAGAGGGAGAGAAAGTTAGAAACATCAATGAGAGAGAAACATCAATCAGCTGCCTCCTGCACGCCCCCCACTGGGGATGTGCCCGCAACCAAGGTACATGCCCTTGACCGGAATCGAACCTGGGACCCTTGAGTCCGCAGACCGATGCTCTAGCCACTGAGCCAAACCAGTTAGGGTTTACATTTTTTTTTAAAATACAATGCTTAGCATGACCAAGGCGATAAAAGACATGATTAAACAATTTAGCAGAGAATTAAAACTGTATTTTTTCTAAATGAAAATTCTAGAACTAAAAATTACAATATCTGATGCTAAGAATTCAGAGGATAGGTTTAAAAGCATATTACACAAAGCTGAACAAAGGATTAGTTAATTAGAAGCGAGATGAGAAAAAATATCCAGAATGAAGCATGGAATGGTAAATGGATGGAAAATATGAAAGAGAGTTGAAGAGACCAGAGGAAACCGTAGAAGGTTTAAGAGAATGGGACAGAAGCAACATATAAAGGGATAATGGCTGAGAACTTTCAAAGACTGTTGAAAGACATCAATAGTAAGCCCCAAGAATCTAAGTCAGGCTAAGTAAAAGGAATCTATAAGTAGGCCTACCAGAGTAAAACTAAAGAGTACATATTTCTATTAGAGTAAAACTAAAAGCTGAAAATCAAAGATAGGGAGATCTTAAAAAGAGAGAAAAACACAGATTGCCTTCAAAGGGGGCAACAATTAGATATACAACTGATTTCTTAACGAAAACAATGAAAGCCAGAACACATGGAATTCTTCAGAGGACTGAAAGGAAATAATGCCAGCTTATTCAATACCCAGGAAAAATGATTCATGAGTGAAGATGAAATAAATACATTTTAAGACTAATAAAAATGGAGAAAATTGATCACTAGCAGACTCACATTAATAGGATTCTTTTCAGGCAAAAAGACATCATCCCAAAGGAAAGGTCAGAGATGCAGGAAGGAATGAAGACCAATGAAATGATCAACATATAGATAAATATAAAATAATATTGGCTGTAGAGGAAAATAATAATAATATTACAGTGTTTGGGGGAAGTTAAGGCATGAAGGTCCCTACCTACATTTGGGGGAAAGAGACTAAAAGAATTAATTAGTATTAGGATTTGTTAAGAATTCATGCTGTAATCTCTGGGTAGCTACTAAATAATTGTAAAGGAGAAATTTCCAAATTAATAGAGAAGGATAACTAAATAAGATAATCCTAACAGAAGGCAAAGAAAAGAGAAAAATGGAAACATAAAATAAGCAAAACATATAATAAGCACTTGTAGTGATATGATATAAACTCAAATATAAAAATAATTTATTATATGTAAAATGACTCCATTTTCTCATTCGTAGGCAAAGATTTTCAGCTTAAAAATTTTTTAAATTGATTTTTATAGAGAAAGGGAGAGAAGGAGAGAGAGAAACATTGATGTGAAAGTGGAACATTGATCCGCTGTCTCTTGCACACCCCCTACTGGTGATCGAGCCCACAATCTGGGCATGTGCCCTGACCTGGAATTGAACCGTCAACCTTTTGGAATTGAACCGGCAACCAACTTAGCCACACTGGCCAGGACGATTTTCAGCTTTTCAGACTTGTTTGGATAAGAACTAAAATTCAACTATACACTGTTTATATAGATGTACCTGAAATATAGAGACAAAGAAAGAGAAAGGATGAGAAAAAATATAACATACAACACTAACTAAAGCAAAAAGCTAGTGTAGCTATCTATAATAATAAAAGCATAATATGCTAATTAGACCAGTCATCCTTCCAGACAACCTTCCGGATGAAAGCCGGGGCTGCATGGAAAGCCCGGTCCCAGGTGCCAGAGGGAAGCCAGTGCCAGCAGCCGGGGAAAGGAAGGCCTACTCTTGCATGAATTTAATGTATTGGGCCTCTAGTATTAAAATAAAACTAGATTTTAAAGCAGTACCAGTTATAAAGGGAGATACTTCATAAGGATATAAAGTTTACTTCACTAGGAAGATACAATAATTCTGCATTTGTATGCACCTGATAACTTGGCATCAAAATATATAAAGCAAAATTGACAAAACCATAGTATTGTACTTTAGATTCTCTGCCTTCCTGGGGTCACAGAAGCTAGGCATTCTGCTGCCAAGGCGCTCTCTCAGAAATATCTTATCTGGTTCACGTATGGAGTCATTTTTAGACAAGAAGCCAACTTGGCTAACTCACTCCACTTTTATGTAAAGAATGTGTGTTGCAAATACTCTTGCTGCCTTGCCCCATTTTACAGGGACTCACTGTTTTTCTACATGACAATTTGGTGGCTTCCAATTGCAAGCTCCGGAGCCTTTTTCTGGCTGCAGAGCCTGCTCCTACGTGTGGGGCTTCCCTAAAGGGCCAGATAGTTAATATTCCCAGGAGTCAATGTATAAATACCCCAACTCTAATGCTTTTCAAGGATTGATTCAGACATATGTTTTCTCTAGTGTCTCCTGGAGATCTCCAGCAAGATTGATCTCCAATTGCCTACAGGGGTAACTGGCTTCATATAATACACTAGAGGCCCTGTGCACGAAATTCGTGTATGGGGGGGGGGGTGTCCCTCAGCCCAGCCTGCACCCTCTCCAAACTGGGACCCCTTAGGGGATGTCTGACTGCTGGTTTAGGCCCGATCCCGGCAGTTGGACATCCCTCTCGCAATCTGGGACCACTGGCTACTAACCGCTCACCTGCCTGCCTACCTGATCACCCCTAACTGCTCACCTGCCTGCCTGATCACCCCTAACCGCCTCTGCCTCAGCCCCCACACCTGGGACTCAGGCTTCCCTCCTCCAGCTGGCTGCAGGCACTGGAACCCAGGCCGGCTTCGCCCAGGCTGGCTGCAGGCATCCAGGACCCCTGATCGCCCTAACTGCTCCCCTGCCTGCCTGATCACCCCTAACCACCTCTGCCTCGGCCCCCGCACCTGGACCTGAGCTTCCCTCCCTCTGGCTGGTCTCAGGCACCTGGGACCTGGGGAGGGGGGCGGTCCCTCTCACAGTCTGGGAGCCCTCAGGGGATGTCCTACTGATGGCTTAGGCCTGCTTCCCAAGGTCCACATTCTGGCCTCCCTCTGCGGGAGGTGACCAGGCCAATCAGGGGAAGGCGCACCCCCATCACCCCAGCCACTGCTGGTGCCTCTGGCCTCCCTCTGCGGGAGGCGACCGGGCCAATCAGGGGAAGATGCGCCCCCGTCACCCCGCCACTGCTGCTGCCTCTGGCCTCTCTCTGTAGGAGCTGACCCGGTGATCAGAGGAAGGTGCCGCCCCCATCGCCCTGCTCCTGGTGCCACTGCCGGCCTCCGTGGTGGCTTGCCCTCGGCCCTCGCAGCTGCTAGGGTGGAGGCCTGCTTTGTGGCCTGCCTCTCGGCAGTGGCCTGCCCTCAGCCCTCCCCTTCGGCCCTCGCAGCCACTGCGGCTTTGTCCGGAAGGACGTCCAGTCTAATTAGCATATTACCCGTTTATTAGTATAGATGTTTTTGGCTACCTTCTCTTTCCCATATGATTTCCCCACTCCCCTAATGTTATTCCTTAATATCCGCTTCCAAATAAGCTACATTCAAATCCTTTTCTCAGGGTCCACTTCCCGGGGAATTCAAACAAGATCATATCCTTTGTTAAGAACCTCCCCAATCCCCACAACGTGCTTGGCTGTGACAGGGTCTCCTTCCCCTCATCCCATCCCCTGGCCGTTGTCCCCATCCTTGACCTCATCTGTGCTTTTCACCTGGATTGTTCTGATCGCAGTTTCCTGCCCCGTAATGTCCCCCCATTGCTTCTCCACAGGCAGCCGTAGTGACCCTCCTACTAAGACAGAGGTCACCACTGCGCACCTTCTACTCTGATATCGCCAGTGGCCGCCATTGCCTGTAGCATGAAATCTCAATCTGCTAGTGGATTTTGAGAACAGATGACGTTGAAATCCACAGGAACGAGAACTCCTGGGTCCCGCTCATTGGATTGCCTAGAAAACAAAGTTGCCGTGTAATTTTGGGCCAGTTCTTTATCCTCCCTGGACCTTAGTTACTACAATTGCACAGTAAATGCTGTTGACTAGAATCAGTGTTTCTCCAAGAAAGGAAGGGATGCAGTTGCTCATTGTGCGGACTGCCTTGTGCATTGTGGGTAGCCCCAGCACCCAATGCCAGAGCACCAATCAATGAGAGATGCAGCATTTTCAGACACTCTGGGAGATCTCCACCAGACTGGACGATTCCTTGGGATCTTGCAGCTTAGAGACTCTTGGAGCCCTCCGTTTGGTGTGTAGGGACCCTGGTGGCCCAGCATCATGTATAGGCCTGGCCAGTGGGTCAATCATGAGAGAAGGCTGGACCCAAACTGGAGGCAATGCCCAGTCCGTGTCCTGGCACCTGAGGACAGAACTAGTGTCCAGTGTCCCAGCTTTCAAAGTGGCACAACATCCCGGCTGGCTCTGGCCGGCCTCCCGGTCTCAGGCGCTTCAGTCTGCCTCATGGACAGGAGTCTAGATGGCAGGTGATGTTTCCGGGGAGGCGTGGGCCACCCATGGCAGGACTCAATGGCTGGGGTCACCTGGGGCTTGCAGGGCAAGGCCTGGGGCTTGAGGTGCCTCCCAGGCTATCAGTGGAGCTAGAATAATACATTTAAAAAGTCAGTTTTCTTATTCAGGCCATCGTAGGTGGTTGGGTGGGGTGAACGGGGGACAGCTGTGACTTGGGGAGCAGGAGAGGGCTGGACACTGCCTGCCAGGCATGGGGCAGTGGTTATAGGCAGCAGAATGGTTATGACAGCCCCCCTGCTGGGGGAGGTGGCCGGCATCCCTGGTTGCAGACTGGATGGTGGGGTGGGTGGGGCGAGGCAAAGGAAGGTGGCTGTCCCTGAGAGAGGAAAGATGGCCGGGGCGGCCGAGACCACTGTGAGCAGCCTCTTCACAGAGGTGGTTAGTGGCCGGGGCCCTGTGGAGACCAGAGTGTTGCTCACTGTTGAGAGCTCAGGGTGAGTTTTCAGGGGGTTCTGGGAATTGCTGTATTCGTTGATGAGCGGAGTCAGCCACGCCACCAGCATCTCGGGGGCTGGAAGGAGACCACCCCCGTCCTGTGCGTGTTCTGGAACCATAGTTCATCTGGTGTGAGGTGCCGGAGCTTTGGTGACTGATAAAGGAGGAACTTGGAAGGTGAGGAATTTGTCAATATTTATCCAACCGGGCCCAGGGGAGGCAGCTCTGCATTGAGATGAGTCGATTGGCCTCCAGCAAGTGATGTGGGCAGGGTAGAGGTCAAGGCAGGAGGAGGGCCGGACAGGACGGTGCCAGGCACTGTCCCAGGATCTGATGCACACCGCCACCCCGTGAATGAGAGGCTCCCACTTCCCCCAGGACAGAGGCCTGCTCTTGAATTCAGAAGGGCAGCTTGAACCCCTGAGAATCTCCAAGCGCCCTGCTGTGGTGTCTGTCGTCTTTGGATCTGAGGTGGTGGCTGCCAGAGGGGGGCCAGCCCTGTGCCCACGGTGTCCCGAATGGATCTTAGTTACTACAACTGCACAGTGAATACGGTTGACTAGAACTCAGGCCCCATGGTAAGGCCATACCCCGGCTTGCCGTAAGCCTGGCCAGCC
Organism: Cnephaeus nilssonii; assembly: GCF_951640355.1. Lineage (NCBI taxonomy): Eukaryota > Metazoa > Chordata > Mammalia > Chiroptera > Vespertilionidae > Cnephaeus > Cnephaeus nilssonii. The sequence continues at coordinate 84,040,948 of NC_137080.1, forward strand.
TCTTGGAATCTGCTCACCCTGGGCGAACCGATAAAACCAAATTTTTGAACTTTGCACAGCAAGGACCAAGTTGCCGTCGCCACCAAGCACCTAAGAATGTTAGCTAACACATTCTGAGAGCTGCTATGTGCCCGGCACTGCTCTCAGCAATGCAGACCTATTAACTCATTCAGTCCTCAGACCAATCATCCTTAGTCCCATTTTACAGATGGGGAAATAGAGGTACGGAGAGGTGGAGTAACTTGCCAGTAGTCTCATAGCTGATAACTGGCAAATCAGGATTCAAATCTAGGCATGCTGGCGAGGGGCTGCCTGAAGCAGATTGTCACCCTCCTCTCCCCCGCTCCCCCCGAGTTAAGGACAGCTGGATTTGGGCACCCAAAGTCTGCAGTCAATTTCTGGCCACGCCACCATTAGCTATGTGACCTGAAGCACATCACTTGCTCTCTGAATCCCCATTTTCTCCCTGGTGGAATGAGAGGGTTGAACCGCATGATCCCAAGCTAGGTTCCAGCTCTGACATTTCAGGAGACTTCATCAGGCTAAAATAAGCAGCGAGAGGTACGCTGTGGTTGGAAAAGGGCAGCCTGGGACGTGCGTGCGCGGATGCTGGGAGGCCCTCCGTGGCGAGGGGGCGTTGAGGCTAATTATGAGTGGCTGAGCTCAGCTGGGGGCCACTTTCTCCCTCCATGCCCACAGCTGGCTGTGAGTCATGGACGCGTCATCGGCCACAGCGGGGCTGCTGGAGACAGGCAGGCCCCGAGCATGGACAGAAGACAAGTCCAACCTGGTCCCAGCCTGAGGGCCCCAGGAGGCTGCATGCTCTTCCTGGCTAGTCCCCAGGAAGGTGCTCATTTCTGTTTTCCTGAGCAGACCCCCCTTTCTCCCTCCCCTCTGCCACTCCTGGCCCTGAGGGCTCACCTCACACGCTGGGCACCTCCTAGATGCCAAGGGTGGGATGGAGGCAGGTTAAGACACAATCCCTGCTTGCAGGAAGCTCGTGAGGACGGGGACACAGGGGGTCCAGACCCAGGGCACTTGCTGCCTGCCCATCCCCAGCCTCTGCAGACCAAGGCATTGCCAAGTTCCTCCTTCCCAACCTCAACCCTGAAGAGAAAATGGCCAGAGAGGCATTGACCTCAGGGCAGACTTATGCTAAGGGGGTTCCCCTCTGGGAAAGTGGCCCAAAGGAGGTCCCGGAAAGTGACCTCTTTGGGAAAGCTGGGAGGGGAGTCAGGACGGAGTTGCTCCCAAGACACCTCTCTCCTTGTCTCTGGTGTCGCTGGATGGATTGGCAATATGCTTTCCTGTTTCTCTCTCCTTCCCCTCTCCCTTCCTTTCCTTCCTTCCTTCTTCCTTCTCTCCCTCCCTCCCTTCCTTTATTGATCATTCATTCATTCATTCATTCATTCATTCAAATAACAGCACTTCTAAGAAGTATTCCTCTTGGTTCTGCTTAAACTCACCCTGAGAAGCTCAGTCTTCTGAGCAGCTGTGACCATCTGACTTTAAAACGGTTGCCTAACCGTGGCTCAGTTGTTGAGCATCAATCCATGTACCAAGAGGCTGCGGGTTCGATTCCAGGTCAGGGCACATGCCCGGTTGCAGACTCGATCCCAGGTGGGGGTTGGCAGGAGGCAGCTGATGGATGTTTCTCTTTCATTGATGTTTCCTCTCTTTCCCTCTCCCTTCTGATGGTTCTGCCGCTGAAGAACCAGTTTAATCCTCCTTTATTTTATTTCATTTTTTGAAATTGATTTCAGAGAGGAAGGGAGAGGTAGAAACATCAATGACCAGAGAGAATCATTGACCGGCTGCCTCCTGCATGACCCCCACTGGGGATCGAGCTCACAACCTGGGCATGTGTCCTTAGACCGAAATCGAACCCAGGATCCTTCAGTCCACAGGCTGACTATCCACTAAGCCAAACCAGCTAGGGCTAATCCTCCTTTATATGGCAGCCCTCAGAGTGTTCAAGGCACGCTCAACTCCCCACTCCCTTCCTCCTCGCTCGTTCTCTCCTCCTCCGTAGACATGTATTGAGCTTCTATTTATTGTGTGTGAGGCACTGGGAAACAATAGTCAGCAACAATATGTTCCGCCTGGACTGCACAGTGCTTACAGTCCAGCTAGAGACACTGCAGACAGACGATGGGAGGAAGCTGTGAGCTGGTAGGTAAGTGTTCTCCTGAGGCCAGGGCGAGGTGGTAGACAGAGCAAACCCAAGTGAGGCCCAGCCCAAGAGAGGCCACAAAAGGCGTCCCTGAGGAAGCGGCGCTGTCGCTGACACGAACATGCAGGACACAGCTGGTCACGGAGGAGCAGGAAGCTCAGCAGTGGGATATGGCACACAGAGGCCTCGGCTAGAGTGTGGGACTCCCAGGTGCCACACATCCTTGTGGCAGTTCCTCATAGAAGGGGGTTTCTGGACCCCTCCCCAGCCTATCAGTCTCTGTCCTTGTCCCCTTTAGAGGGAGATAGGCCCCCAGGTCTGGACCCAGTGCTCCTGAAGGGTCTGGCCAGCTCCAAGCCTGCGGGCCACCCTCTCTCTGCCCAAATCTGCACGTTGGTTGCTCCACGAGGGACACATCCCTTTCCAGGAACGTGCAACCGGAGCTTACCTGTGACCTCCCCGCCTGTGTCTGAACCGATGAGTGTCATCTCCCTCGTGTGGCCTGTTCACGCCAGCCCTGCAGGCTCCGTTCTGGGTCTGGATGCTGCTGTTGGCTGCAATGCCCAAGGCTACACTCCCCGTGCAAGGAGCCCACCCGCTCCAACGTGTCCTGTCTGCACATCCTGGACAAGGACAAGGGGCCAGCAGGCCAGGTCTCATGGCATATGGGGGCTGGGAGAGGGGAGAGGGCAAGGGGCTTGAGAGCCTGGGAGGTGGCTATAGAGGGGCATTTGCCCTGGGCTCTAGAAAGAGGTGCCTAAGGCCTGAGGCCCGAGCTACACTGGGCTCATGCTGTTCTGTGGTCTCCGACCCCTGTCCCGTGCCTCTTGCAGCCCCTATCAGCACAGATAGAGAGGTGGGCCAGCTGCATGTGTGTTTGTACACGTGTGGTATGCACATGTCTGTGTGTGTGTAGTGTGTGTGCTAGGTGGATGGTCCCGCCAGGCCTTGCTGTTGGCTGGTGCCCACATTTTGCCCTGATTAACCTCTTCACTCAGGGGTGGCAAAGTCACCAGACCCTGCAGGAGGCCCCAGCAGACCTGCCTTGCCTACCAGCCACACTAGGTGGCCCCGTCTGCCCTCCTGCCCTCCTGCCTGCCTGGAGGGTCCTCACCCACCATCCCAGCCCCGGCAGGGAGCGGACCAGGCAGCCAGGCAGGACCCCTCCTCAGCACTTGACTTCTGCCCACAGGTCTCCCGGCTACTGGTGCCACCACCCCACCAGGCGCTCCCCCTCTCCCCATCACATTCCGTCACCCCTCCTCATCCTTTCGGATTCAGTGTAGACGGAGCCCCCCCCTCCCAAACCCTCCTCCCAGGAGTCCCCCCCCAACCCTCCCCTGTGCTCTCACAGACTGTAGGATCTAAGAGGGCAGGGCCCGCAGGGGATTTATTAGTGTTTCAGAGGCTAAAATTCAATCCATCTTATTAAGTGAATGAAACAATAACCTCTGTGGGCGTCATGTTTCTTATCTGTGGAATGAAAAGAATACTATGTGACAACCGGATCCTGCAGAGGGCTTTGGGGGAGGATGTAAGAGAACTTCCTATCGCTGTGCTGGACATACAACAGATGCTCCCGAAGCCGTTCTCGTTCCCCTGCCCTTTCGTGGGGACGAACACACGCTCCTCTCTGTTTCAAAACACTGTGCATTTTTGGAGTCCTTTGGCCCCCAAGCAGGACTGGCTTCCTGTAGCCCAGGTCTCCACCCAATGCTCTCTCCTCACAAAGACATTTTTTGACAACCCCATCTAAGATGCCCCCCCACCCCAACACCCTCCATCTCTGAGTTGTCTTATCACAGACAAGGCTTTAGTCTCTCTTACTTGGTCATCTGTCTTTCCCTCCAGAAAGCGAACGCCACGAGGGCAGGGACTGAGGCTGACTCCATCTTTGGGGCCCGTGTCCAGAGCCGGGCCTGGCACATAGCAGCTATCCAGGAGTTCCCAGGGCCACGGCTGTGACGTCTCTAGGGGACAAATTCCAGAGTGTGTGTGTGTGTGTTTGGGCAGAGGGTGGTGAGGTAGCTCTCCCCCCTCTCTCATTGCATACCTCCGGGAGGTGACGACATGGGAGACTCCTGCGCTCCCACCCGTGTTCCCCGAGGGAACTGGGAACAGTGGTCTCCGCGGGGCTCTGCGGGGGCAGCCCCTTTTGCCTGGTGACCCCTGCCCAGTCTCAGCGGGTTACCCAGTGCTGAAAGGGCTCCCTCTACCAGTTCAAGCCCCCCACCCTGTTACCCCTCAGCCCTGCCCTGTGCCCTAGACCTGGGTGGCCCACAATCATGCTCCGTTCTCAGAGCTGTCAGCACCCCCAGTTCTAGAGCTCCCAGCGCTGGCAGGGCCCCGGAATGTCCACACAGGGAAGGATTTCAGGGTTCTGAGGTTTGTGAAGTAGGCACTGCAGAGTGCCCTGGAGCTGCTCTGTGTGCACGTGTGTGTGTGTGTGCGTGCGCACATGTGTGGGAGCATACATGTGTGAGCGTGTCCAGTGAACTAAATACTGGGGCTCTGGGCCGCCCCTCGTATGTTGAGCATAGAACCCAAAGTTTTTCTGTTACCAGTGGAGACTCCACGTAAGTTCCTAGGTAAACAAACGAGCCATTCGTTTTTTAAAAGGCATGAAAACTAGACAACACTCATTTTACATATGGGGAAACTGAGGTTCCGGGGAGCAAACGACTTCTCAAAGTCACAGCGAGGTCAGCAGCAGAGCTGGTACCAGCCCAGGCCACCTGGCTCACAGGCGGATGTTTTTGCCAAGCCCCGGCTGAAATGTCCCTCTCAGGAGGTGGCAGGTGGGGGCGGCGTGCCAGGATGGCCCCAGCAGAGCCGCAGGTTAAGGTCACAGCCTCCCTCCCTGTTCCCCTGTGAAGTGCCTGAGAGAGTGCTGCATGGGGAAGGCCGCTCAGCTCTTCACTGGAGGCTTCAGGGTTTGGAGTGGGAAGGGCAGGATGAGAGAGGAAGAATGGGGGGACAGGGATTCATCCTTTGGGTCACTCATACCCCCTGCCCCAACTACGGCACCAAATGCCCTGCGGCCAGTTTAGCTGCTTTTCCGTTCCTCCCTGGTTGCCCTGGCAGGTGTCACAGGGAGCAGGCTCCGCAGGCGCTCGCCTCTGCAGCTCCTGTCCCACGGGGAGCAGAGGGAGCTGGTGTCCAGGTACGGACAGGGCTGGGGGACTCTGAGGTGGTGACTTCGGGGTAGAAAGGCTGTGAAGAAGGGGGCTGGTACTTCTGTCTCAGGGGTCCTGTGGACATCCCACCCCAGACAAAAATGACACAGTAGGGGGCTCTGTGCTTCCCAGACTGTCCAGTGGGGCACCTGGGAAATGCTATTGAATGAATGGATGTGCCCATCCCCTCCCAACCCCTCCATAGTCACCCTCCCCCGTCCTCCCCATAGCCCTGTCCTTCAGGGCCTACAGGACTGAGTTATTCTTAGGAGCTTTCATTCATCAAAGCGTGACAAACAGTGTCCTGGGAGGAATGCCTGGCCACCAAGAGGAGCCAGAGAAGCGGGGTGGGGAGAATCCAGTGCCTCCAGGGAGCCCCAGCCTGAGGGGGAGACACAGTCCTGCCCCCAAAGCTCCCTGGGATGGAGGCTACTCCCCACCCACCACTTCCCCAGCCCTCAGTGACATCTCAGTCTGACGGGAGGATTCCAACATCTTGCCCTCAAGGAACCTCTGGTCTCAGGACAGAAGACGAGCCGTGGCCTTGCTGGAGAAGATATGCATACCCCAGGGACAGACTGAAACTCAAGATGACAAAGAGGGTACCAAAGGGGCATGCAGAAGCACGTGCAGCCACCGCTGCCCCTGAAGAGAGGCTCCTGGGAATACTCACCTCGGCATGGTTTACGGAGAAACATGCACTGTGCCCGAGGGGTGGCAATGTGCAGTCTGAGGTCCCAGCCACCAGGAAAGGGCAAAAGCGCAGGCTGAGCGGGCTGCTCTAAGTCAGGGGTTTTAAACCAAATGCCTCTGGGGACTAGTCTGGCCTCTCTGACCTTTCCAACATCCCGGAGGCCACCGGAACGCCTGCACCGCCTGTAGCTCTCACATTCAATATAAAACCGCACACTCGTTGCAGGCCAAACCTCACTACAGATGACACTTGGCCAAGGCCACGAGTTTGCAACCCCCTGGACGTGAGGAAAGAATTTCTGAGAAAGGAGAGGGTTGAGCCTGGTTTGGATAAAGAAGCTGACAGCGAAGTTGCTCCCCCTTCGCCCCCGCCACTGTCTTCAGGGCCTCTAGCAGCTCCCTGTGAGCAGCAGGCCACAGCTGGTCAGCTGCCCAGGGCTTCAGGCCTCTGAGGGGGATATCACTTTCCTTTACAGGAAGGTAATTCCCCTGCCAGGGGAAGGAGCCTTTGGGACCGTCATAAAGCCGCCGCTAAATGAGCTGACCCGGAAGTTCTGGCTGGGCGGCCTTCCCTGGGGGCTGTACTTTTCTCTGCCTCCCATGCAAAATGGAGACGCTGTTGCCCTGGTGCCCTCCCCACCCATCCATCCCCCTGACAGTTAACTTTCCAATAGGCCTCAGTGTTCATGTCAACGAAATGGGTCCCTGCCCCCCTTCCCACTCTCCCAGATCCTTCTAGCAGAATTCCTGACAACTGTAGGCTTATGGGAGGGGAGAGGGTGGCTGCCACACCTTTAGGCCGCCCGGCCTGTCTCCCTGAGTCGCGCATCTCCCCAATCACCGGCCCTAGTGGGGTCTCATAGCTCTCTCTTGGGACCAGGGGGCAGTCCCGGAGGCCGGCAGGCGGCGGCGGCTGGTGAAATCGCTGCGAGGGCTCCTGGGGCCGGGGGACAGGGAGGGACGGCCTAATTGCCACGCGTTGGCCGGGGATGAGAGTGGCGGTGGGTAATTAGAGCGCATTAGCCGTGCCCCTGCGATCCTGTAATTTCTCCCCGCGCTGCGCTCCGGGTGTGTGGCAGGAGGTGAAGCGATGCGGGCTCGGCTCTGAGTCAGACTCTCTGAAGGCCGGGTGGGGACGTAGGGGGCGGCAGAGGCTGCGAGGAAGGGACTCCTGTTGCAGGAGGCGCCAGCGCCTTCCCGTGGCGTGGAGTCACCTGTCCCGGGACGCCCCGCGAAACCCCCACTTCCACGGGCGGAGGGGGCGTGGTCAGAAGGGGCGTGGTCAGAAGGGGGCGTGGCCCGTGCCTGCTGCCGCCTCCAGGGGGCGCTCCGGGGCCCAGCGGATCTCCCGGCCTTGGGTCTGGTCCCCAGCACCCAGCCCTGTGGCCTCCTCCCTGGCGCGCAGGTGGACTGAGAGAGAGATGCGGCCACAACGCGCCAGGCAGTGCCCCTCCCCGAGGTCCGGTGGAGACCCGCCAAGGAGCCTTAGTGAAAGAGCGCAGGGACAGCAGAAGGGAGCGGGGCGCGTGTTCCAACCGAGCCCTGCAGTCAGTTGTGGAGGAACAGGGAGGAGCCAGCAGGGGCCGAGGCTGGGGTGGGGGTGGGGGTTTATTTATTAGCCAGATTAGCCAACATTAACGGGGGAGCGGTGGTGGCCGGCGGCGGCGGGGACATAGCTGGCATAGCTGGCATAGCGGCGGGGCCTCCCGCGGCGCGAGGCTCTGGCGGCTTCAAAGGGGCTTAAAGGGGCCCGGGGTGGCACTGCCACGGCCCCGCGGGGGGAGGGCGTGGGGCGGGCGGCGGGGCAGAAGGCGGCCATTGTGCGCGGAGGGATTAGGGATCTGGCCTGGAAGGAATTTTAAACTGCAGCGAGCTGGCGCCCCAGGACTCCCCTGCCGCCCCACCACTGCTCTCCTGAGCACCAGCAGGAACATGCTGAGATGCTTACCTGCGTTTCCCTGACTGGTGTGTGTGTGTGTGTGTGTGTGTGTGGGGGGGGGGGGGTTCCTCCCTCCTGTCTCAGATTGGAGACATCGAGGGTTGTCAGGTTTGTCAAATAAAAATACAGGACGTCCAGTTAAATTTGCATTCCAAATAATGCATAAAACTTCAGTGTAAGTATGTCCCATATGTTGCATGGGATATACTTACACTGAAAATCTTATTAGTTATTTACCTGAAATGCAAATTTAACTGGACGTCTTGTGTGTGTCGTCCCCCCACCCACCCCCCCCAGCCTTAGAATCAGCGAAATGTCTAATTCGTGTCTGCAACACATTGAGGACTTCTGAAAAATTCATTTGGGCTGTATTTCCGCCCTCAGACTGTTTGGTGAAGCTGGATGCTGTGTGTCACTGTTCTGAATGGAGTTTTGATGGTGGTACATGTCTCATCAGAGTAGGCGCTTCCTGAGGAGGGGAGGGCTGGATTTCAGAGTTTGGAGGTCAATGTCTGGGTCTCCTTTATGACCCTGGGGTTCCCTGGGGCAGAATGACTAGTAGGGTGCTTCTGGGAGAGCAGGTCTGTCTCCTTTCCTCCCCCAGGCAGGTGGAGGCCCCGCCCCCTTTGTGTAGCTCCCTGCCTATAGGGGGCGCTAGGGGCCCAGAAGACTGCCCTACAGATGGATGGGTCCTGTCCCTGTTTCTCAGGACTCAGGCTGCAGGCTGTTTGGGGTTGATACACCTGGGGACTTAGGGGATGGGATCCCCATCCTGTGTGGCTCCTGACCTGTCCTGGCCCTTGACCTGGCAGTGGAGGCCAGGCATGCCGGGCCAGAGCTGTGGCCAGCATGTAGGAGGAGCTCCAAGTCTGGTTACTCCCAGTTTCTGCCAGGAAGGGACAGTGTGGCTCTTGGTACCGACTGACCCTGCTCACATCCTCTCGCCCCATCACTATGGCAGCCAAGCCCCCGGCCTCCATCAGCTTCACTAATCCCCGCTGCCCAGCCTTCACGTGGGCTGTTCTCTCTGCCTTTCGTCCCGTCCTCGAGGGCTGCTAGAGGCACCCCAGCTTCTGGATGCCCTGGCCTGCCGCAGGTATTGAAGTATGGTGGCAACCATACTCGGGTAAACATTGCTGTTTAATATTTTAACCTTGTTGTTTTGGGTTCTGTACTCATTTAAAAGTTACTTTGATTTTCTGAACTTATGTATGCTATCCCAATACTCCATTGATTGAATGTCCCATTGATTGTGATCTCATTGGTCATCAAAGCACATTCTTCTGGGACCCAAGACAGAACAATTATCCTAAATTGTCTCAGTAGCTACCGATAACGTGTTTCGGTTGACTCAGTGGTCCCGGAATCAGAACAGACCCTAAATTGCCTTAGTAATTTAGATATTACTTACAGATAACTGAGTTCCGGTTGACTCAGTGGTCCCAGAATCTGGACAGCACAATTATTCTAAATTGTCCAGGTGGTCCCAGATAATGATAACGAGTTTCCGTTGATTCAGTGATTCGTAGATAACTAAGTTGCTCAGATTCTGCTTCTGTGAAAATGCTTTTTTCGCGAAACAGGTTCCTCATTCCAGACCCAAAGATGTAATCAATACTTTTGTGATTTTTCTGCCAATAGAAGCCAGGCGTGGCAAGCTGTTCGGGGCTTTGAGGTCTGGAGAGCTTTTGCTCCCTCGTATGCCACCGGCCGTGAATAAATGACTCCATCATTTGACTTTTTTGAGGCGTCCTTTGTCAGATGGGGGTTACATCACAACGGTATGGCCTACTCGGTTGCTGTCTGTGGGTCTTCTGGTGTTAAAAGCCCTCCAGCTACTCCCCCCTTCTTCACCACCGTGGGCCATAGGGGCCAAAGGTGGGGCAAAGGCAGGGGTGGGGAAGATGGGAAAGTGAGGGGAGGGGAGGTGGAGGAAAGACCCCCCTGCCATCATCTCCCCCTCTGCCTTCTGGAGCCCCTTCCCAAACGCCCTCGGGGCCTCTGACCCCTTTTCCCTTCAGCTGAGGGAATTCCCAGAGAGGCCCTTTCCCACGGTTGCAGCCTCAACACCCCCCACCCCGTGCTCCTTTGGCCACAGCCACCTCAGCTCTGCAGAGCACAGGCCTGGCCCACCCGGCTCCGCAGGACCCCCTCCTTGGGCCGGGGTGCCTGTTCCGTGAGGCAGTGGCATCATCACCCCACTCCTCAGGCCGCCCAGTCATCAGATCAGCAATTAGCAACTTCCTCTCTGCCGCATGAGGCCACCGAACGTCACGGCCCCTCCCCCGCCAGCCGCAGAGGGAGTGCTGGGGGTGCTCTCCACCCTTTGTAGTCCGTCCAAGTCTTGGCACTCCCCCCACCACAAACTACTGAGTTCCGGGTTAATGAACCTCCCCTCTGGGGAGCTGGGTGCTCCCTGAGGGCGGGAAAAGCCTCCCTCCCCTCCCTGTCACCCCATCCCTTGGGTAAGGACACACCCGCTGCGGGGTGGGGCCATGCCGGCTCAAGGGCACGGGCAGCACCAGCAGGCGGGGCTGCGACTCAGGTGTCTGCCCCAGTCACAGGCGGTTTTCAGCAGGTTCTCACGTGGGGCCCAGGAATCTGTGAAATGAGGGCGCTGGCAGTTACCTGGTGAGGCTGGGGAAGCGGGAAAGCCACCCTACAGACACCCAAACAAGCAGGGGGCGGGCTCTTCATGAACACCAGCGTGCTCACTAACCTGTGCCTCGCACGTGTCTCCCGTAGGCGAACCCACCCAGAGGTCCACCCGCATGCCCACACACCCCTCCTCCGAATGTGCGCACAAACCCACCCACACACGCAGAGAGACAATAAGCTTGCTGCCACACCGGAAACTAAACTAGTGCACCACAGAGGAGCCAGGGGGTGGGGCGAGAGGAGAGACCACCTCTAACCTGTCCCCTGCACCCTCCCCCCCCCCCCCCACGGCCAGGGGTCTTCCTGGGGAAGACTGCCCTGCGATGGTGCCGTGGCAGGTGGGCTGCAGAGGGAGCAGCCGAGGTCTGGGTCTGGAGAATGGGGAGGCTGCGGATTTTCAGAGAAAATACAAACATTCCAACAATTATGGATAACTATGGGTCATCTTAGGCAGATCATTCAACTCCTTAGGGCCTCAGCGATAGCATCTGTCAAATGGGGATGATGAGAACAGCCTTTAAACTTGGCTGTGAAGTTTAAATGAGATAAGTGGCTCGGAGCAGACCATGAGCTGACATTATTAGTGAGGAGACCCTCCGAGTGTCCTGTTGCTGGGTGTGGGCTTGCCTAAAAGAGCTGCCCTGGGGAGGCAGGCAGCTCTCATCATCCCGGGCCTTACCTGGCCAGGTGCTCCCCCCTGTCTTTCTCCATTTCCTGGGGTCCAGCCCCAGCCCAGGCATGGACAGTGATTGGGTGCTACTCTGGATTGGCCTGGGGGTGGGGCCTGGGGGGGGTGGGCTGGCTACCTGCCCCAGACCTACCCAGCCGACACAACAGGTAGTTGAGTGCTGGCTTCCAGTCCCCGAGGGGATGAGCCAGCCAGCATCTCCCAGTCCAGGCACATGGGGTGCAGAGGAAGGGAGGTTGGGTGGAAGGGTCTTCTAGGAAGGTTCCTGGAAGAGGACCTGGGAACAGGCGCTGCCACCGGAGAGCCACTGCCGTGACATCCCAGTCAGTGCCCAACTCAACCAACAGCCTTCTTCTTGCTTCTCACAGCTCACGTCCAGATTCATGAGGCAGGCCGCCCACTGGCCCCAAGCCCCTCTTCAACCACGGAAGGGTGTCAGGCCTGCTGAGACCATCCTACCTCGTCACCCTCCTCAGCCTGTCTCATCGGGTGTCTGAGCCATGGACAGAAGGGCTCATGCACACCCCCTCATATACATGTGCCCACAGCCACATAGCACAATCAGACACCGATGCAGACACAACCTTACAATCACACACACACACACACACACACACACACACACGCACGCACGCACTCAGTCCTCCCTCACACCTACACACACACGCATAGACACTCATGTACGCCCACACACAAACATACACAGTCATAATCACTGTTGTTGGTTGCGTTGTGTCCCCTTAAAGATATGTTGACGTCCTCAGTACCTGGAAATGTGACCTCAGTTGGAAATAGGGTCTTCGTCGATGTAATCAAGTTTAAATGGGATCTCACTGGATTAGAGTGGGTCCTAAATCCAGTAACTGGTGTCCTTTGGGGAGAGAAAGGTTTGGAGACACAGAGATGTGGAGACACCCAGAGAGAAGGCCTTGTGAGGGTGGAAGCGGAGATTGCAGTGACGTCTCTACAAGCCCAGGAGCCCCAAGGATCGCCGGCAACCGCCAGGATCGGGGAGGCATGGAACCGACTCTCCCTCGGAGCCTCCGTAGGAACCAAGCCTGCTGACACCTGGATTTCGGCCTCCAGAACCGTGAGAGAACACATTTCTGTTGTTATAAGCCACTGAGTCTGCGGTAATTTGTTATGGCAGCCACAGGAAATGAATCTAAACACACACACACACACACACACACACACACACACACACACACACACGGGCTGGCTCGAGGCTCAGTGATGAGGTTGGAGAAGTTCCTCTTGGGGGCTTCTCTGTCTCTGTCCTCCTCTCCTGTGACTGGTCGGGTGGACCCAGAAAACTCGTGACCCCAGGGAGCAGCTCAAGAACCTTTAACCTCTCCTGTCTTCCCTGGAGCTCTGGCAGGCAACCCCTGGGAGTCTGCTCTCCAGCATGGGTTGCCATGTTGATGTGCACAAGAGACATGTCTCAGTATGGCTGCTCTAGTCATATGAATTAAAAACTGGAAACAACCCCAATGCCCATCAGCAGGAGGCTAGATGAATAAATCGTGGCTCAGCCAATGGAAGGCCACTCAGCCAGGGAAAGGAAGAGCTAGTGCTGCAGGAACAGCCTGGGCGAGCCTCACGGACCTCGCGTCAGACACACTGGGCCAGACACAGAGATGCCTGCGCTAGTGCATTTGTAGGTGGGCCCGTCTGTGGTGACACAAGTCAGAATGGTGGTCACCCTGGGGGACAGGATTGACGGGAGGGCTTACGGGAGCCTCCTGGGGTGCTGGTATACTCAGTGCTCGATGTGGGTGGTGGTTACATGGACATACACATTTGCACAGATTCACTAAGCTGCACCCTTGACATCTGTTCAATTTGGTGCACAGACCTTACCCCTCAATAAGAAGTTAATGTAAAAACTGGGTTTCCAGGAGGCCAATGGCCAGGAGCACTGGATAGAATCTTCCGGGACGGGTGGCTGCAGGGCCTGCCTTGCCCACGGCTGCACTGGTGTCCTCACGCCTGGGGTCACTTGTGTGACTGACTTTCCAGGATATTTGTTGACTGTAAACATTGACCTTGGTGCTGCCTGTGGAGACCTTGGGCTGTCAAAGCAGCCAGCTCCTCCAGAGATGACCCATCTCTCGGTGGAAATGGGGGACGCACAGGATCTTACTGCACTATACTTCCCCAATTAAAAACCAAATATGCCTGTGTGACTCAGTGGTTGACCTTCGACCCATGAACCAAGAGGTCACCGGTTTGACTCCCGGTCAGGTCAGGGCACATGCCTGGGTTGTCGGCTCAACCCCCAATAGGGGGTGTGCAGGAGGCAGCGGATCAATGTTCTCTCTCATTGATGTTTCTATCTCTCTATCCCTCTCCCTTCCTCTCTCTCTCTCAAAAATAAAAATCAATAAAAAAACGTATCTAAGAAAACACAAACAAAAACCCAAATGTAATGATTTCTTCCACGAAAAGCCTGCATTGAAGAAGAAGGGCTACCTTTATTCAGCTTTTCCTATCTGCCAGGCATTCACTACGTACCTTTGAGGGACATGGCAGTGTGGCCATTTCACAGACCAGAAAACTGAGGTTCTGAGGTGTTGAGTAAATCCTCAAGGTCACACTGGAAACTCAACAGATGGTATCTGGCGCAACATTTCCAGCAGATGGGGCTCCCTGAGGGCAGGGTGGGGTCTCCCCTCGGTGTGGGCTCAGGAGTCGGGTGGAGGAGGAGCACAGAGCCGCTTTCCTGGAGCGGCTGGGCAGGGGCTGCTGAGCTGGCCGCCCTGTTCCTTCTCATCCTGACGCTCAGCCCTACGCCCCTCCCAGGGCTCTCCCCACAGGTGCGCCTTCGTTTGGGACCTTGGATCCGGGGGGTGAGGGAGGGAGGTGGGGGATCAGAGGGACCTGTCTCTTTGGAGGCAGTGCTGGGATCCGGGCTGGAGGCCCCCACCCCTGTCCTCCCTTCCTGGCCTGGCCCAGTTGGAGTCAGAACCACCCAGCTGAGCTGTGTCCCTTAGCACTTCCAGGACCAGGTGCTTCTCACCCTGCCCACGCCTTGCCCTGCCAGCAGGAGCGGGTCATATGATGGCTGAGGTGGCAGGTGTAACAGGAGCTGCATCCTCCGAGGCTGCCCTGTGACTATATTAAGTTCTGTGCCCTGGCTCCCCTCTCCCCCCCCGCCCCCAGGACTTTCCCTCCTCCCCCGAGGGATCCTGTGCTGCAGATTAAGGAGTCATTCCTCTCCCCCATCGCACTGTCCTAGGAAGAAGGGGCAGAAGCCTAATGAGGTCAGAGCCGCGGGTGGGGCAGTGAGAGCAGTGAATTTAGGCCTTGGGCACTAATGAGCGGCAGAGGGAAGTGCCTGGCAGGGAGGCCACCTTCCCCTGAGGCCGGAGCACCCTCACACTCAGTCTTCCTCCCACGGCACACACACACACATCACCCAGGACACTCAAGGACACGCTCACTGGCAGCCGAGACAAGGCTTATACTCTTTCAGGTGCTCACGTCTGCACACCCACCCGTGCACGCAGGCACCATGCATGCTTGCAGCCCCATGCACAGACACACCACCCGCCCTGTTGGCTATTTCTCCTCAGCCTCCAGAGTCTGTGGCTGAAGCAGAGGGAGCACTGGGGTGCAGGAGGAGGGGAAATGTAGTCTGGGGGCTACAGGGCATTGACACCTCCTGCCTAGATCTAAGGGCTCAGTCTCTGCACCCCCTCACCCCCCCAAAGGGACTCAACACCCCGGGATGAGGGCCAGGAGCCCAGGAGGCCCTCCCTTCTCCCCAGCGTGAGGGCATGGGGCAGGACGGGGTTTATTAATAAACTCACTCCTGACTGGAAATGCTTGTGCAGAAGCCTCCACCTCAAGCCAATCAGAGCCGAACTTTCCAGGAATGCCACCCCAAAGCAAGGCTTCCTCTGACTCCAGCGTTATTTCTCACCCCTGACTTCATCCCCTTGGTGTGTGGGGCTCCTGCCAGGCTCCACTGGCTCTGCCCAGCAGGCCCGCTGTCACCTGGCAGCTGGCATCTGCCCTGGCGGCCACCCAGAGAAGGTCACAGGGAGTCGGTGGTGGGGCCAGGATTAGAACTGCTTCCTTTGTCATCCACTCCGCCACTCCCCGCTCCCCCAAACCGAGGACGGCTGAGCCTGCGGTGCTGGGAATGCACGACGGCCTCGCCACCACCCATGACATCCTGACGCTGCCCTGGCACCCCACTCCGCGTGGGGAGGAGCCCTGAGGGCAGTGAGCCTGGGCCAGCTCACCGGCCCTGTGACCTTGGGCAGGCAGGAGGCGGCCTGCCTGTGGCTCACTGTCACCCTTTATAAAATGGGGATAAAGATGCCCACTTGAAGGCAGCTGTGAGGATGACATGTGTGCGGCTGGTATAAACCGTTAAGGGCTGTGCAGACTGCAAAGCAGATGGTATTTATGTATTTGCCTCTATCACTAACCCCCTTCCCACCTTCATCTCTGCCACCATCACAGACACCTCCGCCGCAACACCGCCTCCTTCTCACCATCACTTCCTCTGTCACGGAGGCCACTCCATCCTCGTCAGCACCTCACACGGCTCTCCGCATCCACACGCCCATCACCCCACGCCTGCTTACCACCGCTCAGTCCTTCCCAGAGAACTTATTCAGCACCCACTGTGCTCATGGTCAATCTACCTGCACGATTCCAGTCACTTCTGTACACCGTGGCTCAGCTTCGCCTGTTTCCTCCCGGGTGGCTGTGTGTGTGTGTATGTGTGTGTGTGTGTGTGTGTGTGTGTGTGTGTGCTCACACTCGCACCATCTAAATAGTCTGTAAAGTCAGTCTCCACCCAGATGTCCTACACATAGCAGAGGGGTTTGGGCCCCAATCCTGGCTCTGCCTTTTTCTAGCTATGTGGCCTAGGACAAGTCACTTCACCTCTTTGGGTCTCAGTCTTCCCAACTGTAAATTGGATTAATCATAGAGTTAATAATAGTTTCGTAGAATTGTAGTGAGGATTCCCTGAAATAGTGTATATACAGGATAGCACTTAGAACAGAAGCAGACACATAACCCATGCTTGGTAAATGTTAGCTACTGTTGTTAATAGTAGTAGTCCTTCCTACCACCAGTTTTTGACACAGGGCTTTGCATTGCCAATAAAAATAAATACATTCATGATACACTCCAACTTTCCAATATAAACATCTTGGGAGGGAAGGCAGGGTTGAGCTTCTCAGAACTGTGTGGACCCCTGACTGCTCCCAGAAGGTGCCGAACTCCCCGGTAAGGGATGGGAAATGGTTGGGAAGGACCATGCAGGGAGGTTGGAGCCGGGCAGAGCTGAGTTTGAATCTTGAATTCACCAGGTGAGCAACCATGGGTGAGTCATCACTTAACCACCTCCAGCCTCAGTTTCCTCATCTGTCAAGTGGATCACCGAGCGGCTATCATCACCAGAAGCCACAGGTAGCTGTGGGCGGGACTCAGGGCTCTGAAATCCTTTGGGCCTTAACCTTTGCGCGCACTCAGTGGACACTCCTGGGGAACTTGCTTCCCAGAGCAGATGAAGAAGATGCTGAGTGATGGGAAGTGCTCAGGAAAGAGAAACCCTGGAGAAGTTCCAGGGGCAGCATTAACGAAGGGTGACGCAAGCGAGGCCCGGGTTGGCGGGACCTGACAGAAGGCACTGAGGTCTGAGCTGGGTTCCTGGAGCAGGCGGGGCCAGGGCCCTCACTAGGAGCTCCAGGAGCCACTCTGTGCTCAGGCTCCCGTGCGCACCGAGGAGAGGGTGGGGCTGCTGGGACATGGCGGGAAGGGTGGCCTGGGAGGCCGATAGGCTTTCCTGGGGTCCCCAGTGCATTGACAGCCACACAGCTGCAGCCACCTGAGCATTGCCTCCACCCTCCTCTTTGGGGGTGCCCTGGCCGTGAACCCCCAGGGAATAAACAGGGGCAGCAGCCAGCTGACTCGTGTGTACTCCCAGCCCCCACAATGTAAACTACTGGAACATATTTATGTTGTCCGTGCCTGGGCCCGGTCCCCTGCCCAGCTCAGAGAGGTCACGCCACGCCAGACGTTACACATGCAGAGTAGCTGGATTCCTCCACGTGGTGGGGATGGTGGGTCAGGAAAAGGCGGGTGCGGAGGATAGTAGGGGACAGAGACCAGAGAGAGCTGCAAAGGGAGAAAAGAGGAAAGTGCCACCGCTGAGCACTGAGCCTGCTCCTGGAACTGCAGCTCAGAAGCCTAGCATAGCCTTGGCCTCGCCAGACCTGGGCCACCGTGTGGCCTTCCAGACTCCCAGGTCACGGAGCCCAGGACTCTGCCCAGCCCACAGCTGGCCTGAGAATTGGCCCAGTAGGCCTTTCTTTGGTTTACTTTTCACTCCCCTCTGTGGGCACGGTGCCAACTCTCTTGCACACATTATCTCATTTAAGCTCTGCCACCCGCCTGGGGCTGGAGCTGCTGCTGCCCTCATGACCCCGTGGAGGGTGGGAGGGGCGGGGGGTGGAGGTAGGTTAGCAGCCTGAGGTGATGGCGCCCGGAAGTGCCCAGGCTGGGGTTGGAGCCTGGATCTGTGACCAGAGCATCTCTGCACGGACCAGGCCGGCCACTGCCCTCGGGGGCAAAGTGACACCAGACTCACCACTAGAACCCGGGGCTTTTGAGTCCTGGGTCAACTTTCTTCCCACTGTACCTGGACCTTCCCTCAGCGGCCCCCGTCTGAGGGGAGGCACAGCCCTGTCCTCAGGGAGCCCCAGGCCACAGGAAATTCCTGACTGGCCACAGCACTGGGGAGGCAGGTGGAGCCAGAGGGCTTCATACAGCTGGAGTCAGTGCGGGAAGACTCCGCGAGGGAGGGGGCTGGCAGCCCCTGTGGGAAGGAGGAGCTGGGGCCAGTGGTGGGCAGCTCCTGGTGGCCGGGAGGCCGGAGCCACGTCCCACTCTGCCCTGATTAGGAAACAAGGCTCCTCTCTGCCCCCGCCCCACCCCAGCCCAGGGTGGGACTGCCACCCTGCCCGGCACCGCCTGCTGGGAGGGGCGGGAGCACGCGGCCGTGTGACAGGCACTCAGCTGGGAGCGGAGCACGTCCCGGGAATGACACCCAGGAGGGAAGGCTATTTTAATCTGGAAAGTTGCCTGTTTCATCTCCCCACCCCAAATAACTTGGCTCCCCAAGGAGCTGCAACATCGTGGGCTGCCCCCAGCCTGATGGAGCACCCCAGCCCCTGAACCCCACGACGGACACCTCTGTTCTGAGACGGGACTCCCGCCCGCGGAGCCCTCCCATCTGGGGCTGTGTCTCCCCCGGAGACCTCCCGCTTCCTCAGGGCATGGGCTGTCTCTCATCAGATCAGGAGCTCCTGAAGGGCAAAGGTCATCTCTCCCCACTCACACTGGGGCTCCACAGAATATTCGGGTCCCTGGAACCTGCTTCCCTTCAGAATTAGGGGATGGGTGGGTTCCAGGCGGCCCTTTGCTCCCTTCTGGGATGTATGAGAAGGGATGCCTTGTGATGGAGAAACTGGATCGCTCCCCTGCCCTCCCCAGCCCTCCCCCCATGGCCACAAGTGCGTTTGGCTGGTGGGCCCATGTGGGGCCTAGGTCATGCCTGGCAGCACCAGGCTGCCCCGCTCCTGGAGGGTTCACATGTCCCAGCACCAGCCAGCCACCTGCTGCCGCCTGCCTCCCAAAATAGGAAGCGCCGGCCTTCTCCCGTTACCAGCCGCCCGCCCACTGCCCTTGTCCTCAGCAAGGGGCTCCTGCTTGCCCGGCCCTGCTGCTCTGAGGAGGAGAGGGAGCGGGTCGGCCCCAGTCCCGACTGTCCTCAGAGCTGGATGAATGGGTGGGACCTGGGCTGGGTCCCCGACGGGAAGCGGACCCACCAAGGGCAGTGGTCCTGGTGAGGAAGCAGTGGCCGCTGGTCTGTTACAAGGGGCCCTGCTAACCCCCAGCCTTCTCTCCTCCCCGGCGTCCAGCACAACCCCTGGCATGGCGTAGGGGCTGAGGGTGTGCCGCTGACCCAGGAGGATCACCAGTTACTGCTTACTGAGGGCAGAGGAACTGAGGCTCAGAGTGTGAGAAGACGACCCCCTCCACACACATTCAGCCTGCCCTCCGCTCACTCCGCAGCCGTTGTAACAGCATTTACCGTGTCCCCGGCCCTGTGCGGGGGCTCCCCACGCGTTACCACGTCTAATCCTCACAGCACCCTATTAACGCAGTGTAGCTGCGCTGTTTAACTGCAGAGGGCATGAGGCCCAGAGAGGTTACGTGACTTGCCTAAGGTCACAGGCAAGGAAGTGGCAGAGTTGGTATTCAAACCCACATTAGGACATTGGTTTTCTTGTTCTTTTTTTCCTTGTATTTTAATGTTTTATTACTTTAAAGTTTATTTTTAAAAATTTTTTTTTATTGATTTCAGAAAGGAAGGGGGGGGAGAGAGAGAGAGAGAGAGAGAGAGAGAGAGAGAGAGAGAGAGAGAGAGAGAGAAACATCAATGATGAGAATCATTGATCGGTTGCCTCCTGCATGCCCCCCTGAGGATCAAGCCCGAAACCCTGACATGTGCCCTGACCGGGAATCGAACCGTGACCTCCTGGTTCATAGGTCGACACTCAACCACTGAGCCACGCAGGTGAGCGATTATAAAAAAAACTTTAAACATTCAGGCAAGTAGAGAGAACAGGACAATGAACCTGCAAGGACCCATTTTCAAGATAGAACAAGGAACATCTTGCCAGATTTGCTTCATCTTTTTATTTGTGATGGGAGAATTTAAAGTAACTTATAGACATTATGACATGTTACCCTTAATCACTTCAGAATGCATCTTTAAAAAAACAACAACGAATCTTCGATATAAACCTGATGCCATCCTCACACTGAGCAAAATAACCGCGCTGTCATCTAATGCACAGAGTGTGAGCCCCTCCCCCACCGGACACCATCTTCCTGGATATGGAAGATGGTGTCCAGTGGGGGAGGGGCTCACACTCTGCGCCCCGCCCCTGAGGGGTGAGTTGACCGGGTTTTGGGGGGGGGGGGGTCTTTGCCAGCCTCTGTCCCTTCCTTCTCTTTCGCCATTGCTGGGGGCAAGGTTTCTAGACAGGAGAACAATAAGGACCCAGGGTACCTGGTGGGTGGCGGAAGCTGTGGGGGAAACTTGGGAGAGCCCCTGGCCTCCTGGGGTGGGGGTGGAGGGACGGGGTTTCCTGAGGGCCTCAGGGGCCATGGCCTGGCAGCAGGGATCTCAGCAGGGGCTCCAATGCAGGGGTCCTCCTGCCAGGGTCTGGGCTGTCCCAACCCAGTGGGGCCTTGGGCCTGGAAGCCCCTCCCCCTCAGGTCCCCTCTCCACTCGGGGCACACAGACCGGACCGCGCAGGGGCCTGCCTCAGCCAAAACATGAGCTGGAGGAAGGTCAGCTTATCGGCCTCCCTGCTCCCTCGCCCATGGGTCTGCCTTTCACACTATCAGTTTCGGGGGTGAGGGAAGAGGTGGACGGGACAGGGCGAGGGCACTCCTGCACGGAGACCCCGCTTCTCCACAGGCTTCTGGGAGAGCCTGGGCCCACGAGTGACAGTGAGGGGCCTGCCCAGAGAGGGCTCCCCGAGGACAGGGCTGTGTCCCCTCAGACCCGGGCTTCCTGGAGATCGGCCCACCCCGCCCTGCCCTCACACTGTCACTCCTAAGGCGTCAGGCTGCCCAGGTGTGCGAGTGCGGCTCCCCTGAGGGCGCTGCCCCTCTGAGGACCCCCAGCTCCTCACGCCCCGGTGCCCAGGGAAAGGCCGAGAAGGGAAGTGAGTTGCCTTCACTTTGCTGAGTGGGGAGCAGATGGGGGACAGTCTGGCCGGAGCCCACTGCCTGGTGGGATATGAATTGGCTTCCCGTAGGGTTTGGGTGTGACCGTGGGCGGGGGGGGGGGGGGGGGGGTAGGGGGGGTAGGGGCGCCTCCCCAGGGCTCCTCCTTCCTTCTCTAGAACACCCCGCCTGCCCCTCACGCGAGACAGTCCCAGGCTGGGAGGGCCCGCAACGCGGGGAGTGAGGGGCTCAGGAGCCAGGAGGTGGATCTTGAGGGACCCTGGTGGCCCTTGAGAAAGCCCCTCCCCCAAGTCCCCAGACCCAGTGGGGACTTGCTGGGCGGGAGCAGGAGGAGGGAGGCTGAGCTTTGGGAGGGGCCGGTGGCCAGGGCAGGACAAGCTCAGGAAAACATGGGCCAAGGCTGCCAGATAAGGGGAGGGGGCAGGAGTGAGATGGGGGCTATTGGGGGTCCACCCAGGGCCAAAGCTGAGGTCACAGGGCCACTGCCCTCAACCTGGCCCCAGGAGTCGGTCCCAGCGGGTCTCACTCCCTTCTTCCCGGAGCCCCACGCACCCACCCAGCACTCAGCACCCAGGGCCCAGGCTGTCTCCCAGAGCCTGGACGTCGTGTAAACGTCCACTTGCTCTTTCCCACAGCACTGCCGCTCGGCCTTGCGTGCAGCAGGCGCACACTAAAGCCGCTGCTCGATGGATCTAACCCGACCCTCTGCAGCTAGTGTGTCTTCAGTCAGTGGTCAGAGAAGTGACGGTCAGCACTTCCCTCCGGAGGGCCCCCGGCCCTGCCCCTCTGTCCATCAGTCCAACCACGCTGTTCCCTGTGGTGGCGCAGGAACGCGGCGGGACAGGCTGGGGCTCAGAACCCCATCCTGGGGCCTGAGAGCAGAAAGGAGCCCCAGTCCGAGGCAGACACAGCCCTGTCCTCAGGGAGCCCCAGTCTGAGGGGGACACGACCCTGCCCCCAGGGACCTCGAAGTCATTAGGGAGACCCACCCTTTCAGCCAGCACTCATAATCAGTCAAAGCAACACTGAGAGTTGGGGACAAGAGGGGCTAATGCCGAGGATCCTTGCGTAGACACTTTCCAGATTCCTGTCCTCAGCCAGGGCGGGGTGAGGTGAGCCCTGGGCAGCCTCCTGCAGGCTAGTTCACCACACGGAGCTGATACAGGAAGCAGGGCCTCTTCAGCCCTTGGAGATGTTTTGCTGGGGAGCCGAGCCCCCCACTTGAGCACCCAGGGGCTTGTCACGGACAGCCTTTCCCCACCCATTATATCCGCCGAACCTCACACAGCCACAGTCATCAGGCAGCCCATTTTGCAGATGGGGAGACTGAGGCTCAGCGACTTGAGAGGATACCCGAAGCCCCGAAGCTGGGAAGTGACAGAGGCCCCGTTGTCGTGGCTGCAAGTTGTATGTTCTTTTCAGAACCCAGCAGGGGAGGGGGCTGCCTCTGCTCACCTGGGGACCGAGCTCCACCCAGGCCGCCCTCGCCCTCAGCTCACAGTCCCCTGGGGGATCCGGGGCGAGGTTTCTGTAGGTCTGAATCTTGGGATCCTTGGGAAATGCCCTGTGGAGACAGGGGAGACCTCGCGGAGGGGTGAGGGGCAGGGGAGGGGAGGGAGGAGAGAGGGGACTTCGCCGGTCACCATTGTGCAGTGGTTGGGGGCCGCCTGGAGGAACAAAGCAGCAGTCTCAGCAAACAGTGTCAGGCTCCGTGACCAGCGGGCTCTGCAAACAGAGCCCCCCCCCCCCCCCCCCCGCCCCATCGCAGGCCCCACACGGGCCGTGGGAGTGAGGAGCACCACGGAGGGAAACGCGTGTGGTCCAGCAGCGGGAGGGAAGGTTCTGCTCCCCTTGGAGGGGGAGGCAGGGATTGGTCCCCACCGGTGGCTCCGCCTTCCCAAGGGAGTCCTGGAGGCAGACAGCCTTCTCCCCTCCCCCAGCTCCCCCAGTGCCCTCTGCCCAGCGCCCTTCCCTTAGCTGGCTACAGAGGTGCCAGGGCAGGGGGACTACGGATGGGTAGTCCGTGGGGGACGGGCGGGGGGAGCAGGCCTGGGGACAGGGAGGCTCTCTCATGTGGCTGGGGTAGTTCTGGTCCCAGGTAGCCATGCGGGAGGCTGGAAGACCAGGTGCCTCAGCCCATGGCCCCTCTGAGCTCCAAAATGTCTCAGCCTGTCCACCTCAGCCTGGGGTGGGGGTGGGGGGAGGGAGACAGGCTAGGAAGCCAGGACCAGTGGGAGGGGGAAGTGAGACAGATCGTTAAACAGCCAAGGCTTTAAAACCCGCAAGCCAAAGGGCCGCCGCACGCTGCCTCTGGGCGCACGCCGCGCTTTCCCTTCCACCTCTTCTTCCCCCGGAGCCTTCTCTCTCCTCAGCTCCAAGGGCCCTTCTTCTGCTTCTGTAACGTGTCTGTCTCCTGAGCCTCCGCAGCCCAGCTGGCTCCTTCTACTCCCTCTGCAACTTTCTAAATAAACTTTCTCTTATAATTTGAGTTCTTGGCTCTGAATTGTTCTTTGCCGAATTCAAGAACCAAGGCCCAGTTTTGCCGCCAGCACTACCAGTAACAAGAGCAGCAAACTTTTCCAAATGGAAAATGACGAAATCTTTCTGGAAGGCTGACTTTCCCAGGCTCTGGTGGGTACAGCTGATGCGGGGAAACCTGAGCCCCGTGGCAGGCAGGGGGTCCCAAGGCAGGGGGTCCTGGGAAGCCACTCCAGAGCTGTGGAGGGCCTGCTGCTCAGGGCCACCTCGGAGGGGGAGGGGGAGGGGTGGCTGAGTGACCTCAGCCCATGGTCCCTACGGTCTATGCCCAGCCCAGCAGCCAGAGTGCTGCTGTGACAGTCAAGTCCATTCTTGTCTCTCCTGTACTCCACCTCCCGTATCCCTCAGAGTCAAGGCCAAGTCCTTCCTGTGACCAGCAAGGCTCCATGGGATCCCAGCCCACCTCCACCCTGCTCCTCGCTCACTCTGCTGTAGCTCCCTTATTCTCTGGATGTGCTGGGCACACTCCTGCCTCAGGGCTGGGGCACTGCCCGTTGCCCCTGCCTGGGTGTTTTCTCCCCAGATATCCACACGGATGGCTCCCCGCTTACCTTCCTTCCGTGAGATCTTTGAAGATCACCTCTGCCGAGAACCAATTCCAGCATGTAATAATTACAAGAGTTTCACCAAAAGGTTGGTGAAGCTTAGGGGGCTCAACAAGGGTGAGCCACACACATGTAGTTTACCTGTTGGAAACAGCTAAGGCACTTCCCCCAAACCTGAATAGGATTGTTAACTGCCAGACAGCTCAGGGCATTTTATTGCCTCCTGTTGGCCAAACACCTGAACAGCTGTAGGCTATTCCGCAAACTGACAATGCTTCTGTATACCCTTTGATTCCTTACCCTTTGAAGTGTATATCTCCACCTTGCCTTAGGGCAAATTGTGTTAAATAAATACCACGGGGTCCTTAGACAAGGGTGAGTCTTTAGCTCCTTTGGCTGAAGATCCTCTGACCCTCAATGCCTTTCAAAATTATCTTTCGTCTCCGGACTCCTTAATCATCTACGCGCAGCTCCTTTCTCCAGAATGCTGAACCCTTTGTAAAGCTGGGAAAAGAACCCCGGCATTATGGCGCCCAAACGAGGGGCACCAATACACCTCAATGGGGCCTGTCACCTTAAGTAATACTGAAACCTGTCCTCCCTCCCTCCCGCAGCCCAGCACCCCTTTTTCTGTCTCCAAATCCCTCACAGTCTCCTAATACGTTTGTAGTGTGCTGAAGGGCAGTGCCCAAAAGGTAACTCCATGTCCACCCCCCTGGAACCTGTGGATGTGGCTGGAATAGAACGGAAGTGCTCCCCACCCCCAATTCAGGCCCATCTCGAACCTCAGAATTTGACCTTATTTGGCAATAGCGTCTTTGCAGATGCACTTAAGTTAAGGCTCTTGAGATGAGATCGTCCTGGATCCAAACTGGGCCCTAAACCTAATGACGAATGTCCTTGTAAGAAGAGGAGAAGACACAGAGGGATGAAGGGAGAAGGCCGTGGGGAGATGGAGGCAGGAACTGGAGGGGTGCAGCCACAAGCGAAGGACCTCCCAGGAACAGGTGAGATTCCCCCTCTTTGGGGAAATGTGGCCTTGCTGACACCTTGCTTTCAGACTTCCAGCCTCCAGAACTGTGAGAAAATAGGCTCCTGTTGTTTTAAGCCACCAAGTCTGTGGCAATTTGCCATGGCAGCCCCAGGAAACAAATGCAACACTATAATATGCTAATTCATTTGTTTTATTGTCTATCAGCACCCCTCCTCCCCCCATTCCCTCCACCTCCCAATCTGACCTCCAAGAAGACAGGGATTTTTCTTTATTTTTGCTCATTGATAAATCCCATGCCGACCACAGTGCTGGCTCACAGCAGGTGCCAATAAATATGTCAACTAGTTGAGTAAATACATTAGATGAAAACAAGGAATGCAGGAGTGGGTGTGGGGGGATGGCAGGTGGGTCCTCAGAGGACTGACTTGGCCGCCCAACATCTGGGTCATCTGAGTCCAGCTCAGTGTGGCGGGAACTCAGCTCCTGGGTGAGGGAGCACCTGGAAGAAGAGGAGAGGGAGAGCTGGGAGCTCCGAGGACCAGCCCCACAGGACAGGTGCTCAGCTCTCTGTGAGGCCTGAGCTTCGTGAGCGAGGCCACTTGGACCGTCCAGCCTAAGGCAGCTGATTAAGGGCCTTAATCCCAGGTGAGAGCTGGAGAACATCCAGGACAACCCCAGAACTGTGGGAAACGAATAAACCATGTTGTTTTAGGCCGCTAAGTGTGGGAGTGGTTTGTTTGCAGCCATAATAACCTTGGAGAGCTGCATCTCGAAGGTCCTTCTGACTCTGGTAGGATTTTTGAGAGCTTAAGCTAGAAGTCGGTTCCCTGGGGGGCGTGGAGAGGCACGCATTCCAGACTGCAGATCCCAGGTCTTGAGCTGGAAGGACTTCGCAGACTCTAGGATTCCTAACGTCCAGGGAGACCACACCCAGCCCCTTCTCAGCTCCATCAGCAAGTTTCCCTCTAAGCTCACAGGCCTCCGCCCAGCGTCAGTTCCAGCCCAGCCGTTAGGGCCTGGGCAGAACGCAGGGGCAGAGCCAGCGAAGGCGCCTGGGGCAGCTGGCGGCCAGTCCCCTCTCTCTGTGTGCCCCCTGCTCCGGAGCGGCCGTTAGCGAAGGGTCCTGCTCCACAAGAGGCCCAGGGATGCCGGGATGCGCCATGACACCGAGAGCAGCCAGTCTGGCCAGCGGGAGCCCAGTGGGGGCAGGGAGTGCTTGTGTCCTGCTCCGGAATGGCCAGGGCTCAGTCCAGCAGCCGGGGGCAGAGAAAGCTGTGGGACATGGACCCTGGAGAAGACAGCACTGACCTGGTCCCCAATGCAGAGGACAGTGGCCGCCCCTGAGCCTACTGGTTCTGTGTTCCTGTGGCCTGGGCTGTCTTGAAGGGCAGCCCAGGCCTGAGCCTGAGCCCTAGATGCCACGACCCCCCCCCCAGCTGTTCTGCTGACTGGCCTGGGGGCCACGTGGGAAGTGGGGGGTCCTCCCCACGTCTGGCCTACTTCCTCAGGGTGGTTGGAGTGTCTGCCTAGAACCTGAGCAGTGAGATGGGACCCTGGAGGTACCTTTGGGCTTTCAGGGTCTTATGCAGGCCTACCCCCTGAGCTTGGGAGGCCACACAGGCCCATCCAGGCTGCCCGAGTTCCCCTTTGGCCTCTGAAGACCACGTCCCCGTGGCCCCTCCTGGGGACTTCTGGGCCTCGGGACACGGCTACGAATGCAAACAGAGCTCCTGCCTCTCCCGCAGGTGAGCCGCCCACCATCCCTTTCCCCACCTGGGAGCCCCGCCAGGGGTCCTGCGCTGTGGGGCAGGCAGGTGCGTTCTGGCTGAGAAGCTTCCTTCCCTCCTGCAACGGGTGTTTCCCAAGGTCTCCTCTGCCCCTGTCACTCCTTTCAGCCCTCGCAGTGGCCCCACCCACCCCAAGCCCTCACTCAGTGGGGGATTCTCCAGGTGACCTTGAGCAGGACAATGCCCCTTGTCCCAAGAGGAAGACTAGAAATTTCCTTGGAGCCGGCAGGCCCTCCCATCTCTGCCATCCTAGGGTTCTCTGCGGAAGTGGTGCTTACAGGTACCCCCTCCTCCGTCCTGTCCCTCCCCCGCTCCTCCCTTCTCCCCTCTCCTCTCTGAACCTCCGTGTCCTTATCCATTAAATGGGAATCATCACACCCACCTCGCAGGGCTGTGAGGATTAGATGAGGAGGTGGGAAGAGTGTCTCAGGGACTGAGCAGAGGGAGACCACAGCTCAGCAAGGGCCAGACCTGCCGAGGCCTCCTTTCTGCCAGTGTGGGCCCCCTGCATGCGCTGTCTGAGCCGGCTCTGAGCCTGCGTGCCCATCGTGTGCCTTGCACACCTGTTCTCTACACATGTCAGGTGGGCCTCTGTGAGGCGTGTGTTCAACTTGCATGTGACATGGAGTGTCTGGACGCAGCATGACGGCGGTGCCGACGACCCTGGGTAAACAAACCTCCTTTCTCCGCTGCAGCATGAACACGGATCGTCCTCCCTTGCGCAGCGGACAATGGCTACCTTGTCTGAGTGAGAAGGAAAAGTGGGTACTTGTAGTTGCTGATTTGGGCAAGGCCCCAAACAGGCTTGGAAAGGGCCAAGCCACAGGGGGCCCGGGAAGCCGGTGCCAACGTCTGGGGCCTGGAGGTGGGCAGGAGGGTGCTGGGGGCGCGGCCCAGGGAAAGAGCTGAGGCGCTGAGCAGAGAGAAAGTGGAGGAACCGAAAGAGCTGCTTGGGAAATGAAGTGAGGCTGGCTGGGCAGGAAATAAATGCCTGCGGAAGGCCAGGCTGGGGGAGGGGTGCCGGGAGCAGCCAGGCTCTGCGGGGAGGGCGCTGGCCGCAGTTTCAGGCAGAATGGACTCCACTTCCTTCCTTCCTTCCGGACCAGGCCCCCTGGAGAGGGAAGCACGGAGGCGCGGGGCCAGACTGGCCCAAAGCTGGACAAAGCCGCGCGCGCTCTGAAACCTCGCTGCGTTCTGAGAACTGCCCGCTTCCACGCTGCCGTCCCAGCTCTGAGCGCTCCCGGCTGCAGGAACGTGTGTTTCACACCCTCGGAAGCTGGCCTTGCAGGAAGCTGCTGATGCTGCAGATGCCTGGGTGAGGGCAGCAACTGGAGGCCGAGGCCGGATACTGGGTCCCAGCCCCGCCGTGGTGACCAGCTCCCCACAGGCGCTCTGGGCTTCCCGCGGTGCAGTCAGCGGCGCCTGGCCTTGGCCCGGAGCCTCCGCCTTCTGCCGGATCGGATCGGCGGATCTCCGAGTCCTGCGTGTGGACGCCTGTGGACCACTCAGTGCTCCGGTGTGCGCTCCCAGAGGGACACCTCTGTGGTGTCTCTGCCCAGACGAGGAATAGAGCCCAGAGGGTAAATGGTCCCCCTTCTGCCCTCCTGGGCAGACAGTTTCAAGACACATTTCACAAGGCTCTTAAATCGGTCCCTGCAGGGCCAGCAGGCACCACAGGGGCGGCTCGCGTGATAAAATATCCTGGTGTTGGCTGATGCCCGTTCTGTTTCACTCTGTCCCCTTCCCTCTTCCCTCACTTCCCAAATAAGCCATCTGCATCCCAGCCCAAAGCCCACTCACGCTCCACTTTTAGGGGGAAACCAGGCTAAAACAGAGGCGCATTCTCAGAAAGAGTAGTTCTGGGGACCAGGGAGGGGGGGGCAGTGGGAGCGTGGCCCATGGAAGACCTTACATTTATAAGAGTAATAGTCTGAGGCACAGCTCCAGGCCGCCCCCTCCCTGCACAGAGGCCCATAATGATGAGTTGGTATTGGCCTCACTGCCCCATGGACTTCTGGGCCTGAGCACCTCCCCCAGATCCCGACACCCTGAGGGAGACCCGCAGGCCCGGTGCTCCACAGAATTAGCTTATTTTACGCCGGGGGGTAGGTTCAAGCACGTCTCCTCTCCCTGGGCCCTGCCTCCGGGAGACTGGTGCTGAGTCTGTCGCTGGGCCTGTTTGGTCCGTCCTACGGGCTGGGCCCGGCCTCCTTCACCGACCCTTGCTGTGTGCAGCACAGGCCTTGGATCGACGGGGACCAGGCTCCTGCTCGGGGCTCCTGCAGGTGAGCAGCCTGCCCATGGCACCATCCTGGACGGGGGCCGGGGCAGCCTTGCGTTCTTCCTCTGATGCCTGTGGGCTGGCGTCATGGGGACTGGCCGGGTCAGCCTGGAGCCAGGTCCCAGGAATGCAGGAGTGCTGGGTGGAAGCGGGATTGACCCCGGCCCCACTCCAGGGAATACCCATGTCTCCTCCGACCTTTGGAGTGTGAGGAAGCTCCAGGTTCCTCCCCACGCCCCAGGCTCTGGCTGACACTGAGTCGCCAGACCTCTTATCTCCGGAGCCTTCATTCCCCACGTGCACAGCTTCTGGCTGGAGCATGAGGGGAAACTCGCTATCTCCATCCTGAGTTCCTCTTCCTCTTCTCTATAACTTGCCCTACATGCCCCCCCAAATCCCCGTACCCCACCCACTGTACTTCTCCAGGTGCTCTGAGTGAATGGGAACCAAGGAACGAGAGGCGGGGGAGGGAACCCTTGCTTGGGGGGCAGCGTTGGCTGGAACCTTCTGTAGAACCGACTCCAGGGAGAGAGCCTCGGTGCTGAGAGGGCTGACCCCTCCCTGCGGCAGTGAGGTTGGGCGGCGCAGACCTGGGGAGGAGCCCGTCCTGACCCAGGAGTTTGACAACAGTGTCTTCTCTCCTTAGACCCGTGGTCGGCAAACCGCGGCTCGCGAGCCACATGCGACCGACACCCCCACTTCTTCTAACGCCACTTCTTCAAAATAGACTCGCCCAGGCCGAAAACCGACTTCTGCGCATGGGCCACGAAGTTTCAATCGCATTGTATGTGCGCGCCCGCACGTGGTATTTTGTGGAA
Source organism: Cnephaeus nilssonii (assembly GCF_951640355.1). NCBI lineage: Eukaryota > Metazoa > Chordata > Mammalia > Chiroptera > Vespertilionidae > Cnephaeus > Cnephaeus nilssonii. The sequence continues at coordinate 84,071,030 of NC_137080.1, forward strand.
GAGCCACACTCAAGGGGCCAAAGAGCCGCATGTGGCTCTCGAGCCGCGGTTTGCCGACCACTGCCTTAGACGAAGGGAAGTGCGGCGTCTGGGCTGCTGGCCACCTCGAAGGGGCGGGCAGGAGAAAGGCAGGGAGAGGGGTTGCTCAGGGGAACATCAGGGTGGGCGCCTTAGACCCCCACCTGGTCAGGCCCGGAGGAGGCTGGGGGAGGCTCGGGAGCAGTGGAAGGTGGTTTCCTGGGTGAAGTCCGGGCCCCTCGCTCCCCTCACTTCCTGTCATTACCTGCCACAGGCCCCAAGGCGGGAGCACACCGTCGGTCCGTCACCAGGAGAGGAAAGACCACTTGGTTCGGCTGCATCTCAGCTGTGGGAACGGCCCTCTCTGAGTTTGATCTCAATTTCAAATCTCCTTCAATCCATCTATTGACCAAAGGAATTTTCTGAGAGCTTCCTTTTTGGCGGGGGGAGGGGGGGGCGTGAGGTCGGGGAGCCCAGATTTGCACACTTTGGGACCTGGCACCTGCCTGAGCTCGGCTGTTCTGGGTCAGGAATGTCCCCTCTACTTGCCAGGCCAGTGCCTCTATTGTCCAGCAGGTGGAACAGACGGAATCTGACCGCCCCGTGTCCCTCCCACGGCCATCTCTTCTCCCCTATCCATCTCTCCCCACAATTCCACAGCCAGGCATCGCCTCTCTGCCTGAGTCTGTAGCTCCGGGGGCCTCATCGCCCTGACAGCCTCTGCTGCCCCCACTCCCTCCTGCAGCGGACAGCAGGGCCAGAGGGGGGGGCATATGTTATTTTCCCCAAATGGCCACGACACATTCCCCATCCTACATGTTCGGAAACCTTGGCACACCCCCGTTAAGGGATGAAGCCTCGTCCCCCCTCCCCTGGAATCTGGGTGGGTTTGTGACTTGCTGGTACCCAATAGAAAGTGGCAGAAGAGACACTGCATGTGCTGGGCCAGAAAAGATGGCGAAACTTCCGCCTGCTGGCTGGGGCCAGAGGCTGCCATGCTGTGAGGAAGCCTACATTTGCCTGTGTGGCGAGACCAGGGGGTGAGGCCCTGAGGCTGTGTGAACAGAGAGATGCCCAGACAGCCCCTCGCCCCAGCTCTGGCCACGTTGGACGGAAACTGCGGGGAAAAAACTGGACACCCCCCCACCCCCCCGCCCTGGCTGAGCCCTGCCCAGGCCCCTGGCAGGCACAGGGAAGCTATAAAGTGACTTGTTTCAGCCACTCAGTTTTGGGGTGATCCTTTATGCAACAGTAGATAAGCAGGCCGGCAGTGGAAGTTCCTCGGTGGTGGGTGTGGAAAGCGTGCTGCCTGGCCCGGCATCGACCGTCTCTGCCACTCGCTGGCCTTGCACGCCTCCAGGCACGTGGCTTCCCCTCTGGACACTGTTGTCTTCTCTGAATGGCGAAGGGCTCGGGCTGCCTGAACTCCGAGGCCCGGTCCCCCACTGCTGGGACAGTAATGAGTTCGGACAATGCGCTCCTCACTGCCCACTGCGTCCTCCGTATCAAATCCCCCCCCTCCTAAAGGGTCAGCCCCCTGGCACCACCTCCTTCATGAAGCTCCCCGATTCCGCTCTCGCAGGACACCCAGCCCCTCCTCTGCCCCGATCCACGGAGCCTGGAGCCTGGGCCACGGAGCTCAGGGACCTGGCCTTCGTCTCCACGTGGGCTTGACTCTCCAGGACAGTCTTTCCCCACAGCTCTAGGCACAGTGCCTGGTGCGGAGCTGACCTCCCCTCTGACCCCTCATTACAACCAGTTACATGAATGAGCGAATGACGTTGGCCATCGCTCCGATTGTCATTACTGAGCACTTAACGATCTGCCAGGCACTGTGCTAACCGCTTTCCAAGCATCAACTTATTTAGCCTGGCTGGTGTGGCTCAGTGGTTGAGCATTGACCTATGAACCAGGAGGTCATAGTTCGATTCCTGGTCAGGGGGCACATGCCTGGGTTGCAGACTCAATCCCCAGTGAGGGTGTACAGGAGGCAGTCGATCCATGATTCTCTCTAATCATTGATGCTTCTATCTCCATCTCCCTCTCTGAAATCAATTAAAAAATATATTTTAAAAAAACATACAAAAACCCCACATCGACTTATTTAATCTTCATCAGAACCTTGTGAGGTGGCAGTACTGTCAACCCCATTTTACGGCTGAGGAAACGAAAGCACCGTAAGGCTAAGTAACTTCTCCAAGGTCACAGAGCGTGTCAGTGGCAGAGAAAAGATGGGAGTCCAAGGAGTGTGGGTTTTATCATTCCCATTTTGTGGCACCTGAAGATTGAAGAGCTTAAGCAAGCCGCCACGTCACAGAGCTGGTGAGAAGGGTGGCGCTGAGATGTCATTTGGTTCTGTCTGCAGAGGGCTCCCTTCCCGTGGCTCCCAACCACTGGGCTCCCTTCCGTGGCAGGGACGCGGGGCCTCGCTCTAGGCAGCGGGGGTGGTCCTGTCCTGCTGAGAGGCAGGCAGGGTACACAGAGACAGGACACCACCTGGACAGGGGCTGTCGTCCCCGTCCCCTCCAATTTGTTGTGACAATGCAATTCGGGGCCCTGGGGGCCCTGGGCATGAGCAGCCCTCCTGTTCAGTCCTGGGCAGGGCTTCCTTCGCAGGGAGGGCCACAGCTGCCAGACGCGGCCATCCTCAGCCGCTCCACCCTCTTTCACTTTCCCTCTAACCAGATGTGACCCCTCTCAACTCCCGGGCGTGCATCTCCTCTGGACCATGTGAGGACACTTTGGCCCAAGAGGGGCCAGCGACTCAAACAGGGTCTCCGCTGGGGCCTGGAAGGGCAGGGGCCCGCCTGGGCTGCACGTCCCTTCTCACTTTGCCGACGGCTCACCACACTCCCATCATCACATGCTCTGCGGGGCCCAGGCCTCCGGGCCTTTCTGGGATAGTGCATTCCAGGCCCTGCCCACGGCCAAGAGCGAGCCGCCATTGTGGTCAGCGCTGCCTCAGAGCCAGCTCTCGATGTTGAAACTCGGGTCTCAGAGGAGCTGCTTGTGTGCTCCCCACGCTCCCTGGGTGGGTGGCAGGAGGGCGCGTGGCCCCGGGTCTGGTGTCTGGGCTGATGGCCTCGGATGGACGTGACGGGAGCAGCACTTTGGGGTGAGTGCAGTGGAGCGATCACTTCAGGCTGGACCCCTAGAAGAAGCTTTGCCAGGCTCCTGTTTTTTCTGTCAAAGAAACAAACTTCTTGCTCTTCAGTTTATTCAGGCAGAACTGGACTCAAAGAAGCGAGTTACTGAACCAAGAGCCTTCCTTGTATGAGAATATTCAGAGCGGCACTATGGATGACAACAAAACTGGAAACCTCCCAAATGCCTATCAGCCGCAGAGCAGATGAATGGGCTGTGGCTGTGTGGTCACAGGGCAAGATGCTCTACAGCAGTCGAAACGAATGACCCGCTCTACATGCAACAACACGCATGAATCTTGGCAACACAAAACGGAGATGAAAAGGTCCCGAGAGATTATGTACCACATACTCTTTCTCTAAGGTCAAAAGTCATTCAAATAAAAAAAATAATTTTATGAAATCCATATGGATGAACTTAAACGCTATAAAACAAAAAAAAAGTGAATGATGAACATGGGGTTCAGACGACAGTTACCGCAGGTACAGGGATAGGAAGTGGAATGAGGGGGAGGGGCATGAGTTAGATGTAGTTTTTGTCAAGAACTAGCTATTGTTCTGGGTGGTGGGTTTATGGATGATTATTGAAACATTAAAACCAACTAACAATGTAAATGAAAGTGGGCTGTGCATGGACCATTAAGGATTCTAAAATCTTGAGGTCCAAACAGAAGAACAAAACAAAGAAAAACGAAAGGCACGAACTGTGAAGGTCTTCTGGCCCCTGCTCCCCCAAAAGGAAGAGGCATCCAGAAATGTTTGAATGGTGGAGAACAAGAGCTTGGCAGCCTGGGGGCCCATGGGTCCTAGCTCTGGGACCCTCGGAAAGGTCATGCATTCGTTTTCTATTGCTGCATAATAAATCACCACAGCGTAGCAGCTTAAAACCACAAGCATCTGTTTCATCACAGTGTCTGTAGGTCAGAAGTCTGGGTGCAGCCTAACTGGGTTCTCTGCTCAGGGTCTCACCAGGCTGAACTCCAGGCGCGGGCTGGGGCTGTGATCTCCGTTGAGGCTCTCCTCCGCCAAGTTTCTTGCAGTTGTGCGATGGAGGACCTCAACTCAGACGCCATGCCATGTGACTCTCTCCACCACAAGGCCGTTGGCTTTCTCCAGGCCCACAGGAGAGCGCCGCTGCTGCTTTGAATCTCCCTGACTTCTGCTCTCTGTGCCCTCTAGACTCTCACTTAAGAGGTCACCTGATTAGGCCAGGCCCACCCAAGAAGTCTCTCTTGTGATAAACTTAAAGTCAACTAATCAGGGATCTTAACTGCACCTGCAAAACTCTTCATTTTCTCTGGAGAATGCGATACAATCACAGGAATGATGTCTTACATTCATAGATCCTGCACGTACTCAAGGGAAGGGGGTATTGTGGGGTGTGTACACCAAGGGGTGGGATCTTGGAAACCATCTTAGAAAAAATGTCTACTACAGTTCTTTCCAAGCCTTGTTTTTTTTTCCTCCACAAAGGAAGGAGTGTAATCTTTAGCCCGCAGGGATTGGGAGAAGATGAAATGAGATGACATACACAGAAATGATATTCAATCAGAATATTTAATGAGGGCAGGCTGCATGTTGCCCATTGGGCAACACGGATGTGGTTTCTTCACTCATGTGGCTGATAATCTAATGGAGGAGACAAGTATTACCGGAACAAACAAAGACGATAGCATAATATGTATGGTCCATGTGCTGCAAACGACAAAATGTTGCCGAAACTAATGAAACCTAAATAAATGGAAAGGCATACTGTATACATGGATTGGAAGCCTTCACATAGTAAATCTGTCAATTTTCCCAAGATGAGTTGTAGATTTGACAAAATACCTAAATACCAGCAGAATTTTTTTTTTGGCGGGGGGGGGGGGGGGGGCGGTAAATATTAACAAAAAATTTCAAAATTTTATGGGAGGGCAAAAGAACTAGAATAGCTAAAACAATTTTTTAAAAATATATTTCTTTATTGATTTCAGAGAGGAAGGGAGAAGGAGAGATAGAAACATCAATGATGAGAGAGAATCATTGATCAGCTGCCTCCTGCACGCCCCCCACTGAGGATGCAGCCCGCAACCCAGGCATGTGCCCTTGGCCAGAATCGAACCTGGGACCCTTCAGTCCGCAGGCTGATGCTCTATCCACTGAGCCAAGCCGGCTAGGGCGCTAAAACAATTAAAAAATATATATATACTTTAATTGATTTTAGAGAGAGAAGAAGAGAGAGAGAGAGGGAGACAGAGAAACATTCGTTGGTTGCCTCCACAAATGCCTCAACTAGGGATTGAACCTGCAACCTAGGTATGTGCCTTGACCGGGAATTGAACCCATGATTTTCTGGTGCACCAGATGATGCTGCAACTAACTGAGCCACACTGGCCAGGGCGCTAAAACTATTTTGGGGAAAAAAGTGGGAGGAATCTACTCAATTTTAAGACAGTATAATACTACAGTGTGGTATTGGCAAAGAGATGGACACATAGATCCATGAGACAGAATAGAATGTCCAGAAATTGATCCACACAAATGTGATCAATATGTACAAAGGTACAAGGACATTTTGATGGAGAAAGGTTGGTGTTTTCAACAAATGGTGTTGAAACAACTGGTCACCCATAAGCAACAAAACAAAACAAACAAACACTGCCCTAGCCGGTTTGGCTCAGTGGATAGAGCGTTGGCCTGCGGACTGAAAGGTCCTGGGTTTGATTCTGATCAAGGGCACATGCCCGAATTGCAGGCTCGGTCCCCAGTAGGGGGCGTGCAGGAGGCAGCTGATCACCATTGATGTTTCTATCTCTCACCATTGATGTTTCTCTCTTTCTCCCTTTCCCTTCCTCTCTGAAATCAGTAAAAATATATTAAAACACACACACACACACACACACACACACACACACACACACACACACACACACAACTTGATGTGTCCTAGCTGGCATGACTCAGTGGTTAGAGCACTGGCCTGCACACTGGAGGATCTCAGACTGGAGGATCTCAGGTTTGATTCCCAGTCAAAGGTACATACCTGGTTGCAGGTTCAATCCCGCCCCCAGTCCGGGCACGCATGGGAGCCAACCAATTGATGTGTCTCTCTCACATCCATGTTCCTCTCTCTCTCTCTCTCTCTCTCTCTCTCTCTCTCTCTCTCTCTCTCCTCTCCCCCTCCTCTATCCCTTCCATTCTCTCTAAAGAATCAATGGAAAAAATATCCTCACTCCTTGGGTGAGAATTAAAAAACAAGAACTTGACATAAACACAAAGATGAACTCAAAATGGATCATAGATCTTAATGTAAAACATAACACTATACAACTTTCAGAAGATAAGATATATGAAAATCTTCATAACCTGGGGTTAGGTAAGGTGCTTTTTAAATGATATCAAAAGCATGATTCATGAAAGGAAAAACTGATAAATTGGACTTCATCAACATTAAAAACTTTTGCTCTGCCAAAAGACAGTCACGATAACGAAGAGACAAGCTACAGCCTGTGAAAAAGAAATATTTGCAAATCACATATCTGACAAAGGAATTCTATTCAGAATATACAGGGTGGGGCAAAAGTAGGTTTCAGTTGTTCACATGGTAAATAATACAGCAATTAATAAACAATAAAACAAGAATAAAGTCTGCGTCTCCTGTACTCACAAATGTAAACCTACTTTCCCCAACTCTGTATAAAGAACTCTTATAATTCAACAGCAGGAAATAAGCCGCCCGATTAAATAATGGGCTAAGAACGGGTACAGACTCTTCACTAAAGGGGATATAAGGATGACAAATGAACACAGGAAAAGATATTCAACATCATTTGCCATGAGTGAAATCCAAATTGCAACTATGATGAGATACCCCACACGCCTACTAGAATAGGTATCAGAAAAAATACTGACAAAACCAAGTGCTGGCAAGAATGCATGCACTGCTGGTGGGAATGTCAAATGATACAGGCACTTTGAAAAGCCCGTTGCTAGTTTCTTGTAAAGTTAAACATACACTTACAGATGACCCAGCCATCCCACTCATGTATTTACCTCGGAGAAATGAAAACCTTCTTCTCATGAAAACCTGTACATGAATAATCATAGCTTTAGTTGTAATAACCGAAAGCTAGAAACAATTCTAAATGTCCTTCTGTGAGTGAATGGTTAAATACTGTGGTACATCTACACAATGGAATGCTACTCAGCAATAAAAAAAGAACAATAGTAATACACACAACTTGGATGGATCTCAGATGCTTATACTAAATGAGGGAAGCTAGTGAAAAGGTTATACACTGAATGACTCCACTTATTTGATAGTCTGGAAAAGACAAAATTATAGTGATGGAAAACAGATTAGTGGTTGCCAGGGTTATGGGTGTGGCGAGGGTGTAACTAGAAAGGGCTAGTATGAGGGAGTTTTTTGGGGATGATGGAATGGTTCTGCATCTTGAATGGGGTAGCAGTTACATGAATCTATACATGTGTTAAAATTCATAGAACTGTACACCAGAAGGAAAACAAGGAAATATTACTGTATGATAATAATAATTCTATATAATAAAAGGGTAATATGCAAATTGACCGAACAGCAGAATGACCGGAACACCCATGGCCCCTCCTTGCCCTGGCCGGCCCGCCCCCCATGGCCCCCATCAGGCAGGCTGGCTGGACCCCACCAGTGCATGAATTCATGCACCAGGCCTCTAGTAATAATAATAATACCGTACTTTCCGGCGTATAAGATGACTGGGCATATAAGATTTTCCTGGGTTAAAAAGTCATTTTATACGCTGGAAAATATGGTATATTGGACTATATTGATGGGATTAGATATAATGGATTAGATATATTGGACTACCGTATTTTCCAGTGTATAAAATGACTTTTTAACCCAGGAAAATCTTATACGCCCAGTCGTCTTATACGCCAGAAAATACGGTAATAACAAATAGAACAGCATGGACATGGGCTCTCAGAGATGCTTGGGAAACAGGCTCATATTTCTGAAAGGTTGCCATGTAGCGTGGAGAAGTTGGCATAGTGCGTAAAACTTAATAAATGCTCAATGCATAAACCATAGCAATACAGCAATAAAGGGATTGTGAACTCGGTGAGTCTAGGAAGTAATGTCTCCAAGAAACCAAGCACAACATTTCTCTGGAAAGTGGATTTCTGAAGTGAAGGTAAGGTTCCAGAAGATGCCCAAAGCCACAGTTGCCCTGACACAGCTGGAAGATGGGGCTGTGCCCAGAGTGGGAGACAGTGGGGGGAGGGGGAGGGTGGCCTGCAGGCCTGGAAGGGCTGACTCCAGATGTCCACCTACCCTACCCGGTCCCCTTTATTGTGGGACCTTGCTCAGAGATGCTCAGAGGAGCTGGGTCTTCAGAGGTGAAGGAGGAGGTCCAGGTCTGAATAGAGATCCTGCTCCTGCCACTCACCTCCCAGGTGGCCCTCAGCCATGACCCACTTTTCCTACCTGTCCATGCAGGTGAGCTCCCCAACCCACAGCTATTTTTAACCCAGAGGGATTCCCAGCTATTTTTACCAGCCCAGCTGTTGTAGGAGAGTCGGACCGTAAGGCTGGGATTCCTGCCTCATGGGAGACCCGAATGGACATTTTCTTCCCTCCTCCCAATGGGGACCAGGTGGCCTTCCCAGAGCCACCTTTCCCCAGGTGTCTCTCCTACTGCAGGACCTGCAGGAGCTCCTCATTGCCTCCAGGATAAAGTTCAAACTCAAAGTGACATCCAGTGCTCCCTCTACCTGGGACCCAGCTTCCCTTTGGCCTCATGTGTCTCTTCACCTCATGGCCGGCCCGCCCAAGAAACTAGCCAACCCAGGCCCCTGGCCAGACGCTGGCAGGGCCTCTCGATTACCTGCCTGTGCACTTGCTGCTGGGAATGTCCTTTCCCTTCCACCTTCACTGGGCCCAGAGCCCATGCCGCCTCCTCCATGGAGCTCTCCTTGATTCCCCGGCTGGCAGGGACTATGTCCTCTCCTGGAGAACGATTGTCCCGGGAACCCTCATCTGGCCCTCTCTGCCCCTCTGCCTCAGGGGATGCCTGTCTGTAGATCTGTCTCTCTCTCCCTGCGGCCGGCCCTTGCCCACCTCTACCCCAGCACAGAACCTGCATGAAGGCGGGTGCGCTGCCGACTCTCCCACATCCTCCAGGCTGCGCTGCGTGCCGGGCCCTGTGATGCTGGGCCTCCTCCGGGCAGGGCGGGGGCTCTGCCTTGTGCTGGCTGCAGGCCCTCCACCTCAGTGAATCAGCAAATCGTCCCAGGCCTGTAGTGGGCTCAGCACTTTTCTGAGCGCTCTGGGGAGGGTGTGGGAAAGGAAGTCAGAGGCCACGCTCCTCAGGGGAGCCTGGGCAGGCCGGAAGCTCCAGGGACTACACGCATGGTGAGGCGTGCCTGGGGTCCCCCACAGGTCGTCCACCTCCCCTCGAGCCACTGTTCATCTTTCTCCTCTTCCTAGAGAATGTCCCCCCACCCCACCCCCATGGCCTGCCTTCAATGTCCTCCTCACCCCACAGCCTGGCCCTGGTCTCTGCCCTCTGCAGACCCTGCCAGGGCCTCCTGGGTACCAGCTGGTGCCATTGAGTCTTTGTCTTCCTGGCGCGCTCAGAGCCCCGCATGCTGACCTCCGTGCTCCCAGGATGCCTTTCCCTGGTCTCCTCCTCCATCTCCTCCAAGGGTCCCCGCCTTTGCCAGTCCTGGGCAGGTCAGAGGCCCTCGGGGAGACTGCTGCCTCCCTCTCCCCGAACCCACACAAGGCCTCAGCCCTCAGCACTGGCCTCCAGATCCTTTCTTCCACCGTAGGCCATTTCCCCTGAGCTACAGACCCCACACATTCTCACGCACCCCCTCTCCGCCCCCCGACCCCCACCCCCAGTCTGGAGGCTTCTCCCTCTCCCTGCTGACGTGGCTTCCCAAGCACCGCAGGGCAGGCCTCCTGGTTTGCACTTACGCAGCCCAGCCGCTCCTGCCTCCTGCCTTTCCACCCGCTGCCTCCTCCTCCTGGCAGCCCGCACAAGCCTGGCCAGGCCCTCCTGAAACTCTGCTGTCTGCAGAACGAAGTCCGAGAGCCTCAGGAGGAAGCCCGGGTGCATCTGGTCAGGGAAGCCAGATTGCTGTTGCACACCTGATGGCCTTGTGACCGGGCAAGTGACTTTCCCTTTTGGAGTCTGCGTTGCCTTCCGAGTTCATCAGCCAGATCGCCCCTGAGCGCAGCTATGAGAACCAAATGAGATAACAGGTGCGATGGGGCTAGACCCGGGCCGGCCTCCGTGGACACGGCGTTGGTGTGATGAGCGCGCTGCCCCCCTCGCCAGGCTCGTCTCCTGCGATTGAAATCTCCCTGCAGCTTCCACCCTTGCCTCCTTCCCACATGGCCATGCAGCCAGCATAGCAGCCGCCACGGCTCTGCCCTTGCTTTTCCTCCTGCAAAGCTATTCTCCGCCGACCTGCCCATCTAGTGGACAACGTGTCCAAGTTCAAGGCCCCCTGTGAATTCGCTCTTCTGTGCAGCCCTCAAGCTCCAGAGGCCTCCCCAGGGCTCACGAACACCCTGAACCCCTGGGGGCCTGTGCCTGGCTCCTTCTCGTGGTGCCAGCCCCCAGCGCTGCCCCAGGGCCTTGGGTGGCAGAGCAGGAGGGCTGTCAGAACACCCACCAGCGTCTCGGGGACCTCAGGCCCCACGAGGGGTCTGTAACACAGGGCTCCTCGCGCTGGCGGCCCTGGTGAGGGAGGGCTGCGGACCCAGGTTACCAAGCGTCCACCCAGGAGGGTGGGTCCCCTCTGTGAGGGAGGCAGTGCCCTCTCCCTGACGTCACACTAACAGGGCCAGGCCCCATAGGGAGCTCCCTTAGACCCCAAAGACCAGCCCAGCTCTTGCCTGGCAGGACACCTCTGGGGACAGGTAGGGAATATGGGGGCAGATGTGGGCAGGACAAGGAAGCCCTCACAGGGGAATTCCTGGAAGTCAGGGCCGGGAGTGGCCAGGAGGAGTGCAGATGGAGGACGAAAGGGACATATCTAGACGACCCTTGCCCTGCCTCGTGGCTCAGCAGAGTCCGCGGAGCTGCGCTGTGCCAACAGCCCCTGTGGTACTGAAATTAAAAGAAGGACAAGTAAGTGAAAGTCAACTCCAGCTGCCCCGTTGCATGATTCACATCCCAGTGCCTGGAAGCCACGTGGGACGGGGCTGCCCTGCTGGACGGCACAGGTGCGGAACGCTGCGGAGCCCACAGCAAGTCCCAGCTCGCGCCAGCGCCTCTCAGGCCTGGCTGCTCTGCTCCCGCTAAGCTTGGGCGACTCACGGGCCCTCTCTGTGCTTCGGCTCCCTCTCTAAATGGGGATAACAACAGTCATTACGGAGATTACATGAGTTAACTGCATGTAATGGACTCGCAACAGCACCTGCTACATGCAAAGGGCCTGCCAGCCGCTGGCAGAGTGAGGCCCAGCCTCTGCAGGGCATTAAGGAGGAGATAGTGTGTATCTTGTGGAAGGGCATGCAACATTCAAATACACATGGCGTGCAACATTCAGATGCACAGGGAAAAGCCCCCGCAGTGTTGCCTCCCGGCCACCACATCACCCTGCCCTTGGCGCCTACCCCTGCCTTTGCGCTAGGATGGCATCGTCACCTCCCTTCCACAGAAGACAGAAAGGGCCTGCTCGCCGGTCGGCGAGGTGCGAGAGGAGAACCCCACTCTCTGGACAGAGGCCTAGAGCTCGCCTCCCTGCCTGGGCGGGGCCGATGACTCCCTAGTTCCTTAAACATGCCCCCAACCCCCTGCTGTGATGTTGTGTGCCACTGCCTTACCTACCCCACCGTTCGGAAGTCCTTTCCCATCTTGCCTCAGTCCCACCGGCTGCAGTGTGACCCCTGCACCTGGGGCTGCCCATGCACACACCACAGGGCTGAGGGCGTGGAGGAGCGAGACGCGGCGAGGGCTTCTGTATGATCTGTTTCCAGAAGCCGCGCTCACTCGGAAGTCAGTTCATCCTGGTGCCCAAGCCCACTCCCACCCACCAGGGAAAGCCTGTCTCTTCTTGTCTGTCCTTGGAAGGAAGACACAGGGCACTTCCTCCAGGGCTTCGAGATCAAGGCCTCGCCGCTCCTCACTTGTCTCTGGGCAGGGAGCCCACGGTTACACAAGGTGGGCTCAGTGCCAGCCAGGCACCAAGGCACATCCTAACCCCGGCAGTCCAGGAAGGCGAGGCCTTTGGGGAACCCTGTAAGGGACATGCTGCCTGTTGTCCAGACAGGGAAACTGAGTCCCAGAGCAAAAGGGGGGCTTCCCCAGGGCACGCAGCCGGGGCGAGGTCTCCTGGTGTGCCGGGCAATCCTCGCTGTAGTCTGTCGGGGCCTCCAGGAGGCCGTGGGCGGCTTGCAGCATCCCAGGGCTGGATCACAGGTGGACGAAAAGCAGACCGAGTAACTGGCCTTCCTGACTCCAACGCTAGAAGCCCCATCCTGTGTCCCGAAGGTCCAACCTGCAGTTGGGAGAGAAGCCAGAGGAGCGTGCCGCCCATCGGAAGCGAGAAGCACACGGAGCTCACTGTTCTGAGGGTATCGGACGCATAGAGAGGCACGGGAGGCTGCCTCGGGCAGTGGTGCCGGTTGTCTGCTGTACGAGGGGCAAGAGGGAGGATGAACGTCCTCTGACTCAGACCAACAAGCTCAAAAGGCTGGTGGGGCTGGTGCTGTGGACTAGCCATCCTCAACTCATGCTCTGCCTCCGTCTAGCCTGGAAGAGAAACAGCGGCATCCTGGGGGCGACCCACTCTTGCCCCCCGGCCGTGTCTGCTCTGTGTCTCGCCCTCCTGGCCACCCGGGCTGCCTCGTCTCCTGTGATTGAAATCTCCCTGCTGCTCTCAGAGCTGACCTTCCCGCCTTTAATTCAATCAGGAATCACAAGCCCTTTTAATTTAGGAAATAAAAGGCCGGCTGCTGAGCCGGCTGCCCCTGATTGACGGGGCTGCCAGCATGGGCAAGCTGGCGTGGGGAGGGGGCACAGACCCATGACCTCCGCCAGCCCCTCTGGGGGAAGGATGCTTCCTGGAGACCTGGGGAACAAAGGAGAACCCCCTCCTCCTGGCCCCCAGCAGAGAGGGGCCAAGGCCACGCGGTGGGGGGGGCGGCTGCCGGCTGGCCCATGAAGCTGCGGAATGTCAGGCTCTCACTGCCGCTGTGGCGACTTGGGATAGACACGAGGGAGGACTTCCTAGCCTGCTCGTTTATGTCCTCCCTTGGTGGCTATGTGACTGGGCGGATGTTCCAAAGTTTCCCAGTGAATGGCACATCTTTCTTTTCCAAGAAAGTAGAAGAGGCGCTAGAGGAATCAACGCTAGCTTTTCTGGACTTCAGTTTCTCATCTGTATGTGGGGATAACCATGGGACCCAGCCACAGGGCTGTTCTGAGGGTTAAGTGAGTTAATGAAAGCTCACTGGCACATAATAACCTCTCATTCAATTATAGCTAATGAGATTCTTAATATCACTCTGCTAGAGGCACACAGAGGTCCCCGACCCTCTACTTGGAAGTGGCAGAGACTTGGGAGAGAGTGTCCAGGGCTCTGGGACCTGTTGCTCTATTTCTCTCCCAGGAGAAGCCGAGGGCAGGTCCCCCAGGGCCCAGTCCCAGTCCCCGGGGAAGCAGGACAGGGTAGTGGAAAGCTGCTGGCTTAAGGTTAGAATTGTAGTTGAGCACATTTTGACTCTGTGACCTTGGGCAAGTTGCCTTACTGCTCTGAGCCTCAGTTTCCTCCTCTGAAAAGTGGGCTCGTGGCACCAACTGGCAGGATGGTTTTGATGCCCAGGCCAGAGGCTGACCTAGAAAGTGCTCAGAATATGGTACCTCCCTCCCCTAAAGCCCAATCAAGTGCTCAGCATAGCTCATCCAAGGGGGAAGCCCTATTACCTTGTGGTCTGAAGCTGAGCTCTGAGCAGCCACTGCCTTTTTCTGTCCAACCACCTTGTTGGTTCCCCCAGGTCCTGCCCACGGCCAGATGCTCCAACTCTCCTGGCCTCACCTTCCTGAGCTGCTCCTGTGGGAGGAACCCCCTAGGGCAGACCCAGGTGGCCTGCTGCTCCCTGTCCGTGTGCAGCCCAGCGCCTGGCACAGTGAAGGTGCTTGGGGAGGCCTCTCCCAAAACCCCGACCCATCCTCCTGGCCCTAATGCCCTATACATACAGGTACTGCGATAGCATTCCTTGGTTTCTGCTTAAGCAATCCCGTGCAGCTCCTGCATAAAATGGGTTTGGAGCTGAAGGCAATAGTCACAGTGGTCACTCACTGAGCTCCGGACTTACTACTGCTGAACTTGGGACTGAGCCATTGACACCCCCCGCCACACACACACACACACACACTGCCCTGTGAAATAGGCATTGCATTGCATAGCTCAGGACACTGAAACTCAAAGACATCGAGTACCTTCTGCAGCCTGACCCAGCTATGAAGCAACAGTGCTGGGATCCAAACCTAAGCCCTCTATAGACTTGGATGGACAGCTCATAGAAGTCTCTAGTGCCCATCGTTTCTTCTTTTTTTATTTTATTATTTTTAAAATGTAATGTAATTAAAAAATTTCCATCACAATGTTTCCCCTCTATGCCCTCTTTCACCTACACCTTTTTTTACCCCCCAACAATCACCACACTATTGTCCATGCCCATGAATTCTCTCTATTTTTTCTTCTTTTTTTGCTCAATCTCCACCCCACCCCCCGCCCCCCGCCGCTCCCCCTGGCCTCCAGCCCCCAACATCAGAGCGGTCTGCTTGTTCTCTGTCTATATTTTGCTTGGTGGTTCTGTTTGTTCATTAAATACCACATATGAGTGAAATCATATGGTACTTGCCTTTCTCTGACTGGCTTATTTCACTTAGCATAATGCTCTCCAGGTCCATCCACGCTGTCACAAAGGGCAGAACTTTCTTCCTTTTTCCTAATTCCATTGTGTAAATGTATGACAGCTTTTTTACCCACTTCTCTGCTAATGGGTACTTGGGCTGCTTCTAAATCTTGGCTATTATAAATAACACTGCAGTGAACATAGGGGTGCATTTATTCTTTCGAATTAGTGTTTTGGGTTTCTTCAGATAAATTTCCAGAAGTGGAATCACTGGGTCATAAGGCAGTTCCATTTTTAATTGTTTGAGGTGTCTTCACACCGCTTTCCACAGTGGCTGCACCATCTGCATTCCCACCAACAGTGCTCAGGGTTCCCTTTCCTCCACATCCTCGACAACACTTGTCTGTTGGTTTATTGACGGTAGCCATTCTGGCAGGTGTGAGGTGATATCTCATTGTGGGTTTAATTTGCATCTCTCTGATGATTAGTGATGTTAGCCATCTTTTCGTATGTCTATTGGCCATCTGTATGTCCTCTTAGAGAAGTGTCTATTCAGGTCTTTTCCCCATTTTTAAAAAATTGGGTTGTTTGTTTTCTGGTGTTGAGTTTTATAAGTTCTTTATAAATTTGGGATATTAACCCCTTATCAGATGTATCATTGGCCAATATGTTCTCCCATGCATAGGTTGTCTTGCATTCTGTAGGTGGTTTCCTTTGGGGTGCAAAAACTCTTTAGCTTGATGTCTCCTGTTTGTTTATTTTTTCTTTTGTTTCCCTCTAGTATCCATTGTTTCATTTGACCCCACAACAACCTTGGGGCTTTGCCAAGCACACGATGGTCATTATTATTATGCTGCCATCCAGAAGAGAAAAGGAAGGCTCTCAGGTCACACAGTAAGTCAAAGATGGGACTCTGACCGTGTGCTCAGGCCCTGCCTCCAAGCCCACTCACACCCGCACCCCTGGATTTAAAAATAGTTTCTTGCTCCTGAAACTCAGTGTTCCAACGGGATGACTCCTTCATTCATCCATCTGGCAAACATTTATCAGGCACCTACTATGTTCTAGGCCCTGTGCCGGGGATTTAGTGCCGAACAAGCCGGAGCCTGGCCCCTTCCTGAACTTACCGTCTTTGTGAGCCAGAAAGACCGAAACAATCAGGCACACCAGTGATAACAACGATAATGGCATTGTTCCTGGGGTGGGTGAACGGTCAGGGGAGGGCTGCCTGGGAACGTGGAGATCTGAAGGTAGATCAGGGGTTTGCCCCTGGAATTGGGCAGAGCAGCCTCGGCAGAGGGAACAACGTGTGCAGTGGCCCTGAGGCGGGAAGAAGCAGTGCAAATAGGAGTGGGAAGGACTCGGGTGAAGAGCAGGAGGAAAGGGGCCAGAGCCTGCAGAGCCCGCAGAGCCTGGAGGGCTGGCCTTCATCCCGAGAGGCGGGCCTAAGGTTGGTTGGCATTTCAGGTTAGTGGAAAGGAGTTTGGAGGGGGTTGAGTGGCTGTGGGGACCACAGTCAGGAGGCAACCTTAGTGGTCCAGGCACAGGGCCACAGTGGGGCTGGTGGGGCAGGCCAGCTCCACCCACAGCCCCTTCCAGGGGGCCTGGGGCCCTTTCCCAGGGGCTTGTGGTAGTGGTCAGTGCTCATAGTACCCTGACCCCCAGGCAGTGAAGTGCTGGTCATGAACAACCGCCTCTCTGCAGGGGGTTGTTATTTGTAGCCTCTCAGTGTTGTGAATACGCCCCCATGATTGATTTCAGCCTACCAACCGGAAGTCAATGAGAAGTTGGGAAGAGATGTGTACAGTTGCCCGAGCCAGAGGAAGCTGGCTCCAACACAGGTCTCAGAAAGGCAGTGGCTCCAGTGAAATGCTATTGATGTGTCTCCCCTCTCTGTGCAGTTCTTGTGTATGTGCTGGGGGAGAGAGGGCGAAGGCTGAACGGGGAGGAGGCTAGGGAAGGGATAAAGAGGAGGGCCACCCCCACCTCCAGTCTTCCCAGTGACTAGGGGATTGGTACTGTTATTTCCCCACGTCCTGGATGAAGAAACTGAGGCACAGAGAGGTCAACCACTTGTCCAAGATCTCACAGCGATAAGGGGCAGAACTGGGAACTCAAACCAGGTCAGCCTGGGGTGACCCCTGTATCCTCCTGAACCTCTGCTCTGTTCCCACTGTGAGCTGGCTCAAAGGGAGGGGATGGGGAAAAGTTAGGGGGGGGACAATGAACAGAGGATGGGCTAGCTGAGAGGGAGGAGGAAGGTATCAGGGGAGGAAGTTGGGTTGGAGGGCATCTGAAATTCTCTGGCCTGGAACCCTAATTCTGGGGTGACCTCTAGAAGTTAATTTCGGGTGAAAGCAATTGTTAAAGAGAGTGATCATGAGTTTATTGTGCGAATGCCCCTAGGAGAGGGTGCTGCAAGCTGGGCTGGGCAGAGGTCAGGCGCCTGGAAGCACCCCTATCCCACCCGGGTTCCTGCCGCAGGGTTGAGGCGCCAGGCCAGAGTCCACGCAGCTGCAACTCTCTCCTGGTTTGTAAGCCAGGTGACTCGGCAGTCCCGTGTCAGCAAGGACCTGGAGTGGTCGGGTCAGCCCAACCAGCCGGGAACCCTTCTCAGACTACAGGGAATGCCTCACCCCTCCCTCCCTCCCTCCCTCCCTCCCTCCCTCCCTCCCTCCCTCCCTCCCTCCCTCCTTCCCTTCCTTCTTTCCTTCCTTTTTTCTTTCTTTCCATCTCTTTTTAAATTCTTTACTATTGAAAGTAGTACATATGTCCCCTTTCCCCCCATTGTCCTCTCCCAACCTGCCCCCGCCCCCCAGCCCCAGCCTTCACCCCCCAGCCCCCTCATTGTCTGTGTCCATTGGTTATGCTTATATGCATACAAGTTCTTGGTTGATATCTCTTACCATCCCGCCTACCCACTATCTTTCTGATTAGGGTTTCTGATTTTTTGGGATAAGTTCCTAGGAGTGGAATTACTGGGTCAAATGGAAGTTCCATTTTAATTTTTTTGAGGAAACTCCATTCTGTTTTCCACAGTGGCTGCACCAGTCTGCATTCCCACCAGCAGGGCACGAGGGTTCCTTTTTCTCTGCATCCTCGCCAGCACTTGTCATTTGTTGATCTGTTGATGATAGCCATTCTGACAGGTGTGAGCTGGTACCTCATTGTTGTTTTGATTTGCATCTCTCAGATGATTAGTGACTTGGAACATGTTTTCATATGTCTCTTGGCCTTCTGTATGTCCACTTTCGAAAAGGGACTATTTAGGTCTTTTGTCCATTTTTTTTTATTGGATTGCTTATCATTCCTTTTGTTAAGTTGTATGAGTTCCCTATACATATTGGAGATTAAACCCTTATCAGAAGTCACGTTGGCAAATATGTTCTCCCATGCAGTGGGTTTTCTTGTTTTGTTGATGGTTTCTTTTGCTGTGCAGAAGCTTTTTATTTTGATGTAGTCCCATTTGTTTATTTTCTCCTTTGTTTCCATTGTCCTAGGAGCTGTATCAGTAAACATTGCTATGAGCTATATCTGATACTTTGCTGCCTCTGGATTCTTCTAAGATTTTTATGGTTTCCCATCTTACATTTAAGTCTTTTATCCATTTTGAGTTTATTTTTGTGTATGGTGTAAGTTGGTGGTCAAATTTCTTTTGCAAGTATCTGTCTAATTATCCCCGAGTTGCCCACCCGTCCCCTGCATAATCCTGGTCAGTGAACTCGGAGTTAGCAACTATCCTGCCCAGCACGGATTGGACCAGGTCACAGGAAATATGATGGGGGTCCTGCCCCGGAGCCCCTGCAAGAGGTGTGGGGTACTGACATGATCTCTGGGAGTTCAGGCCCGTCCACCCTCCCCCTGTGTTCTCCTCCCTGCAGGGCCATCCCCATAGCCACGCTCTGCTCCTCTGCTCACCACATTCCCCGTCAGCTCCCCTCACCTCCTCTCTTCCCTGCGCTGCTCAGCATTGCCATTGCAGCTTTTCAAAGTTCTTTCCGGCCATGGAAAGTGCGAGTCCTGCCCGTGTTCTAAAGAGTGAGTGCCTCTCTCTGGGTCTCAGTTTCCCTGTCGGCACAATGGAGATAAGTGGTTATGAGACCCTGGGAACCGATGAGGCAGTCTGTATAGTATGTGTATCTGGGGTGGGGGAATTTCAGCTAAGCACACAGTAGGTGCTTTATGGATTGGTTTGGTGGAGCTGCCTTGCCCAGGAGTTGAGAATTGGAAAGACACACAAAGGCTAATGGGCAATGGGCCTGCAGTCCAGTGGTCGCCCCAGGGATGGGTTTGCTCCTGGACATGCTGCTTAATTATTACTATTCTCATCATCCCCATTCTACAAGCAGAGAGACAGCCCTAGAGAGCTCACATTGCTCCCCCGAGGTCATTCAGCTTGTGGGGGGCAGAGCTGAGATGTGAAGGCAGGCAGGCTGGCTCCATGGCCCACATTTCTAACCATTAGACCACACGTCCTTCCTGTCGTTGAGTTGAGTGGTCTCCAAAGTAGAAATGATTCAGGAAAAAATGACTAGAAATTAAGATATATTTACTTTATCTCATCTTTTAAAATTTGTTTTTGTAAACATATATTTTAAATGCACTACACATACATGATTCTAAAAAAGCTTTATTGAGTACTAGAGGTCCAGTGCAAGAATTCATGCACGGGTGGGGTGCAGCTGGCTTGCCCCAATCAGGGCCAATTGGGTCAGGCCAGCCAGGGGGGAGGGGCCACGGGCAGTTGGCAGGCCAGCCCCCCACCTGGTCGAACTCCCAGTCGAACTCCCGGTCAAGGGGACAATTTGCATATTAGCCTTTTATTATATAGGATGATTAGAAACCATTAATTCACCCATTGCAAACCATTAATTGTAATTTTAAATGTACAATTCAGTGATTTTCAGTAAATATAGGTAGTTGTGCAACCATCACTGCAATTTAATTTTAGGACATTTCTATTACCCAACCAGAGAGATTCCTTCTGCAGTGAATCCTCAGGCCACTGTTAATCTACTTTCTGTCTTCATAGATTTGTCTTTCCTGGACATGTCATATAAATGGAACCATGCAATGTGTAGTATTTTAAATATATACATATTATTTATGATTTCAGAGAGGAAGGGAGAGAGAGAGAAAGATAGAAACATCAATGATGAGAGAGAATCATTGACTGGCTGCCTCCTGCATGCCCCCTACTGGGGACCGAGCCTGCAACCCAGGCATGTGTCCTGACTGAGAGTGAATTGGCGATCTCTTGGTTCATAGGTGGATGCTCAACCTCTGAGCCACACTGGCTGGGCAATGTGTGGTATTTTGTCTCTGGTTTCTTTAACTTAGCATAATGTTTTTGAGACTCATTCATGTTTTAATATTTATCAGTATTTCATTCCTTTTAATGGCTGAATAGTATTCTGTTGTGTGGATATACCACATTTATTGATCCACTCACCAGCTGAGGGTCATTTGAGTGGTTTCCACTTTTTGACTGTTATAAATAATACTGCTATGAACATTTGTGGTTTTTGTGTGAACATGTTTTCGTTTCTATTGGGTATATACCTAGGAGTGGAATTGCTGCGTCATATGGTAAATCTATGTTTAACTTTTTAAGAAACTGCCAAAATGTTTTCCAAAATGGCTGCACCATTTTACATTCCCATTAACAGTATATGAGAGTTCCATTTCTTCACGTCCTCATCAATACTTATCATCTGTCTTTTTTATTATCACTGTTTTAATGGGTCTACGGTGTATCTCATTGTAGTTTTAACTTTCATTTCTCTAATGACTAATAATGTTAAGCATCTAAGTGTCTAATTTGTTGACATAAAGTTATTTATAGATTCCCTTATCAACCTTTTAATTTCTGTGAGGTTGGTAATGATGTTCCCTTTTTCATTTTGATTTAGGTAATTCATATTTTTTCCTTTTTTTTTTTCTTGGTCAGTCTAGCCAAAGGTTTGTCAATTTTGTTGATCTTTACCTCTTTGTTTCCATATTTTTCTTATTGTTTTCTATTTCATTTATTTCTGCTCTAATCTTATTTATTTCCTTACTTTTGATAGCTTTGGTTTTAGTTTGCTCTACTTTTTCTAATGTTTTACAGTGGAAGTTTAGGTTATTGAATTAGTATCTTTTTTTAGTATAGGATTTTTTGTTATTGTTGTTTTGTTTTTGTTAATCTTCACCCGAGGATATTTTTCCATTGATCTTTTAGAGAGAGGAAAAGATAGAAACATCAATGTGAGAGAAACGCACCAATTGGTTGCCTCCTGCATGTGCCCCTACGCTCTATCCACTGAGCAAAACCGGCTAGGGCATCTAGTACGATAAGTTTTAAAGCTATAAATTCACTGCTAATCACTGCTTTAATTTGATAGGTTGTACATTTGTGTTCATTTAGTTAAAACTATTTTAAATTTGCCTTATGATTTCTTTTTTTGATTCATAAGATTTTTAGAAATGTCTTGTTTAGTTTCCAAACATCTGTGGATTTCCCACATTTTCTTCTGTTGTTGATTTTTAATTTAATTCTGTTGTGGTGCAGAACATAGATTGTATAATTTCAATTCTTATCAATTCACTGAGAACTGTTTCATGGTCTAGCATAGCATGTCCTGGTGAATAGTCTTACTGCACTTGAAAAAAATGTGTATTTGTGCTGTTGTTGAGTGAAGTATTCTACACATGACAGATTAAGTTGGTTGATAGTGTTGTTCAAGTCTTATATGTACTTGCTGATTTTCTATCTAGTTTTTCTGTACATTCTCAAAAGTTTATTATTGTTGAACTCTCTACTTCTCCCTTTGATTCTGTCAGTTTTTGTTTCATGTATTTTGGGACTTTGTTGTTAGATACATATGTGTTTAATTATTATATAACTAGAGGCCCACTGCATGAAATTCATGCAAGAGTAGGCCTTCCTTCCCCCTGCTGCTAGCAGCAGCTTCCCTCTGGCACCCGGGACCCAGGCTTCCCTCGCAGCCCCGGCTTTGTCTGGAAGGTCATCAGGTCTAATTAGCATATTACACTTTTATTATTATAGACTAGAAGCCCGTTGCACGAAGTTTCGTGCAAAAGACCTTCCTTCACCTGGCTGCTGGCACCAGTTTTCTGCCAGCACCAGTTTTCCTCTGGCCACCCGCCGATCCAAGCGCCTCTGGCCAGCGCGATTGGCCACCCCGAGTTCCTCCAGCGCCGTTTCCTCTGTCCGCCAGCGACGCCAGTGGAGGAACTCTGGGTGGCCGATCGCGCTGGCGGGAGGCACTCTGATTGGCGGGTGGCCAGAGGAAAACTGGTGCTGGCAGAAAACTGGTGCCGGCAGCCACGCAATCAGCCACCCTGAGTTCCGCCACCAGCGCCTTCCACTGGCCCCATGGGTCCTCCCTCAGCGCCGGCCGTTGGGGCCGGCAGGAGGAACGGGGGGCGGGGACTCGTGAGTCCCCACCCCCCGCCAGCCCAATCGGCCACCCTGAGTCCCACCCCCAGCCTCCCAATGGTCCAATCGTGGGCGTAGCGGAGTGATGATAATTTGAATATTACCATTTTATTAGGTAGGACTAGAGACCCAGTGCACGAATTCGTGCATGGGTGGGTCCAGCCAGCCCACCCCAATGGGGGCCGATTGAGGCCCGGCTGGCTGGGGGGGGAGGGGCCATGGGAGCTTGGGGGTGCCGATTGACTGCCACAGTGCGCGTCATAGCAATCGGTTGTTCTGGTCATTCCACCGGTCCAGCCGCTTGGCTTTTATATATATAGATTCTGACGAACTGACCTTTTTATTATTACAATTTTCTCTCTTTGTCTCAAAGTATCATTTTTTTTTGTCTTAAAGTCTATTTTATCTCATATTGGTATAGATACTTGACTCTCTTATGGTTATTGTTTGCATGGCATATATTTTTCCATTCTTTTACTTTCAGCCTATTTGTGTCTTTGGATCTAAAATGTCTCTTGTAAGCAGCATGTAATTGAATCTTGTTTTTAAAATCCAGTCTGATAATGTATAAATCATCCATATTTACTGTAATTATTGATATGGTTGAATTTATTTCTGCAATTTTGCATTTTTTGCTATTTGCTTCATGTCTTTTTATTTGTCCCTCTGTTTTTTCTTTACTGCCTTCTTTTGTGTTAAATATTTTTTCTGATGTATCTTTTAATTTCTTTGATATTGTTCCTTTATTATATATTTGAGTTATTATCTTAGATGTTGTTCTAGGAATTGTAATATATAATTTATCTAAATCTACTTCAGATTAATACTAAGTCAATTCCAGTAAATTATTGAAACTTTGCTCCAATATAGCTCCATTATTTTCCCAATTTTTTGTTATTGTTGTTATGTATACATCCAAAGTTTTATAATTATTACTTGTACCACCTTATGTCTTTTTAAAACTTCAAGAGAAAAAAGGAGAAAAAACATATTTACAGAATCTTTTATATTAACCCACATATTTATTATTTCTGGTTCTTTTCATTTTCTTCTGTGGATTCAAGTTGCTGTCTTGTGTCTTTTCCTTGCTCCAGTGTAACTCTATTTCCTCTCTTCTCTTTGTATTATTATGTATTTGTAATATATATGTCATATGGCTTTATAATTATTATTTTATGCAATTTTCTTAAATCAATGAAGAGGAAGAAAGAGGAAAATGTATTTATCGTGTCTTTTACATTTACCTATACATTAATCTTTTTGGGGTGCTCTTTATATCTTTACTAGAGGCCCGGTGCACGAAATTTGTGCACGGAATAGTGTGTCCCTCAGCCCAGCCTGCACCCTTTCCAATCTGGGACCCCTCAAGGGATGTCCGACTGCCCATTTAGGCCTGATCCAAATAGGATCAGGCCTAAACGGGCAGGCAGACATCCCTCACAATCCAGGATTGCTGGCTCCCAACCGCTTGCCTGCTTGCCTTCCTGATTGCCCCTAACTGCTTCTGCCTGCCAGCCTGATCAGCCCCTAACCACTCCCCTGACAGCCTGATTGATGCCTAACTGCTCCCCTGCCAGCCCGATTGCCCCTAACTGCCCTCCCCTGCAGGCCTGGTCACTCCTAACTGCCCTCCCCTGCAGGCCTGGTCACTCCTAACTGCCCTCCCCTGCAGGCCTGCTCCCCCACAACTTCTCTCCCTTGCAGGCCTGGGTCCCCCCCAACTGCCCTTCCCTGCAGGCCCAGTCGCCCCCAACTTCCCTCCTCTGCCGGCCTGGTCACCCCTAACTGCCTTCCCCTGTAGGCTTGATCACCCCCAACTGCCCTCCCTTGCAGGCCTGGTCCCTCCCAACTGCCCTCCCCTGCTGGCCTGATCACCCACAACTGCCCTCCCTTGCAGACCTGGTCTCTCCTAACTGCCCTCCCTTGCTGGCCATCTTGTCGTGGCCATCTTGTGTCCACATGGGGGCAGCCATATTTGACCACATGGGGGCAGCCATCTTGTGTGTTGGAGTGATGGTCAATTTGCATATTACTATTTTATTAGATAGGATAGAGGCCTGGTGCACGGGTGGGGGCTGGCTGGTTTGCCCTGAAAGGTGTCCCGGATCAGGGTGCGGGTTCCCTTGGGGCGTGGGGCGGCCTGGTCGAGGGGCCTGTGGTGGTTTGCAGGCCAGCCACGCCCCTCGGCGACCCAAGCGGAGGCCCCGGTATCTGGGGGTTATTTATCTTCTATAATTGAAACTTTGTAGCCTTGAGCAGAGCCAAGCCTCCTGCTCACTCTGTGGCTGCAGCCATTTTTGTTGGGATTTATTTATCTTCTATAATTGAAACTTTGTAGTGGAGGCCAAGGCAGGCCAGGGCTGCAGGAGCTTAGCTTCCTCCATCGCTGGGGACAACTCAAACCTCCTGCTCTCTCCAGCTCTGTGCTGCCGTGGCTGCCGCCATTTTTGTTGGGATTTATTTATCTTCTATAATTAAAACTTTGTAGCCCTGAGTGTAGGCTGGGCCGGCCAGGACAGCAGGGAAGCTTGGCTTCCTCCATTGCCAGGGAAACCCAAGCCTCCTGCTTGCTGCAGCTCTGTGGCTGCAGCCATCTTGGTGGGGTTAATTTGCATTCACGCTCCTGATTGGCTGGTGGGTGTGGCTTGTGGCTGTAGCAGAGGTACCGTCAATTTGCATATTGCTCTTTTATTAGATAGCATGTGGATTTAAGTAATTGTCAGGTGTCATTTATTTTTACTCTGAGCAGCTTTAGTATTTTTTTTTAATAAAACATGCATGCTAGCAATTAATTCTCACTCTTTGTTTGGAAGTGTCTTTATTTCACCTTCATTTTTGAAGGATACTTTTACTGTATATAAACTTCTTGGTTGATAGGGTTGTTTGTTTTTTTCTCAGCACTTTGAGTATGCCCTTCCACTTCCTTCTGGCCTCCAGTGTTTCTTATGTGAAATCAGCTGTTAATTTTATTGTGCTGCCCTGATCTGATGCATCATTTTTCTCTTGCTACTTTCAGGATTTTCTCTGGCTCTTTTTTTCAACAGTTTTACTATAACTTGCTAAGGGTGCTTATGTGTTCCTCCCACTTGGATTTGGTTTGAATGTGTAAATCAATGCTTTTCATAAAATTTGGAAACTTTGGGGTCATTATATCTTCAAATATTTTTTTTGTGTGTCTCTTTCTCTCCTCTTTTTCTGAAACTTCCATTAAGTGTACATTGGTATGTTTGATGATATTACACTCTATTCATTTTCTTTTCACTCTTTTTTCCCCTTTCTGTTCTTTAGATTGGATAATTTAAATTGATCCATCTTCAATTTTGCTGATTCTTCCAGCTCAAAAATGGAAGCCCTCTAGTGAACCTTTTATTCCAGTTATTGTACTTTTCAACTCCAGAGTTTTCATTTGGTTCTTTTAAAAAATATGTAATTTCTGTCTCTTTATTGATAGTCTCTATTTGGTGAATCTTTTGATGAGTCTTTACTCGAATTATTTATACATGGCTTCCTTTTTTTCTTTGAACATATTTATAATAGCTGCTTTGAAGTCTTTGCTAAGTACATCTGGACCCCCTCAGAGACAGTTTCTATTCACTGCTTTAGCTGCTCTGAATGGATCACACTTTCCTGTTTCTTTTCACATCCTGTAGTTTTTGTTGAAAACTGGACATTTTAGATAACACATTGTAGCAATTCTGAATTCTGATCCACCACCACCACCACCACCACCACCACCAGGATTGTCGTTTGTGTAGCAACTTGCCCGGACCAATTCTATGGAATCTGTCTTCCTCACAGTGTGAGGCTGCTGATTTCTCTGCTCAGTTTCTTTTTGAAATTTTTGTTTTTATTTTTAAGCCTGGCTTCCTAGGCATTGCCCCGGGTCAGCATAGCTCAGTGTTCTGCCAATGGTTGGTCAGAAATTGTGCTTAAATACCTCGACCCAGTAAGGCTTTCCTACCCTCTGCCAATGCATCTGTGTGTGGGTTGGGGAGCACATTCAAGATTCAAGCAGTTTAAAAAGCTGTCCCAACGTTTACTCTCTAAGTGCTTAGCCAGGGGTGAGCAGATAGCTAAGGCCCCCTCGGTCTCCTCACAGGGTGCACGCAGCCTTCCGCACCCCGAGGGATCTGTGGGAGCTTATCAAGACTCCCTGGGCGTTCTTGTTCCCAGATATCCCTGTCAGATGCCTTGCTGTCCTGATGATTTGTTTCTTGCCCAAACTAGTATTATACCTCAGGCCAGCTGCAGTGTGGGCCTTACTGTACATAATTTTAAAGAATCGATACACGCTCAACAATAAGGGTGCACAATGAAACGCGTTCGGCAGCCACTGGTCTAGTTTTGGGTGTCTCTAGCTGGTCTACCCCTCCTGGGGGCTATGTCTGGATGCTGAGCCCTGGCTCGGCGCCTCCTGTGTGGGGTCGAGGGGGGCCACGTGAGAAGAGCGATTGCAGCAACAGGATTCTCGCCTCAGGGACAAGAGGTGGTCATTCAAGGTGGCTGAACTTGCCTCTCAGGGACAGCTGGCCCTGCCCATTCTGGCTAGGCCTTTGCTCCCACGGGGATGCAGGCCTGGCTGCTCCGTCAGCAGGCCTGGGGTGGGGAGCCAGGTGCCCTCTACACTGGCTTCCACTCACTGGAAGCCAGCCAGGCACTCAGGAGGAAAATTTAGTGGAGCCAAGAGAACGATCAATTCCCTCAGGGCAGGGCTGCCAACGAGGAGGGTCACCCAGGAAGTGGCTGGCTCCTGCCCCAGAGGCCCAGGCTGGAGAGGGCTGGGGCCTGTGGCCTCCTCTGTCCCCTGGATACTCACTTAGACAACAAGGAGTCAGAGAACAGTGTCCTCCCCCCCGGGTACTACCCCTGTCCTTGGGGTGGGCACGTAGAGAGGCCTGTGCCAGCGAGCTGAAGGTCAGTCAGCGTGCGCGGCAGGCGCTGCGGATGGGAGGGGTGGAGGGCAGCGGGGAAAACTGGGCTGACAGTCACGTACACTGATGTCACTGGTCACTCCGCCTCCCCGAGGTATCGCCTTCCTCATGGTCAAGCCTCAGCTGAGTTCAGGGGGGCAGTCACGTCCCATCCCTGGCATGGCTCTTAGGCTGCTCACTGCACCACCTCTGGGGCTGCTGAGGTCAGGGTGGCACTAACCAGCACTGCCTGGTGTCAGCACAGCTCTGACGGGGGAGAGGGAGAGCCCGGCGAGCGGGGAGAGTGGCAGGGACAGGTGCCTGGGGGCTGGGAGTGGCCAAGCTGCGGAGAAGGTGCCCCAGGGTGCCTGGGGGGCTGTGCTGGGTGGACAGGTGAGCAGTGGTGCAACTCAGGAGCCCCCCCTCCGAAGGGGAGACAGCCCCTGCCCACGGACCACTCCCAGCCTGAGGGGGAGGGCAGAGCCCGGGCCCTCGGGAGTTAGCAGTCTGATGGGAGAGACAGTCCTGTTCTCAGGGAGCCTCCTGCCCGATGGAGGGGACACAGGGGCTGTGTCAGCTGAGCGTGGTGGAGGCGGTGGCTGGATCCCCTCCCCTGTCCTCTCCTCCAGGGTAAGGCCTCCAGGTCACTCAGGACAGATCCTTTGGAGGATCCCTTCCCCAGACACTGGGGGGCCCGGCAGGTGGTCACTAGGGTGTGACCACCACACGCAATAGGGAGGGGCTGCCAGAGCCCAAGTGCAGACAGACAGCGGCGTCCCTGTGTCTGAGCCCGTCCTCGGGGCTGGGTCCAGCAGAGGGAGCTGACAGCTAGCAGGAGCTGAGGCAAACTGTCCCTGACCCCTGAGATGGCCTTGAGGAGCTCCCGCTGCCCCCCGCCCCCCGCCCCGGGGTGGGGCATTCACCCCATGGCTGGCACGGGAGTGTCAGCAGCATACCCGGGGGCCCAGGTCTCCTCAGCCCACCTGACAGCTGGTGCTGCCCCACAGAGACCCCTCCACAGGATCACAGATTCTACCCTCTTCCAACGAGGCCTAGAACGTTCTTCCCACTGTCCCCAGGGTAGGCAGTAATGCAAGGGGGTGAGTGCTGCTCCCTTGCTGCTAGTTCTATGACGCCAGGCAAGTTACATAATCTCTCTGGGCCTCGGTTTCTTACCTGCGAAATGGGCTGCTGCAGAGACAGTGCGTGAAAGTTGCCTGGCACCTAGTCGGTGCCCAGTTAGGGCAGCTTCCCTTCGCCTCATTCCATTCCTCTTTGCTTCATTCTGGGGATGTCTCCCGAGCTGAGGCTGAACAGCCGGGGGTGGGAGAGTGTGCTGGAGTGAAAGCCAGCCCAGGGTCAGGTGGCATGAGCCAGGGCAGCTTCCTTAGGAGATGAGAGTCGCGTGGGGTTTGGGGAGATGCTCCCTATCAGGCCCTAACACAGACACAGCGAACTGCAGCCAGAATGAGGTGTCCCCGAGGGGGTAAGGGGCACGACTCCACTGGCTCTCTACTTGTCATCCTGCCTCGCAGCTCTTTCGTTTACGTGCTCCCGGGGCTGCACGTCAGCCCCCAGCAGGACTTACTGGCCTCCTGCCACCCCTATGTGTGTGGAGGCCTCTTTGGGGTATGTAGGTCTCTGGGTGCGCCCTCCCTCTCCTGCTCAGCATCATTCACTCAGTACTTAGGACGTGCCAGGCTTTGTTTTAGGCACTAAGGAGACAGCGGTGAGCAAAAGTGACAGAGGGCCTGACTGCACAGCTGGCATTCTAGTGGAGGGTTAAAATATTAAACAGAGTAAGTATATTAGAGGGTGGTAAGTGTTCTACAGGAAAATAAAGAAGGGGTGAAGGATAGGAGTGTGGGTATAAGGGAGTGAGAAATTTTAATAGGGAGGTCAGGCAAGGCCACACTGAGAAGGTAACATTTGAGAAAAGACCTGAAAGGGGAGCGGTGTGCATAACCTGGGGAAACATTCCATGAGAGATAACAGCACGTGCAAAGGCCCTGGGGTGGAAGCAGAGCTGGCTTGTTTGAGGGACAGCAGAGCAGCCAGCATAGGATGAGAGAAAGAGTAGTAACAGATGAGGGCAGAGAGGTAGGAGTAGTACAGATGAGGGCAGAGAGGTAGGAGTAGTAACAGATGAGGGCAGAGAGGTAGGAGGAATCCGATCCTGTAGGAGTTGGTTGGCCACTGTCAGGACTTTGGCCACAGAGCAAACATGGGTGCAGAGAAGAATCTGTGGGCATTTTTTTTTTTTTTACCCTGATGGGCAATGGGACAGTAAGGAAATGCCACCTGGTCTCTGCTACTTTTTCAAATACACCCAGAGAGAACCAGGCCTTTAAGATGGTGTGGCTGACAAGGCCTGGTCTACTCCTGTTCCACTGGGGTCTCCTGCCGGATGTCTGTGCTGGCTCCTGGCTGGTATTTCTGTGACAAAGCCACATTATACACTGAGTGGCCAGATTACTATGATCTCTGAAGGCATAATAATCTGGCCACTCAGTGTATATCCTGTATAATAAAAGGCTAATATGCAAATTGTCCCCTCGACCAGGAGTTCAACCAGCAGGCAGGCCGGCCAACCGCCCATGTCCCCTCCCCCTGGCCAGGCTGGCCGGACCCCACCCATGCACGAATTCATGCACTGGGCCTCTAATACACACACACACACACACACATACACACACACGCACACGCACACTCTGAGTGGCCAGATTATGATGCGTTCGGAGATCATAATAATCTGGCCACTCAGTGTATGTCTCCCCCCTCCCCCCAACACACACAGCACAGATACCCAGCACCTTCCGGGGCTGAACTGTGTCAGGATTCCCACCTCCTGAAATTCCGTGTCTCCTCTGAGGTCCATCTCCTTCCTCCCTGAGCCACACTGAAATTCCGTGTCTCCTCTGAGGTCCATCTCCTTCCTCCCTGAGCCACACAGGAGGAATGACCCCTTGTGGGGAGCTGCCCTACACCCCCACACAGGGCAGTGGGTTTGTTGGACCTCAACCAAATGACCCCAACCTCGGGCAGTGGTGGGGGCTGGCCTAGAGCCGAGTAATAATACCAATGATAACAACCACAATGGCAGCAATTCACATTTATCAAGCGCTGACCGAGTGCCTGACTGTTCTCCTTCCTGAGAACAGCAGGACAGAGTGGGTGAGGGGCGGGGAGTGAGGCCCGTGGGCAGTGTGCTTAAGGAACAATGGGAAGAACCTGGGCGGGGTTTGAGTCCTGGCTCTGCCTAACTCTCCTACCTCCTGTTCGCCTCCCTTTCAGATGTTTGA
The DNA here is from genome assembly GCF_951640355.1 of Cnephaeus nilssonii. Lineage (NCBI taxonomy): Eukaryota > Metazoa > Chordata > Mammalia > Chiroptera > Vespertilionidae > Cnephaeus > Cnephaeus nilssonii. Next base: position 84,101,698 of record NC_137080.1, read on the forward strand.
GGGCAGAGTGATGCCTGTGGGGCACAGGCTCAGGCTGTGCCATCAGACCAAGGCTCTCCGTGTCTCAGAACCCAGAGCTGGCAGGACGGGCCCATCACTCCTGATAGAGGTTGTGAAATTGGCAGAGAGAAAACCTGCAGAAGCGGCCGCCCCACGGCCTCACACGTGCAGCATTTACAACCAGCCATCGTGGTGGTGGTGGGGGAGGGAGGCGCTAGGTCTTTTCGTGTCTCCTCCAGGGCAGGAGCCAGGTCGCATTCCATTGTGTTCCCAGTGCCTAGTGCAGGGCCTGGCCCACAGCCTGCCCGGAACACGTGATTGGCCAAGGTGAATGGGTCCCTGCTCGTGTGGGCACCGGCTGCCTGTGGCTTTGTCGCTGTGAATGCTGGCTTCGCAGTGAGCCCAGGGAAGCAGGCCCGTGGGTGCCGGGCATCCTGGACTCCAGGAAAGGAAGGACCCAGGGCTTCACACGTTGGCAGGTGTCGAGAGGTGCAGGGCGGGATTGCGGCCCTTTCCACGCCAGGCCAGGGTGGAGGGAGGAGGGTGAGCCTCAGGCGGCGCTGGGGGTGGAGAGAGGGCTGAAAGTCCTTATTCAAAATCTGGTAAAGGGAGCTCTGGGCCTAATACCAGTGCCTGGCTCACCCGGCAGAGAGTAACAACACTGAGGCAAGGAGGAGTGCTGATCACAGGGATGACAACCTCGATGGCACTCTCTTTTGTCTTAGTGGGAGCCAGAAATAGGCCCGACTCTCCGCAAGGGGGACAGACCAAAGCAGAGCAGAGCGAGGCAGTCCTAGCAAAGACAGGCGGGATTAGGGAGGAACTGGCCACGTTCCTGGGGCTGAAGTCTGGGGCCACAGGGAGTTTCCTCTCTGGAGCACAGACTCTGCTGTGAAGCCAGGACAGAACACCAGAGCGGGGCCGACCATGTTCTCATGTTTAAAAGTGGGAAGAGTCTGGTTGGGAATGACAGACTTCTGAGCTTGAAGCCAATCGCCTGGGAGTGGATTATTAAGCATGCGTATCCCAGATAAGGAAGACAGACTGACCAGCAGACAGACAGACCGACAGGTAGAGAGCAATAGAACCCTACTGCAGACAGGTAATTTCATATAGTCACAAACATGGAGAGGTGGGTTTTGTTTCCACCTGTTGGCAGGTGAAGAAACTGAGGCGGCAGCAATTTGTCCAAAGCCACACAACTAGGAACCGGCAGATTGGGATCCCAGCTCTGCTGACCACGTAGCCCGGCGGAGTTCCTCTCCAGACTCCAGTGGGTCTACTGAGAGCACAGGATGCCATGCCAACCTGCCTCAGGTCTCCTTCTCTCCGGGAGGCGGGGCCTCTGGAGGCAGGCGTGCGGGTTTCCACCAGGAGGGTGACATCCTGTTGGGTACGCTCGTGAGGCTGGCTCCCTGACAACAGCGGGCACACCCTGTGGTCACAGCTGATGGATGGACACCTGGGATTCTCCAGGGACCTCGTCCTGGGCCCCATCACCCCAGGCATTTTTGCCAATGGCTTGAATGGAGGCTTGAGAGGCTGCCTTCCCTGCTCGCCGATGACCCGCAGCCGGGAGGAACGGGCTCAGCCGCCCTAAGGGGATTCAAATCTGCCTGCCAGTGCCTGCGACAATGGGCAAAACCAACGAGGGAGAGCAGCAGGAGCAGAAATGGCAAAGCCCAGCTCTGGGGTGGAAACAAAATCTAAGTCAAAAGGCACATGGGAGCTGATCCCACAGAGATGCTGGCACATGGATGGGATGACTATGTGCAAAGACAGTCCCAGCAGCATGGTCAGAGATGCTGCAAAGGGCTGGAAACAACCTGAACGTCCACCAGCTGGGATGGTGAACACCATGGGTAGATACACAATGGAAGGCCGCAAGCTGATACAAAGAACCAGGCAAGGACATACACTGAGAAGGAGAGTCCTCCCAGTGAGAGGGTTACGCAGAGAAGCCAGGCGCACGGCAGTAGGCTCTGACAGGGTGGACCGTGCTTCTCTTTGAGTCAGGAATGCGCATATATATTTATGCACAGATGATCTCCAGAGGATACACAAGAAGCCAAATAGGTGACTGGGATCTTGCTTTACATTGTATCTTTTGTGCTTTTATTTATGCCACATACGCGCGCGCGCGCGCGCGCGTGTGTGTGTGTGTGTGTGTGTGTGTGTGTGTGTGTGTGTGTGTACATAGGGAGCAATGGACAGAGCAGACCTCATAGGAATTCTATTGAAAAAAAACAAACCTAGATGTTTGATTGACCATAAACTCACTGAGAATTGTTTAAAAAGAAAAAAAAAAAGCAACTGTAATCCGAGGTCCTATTAACAGGAGCATTGCACCCTGGCTGAAAGAGGTGTATGTCCTGCTGCACTCTGAGCTGTTCAGGCTGTCCCCAGAGTGCAGGGCCTCTCTGAAGGAGCCACATTTGAGGAGAAATAGCTAGATCAGAACTGAGGGGACAACTTGGCTAGAGTGGAAGTGGAGTGGAGGGGGGGAACTTGATAGACACGGAGATGCTAAAGACATTGAGGGTCATTGAAGGGCTAGCATGCGGAAGCAGGAGGGACCTATTTTATTCAATTTTATTCTCTGCAAAGGAAAGAACTTGGATCAATAGTTGGAAAGGTACAAGGAGATGAATTTTGGCCCCAGGAAGACCTTTCTAATCATTAGGACTGAATAATATAATATAATAAATATAATTTGATTAACATAATAGAATAAACATATATATAATTTAACAATATAATATCATAAGAAGTACTTTCTAATAATTAGTACAGGAATGAGCTCCATGTCACTGGATGTATTCAAGTACTCCCTGATGACAGCTACCTAGAATGCTGCGGAGGCATTCACAGAGCCTCTGGGACCTGTACTTTTGGCCTCACTATAGGCCTACTGAAGCTGAATCTCTGCAGTCAAAGTTGAGAAATCTGCTCTACTTATTTATTTTTCACCGCAGATGAAGACGATTGAACTACTTATACTCCAGTTCACAGTATGCCATCATGAATGGTCAGTTAAAAAAAAAACCTTTAATGTTACTTTTCTTTCTATTTTTTCCCTTCATTCCTGATTTCCGTTCCTACTCCCCACAATTTCCAAGCCCCTGCCCCCAGACCCTCATTCTACACACTTGCTTACATAGGTCTTGAGATAAGCATCTTCTTTGTGTAGTAGTGGGCTGTGTTGTTTTATAACTATACTAGAGGCCCATTGCAGGAAGATTCCTGCAAGAATAGGGCTTCCTGCAGCGGTCTCCACCACTCCGCCTGCTTTCCTCCCTTTTCCGCCGCCCCACCTGCTTCCCTTTCTTCTCCGCCGCCCCTCCTGCTTCCCGCCCCGCCTGCTTCCCTCCCATCTCCACCGCCCCGCTTGCTTGCTTCTCCGCAGCTTTGCTCCCTTCTGCAGCGCTTGGCTTCCTTCTACGCTGTCTTCAGTCTTCGCTCTGCGCCTGGATATGCAAATTAACTGACATCTTGGTTGTGTTAATTTGCATACTCGCTCCTGATTGGCTAGTGGGCATGGCTTATGGGCGTAGTGGAGGTGTGGTCAATTTGCATGTTTCTCTTTTATTAGATAGGATAAATGATTTTATGCTGTCACTCTCCTGTTTCTCACTTTACAAAATATGTATTTTATTGATTTTTAGAGAGAGAGGAAGGGAGAAGGATAGAAAGATAGAAACATCAATGAGAGAGAAATATCATCGATCGGCTGCATCCTGCACGCCCCCCATAGGGGATCGAGCCCACAACCCAGGCATGTGCTCTGACTGGAAATCAAACTGGTAGCCTCTTGGTTCCTGGCTCAATGCTCAACTGCTGAGCTACACCGGCCAGGCATGTTTTTCACTTTTTTCATTCACTACTGCTGCTGCTATCTGTGCATCCTTGTATGATCACCTGGCTTGTTCCTAATGGCTACTTGGAAGGAAGCCACAGCATCTTACTTATCCATTCCCCCAGGTATGGACACTAAGGCTGCCTCCAACTCCCCACTACCCTAAACGTTGTCGTCATGGGAACCCTGTACATGGCCTCTTTCTGCCTTGTAGAATCATTTTTGCAGGCTATATACCCATTTGTGGGGTTCTGGGATGCAGGGTGTATCCATAATTAGTTTCACTAAATACAGCCAGATGACTGCTCTTGGAATGGATATGCAGGCTTACCTTGTTTATTGCGCTTTGCTTTCTCATGCTTCATAGATGCTACATTTTGCAAATTGAAGGCAAGCACAACTATTCCGACGCCCTTTATGGTGATACTCGTTTTATTGTGCTTGTCTGGAACTGTACCACAGCCTCCGAGGTGTGCCTGGGTTAGCGTATCCTCCTACCTGCAGGGCACAGAGTCTCATCTTCCCACGTTGGGTATAATCCACCTCTCTAATTTGTTCCATTCCGTTGGGTGTGGAGAGGTATCCTGTTGTTTGAAGTATGCCTCTCTCTCCATCTCTCTGATGACTAGTGAACTTGCGTATCTCTTCATATACTTGGCCGTGGCACTTCCTTTTTTTGTGACATGTCTGTTCATATTTTTTTTGGGGGGTCATTTTTTCCTATTGGATTTCCTGTCCCGTTCTTCTTGATTAACAGGAGTTCCTTGACTAGTTCAAGTTTTAATCCCTGGCAGGTTTTGAAGTTGTGAATGTCTTCTCCCTGTCTGAGACTTCCATCTTAGCGGGGGTGCCAAGCCTCAGCCAGGTTCGGGAAGCCCCAGGGTGGACACATCCACCTGAGCGCATTTCCAGTTCTGCCCGCATGCCTTTAATATTCTTGGGCTTCCTCAGCGGTTTCCTGGCCACTTTTGTGAGGAGGGGTGGAGGCCGGGGGCCGTTGTGAATGTGGATGTGGAGTTGGGGCACCCCCTGCACCTTGACCATCTCTAGCCGTGTGCTGCGTTGTGGAGATGGTCCTGTGACATGGCCCAGACAGGCTGTGAGATCCTGCTGGGGGTGAGGCACAGTTCAGTTGGATAGAGTCTAGAATATCTTATTGCTCAGAAAAGATAGTCCATCCCCTGGAATTTGCTCATCATAGAAGCTTAACTCTTTTATCTCTGTGAACGTTTCAAAATTTGCCTGCAAAAATTTTTTAACATTCCTCACTTTAAGAGGTAGCAGGGAGAGGTCTGTGAATCTGGGGTGGCTTTAGTCACTTCCTTGTGCTCAGTAGAATTTAGTAGAAGTGATGCTGCCTGACTTCTGAGGCTAGGTCAGAGAAGGCCCTGCATTTTCGGCCTCGCTGCTTCGGGACCCTCAGCCTGAAAGAAGCCAGCTGCCGTGGAGGATGTCCAAGAACCCTGAGATGCCATGCGGGAAAGGGCATACAGAGGTGCTTGGTCAACAGCACTAGCTGGGCTCCCAGCCAATGACCAGCAGCAACTGCCAGCAGTGCGAGGGAGCTGTCGTGGGTGCCCAGCCCCAGCTGACCTCTGACAGCAACTGTATGAGAGACATGGAGTGAGAACGGCCCAGCCGAGCCCTTCCTAAAGTCCTAACCCACAAAATCATAAGACAACAAAATTGTTATTTATATCACCAAATTCTGGGGTAATTTTTAATGCAGCAATAGTAATCACAGCAATCTCTTGGAATATAGCAAGTGTAGTTACTTTAAATCTTTGCTGGTAACTCTAATGCATGCAGCCTTTATGGGTCTGTTTCTATTGTCTATTGTTTCTGATGTTTTAAAAATTAGGTTATCTGACTCCTCATGTATGTGGGCATTTTCGATTATGTGTTGGACATTGTATTTAAGGACTTGCTCATAGAAATAATCTGAGGCCTAGAATGACGATACCTTCCTTCAAAGAGGATTCGCATTGTGCCTGACAGATGTCTGGGTCACTAATAGTACAGAATCCCCGACTTCAATTTTAAGGGCTCAGTGATTGGAAATTGAGCCATCTACTTCTGATTCACCCTTAACTTCTAGGATACAGACCTTTTGGGGTGTTTCCTAAAAAAGAGAGAGTTCACTAAGTCCCATCCCTTGATAAGGCCGGAACTCCAATCCATGTCCTGCTTCTTGGACTCTTAGCGGACCCCCTCTGAATGGGCAAACACCCTCAGGGGGAAATGGCCCCAAATGCCACTCTTTCTTCCCTAGGTCTTAGTCATGACCCAGAAATGCTTCACCCTCTTGTTAGCTCCCTGAGGCCTTCAGACATATTTTTAAAATATTTTCTCCAGCTGTTCTAGTTGTCCTCAGTAGGAGCATTGGCCTAAATCACGTAGTCTGCCATTATTAACTCTCATTTACTTAATTTTTAAATGTCAAAACCATAAAGAAGTATGAAATCACGTTCTTTAAAAAATCCTTGTAAAAAATGCATCACAGTCTCAAACCTTCTTAAACTGAGATTGTCCATAACTCAATTTCCCACTGAACACTCAGGGTCCCATGAAGAATACCCCCTACTGTTTGTAACTGGACCACAGTGATGGCCCTGGGAGCTGGGGTGTCCCTTGCCTTCTCCCAATTTAGTTTTTCAGTTCTTCGGTTTACTTTTTGTTTGTGTCTTCACCCCCTGAGACCTTCTGCTGTCAAAGAGAATATCCTTCATAACCTATTTCCCATTCTGATTTTATTCCTTTAGTACACATGTAAGTTGGATAACCAAGCATACGAGCACAGTAAGGTAAGAGCAGATTCAGGTGGGGGGAAACCAATGAGTGAAGTTCTAAAGTTTGTCAGACGACACTTGTCTGGAACAGCTTTACTCTTCTCAGAAGCCTCTGGATCTCAGCTCTCAGCCCGGATGGTAGAGATTGTCAAGGGTGTGGGCTCTGGATAAGTCAGGTACGGCTGCACTTGCCCTGACTTCAGGACCCGCACCGGAAGCAGGGAGTTTGGGGGCACGAGCAGTGCCCTAGAGCAATCAGGGGCTTTGGCCAGCCCTAGGCTGCCTTCTCTTTGTTTCTGAGGCCCCACCCTGTCTCCTGGCCAAGGAGGCTCAAGAAACCTTGGCAGAGAATACTGTTCCCTGCTGCCCTGCGGAGACGACCACTTCACGGAGCGCAAGGGAGGAAGGAGGAGGACCGTGAAAAGAAAGGTCCTCTTTCAGGCTTAAGATGATGTGGAGTGGCTGCCCCGTGGCCTGCCAAGAGCTGACTCACCGGGCTGGGACAAGGCACTACAGGTGCACTCAGGCCAGCAGACAATAGGCGCCTGTTGCAACAGCTCCACACCCGAGACAGACCACCGTGGTCAGGTGGAGACAGTTTCTGAGGGGGTGCGAGGGCTGGAAGGGCAGGCAAGAGAAGGTGTCCTTGTTCAGCCTCCCCAGGACCTGGCTCTGAGCACTGACAACCGTGGGGACCCTGTGATTTCATGGCCAAGGAACAGGAGCACTGGACCATGCGTCCAGGGACCTGGTGTGGGGTGACCCCTAACGTGGGCCTCACTCTTAATCTCCCAGCTCTGAAGTTCTGGTTCTAACTGCCGCTGGTTCGCTCTGTGACCTCAGAGAAGGGGCGCACACATTCCAAGCCTCGTTGGACCCCGCTCTGGGTGAACCCTTTGCCTTCAGTAGCCCTTTAAATCTTTACTGTCCTTTGAAGTTGGTACCATTATTAGTCCCGCGTTACAGATGAGGAAACTGAGGCACAGATGGTCCTACGCTGCACAACGGAGAGCTGGGGTTCGAAGCCAGAGCCCTGTAAAGCTGCAGCCCAGGCTAAGCCCCGCATCAGACTGCCACCCAAGTAGCCACCCACGTGACCCAATGCCCCGCATCTTCTCAAATACAAGGACTGGGGGTCTGGCAGAGGTAATGGGGGAGTGGGGTGCTCAGAAGGCAGGGGAGATTGAGCAGCTCCTGGCATGGGAAGGGCCGCATGGGAAGTGAGGGCTGGTAGCTGAGGCTTGGATTCTTGGCTGAGTCCTACATTCAGCGGATTGGGGGTAGGGTGGGAGGATGGGGAAGGATGCTTCCTTCCACCTGTCTGCAGCCTGGAAGAGTGACCCGGGACCCCGCCAGGACTGGGTGCCCAGGCAGGCTGCTCCCTGCTCTGTCCACTGCCACTGTGTGGACTTGGGCCAGTTCTAAAGACTTTCTGGTCTCCAGTTGTCTCATCTGTAAGATGGGAACTATAATATGGACCACCTGAGGTTGTTAACATAATGAGATCTAATAAATAAAGTGACTCATGGAGAGGCTCAGAACAGTCCCAGTCCCTTCACCTTCTCTTCTCTGGGCTAAGGCCCCACTTTTCTGCCTTTCCTCAGAGGCCTCCCTGCTGGAGCCCAAACCACCCCTCCCCATGGGAGTTAACTCCCTGAGCGGCCAGATCCTTCTTACCTTGTCCCCTTGCCTCCTCTCCCCAGGAGAAGGCGGGGGGCATGTACCACAGCCTATGTTCCTGGCTGCTCTGCCAGTGGGACCCCAGAGTGGGACCCATTGAGCTCTTTCTCTGTCTTTGCCCCGCTGCCAGGAGGTGAGGTCTAAGATACCAGAGTTGAGTGTATGGAGACCCAGGTTAAATGAGATGGTGGGCTCCATCTCATTTAATGGTTGGGACAGCCATCAGCCCTCAGTGAACTTTCCAGTCTGAAAAGCAAGGTTGTTTGAGGTCAGCTCCCACCAGGGGCTCAGGCTGAGCTGAGCCGGTTCCAGCATCTGCACTCCCTGGGGAGGGAGGGGCGGATAAGGTGGGATGGAGGGATGGAGGGATGCAGGGAGAGCTGCCTCTATCTCCCTCCCTCCCTCTCTCCAGAGGCCTCCCAGGGTTCTTTTCCTGGGAAAGAAGCCGGCCGCCCTCCCTTGTCTGAGGACAGGGCCCCGATAAAGAATTAGGTGAGCAAACCCAGCTTGCATGCTAATCCCTCCCTGCTCTGGGCCAGCCAGAGAGAAGGCCAGCGTGAGGGCCCAGCTCCTGGCCCGGCCCCAGGAGCGTCATGTCTAGACCTCAGCTATCAAGGCAGCAAACGATTAGCCAATTAGCCAGGAGGAAAGCAGGTCTGGCTCCTGGGGACTCTGGGCTGCATGTCCCAAGAGAGAAGGGGCTTCTGGGAATGCTGATTTCGGTGAACAGGGAGCACTGTGGGCCATGCCCAGAGCCCATAGCCTACCCAGAGGCCTCTCTGTCTGTCACTTACTAGTATAAGGAAGGGGACAGCAGGGCCCCGCATTCAGTACCCCAACCTGGCCTTCCGGGTGTGAGTCCTGTGATGGCAGAAAGGACTTGGCACATGGCCAGTGCTGGGTGAAGGTCAGCCACTGCCATTATCATTTTTGCTGTTATTGTTTCTACCATGTGTTGAGCATCTATGATTGTGACATTATCTCTATGAAGTCGTATCATTAACCCCCCTTTAGGAACGGGGAGAAATTGAGAAGATTCCCACTCAGGTCTCTAAAACGTGATCTCTCAAATATTGCACTTTGCTCTGATGGTGCCAGCCTGGGTCCTCTGAGGCCCTTTGCCAATGGAGATGTTCTAACCCACCAAGGCCTGCTCAGTCAGGATTTCTTGGGGGGTGGGGACAATCCCAGGGATCTGCATTCTCAGTGAGCCCCCTACCATGACCTCTCTCGGGACTTTGATGTAGGAGAGCTGAGAAACCCAGACCTAAGAGACCCTCTGCCCCCGCCCTCCCCTCCCCCCCAGTGCACCCTCGAAGACGCTGGGCAGGGGAGCCCCACTCCTTTGAGGGGAGAAGAGTTCCCCTTAGCCACTTCTCCCTCGCACCCACTCAGGAGCAGGCAGTGCCTCTGGCCTCCCTCCAGAGGCCTGGCAATGGTGGGAGGGCAGGCAGGCGGGTGGGTGGCATCCCCGGCAGAGGCCTCACCAGCTCACCTCAGGCCAGCCTGGCAGCCCTGGACTCTGGCCTCATGGATCGCTTCTCTGCATCCCTGACAGGGGAGGCCCCGAGAGGGCCCTTGGATGGTCTGAGGCCACTGCGATCCCAGAAAGGGGAAACCCTCAGGTTCCCACACTTGGGCCACCCACGCCCGAAGGCAGCTCAATCAGGTCTGTTTCTCATCAGCCTCTCTGGTCCTTGAGGAAACCGGGACCTGAGGCCGGCCAGCAGCCTTGTGGTTTTGGAAGTAAGAGGAGGCCAAGTCTTGCAGTTCAGGGCCTCTGCATTCATAAGCCTGCACGGGCACCGGTGCACACACATGTGTGAATCGGCAGGCACACATGCAGCATGCAAACCCCACATGCACATGCCCTCGGGGCTCAGGCTGCAGGCCCGAGAGGGAGCCCTGGGCTCAGGGTGGCCTGTTGCAGACTTTGGCAGCCAGGGAGACAGGAGGGCCTGGTTTGAGAAGGCCTTACTCTGGCTGGGCTCCTCCCAGCTCCATACCTTCCTCCCAGCGGCTGCTTGGACAGGGACAGGGGAGGCCACTGGCTCTGGCATCAGCTCTGGAAGGGCTTCTAGGCCGATGAGGAGCCTCGTGAGGTATGTGGAGCCTCCATGGTGAGGCCTGCCGGTCCCTGTACCCACAGGGAAGGACATGGCTGGCGTTGAAGGAGCACTAGCTCACGGCACTAGGCCTGCTGGGTGGGGGTCAGGCAGTCCCCTCTGGGTTAGACCTGCACTGACCACTGCATGGCGCCTCCTCCCAGGTTAACTTCAGACAGGAGCTGACTCCCGCAACAGGGTCTAGGCTGGGATCCTGCTGCCCCGGGCCAGGAGGTGAGGGCCTCAGGGGCTTAGGGCCTCGGACACAGTCCTGGTCCTCTGACCCTGCGCCTCTGGGGGCTGAGCCAAACTGACTAGGGGAAGGGTCACCCCACCCGTCTCCCCTGGGATGCGGGGACCCACAGGCTACCACCAGCTACAACCAGCTTCAAGATCTCTTTGAAGGTTGGGCCTTCCATCCCCAAGGTCAGCATGGTGCCCGGCACACAGTAGGTGCTCAATACACACTGAGTGCCAATGCACCCCTGTTGCTCCCAATTCCTTTCTTTCTATGTATTAAGTTTCTTTCCCCCTTTCTTCCCCTTCCTATGTCTCAGACCTGGGACGCCCCCCGCACTGCTGAGTCTGATTAGGACCCCGGGGAGGGGCATAAACTGAGCTTCGAGGGGCAAATCCCCACACAATCCCTGGGATGAGGTCTGCTTCTCACCAGCCTCTCTGGGCCTTGAGGAAACTGACGCTTGAGGTGGGCTAGTAGGATATTTACTTCCTGAGACAAACTTCCAGGGGGGGGGTGTTGGATGCTGGGGAGGCCATTTGGGGGGATCAGTGCTTTCCTCGGGGTCATTACGGGCAGAGCTCCTGCCCACCACCTCTGACACTGGCACTCTGCCAGCCCTCAGCGCCGCCCCCCCTTCCCAGTGTGAGGGCTGGCCTCCGTGGCACATGCAGGGCCCGGTGCTGAGGAGACGTCGGGCTCTGCCGGCCAGCGGCTGACGGTCTGGCTTGAGAGACGCCCACTCGGCACAGAGAGAGGACCACAGGCAGCAGGCCAGGAGGCGGGCAGGCAGGGCCCATGGCCGTCACTTCTCTCCAAGACGGCCAGCAGCGGGCGCACAGTGGGACTGTCACAGGGCACTGCCGCAGGGTGAGGGGTGGGGGTGGCCTGAGGGTGTGTGGAAACAGCCCTAGGCTGTGGGCGAGCAGCGCGCAGTGGGGAGCTCAGCCTCTGGCCCAGACTGCCTGGGTCTGCACTTAGGCCCGACCCTCCTGAGCCGAGAGGCGGGCAAACAGGCCTCTGCGCACAGGGAGGGGAGCGGCCCACCTGGGGAGCTGTTTCCAGAATTAAATGAGCTCCTCGATGTGAAACGTCAGCACGGTGCCTGGCACACAGGAACTATCCCATCTCACTGGCATCAGATATTAGGTGATAGTCTGGAGTGAAACTGAAACCACCCTGAACAGCCCTTACTGCCTGTTGACATTTGGTTTTCTCCACTGGACTCTGAGCTCCCCAGGCCCTTATCTCTTATCCCTGTCACCTCTCAGGGACTCCAATACGCGCCGAAAGGATGAACATGGCTGAGTGAAGTAGGGAGAGTAGGGTATCCAGAGAAACGTCCTGGAAGAGGCAGCACCTGGAGAGGCCCCTCAGAGGTGGGGAGACCGCCCCGGGGAGGGGAGGCCTCTGGCTGGGCTGGCCTCAGGGAGGCTCTCAAGGAGAGGGGCCGAGCAGGCCTCGGGGGCAGGCAGGAGGGGGCTGGAGGGAGACTGAGCTGGCTGGAGCCTCCCGCAGAGGCTGGATAGCCGAATCCCCTGTCCTGGGCCGCAGGGGCCTGGGGCTGGATGAAGGCTGCCCTGAGGTGAGGGTGGATGGGAAAAGGGCAGCAAGAGGCATCCGGAGCCTTCAGCTTACACCCATCTCCCTCCTCCACCCAGGCACCTGGGCCGTTTATGGAGCCTGCAATTCTGTTGTCACCGGGAGAAAAACCAGCCTCGCTCTACAGACCCCTCCACCAACCGGTGGAGAAACAAGTGCTGGAGATAAGACGATTTAAAACAAATAAACTTCCCTACAGACTTAAAAGAGGAAAAGATTGGGCGTTTTTTTCTCCTTCTCTCCCCTTCCATCTCTTCCCCTCCCCGCCCTCTCTCCCTCCCTCTTGCTCCTTTCCTTTCCTCTCTCCTTCCCTCTTGTCCTCCTTCTGTCCTTTCTTGTCTTTTTTCTTCTGTCTTTATTAACAACCCACCCCCCAGATCAAAACGCAAAGCGAAACATAAGCAACCCCCCATCCTGGTGTCATCCTGTGCTGAACACTCAGAACCTATAAAAGGTTTTATTGACCTAAAGACTCAATAAAGAGGTCATCGTGTCCATTCCCTTGCCTCCTGTTGCAACTGCGTGCAGATCCCACAGGTGATGTCGGTTCCCTGCCCGGCCCCTCTGTCCAGCCATCAGGCAGCACTCGGGGGGCCTGTGATCCTGAGGCAGACCGCGAGCACTGAGCACTGAGCACGGAGCAGGCAAGGCTGTGGTAGAGCAAGTTGGACTGGGTGATGGGGAGAGTGTCACTGATGGAGTGGGGGGGACAGCCCCACCCTCAGGAGCCCCAGTCTGAGGGGAGACATGGCCTCTGCTCTAAGAAACCCCCAATCTTAGGGAGCAGATAGATAACTGCACCACGGATGGGGTGGGTGGGCGACTGTATCGCACAGTGGGTGAGCAAGAATGAGTGTGCACACAGTGGGTGAGCAAGAATGAGTGTGAAGCCGTCAAACCCAGGAGCAGCAGGGAAAACTGTCCTCTCAGTTCCCACTATTTCCTGTCTCTGGCCTGACTGGCCCCCAGGGAGGGTCAGTGGAATCCAGTGTCCCCCTGGGGCCGGGGAGTCAGAGCTGGAGAAGCGGGAGGTCGGGAGAGGCCTGCAGAGTGGCTCTCTGGAGTCTGGAAGGCGAGTGACCACAGGAGATAAGTCCCTGCGATAAGGGGCAATCAAGCCACCTCATTTAGCGGAGCCTGGCCTCAGCCAAGCTGAGCCTCGCAGGGCCCAGGATGTGGTGAGGAGAGGGGGATGCAGGAACTCTTAGCCTGAGGCAGGGCTGCCCGGAGAGAGGCCCCAGGGGGACCTCATTAAGGAGATGGTGGGGTGGGATGGAGGGGGGTGTGGTCTGGATTCCCAGCAGCTTCTTGGCTCCTCCCCTCCCCCCACCCCCCATCATCCTGAGTGTGAGCTGGCCGGCAGCAGGCACGTGCTCACTGAAGCTCCTATGACCCAGGGGCCAGCGGGAGGCTCCAGGGGAGGACGCGTGTGAGCCGCAGGCTGGTGGAGCTGGCTGTGGCCCCTTACAACAGGGGGATTCTCTCTGGGGCTGGGATGATGACCTGGGGTTGCCTGCATGCATTTTCTAAAGTCAACATTGGAAAGACCCTTACTGTACAGAAGGGGCAACTGAGGCTCAAGGAGGGGAAGGGTCTTACTAGGTCACATAGCCGCTGAGCGTTTCCAACTCTCTTCCCTGCTCCAGGCTGCACAAGAACTGTGAGATCATACTTCCACTCTGCTCTGTGCGGGTATACTCTTGCATGTGCATGGATGCTGGAGGCATGCTCCGCAGGCCCAATGGCCGAAGCCCAGCCCTGTCCAGGCCCCAACCCTCTGGCCAGCTGAGGTGACTCACATGGGATGGCCCCCAGACTTCCAGGCGACACTCACTCATCACTCCATTAGCTGCTCTTCGACCGACAGTCCACAGGCAGTTGTTCTGGCCTGGCGCTCCCCTAGGCCCAGCAAGAGCATCAAGGACACAGCTCAGCTTACAGTCCTCAGGGACCTGTTGAGCTTGCAGCAACTTCAGCCGGAGCACTATATAGACAGGCAGGCAGATTAGCTCGCAGGAAAATGGTGTTCAGCCTTCCCCAGGCAATGCCACAGAGAAACACTGGGGTTGCTGCAGCAGGGCATGGTCCAGGCCATCTTCCCTTCCAGAAGGGGGAGCAAAAGACATGGGGACAGCCAGCTGGGGGGAGGGGAGCAACGACATAAATCAAAATGCCTGAAGTGAATATGAATAGGAACATACTTTATGCAAACATATTCAAATAGTCATGCAAATCTGCTCCAGGGTGGGGAGGACATATGCAAATCGGGGCTCTAGAAAGTCCTCACCACAAGACTCTCTGTTCTAATGAATGGGACCCAGGGCTCCCCAAATATGTCCTTGCACAGAGCTTGGGTCCTCCTGCTCTATCAGAGTCCCCACCCTCTACTTACATGATGGGGTCTGGCCCCCAGGTCACTCAGGGGCTGGGGCCAGGGCCCCACAGGGCCCAGCTTCCCTCTACCTGTGCCAGGCTGCACTGCTAAATGCCCTCTAAGCCGGCTTGGCTCAGTGGGTAGAGCGTCAGCCTTCGGACTGAAGGGGCCAAGGGCACATGCCTGGGTTGCGGCTCGATCCCCAGTGCGGGGTGTGCGGGAGGCAGTCGATCAGTGATTCTCTCTCATCATTGATGTTTCTATCTCTCTCTCTCCTTCTCTCTTCCTCTCTGAAATCAATAAACAAGTATATTTAAAAAAATAATAATAAATGCCCCCCAGCTCCTAACCACTGCCCTCCTCTCAGTGGCTGGCAAGTGTCTGTGGCTGCCCACCCCCCACCGCTGCAGTTTCCACCCTGAGCCTGGCCCTAAGGAGGGCCAAGAGAGTGATCCCTCCATCAGAAAGATGGCCTTCTTCATGGCCCTCCTGTTTCTCTCAGCAATGTCCAGCACACAAAGGATGGGCAATAATAGGCGAACGATGGAGTAAATGAATGCACAAACGCAAACTCAAATGCACGCTCACTTCCCTCTGGGAGCATGGTGCTTCTTGCTCAGTGTTTTTCACAGCTTCCTGTGTATCAGAGCTGAAGTGTTTGTGCTCTTTTCTCCCGTCCTCGACTGGCCCGAGCTTGCCACCGGCAGGAGTGCGTCCTCGTCATTGCCCTGGTCCTGGCACCGTCCATGGAGGACTCTTAAATGTTGGTTGACTCAGTGAGCACATACACGCATGGTTTATAAGTGTCTGTCCGCTCCCTCTCCCCCTTGCCAGACGGTGAGTGCCCGGGCAGGCTCACTTTCTGTAGATCTCAGGACGTGGCACACAGTAGGCACTCACTACATGTTGGACAGATGGATGGGCGAATGGGGACCTCTGGGGTCTCTGACCTACTGATAGGCTTGTCTTTCTTATTAGAACCGGAGGGGCTGAACTCCCTGGGCAAATAGAGGATGAAGTGAAGGGATGAACAAGTGAATGAATGAGTGAGTGAATAAATATCTGCGTCCTGTTAGGAGACCGTTCCTCTCTCAGTGTCTCCCCTGGGGCCTGCTCCAGCCTTCAGGCCTTTGTTCCCACACCAGTGCTGATTCCAGCCTCACTCCCACAGCCTTGACCTTGCCCCATCCCATCCCACCCCATGGATCTTCTGGTGGCGTTGACCCCACCTGTCCAGCACGTGACCCGGAGCCCCACAGCCTCTGGGTGGCTTTTTCCTGCCTACCTTTGAGTTCGTCCTGTCAAGTGCATCTCTGGAGCAGCCAGACTTTCTGGGTTTGAGTCTTGCTTCTGTCATCTGCCAGAGGGCAAGAGATAATCTTCTCCAGGCTTAGTTTTCCCATCCGTGAAATGGGATAATACTAGTTGTTAAGAGGATTAAACAAGGTTCCCAATTGACTCCTGGGATGGAGTCCACTGCTTGGCCAAGTACTGGATGCCTGGGGCTTCCCTTCCCTCCCTGTCCTTGCTGCCATCCCTGCAGCCCCCTGGGGGGCCCAGGAGAGCCCCCTGCTTTCTGGGAGCAGGAGTAAAGGACTCACTCCTCCAGGAAGTGGAGTCCTGGAGGTAGCTTGGGGGAAACCCTCAGCCCAGGAGCAGGGAAGGGACCAGGGCCACTAAGCTACAAGACTGGAGGTGCCCTAAGAGACCGTCGGAACTGGAACCCACGTGTGAAGCGTTCCAAAGGAACAGCTAAACCCGAAATGAGAGAGCTTGAGGTTAGGTACAAGGAAGGACTTCCCAGTAATGGAGGTTGAGGGAGAGCACATTGGCCGAGAGGGAGGCCAACTGTCTTGACTGAAGTTTAGGGACTTTGAGAAAAAAATAATGTGAATTTATCTTCCACTTTCAAGTTTCCCAAGTGTTTGCCGAATCCTCATTTTCTTTCCTCCCCATAGTAAACCTGGAATCCGCGGCAACACTGTCACTTATAAAATAGTGCGATCTCACAGGACTGGCCCAGGCTGCCCAGGGAGGGGTCAGGGAACCGGGCTGAGCTCACTCTCCCCGGAGCCCAGGCTACTGGCTGTCTCCCACGCTCTCCAGGGGTTAGGAAATCTGGCGCTTTTTTATTTTTATTTTTTGATGTTGAGGTTTAATGCTGATTTCTTTGCTTAAGGAAAAGATGGGAAGTGGATGGTGAAGGAGGTCTCCCCAAGACGGTGGAGTGCAGTGAGGCCTGAGTCCGGCCCTTTGCCTCTGGAGCTGGGGACCGGTGTGGGGGTCAGTGGGAGAACTCTCTCTCAGGCAGGGAGGCGGGATCGAGCCCTGAGCTTCTATCAAAGGCAGAGGCCTCTTTGACCCCATCTGGGAGGCCGTCCTCCTGCCGCCTGGGCGGTAGATCCCCACCCCATTCCCACCCCAGGCCGGCCCATCTCCGCCTGGCCCCAAACCTGCAAACAATGCTTGTTGACAATCTGTGGGGGCTAAACACTCGATAACACGGTCCCCGCCATGCCAGACATCCGAACAGCGGGCAGGCTCTGTGCTGTGACGGGAAGATGCTTTAAATACATCATCCTGTCAACTGAGTTTATTATTCTTTCGTTCAAGATAAACTGCAGCCGCCACCGAGGGGCTGTATAAATTCCAGGCTCAGAAGTCAAGCAGGCCCCTCTCCTTGTTAAATACTCACTCACACATGCACACACACACACACACACACACACGCACACACGCACGCGCGCACACACACACGCACACACACATAAATCCTGCTGAGAAAATACCACCCCCTCGGGCCCCCCAGGCCTCTCGGGGCCTCAGTAGCCACCATCTCATGGGGTGGTCCCAGGAGCAGCTGCGGACATCGGGGACCCAAGGCTCAGCCTTCCCGTGGGTCACTTCCCTGGCCAGGCCTCAGCAGCTTCACACGGGGGTCCGGGGAAGGTCTCCCCACAGGAGCCAGCTGTCCCCGGGTCAAGTCTGGCCTCTTGACGCCCGGACTTCTGTTGTCCAAGGCCACATCCCTGT
The DNA here is from genome assembly GCF_951640355.1 of Cnephaeus nilssonii. Classification (NCBI taxonomy): domain Eukaryota; kingdom Metazoa; phylum Chordata; class Mammalia; order Chiroptera; family Vespertilionidae; genus Cnephaeus; species Cnephaeus nilssonii. The sequence goes on from NC_137080.1 coordinate 84,119,375, forward strand.
GTGGGTGGCCGGAGCTCCCACATGGCTGTCAGGGAGAGGAGAGGCCTTCAGACTCCAGAGCTGACAGCCAGGGCCTTGGTGAAAGGGGACCCTGAGGCTTCAGAATCCATCCGGGGAGGAGACCCATGAGGAATCCACGTGATCTCCACGTGCTGGCCAGCGAGGGGGTCTCTGCACCCAGCGTACAAGCCCAGTCGTTTCCTCCCAGGGCCCCTGGGGATTTGCAACTGGAAGGGAGGGTCCTCTGGGCTTCACTCGGTCTGGCCCTGTCTCACTTAGGGGCTTAGAATAAACCCAAACATAAAAAACAAAACCCCACGCTAGATGCAGGGACAAGAACAGGGAGGCAGCAGGAGGCAGCGGGAAGGACAGGAGGTTTGGTGATGGACCTGGGTCCAGCTCTCCACCTTCAGTTTCCTCCTCCATAAAACGGGAGAATCATGTCTCGTGTCATATTGCCATGAGGACAGGGGGCAGAGCATGGCGCATAGTAGGCCTGCGTCACGTTCCTCCATTCGCCATGGCCTCCTCCTGTTCTCCCACAGGCCGGGGAGATAACAGTATGACCCCCGTTCTGTGGATGAGGAAGCTAAAACGCCAAACAGTTCAAGGCGTTCATATAAAACACTCATTTCACTTCTGATTCCGAAGTATGATTATCACAGATAATTATTTAGCACCTGCTGTATGCAGGGGACTGTACTGAGGGAACGTGTAGAACTTCAACCTCAGGTTATCCTTCTACAGTGCAGGCATCTAGCATGGGGTTTTGTTTTTACTTTTGGGTTTTATTCTAAGCCCCTAAGTGAGACAGGGCCAGACTGAATGAAGCCCAGGGGACCTTCCCTTCCAGTTGCAAGGCAGGGGTCTGTGTGTCTGTGTGTCTGTGTGTCTGTCTGCAGGGCATCTCTCTGCTTGCTTAATTTGAGGATTTGAGGTTCAAGGATTGGTCTCACCACTTTTTTAGGCACGTGACTCCAGGCAGGTCACTTTATCTCCCAAAGCCTCAGTTTTCTCATCTGTGAAATGGCCACAGGCTAGGGGTCTCGGGGAGGATGGTTGTGGGAGGACTTGGCCAATTCCAGGGGCCTGGTCAAGCAGAGGTGTTCTTACACTTCCAAGGCAAGGAAGGAGGGTGAAACCAAGAAGCCACAGGCCCTGCTCCTGTGGAAGCCAATTCCCGCGCCCGCCAGCCAGACGGCTGCCGCCCACTGCAAGGTCCCCAACGACCTGCCTAAGGACACTTCCCAGGTGTTTGGGACACGCCACTTCCTCCTCCCCAGAAAGGACAGCGAGCAGGTGAGGGAGCCTGGCAAGCTGGAAGGCTCACGGTGTGCATAGCCCCAGGCCCCCCAACCCCGTCATCAGTGCCCAGGCCTCCCCAGAACTCAGAGCCAGAGTTTGGAGCAGGCTCCTTGGAATGCTCCCAAAACAGGATTTACAGGACCCACACCAGGGACATGGGGCCACCCCAGGGGACACTGCTTTGGGACCAGAGGAAGCAGTGCAGACATATAGGACTCAAAACATCTGGCCAAGTGCCCATGCTCTCCCGAGCCGGGGGCTCAGGGACTTGGTCTGTTACACTTTAGAGGCTGCCAAAGGGAAAATGGCCTGAACCCCGCGCCACGCCCTCAAATAAAGCGCCTCTGACCTGTGTCGTCACACCTTGGGCTCCACCTAAGACGTGATTGAATGGAGAAGTCCACTGCTACCAAGCAAGCGGGGAATTCCCTGATGGAGTTCCACCCTCTCACTTCACAGATGAAGAGACTGAGGTTCTGAGAGGCTGCAGCCACTTGGCGGCGATCAGAGAAGAGCCGGGGTTAGGCTCCTGGCCCAGCGCTCACTCCTCCACTCCAGCCTGCCCACAGCCATTGCTCAGTGGCTCTCCAGAGCCGGGGTCCTGAAGAGTCTGTCAGCATCACCTGGGCAGCTTGTTAACATTGGAGAGCTGATCATCTAGATTCTTCATCAACTCCCCGAGTGATTCTAATTCATGACCCGGACTGGGTCGCAAATGATCAGTACAGAGCTACATGCCTGCTGTGTGACGGGGGCAGCTTACTTTCCTTCTCTGTGCCTCCGCTTCCTCATCAGCTGAAGGGAATAACAACAGTACTCGGCGCTCAGCACGGCTGTGACATTAAATGAGTCAACATACGACTAACAGTATTTCATCTTCTGCGTTCTATTCCTCCTTCACTCCATCCAGCCGCAGCCACCTCCTGGCTGTTCCTGCCCCAGGGCCTTTGCACTTACCGTTTCCTCTGCCAGGACTTTCATCCCCCAGATAGTCCCGGGCTCCCTCTCTCAGCTCCTTCAGGATTTCCTTGAGTGTCACCAAATCAAACGCCGCCACTGATCACCCCTTCTCCTGATTTGCTTCTCACCACCTAGACTATTTCCTGTTTACTCACCTTTTGGCTTATTCTGTCTCTCCCGCTAGGACATAAGCTCCCTGAGGGCAGGGACTTTGTTTGCCTTGCTTACTGCCGCATCCCCAGCACCTAGAACAGTGCCCAGCACTCAATAAATAGTATTACTGATGGAATGAATGAAAATAAAGTACTTAAAACTACGCCAGGTACACAGTAGGTATCTAATATGTGTACTTGTCATTTACATTCCTGCCTACATTGGACAGGGTAAAGACCACCTGTGGGGCATGGCTCAGCGCCGCAGGGTGGGGAAGAAGGAAAGGGTGCACTCCACAGGCGGAAGCTGGACCCCATAGGCTGTGTGGCACCTCTGAGTCCCGGTGTCCTGTCCAACCAAACGACAGCACCAGGCCTGTTCTGCTCTTTCCCGTTGCCAAGAAGGGTATCCAGGCACAATGTCTCTGCTGATATTTTGGTTCTCAGCTCAGAAGCAGACGGGACCCAAGGACAGATGCCTGGGTGAGGGCACGATGCAGGGATCTAATGTCATCCTGACCTGGGAGCGGAGTGGTCACCTGCCTGGGCAATGCAGACGCAAGGTCAGTTGCCTCGCCAATAGGAGGGCGTGCGGGGCGCGCCTGGCAGGTGGGAAGACGCCTCCAGATGACCCCCTCCTGTCACCACCTCCTCACCCCGAGTGCTGTTGACAGAGGGAGACTGGAGATTGCCCTTCCAGGTGCAGGCCCTGCTGGGCTGAGCAAACAGGCTAAATGCCCCCCTGCCACTGCCCCACCCTTGGGGGGTGGCCTGCCCTGGGGAGTGGCCTCGGGGACATTTCCCCCTGGGGTCCAGAGCTTCTGGGGGTCCTGGACGTACCCTCAGGGAAGTGTTCAGGGGATGGGTGCAGTCCTTTTCCCCCTCTCCAGCTCACTACCTGTGTTCAGCTTACACAAATGAGTAAGTGAATGAATGACTGAGCAGATTTTGCAGGCCCCACCCCACCCCAGCCCCAGGCTACATGTGCCTCTTCTCCGGGTGGAAAAGGCAGCAGTTCACCAAGGAAGACGCTTCTGAGTACTGACTGTGTGCGGTGTGGCACAGCCACTTCTCCGCCAGGGAGCTCACAGCCTCATGGGGGCATGGCACAGAGACCGCTGCCCGGCTGGCTTGGCGCTTGCTGCGTTAGAACTTCGCTCAGGCTGGGCAGCACAGAAGGGGCACCAGAAGGAGGGCTTCTGGGAGGAGGTGATACTGGAGTCCCAGAGGCGGAATCTAAACGGGCTAGCCGAACGAGGGGAAGGGTGAACCCGGCAGCGGGAACAGCTTGCGCAAAGGTGTGGAGGTGTGACACAGCTGTGGTGTGCTGGGCAGGGACGCGCGGCTCGGGGAACCGGGGCTACACACAGAGGGAAGTGGCTGGAGCGGAAGGTGGCCTGGACCTGGGACTTGGGGCGGGGTGACTTCAGTGCTTTACGCTGGTGCCCAGTGTGACCAGATCGCAAGCTTTAGCAAGGTCCTGTGGCCGCAGAGAGACAGAGGGACCAGAGGGCTGAGACCGAGGCCCGTATGACAGTCCGAGGTGATGCTGGGGTTTGAGCAAGAGCAATGCGTGCTAGGGTTTCAGCCCCATCTTCACCTACTCATCGACAGTACCGATTCCTCCCCATCGATGTATAACCAAGGAAACGGAGGCCCGGAGAGAAGACGTGGCGGCCCTGAGTGGCTGAGGGCCGCGTCCGGGGGCAGCTGCGCTCTTTCCTGCACTCAGAGTGGAGCTTGGCTGGGCCGGGCCCCGTTCAGAGAGAGTTTCCCATAGAGCAGTTAGTTCCTCAACTCTGCGGTTTCCTTTCAAGAGAGAGCTGAGTTCATTGAACTTCATATATCCTTGTCCTTCCTCTGCAGAGATAATAGAGTTAATGGGATTATTTCCTGTGCACAAGAATAGGGCTGCTAAGAAAACACTGCGGAGTAAAGGCTGTTGGCAAAGGCCAAACTGAAAGGACAAATCTTTGCCACCAGGCAGAAGTGAAGGGTGTGTCTCCACAGGCCGGGGGCACGGTGCCACCACGTCTCGCTCTGCCTGAGCCTGCCGCGTGCCTGTGCTCTGCCTTCCCTCTGCCTCACTGGGCTCTGTCTGCAGAGCCACTGGCCCCATCTCCCTGGTCTTCAATGGGCAGGTTAGCCGGCTAATTGGTTAGCCTTTGGCAAAAACGGTCCATCCTGGACTCAGGTAAGGTCCAAGCTGGACTTCAAAGATCGTCTCTCATTTGAAACGGGGAAACTGAGGTCTCCCGTCACACAGCCAGTTGTGGCAAGGCCTGGCGACGGAGCTGAGGCTGGGGGGTGGGAAAGGGCTTGCCTTGGTCACAGGTCCAGCTGCTGGGTCGCACTGGGAAACGGAAGCTTGGAGAGGAGAAACGGCGTGTCCGGTCCCCCACCGCCTGCTGGTGGCAACGTGTGGGGTGGATCCAGGTTCCGACCCCCAGGACGGAGCTGGCTCTGTCATCAACCTCAGATCCTGTGAGTGCGTGTGTGTGTGTGTGTGTGTGTGTGCCCCCCACCTTTTCTCCACAGAGAGAAGCCTCGGAGGATCCCTGGGGTCCATCTCTGTTTGCTGAGCCTCCGTCATCCTTGACGATGTCTCCAAACCTCTGCTCAGCCCCTTTAGATCTTATCGGCCCAGCCCCCGTGAGGGCTCCTCACCTGGACCATCCTCAAACAGCATCCGTGTGCACAGGTGCACCAGGAGGGCGGGGGCGGGGCATTCCAGCAGCAGGTGGACAATGGCTGGGTTAAGAGGGTCATCTTCTTTTCGCACCTCTTGATTCCTCAGGTTTGTAAATCATTATCCCAGGCCACACAGAGCAGGCAGAGAGCAGGCCTTGTGCTGCCCCGTGACATGATAGGCAGGGGCTACTGGGGGCAGCTCCCAGCCCCGCGCCCCCCCTCACTCCCCCCCCCCACCCCCGGTCACCGGGATTGGGTTACCCATCTAATCCCTGCTCCTCTGTCCAACCCCTTTGTGCCCATTGTAATTTATAATCGAGGGGCATGATGCAACCTGCTAATTACATTGCTCGATTTTGAACAGATCCCGGCTCCTCTGACTCAGGCGGCAGAGGGAGGAGGGAGCAGCTGGCTCTGCTTTGTGGCTTATCAGGGCTGGGTTATTCCACTCACACCCGCTCACGCCTCCCCAGCCCTCTGCCTTTGTTAGCCAGGGCTTGCATCACCTCCTGCTTTCCATTTCTCTGGAATTTGTTTTAACGGCTCTTTTTATGAGCTCCTCCATCTTGTTAGCTAATGACTGATTGTGGGGCAGTGATGAGGGTTGCTTTGTGTCTCTATTAAATGTTACATGATTGCAATTATGAGTTAACAAGGGGCAGCTAATAAAAAAAAATAATCTGTTTTGCGGCCTGGGGCAGACATGAGACTCACTGCCTGGTTCCCAGGCTGAATAATTCCGGGCCCTAGGTACCCCGAGCTGCACAAGAAATCGACGGAGGGACGGATGGATGCTCCCAGGCTGTGGGGGTGCGGCCAGGGGGAGGGCAAGGGCTCTGTCTTCCAACCTCTTCAGAGGCCTCCATCGGGAGAGCTCACTCCAGGAGGCAGGTGTCTGTTCTCACCGTGGCCCCCACAGTCCCTTCTCCACACCCCAGCAGAGTGAGCTTCTGAAGCGGACGCTGCGGCGTCACTGCCTCGCAAACGCCCCGCCGTGGCCGGCACGACTTCCCTTTATCATGGGCCCTGTCCATTCTGCTGTCGTTAGCCATGCCTGTGGCTGCCGGTCCTCCCCAGGCCTTGTTCGGAGTGGGCTGGGAGACGAGTGGCCCCCAGAGTTAGTTGGTCAGTAGGAGAGCCAGCGATAGAAGGGGTGATGAGCATGGAAGCCTGCCGCCAGCTATCACCTTCCTGCGGACCACGGGGTGGGAGCGGAGCCCCTGGCCCCTTCATCGCCGCTCCGAGGAGGCCAGGCTGTCGGCTTGGCTTGTCCCATGGGGATCGCAGTGTGTGTCCCAGGATGGACACTGAGCCTTTGCAGGTGGCAGGTACACAGAGGAACTTGGTAAATAATGATCTGAAGGGATGGGAGAGGCATGGATGATGCCCACAAACCATCCCCACTCAGGCCCTGAGGACGGATCCTGGAGCACGGCCTGTTCACAGTCACACCGCTGCTGAGGAGCAGGACTGGCGTCCCTTCTGTACGGCCAGGGGCATGACAGCGCCTGCCCCTGAGGGGTGTCTGGGGAGTGGAGGAGCAGGGCTCCTGAATCCTGGCGTAGGCTAGTCCTCTCCTCTCCCTGGGCCTCGGTTTCCCCACCGTTTAAGCCTGCATGTCAGTATTCTGTCTGCAATCCGGTTAAGTGACGGACACTTCTGCCTCTAGCCACCTCACCCTCCTGCCCTCACCCCCACCTCCCCTTCTGCAGCGGCTGCCTTTGGCTGGCTCGGCTTTTTACGGTCCTTAGTACGTGCTGAGCTAATGGGCAGCTGAAACTGAGTGCTCTCAGATGCCCACTCCGTGCCAGGCGGCCTACCAGGTGCTTCCTGGGCTACCAGGAGGGTCCTCTTGGTGCCCGTTTTACAGCTGGCGTCCATGAGGGTGGGCTGAGCTGTCTATCCCTGAGCCAGAGCTGAGTATGGGCCGAGGGCCCCCCTCCCCGGCTTCTCCTGGCCTGGGTGGCAGCGGGCCACTGGAGGGCAGGAGCCGGCAAGGGCCACCGCAGGCTGGGCGACAGGAGGAACACAGTCTGAGGACATGGCTGAAGTGCATCTTCAAACACTGTGGCTGCACTGTGGGCGCCGAGAAACCACAGCCGCCCACATCTCCGCGGCCTGGGCCAGCCCGGGGCAGGAGGCCGAGCTGGCAGTGGCGAGGCGGGGGGAGGGTCGGGCAGGGCTGCGCCAGTCTCACTCACAGGAAGCCTCAGCCAGTGGCAGGGCTGGCTACACAATTTTGGGGGCCCTGGTTCAGAAACTATTAAATATTTCGAGTTGGCAACAACCGAGCTTGGTAAGCCCGGGCCCTTCAGGATGCATGTCTGTGAATCTGGTCCAGGTCAGCGGGTTGTTTGCGTGGCTCCCAGCTCAGGGTTCTCCTTGGCATGGCACTCCGGTGGTAGAACTGGTGTAGAAGGTCTGGCCCCTCACTGCCTGGGCGGGGCCTCTGTAACCCACAGAGCGGGGCCTGGCAGGGCTGGCAGAGGGGCCAGTCACCAGGAAGACTCGTGCTGTGGACAGGCAGGGAAGCACACCGCTGGCATGGCAGGCAGGCAGGCAGGCAGGCAGGCAGGCGCCCAGGGCTGGGCCTGCCTGAGACTCACACCTGCCTGGTGCTTCCACTGTGAGTAAGTTGGGGAGGGGTCCGGGCCCTGCCAAAGGCCTGGGCCACCTGTAGACCTCGAGCCTGCAGGCAAGTCCAGGATCCTGGGGTGCCCAGCGCTGGGCAGGCAGCTTGACTCCAGAGGCTGGAGTTGGGAGCCTGCTCTGAGCCTGCATGCCCCAGGCTGACTCTTGGCAACAGGGATGACTGGCTCGGGGCCCTCCTCTGCCCAGAAGCATAGGGTGCTCCTGGGAGGCTGGGCGGAGCCCCAGTTTGTGTCTCCCGCCACAGCACTGAGCATAAGGCCCGCACACAGTGGGTACTCAGGAAGTACTGGTTGAATAAACACATGGAATAATGAGAGACAACCCATATGCTCCTCACTTGTCTTAGGGAAGACATTTAGCCTGGAGGTCAAGTAGAGGAACTGTGCTCTCTTCTTTAGCAAAGTTGGGGGCATGAGTTTTCCCCAACACTCCATCCACACATTCGTTGTTGTATGCGTGTCCATGTGGGAATGCATGTGTGGGGCATGCACGTGCATAGGGCGGACTCGTGTACAGAGGGTAGAGATGCACGCACATGTGCATGTTTCTGTGGAGGCACCCAGGCCACACAGAGGGGCTCATGTATGTGAACATGTGCCACACACTCTGAGCAAACTTCTGCTTCCTGGACTCCTTCTCCCAGCCGGTCACCCTGCCCCATCCAAGAGCCAGACTTGCTCAGGCAGCGTCTCAGCGTGAGAGAGGCGAAGTGTGGTGGCTGGGAGTGCAGGCTGCCTGGTTAAGTCTGGACTCTGCCCTTCACTCACTGCGCATTCCTGGGCAAGTTACATAAACTGTGCCTCAGTTTTGTTGTCTGTAAAAGGGGCTCACAGCAGCACTTCCTTCATGAGCTATAAGGCGCGAAAAATCATGCCGAGTACCTAGTAGGCGCTGAACAAAGGTTGTTATTAGTATCGTGGCTGGGGGCTGCTGCTGCAGCCGGTGCCAGGGCCAGTATGGAGAGACGGCCTGGAGCCTGTATCCATTCGTCTCTGTGAACGTGATGGGCAGGTTCGTTCCAAACACCGGCTACCCTGGCCAGGGAGACAAGAGGGGAGGGGATGGCTGGGGTGTGCAGGCGACGGAGCCCTTCAGACTCCTCAGAGGGCCCTGGGGAGGCTGCTGAGGAATCCCCGGATTTGGAACACACACGTGGTGGGGCATGGCAAGGTAGGGGCGGCTCTTTAAAAACAGTCCTCCAGGGACATCGGAGCTGGGCCCCAGAGGCCACCCACCCACTGCAGGGACTGGTGGCCGCTAGGGGCGAGGTAAATCACCCGAGATTGCCCTCTGGAATGTGGTCGCTGCGAAAGGTAACACGCATGTTACTGCTACATAAACACAGTTAAACTATTTACGATGGCCTCAGCCTGGCGGCCCCAGGAAGCCATGCGGGGGTGGGTGGGCCCGCCTCAGCCCTGTGGGCCATGCTGGTTGGGGGAGGGAGTTATGTTGGCAAGAGCCAGATCCTTGGCACTTTCCCGCTGCCACTCAACCCAAGGGCCCGCGTGGCCTGGGGGAGGCATCCCCGTGTGGACCAGAAAAATGTGTTTTGAAATTATGCAAAGTAAAAGAACAACAAAACCCCCTTTCTGTTTTATTTTAGCCCTTGTCCTTTGGCCCAGTTTGTGGAGGATGCTTTTTTAAGGAAGCAGGAGCTTTTGCTCCCGAATCCCAAGGATGCACTGGGCCCGATCTCCATGAGGGACCCTGGAGGGGAAACGGAGGGGAAAGGCTCCACCCTGCTCCGAAGAGCTCCCAGCACGCAGGAAAGAACCAGCCCCTGTCCTCAGCTCCCGCCCCCACCCTGCCCAGGCTAAGAGTTCTGTCCCCCAGGACGAGGAGCCCCTTCCCATTTGGGGGGTGGACTGACCACCTTGGGCTCAAGGCCTCAGGTAGAACTAGGGAACCGGCTGCCCAGCGGGTGCAAATGCCCTAAGGGTGGCAGCGGCCACCAAGGAAAGTATTGCTGAGAGCTCACCTGGATTCATTTCAGAGCGAGGCCCTTCCATACCCCGGACAGGCTCCAGCCTTGGTCCACGGTCTTTCTACTTGTGTGCCTTCACCTACCGTGTATTTAAAAGGTGCCAGGGTCACCAAAGAGATCACTGAGGCTGAGCAACGCTAGAGGGACTTACTAGCAGGGTGTGGAGGTCTTGCCCACCTCCCCTGCCCTGCCTGTCCCCGGCTGCCTCTCCTGTGATTGCTCCTGCAATCCCCATGCCTGGAGTGCACCCTCTCCCCTCCCCTCCCTGCTCATCCACCTACTGAGCACCTGCAGGATGGGCCTTCCTGAGCAGCCAGGCAGCAAGGCCTTCTCTCTCCCGTCGTCTACACGGCCCAACCCAGGCCATCCGGATTACTCTGCTTGTCTTCCAGCTCCTCCACTAATAGTCACCATCATTAACAGAAGGCCTTTGCCATGCTCCATGCCGGCCTTGTTAACGCACCCATGTTCTCTCCAGTTTCCCATCACCACTCGGTAAGTGGGAAGTTCTGGTCATGTCAGAGATGAGGGACCGAGGCTGGGAGCGGTGGGGCAGGCTCCCAGGGTCACATGGCTGATGTGTGGGCTGGGTTCTGACATCCGTGTTCTGTCCAATGTTCCACCTTGTCTACTCCATTGCACACCCCAGGGAACAAGGAGCAACGTGTCTTCTATTAGGTGGGGCAAGGTGGGGGGAGGGGTTAATAAAAAATAAAAGAATTTACACACATGAGTGAGGTTATCAACTCAAAAAGTTTACCTCAGAAGAGAGCAGTTATTCTGATCTTATTCAGTACATTTTTAAAATATATATGTTTTTATTGATTTAGGAGAGGAAGGGAAAGGGGGAGAGAGAGAGATAGAAACATCAGTGATGAGAGAGTATCATTGATTGGCTGCCTCCTGCACGCCCCCTACTGGGGATCGAGCCCACAACCCAGGCAAGTGCCCTGACTGGGAATTGAACTGTGACCTCCTGGTTCATAGGTCGACGTTCAACCACTGAGCCACACCGGCCAGGCTATTCAGTGCATTTTTGTTTTACATTTCATTTATTTATACCAAAAGGTACAAAATGGAGGCCAAAAGCAAGTCTTCATCCCTGTCCTATCCCAGCCCACCAGCCCCCTCCCTCCAGCTGTGGCGACTCCACCCCACACATCCCCGGCCTCCAGAGCACGCCTGTCCACCTGCGAGCAGCTTATTCACAAGCACTTTTAAAGTCAGTTAAACTCGTCACATCAGAATCAAATATTTTTTTACCCAATTTAATCCATCACATTAGTCTTTTGACTTGAATTCAAATAACACTTTTAAAATATATTTTTATTGATTTCAGAGAGGAAGGGGGAGGGAGAGAGAGATAGAAACATCAATGATGAGAGAGAATCATTGATCGGCTGCCTCCTGCACGCCCCACACTGGGGACCGAGCCCACAACCCTGACATGTGCCCTGACCGGGAATTGAACCGTGACCCCCTGGTTCGTAGGTCGACGCTCAACAGTCATGCCGGCTGGGCTCAAATAACATTTTAAAAATAAACTCTTTACTCAGAATAGTTTTAGATTTACTTAAAAATTGCCAGGATAATACAGAGTTCCCATACCCTCTACACCCAGCTGTCTTAATTAGCATGCTATATTTGTTACAATTAATAAACTAGTATTGGTACATTATTGTCCACTAAAGCGCAGACATTATTCAGATTTCCTTTTTTTATTTTTTTTTTATTAATGTCCTTTTTCTGTTCCAGGATCCCATCCAGGATACTACATTGCCTTTAGTTGTGTGACTCCTCGGGCTGCTCATTCCTAGGTTTTGATGACCTTGACCGTTTTGAGGAGTACTGGTCAGGTATTCTGTAGAATGTCCCCCCATTAGGGTTTGTCTGATGTTTTTCTCATGATCAGGTTCAAGTTAGGCGTTTATGGAGGAAGACCACAGAAGTAACACACCATTCCCATCACACATCGAGGGCACATTCTATCAACGTGACGTATCACTGCTGATGTTGCGACATTGACCTCAATCACCTGGCTGAGATGCTGTTTGCCAGCTTTCCCCACCATAAAGCTGCCCCCCGCCCCTTCCGTACGTCCTCTTTGGAAGGAAATACCTATGCAGAGCTTATACTGCAGGGGAGGGAGCTATTCCTGCTCCTCTAGAGTTAAGCATCCACATCATTACTTGGGATTCTTCTGCATGAAAGATTGGTCTCTCCTCCCCCATAGAATTATTCAATAATTTATACCAGTGTGGACTCGAGGAAATTAATTTTATACTTGGGGTTATAATCCAAAAACTACTTTATTTCATTTATCGAACTGTTGCATCGCTGGCCACTGGGAAGTTCTTTCTGTCGGCTTTGGTGGGGTTTTTGGAGCTCCTCCTACTTGCTCTAGGCCAGTGGTCGGCAAACTCACTAGTCAAGAGAGCCAAGTATCAACAGGACAACAATTGAAATTTCTTTTGAGAGCCAAATTTTTTAAACTTAAACTTCTTCTAACACCACTTCTTCAAAATAGACTCGCCCAGGCCATGGTATTTTGTGGAAGAGCCACACTCAAGGGCCAAAGAGCCGCATGTGGCTCGCGAGCCGCAGTTTGCCGACCACGGCTCTAGGCTCATCCTGTTTATTCCTTCCCCCAGTCCTCAAATCAGCCTTTTAGGCAAGGAGCCCTGATTCCATGAAGCAGAGAAGGGTATTAGAAACCAAGATCTGAGCACGAGGTGCACTTGTCGCCACTGGGGTGTGGTTGCTTATAGACCTCCCAGCCGACAGAGAAAGGAAATACATGTGTGTACTAGCACATATGTGTGTATACAGGCATACCTGGGAGGTACTGAGTGTTTGGTTCGAGACTACTGCAATACAGCAAGTCACACGAATGTTTTGGTTTCCCAGTGCATATGAAAGTTATATTTACACTATACTGTAGTATATTAAGTGTGCAATAGCATTATGTCTAAAAAGGCAATGTACATACTTAATTGAAAGTACTTTTCTGAAAAAATAATCTGCTGCTAAAGAATGCTAAGCCTGTTGGGAAAATGGCGTCAATAGACTTGCTTGATTAGGGTTGCCACAGGCCTTCCATTTGTAAAAACACAATATCCGTGAAGTGCAATAAAACAAGATACGCCTGTACTAAGCCATGTATATACACATTTCTGTAAGTATTTCTTGTATAACCATCTCTACTGATGGTAAGCTAACCATGAGCTCACACTGCTGTCTCCAGCTCTAATCCACATGGATAATGCTAGCCTTCTCCCCTTACTTTTCTGTAACCTTTCACCCCTATACGGGCTCCCACCACCTGCCATCTACCTACTCAATTGTTCAGTTCCAATATGCATGTATATTATTTCATTGTGAGCCCACATTTTCACAGGAAGCAACTTTCTCAACTAGAGGACAGTACTTACGGGTAGTTTCCTTGGTCTTAAGTCTTACAGATCCACTCATTTCCAAAGTTACTTAGTCAGCGTCTTGCCTCCCATCCCCTTCAATTAAGTGGTTTTATGCTTCTGTGATAGTTAGATTCTTTTGTCACACTCTGCACTCTACCCTATGATCTCCCAACGTCCAAAATAATTTTTAAAAATTTGCATACACCAAGGCTCACTTCTATACGTTTTGATCACCCCAGTGTCATGTATCCACCATTTCGGTATCCCACAGAACAGTCCCATCACCATAAACAAACCCTCTGTGTTTCATCTATTCAACCTTCCTCTCACCCCAAACCCCTAGCAACCACTGATCTGTTTTCCATCTCTATAGTTTTGCCTTTCCAGAGCATCATATGGTATGTAGCTTTTTCAGGCTGACTTCTTCCACTCAGAAATATACATTTAAGATTCACCCATGTCTTTGTGTGGCTTGGCAGTTCATTTCTCTTTACTGCTAAATAGTATTCAGTTGGGTGGACGTACCACAGTTTGTTTCTCTTGAAGGACATCTCTACGAAAGGACACCTTGGTCATGTTGGCAATTACATTTTTGGAAATTATGAATAAATTGCTGCTATAAATATTTGCATACTGGGCTTTGTCTGAACATGAGTTTGAAATCAGTAGAGGAAATACCAAGGAGAGCAATTGTTGAGTCGTATGGTAAGACTATGTTTAGTTTTGTATGAAACTGCCAAACCCTTTCCCAAAGCGTCTGTACTATTTTGCATTCCCACCAGTGATAACGAGAGTTCTTGTTGCTCCACATTTTCACCAGCAATTGATATTGTCAATTTTGGGGGGGATTTTAGCCATTCTGATAGGTATAGAGTAGTTTTTGATTGTTGTTTTAATTTTACATTTCCCTAATGACAAATAACATTGAGCATCTTTTCATATGCTTGTTTGCTATCTATATATCTTCTTTGATGAGCTGTCTGTTCAGATCTTTGCCCATTTTTTAAATTGAATTGTCAACTAACTTTTGATTGTTTAAAGATATCAAGTTCATCCTTAGCCGGTTTTGCTCAGTGGTTAGAATGTCGGCCCACGGACTGAAGGGTCACAGGTTCGATTCTGGTCAAGGCTCAGTTGCAGGCTCAATCCCCAGCCCCAGTCAGGGCACATACAGGAGACAACCAGTCGATGTGTCTTTCTCACATCGATGTTTCTCTCTCTGTGTCTCTCCCCTTCTTTCCACTCTCTCTAAAAATCAATGGAAAAGATATCCTTGAGTGAGGATTAACAATAAAATAAAGTAAAATAAAATAAATATATCAAGTTCACGTGAATTTTGAAAGGGGAGGGTCAAGCATAGCTGAGGACTATCAGCATTTAGGTAAGATGCCTAAGAAAGATTCGTGTTATTATTATTACACTAGAGGCCCAATGCACGAAATTCGTGCAAGAGTAGGCTTTCATTCCCCTGGCTGCCGGCACCAGCTTCCCTCTGGTACCCGGGACCTGGGCTTCCCTCCAGCCACCAGCACCCAGGACCCAGGCTTCCCTCACAGCCCCGGCTTCATCCAGAAGGTCTTCCAGAAGGACTTCCGGTCTAATTAGCATATTACAGTTTTATTATTATAGATTTCATGAAGACCTGGATTCCCAGAGCTAAAAGATACTTCAGAGTCCTTTTATAGGAAAATAAACGGGATTTTGAGAGGGGAAGTAGTGGAGTGGCAGAGACATTTACTACCACTACACACCCACAGTGGGAAGTGTGGGGGAACCACAGGCCCAGTTCGGCCAATAGGCTGTGAATGGAGATGCTGTCTGTTACTTCTGGGTCAACACATTTAAGAGCCAGTGCACAGCCCTCCTGCTCATTGCTGCTCCTCCAGAAATGTGTTGAAATTTGATGTGTCCAGCATCCAGGGTCTCTAACTATGTAGAGCAGAGCCCTGCCAATCTCACCTGATCAAAATGAATGAGCAAGAAATAAATCTTTGTAGTTGACTTCACTGAGATTTCAGGCTTCGTTTGTTGCTGCAGCACAGCATGGCCTTTCCTGTCACACAGCCAGTCATTGGGTCATGCCTTTGGCATAGTGTGTACATCATTAGATTCCCCCCAAACCTGGCGGTGTGCTGGTCCAGGGGAAAAATTGCTTAAAGGAGAGAGATCATTTCAGTGAACCAACAGCTACTGAGACCTACCACACGCCTGGCCTGTAAGCGCTGTGCCTTCATCATCTGAGGTCTGTCTAGGGCAGTGGTCAGCAAACTCATTAGTCAACAGAGCCAAATATCAACAGTACAACGATTGAAATTTCTTTTGAGAGCCGAAAACCGGCTTCTGTTCATGGGCCACAAAGTTTCAATGGCACTGTACGTGCGCGCCTGCACGTGGTATTTTGTGGAAGAGCCACACTCAAGGGGCCAAAGAGCCGCATGTGGCTCGCGAGCCGCAGTTTGCCGACCACTGGTCTAGGGAGAAGGTCCATCTCTCTGCTGAACTGTCTGCTCTTCCCACTCACTGGTCCTTATCTCCCAGATGACACGTGGGGGTTGACAAAAAAATTGGAGCTAACTTCCCCAACCACAGAACAATCCTGATGGCAGGTCTCCCCACCCAAGTCAAGCCCTCAAAGTTCCCAATAAACTCCACGACCCCCAAAAGTTCTACAGAAGAGAAGGTCTGTTCTATCTTTTGCATCTTTTATTCAAATTTGGGGCTTGCCTCTGCTGACCTCATCCTTTCTAGAGGAAAAAGACCTTCCCACCCCCATTGTTCAGAAGGTAGACGCCCATCAGCATTTAACAGGCTGCCTCCCCAGCCCTTGCCTGCCTGGAGTGGCTTGCCCTGGGCTGGGCCTCTAACAGCAGGCCCCAGGCTATGCCAAAACATCATCGGCGGCCTCCTGGACTCCTAACCACAGTATCTGGGGGCCTGATGCGGTCCTCCGGGCAGGGCAGTGTGAAGTGATGCTCATAGGCTCGAAATCAAGACCTTGACCTCATTAGCGCAATGTTCTGGTCAGCCGGCTGCGGGGAAATGTGATGATGTTAATTATGTGCTGATTGATTTAATCCCTGTCCTGGTGAAATGCCTGCATTTGCCTTCCCCTATTTTCTCCAGGGGCTTTACACTCCTGGGGACACAGCCAGGGGCGGAGCCGGAGGGGGAAGGACCCCAGGGGAACGGGATCACCCAGACCTGGATTCATTTCCTGGCTACTGTGACCCTGGGTAACCTTCCCGAGCCCAGGATTGAGTAAGGATTATGGGTTTGGCACTGCGCCTGGCACGTAGGAAGCTTGGTAAATCATAGCCATTATTATCATACTGTTAATTATTATTTTATTCTATCAGCTGAAGGATGATTTTCCATTGCTCCATCCTGCTTACTGGGAGGCAGTAGATTACAGACGGTGTGGTCCAATATAACTTTCTGCAATCATTGAAATGTGCAGTATCTGCATTGTCCAAGGTGGTAGTCACTAGTCACATGTGATTACTGGGCAGTTGAAAGGTGGCTGGCACAACTGAGGAACTGAAGTTTTCATTTTAATTATTTCAGAGTTAAATAGTCCATGAGTTTACTGGCTCCTGTACTGGGCAGTGCGGGTGTGGAGGGAAAGAACGGGGTGGACCACCTGCTTCCAGGCTGTGTTAAAACCTTGAGCTAGTTGCTTAGCCTCTCTGGGCCTCAGTTTCCTCGTCTATAAAATGTGGATATTATAGTTCTGATTTTCTAGGTGGTTGTGAGGATTAAATGGATCCATCTATATTAGGTGCCCCATTTTGGAAGGGCTGAAGGAAGGTTAGCTTTTATCATTGTTCTCTTTAGCGTGGGGGCCTGGCCTGTAATCCATGCACATGGCTGTGTCTCCTATTTGAAGGCCTCTGTTCCTGCTCTGAATTTCTCATGGGCTCCAGCCAGGGCAGATAAAACCAGTGCCCATGGGCCAGGGCGTGAAGGGAACTCAGAATGCCTAGAGGAGGAGAAGGATGGGCAACACTTGATTGACAGCCCAGGCCACCTGTCTCCCCACAGTGCTGTGGGTTCTCACCCTTCCCGGGAAGGGGTGGGCTGCAGGAGGCAGGCTCATCCTCTGGTGCTGGGCATTTGGGGCAAGGCAGCCTGGAAGAGGGGGGTCGGGTGGGTTCAGGGGCCAGGGACTTTCTCCATCCCAATCTCTCATGCCAGGGAGCCATAGGAGCCTAGCTGTGTCCCCTCGATTGTGTCCTTCTCCAAACATGGAGATGACCTGCTCCACCACCAAGCTCGGCCACGAAGCCAGGGAGGCCAGAAGTCAGGAGGGCCTCCCGGAAAGCAGCGGGCTTTGAAGAAATGGAGGATCTGGGTCCAACACCAGGACCCTGGAGCCAGGTCTCTGGAATTCCCCCTTCCCTCTCGCCCGAGGAGGAACCGAATTCCTCCATTTCAGCGCGTGGGTGCAAGCCCGGGTCCTTTCCCCTCAGCTTCTTCCCCTGCAGGGATGCAGGGGCCACAGGGGGATTTCCGGATCCCAGGACTTCTTGGTGCCCCAAGAGGCACCGCCTCAAATTCCCCCAAAGAACTAATCAGCATCGGAAGCCAAGGGCTTTCTGAGGGTCTCATAGTCCCTGTCTCCATCCTGGCTGGTTTCTTACCTGTCCTGGACTCAGTGGGAAATGGAAGGGTACACAGGCCCGAGAGGACACCTCCGTCTCCCAGGGCAAGGTCAGAGTTCCCTCTGCCCCCAGTGTCTGGAGCAGCCCACCCTTCAGAGCCATAGAGGAATGCCCATGGAACGTAGTCTCTAAAGACAGGGCGGGGGGCGGGGGGCAGGGGCAAGACCACCTTTGCTCCACTTTCCCTGATTTCAGGGTAAGAAGCAGCAGGAGACACCAAGGTTAGATGCCAGGAAGCCCTTCCCAGTGCTGAGAATGAGACAGTGGGTTGTAGGAGATGGTTTAATCAGTTCTATTAAACCACCTGATCGGGCTGATGGGAGAGGTCTCTGGTAGAGTGGGATGGTGAGAAATCTGGGATTTAAAATACACAGGACCCGTGGCTGATAGGATCTCTCGGCTAGACTTGGAGTCACACAGACTTGGCTTTAAATCCAGCCATGCCACTGGCGGGCTGTGTGACCTTGGGCTCACTGTTTAATGATGCTTCTCTTCAGTTTCCTCGTCTGTGAGATGGGGATAAAGAAATCCATCACCCAGGTGGTATGGAGGAGTGAGGGCGGCCTATAGGCGAGTGGCCCCAGTCCAGCGCCTGGCACACACTAGGGAACAGAGAGGTGGCCGAGTCTGGGGGTTTAGGGTACAGTGGGAGGGGAAGACCTGCAGGAAGGTGGGTTGGGGGCAGGGAGCCAGCCCTCCGTACGAGACTGGTCTCACAGCTGCAGACCAAGGGACAGGCCCCACGCTCCGTGCGCAAGTGAGAGTTTTCCATGTCCCAGTCCCATTCCTACACCCCACTTCCAGGCACTCATGGGGGACAGTGAGAGAACGGAGGCCCCTCCCTGGAGTTCTCTGCTCTCCTGGCAGGCCTGTTCCCCCTTGATGTGGGACTTTCATTTGCTAACCTTCATGATCCACTCAGAGAGAGCTGGTTCCCCTCAAATAGTCCTACTCCTTCCCCTGCGAGACCCCCAGGGAGCTCAGAGAAGGCCCCGGGCCGGGGGCCGGCCTGCCTGGCCCGCCTCAGACCAGGGCTGCTGAGTGTTGGGGCGGGGAGACCATGGGGGACTGGGGGCCAGCCGGTGGGCAGGTTTGCTGGGGGCCACACCCCCCATATTCAGGTATGAACTGAAAGCCCCTCTGGACCTCGAGGTGGGGACAGGAAGGAAGCTGACCCCGCTCGGCAGGCACTGTGGCAGCAGCTGGCCCTGGGCTGGGCAGCCTTGGAGGGCCCCCCTTCCCTGCACCCCAGCAGGGGTGAGCGGGCTCTGTGGCCACCGAGCTGTAAACAGCCTCATAAAGTCAGCTCAGGCCAGGCTCTCCCACTGCCAAGGAGGAAACCGAGGGACAGCGAGGGCCTGGGAAGCCCAGAGCTCTCGGACATTGAGTGTCTTTAATTCCATCTTGGGCTGCTTGATGCAAAGGAACAACGCTCCTGTCATACGTTAGACACAGCCCCCCTCCCTTGGCCTGGGGCCTCCCTGGCAGCGGGGCTGTGTCTCCCCACTAGATAGGCCTGAGGGGTGGGTGGCCTCCGTCAGCTCTGACTTACTCCCGCCATCCGGGTAGGACCACAGTGTGTCTAGGAGGGAGAAATCTCTAACCTGTGGTGTCCAGGATCTGAGAGTGATGCATTGCCAATGTGGGTAGCAGGTGGGGTGGGGGGCATGTTTAACCTTCCTGAAGAGCTGCGGAGCCCTGGAAGGTTCTCTTGGTCTCCCCCACATCTCGTTCTTCCCCTTACCTCTGCCAGGCCTGCCAGGGGCAGGAGAGCTGGGGCTGGCGGGGGGCAGTGGGGCAGGACAGGGCCAGGGATGTGGCTGAGGGGCAGAGAGCTGCCCTGCTCCGGACCCCGTTCTCTCTCACTCCTGCCCCTCACTCCCTAGCGGGCCCCTCTGGCCGCTCTGCAGCCCTGCCTTGCCCAGAGCAACCCCAGCAGGGCACCCACTCCCTCCCCCTGTGCCCACAGAAGAGGGCGCCCGGCTGCCCACTGCCAGGTACAGAGGATAAAAATACCCAGTGGAAAAACACATGGATCCAGGTCAAACATTAACCTGCAGGGCCTGGCGTGCCGGCCACAGTGTCCCTTCCCAGGCTACCTGGCCACCGGCATGCAGCTGGAGACGATGCCCCGCCCCTCGGACCATCACTGTAATTCTCAGACATTTACCCTACGCTTCCCCAGGAGGCGGCCACCCAAGGACCCCAGGGCGCGATCTGGCTGCCTGGAGGCTGCAGAGCTGATTCGCCTCCACTGGGCCTGGGGTCTCCCCTAAAGCTCTCCGGGTGCAAAGTTCAACCCAGCACCCCTGGCCCTCTGGGGGAGGAGCCCAGCTCAGAGACCCTGGGATCCCAGGTTTTCTGTCCGTCTGCTGCAGAACCAAGCTCACAAGGACAACAGGCAAAGGAAAGGGAGTGGGGAGAGGCGAGGCCAGCCAGCGCTGGCACCCCCCACCTCAGCACCCTGGGAGGCCACCTGAGGGAGGAGTCCGGGGAGGCAGGCCGGTGAGAAATGCCAGCCTTCATGTGCCCCGTGTGTCAGCTCAGGCGTGTGGGGCTGGGCAGGCCAGAGGGGTAGGTGTGCTCCCCCTGGGACACACGCCTCGGGCCCACGCCGGGAGCACCCGGCAGGTCCTGCTGGCCGACACGTCTCCCCAGGACTGGCCAGCATCCCACGGCTACCTGAGTTTCAGCAGGGCCACAGCCTGACTGGCCCTCACTCCTCACCCCTAGGATTCGTTGCCCAGTGGTTCTAGGAAATGCCTGCGTGGCAGCCTTGAGCCTGGGCCAAATGCCCCATTTTTTGGTCAAGGAAGCTTGTACACAGTGAAGAGTAAAGTCCACCAGGGCACAGCATGACTGCCCGTCTGCCTGGAGTCCGATGGGCCTCACTCAGAGCCCGAAAGGGATCTAGGGGGCCCAGGGCCCAGGGAAGCCCTCCCGGCCACTTTGATGTCCACGGCAGCGTTGCAGCCGCAGGGTGGAGAGTGTGTAAATATTAACTTTAAGGGGAAGCAGAGGGTTGGGGTGAAGATCAGCACGGGCCTCAGCCACCTCTCTCGGGGCAGCTGAGAGCTGGCCAGCTGGGGTGGCCTCTGTGGCCCACTGCCAGGCCGAGAGCGGCCCTGGACAGAGGGTTGGGAGGCCTGGGCTTGGCCTCTGAGGAACAGTACGGCTTTCCCAGGCACAGGGACTTCTCCCCAGGACTGTCCTGCAGGCTCCTGGTGATGTTTCTCACCAGGGAGGCCTCACCGTGCCAGGGTAGGGCTCTGGAGAAAGCACCTGAAAGCCCACCCTGCCGCTGACCCAGCCAGGCCGCACAGGAGGCCCCGTGGGCTTTGAAAGCCTTTGGTTTGGAGCCACGTTCTGCCACTTAAATAGCCATGTGGTCTTGTATGCATTACTAAGCCTCTGTGAGCCTCAGTTATCTTACCTATAAAATGAGGACAGTTATGTCCAGTCCTCAAGGTTAGCTGATCTCCCTCTAATGCCTGGCACAGAGAAGTTATTCTGTAGATGGTTGCTCCGGTTAGTTTTTCTCCCCATTCTGGGCCTCAGTTTCCTCATCTGTAAAATGGGGATAATCATGCCCAGCTCACAGGACTAAATGAGCGGATCTGTATATATTGTTGTTGCACATGGACATTGGTCAGTAACCATCTGCATGATTCTTATCTGTGCCCCTCTCTGCACCTTGGTTTCCTCATCTGGATTTGGTCATTTCTGCGGACCTCGGCTGGAGGTCCAGGGTGCTCCATACCTGCTTCCTGAACACACCACACACCCCGCTCTCCCTCCCTGCCAGGGCCAGACTGCATCTCAGCACCCTCACTCTCATGCTGACATTTGCTTTGGCTCCCAGAGCAATTACCTGTTGAACTGAACAAAGGCTGGGGAGAGAGGCAGATAATAAGACAGCTAGAAGCCCTGGCTTTGAGGAAAGAAGCAGGCCGAGGTGTTAACCTGAGCTCTGACCTCAGGCCCAAGAAACAAAGCCAGTGATGCGGGAGGTGGGTGTGAGGTGGGGGTCAGGATTAATTTTCCCCAGCTGAGGAGCCAGAGCCAGGGGAAGGAGCCTGTTTGCATCTGGATGCCATCTGGATGAGGGCAAACACCAAGGGGCCACTCGAGGAAATGCCTGAGCGGCAAATCAAATCCTGCAGAGAAATTGCGAGCCCTTGAAATGAATGTCTGAGGGAGAGGAATGTGTCTGGGGAGTGCTGCTGGTGGTGGGAGACCAGGCTGGGGAAGGAGAAAAGGCCGGGGAAGGAGGCCAAGGGGGAGAGGAAGGGAACAAACCTGGGGGGCTCCAGTGGGGGGTGGGAGAGGGGGGGCAAAGGGCCTACCTGAGCTGGTGGCCTCCAGGAGATACTGAGGCTGGATATCTGGGCTGGGGATGAGGAAGGCAGGGACCCCGAACACTTAGAGTGCTGCTATCCTTCAGATCAGTGACTTGTCCACTCCACACACATTGATATAGCACCTACTGTGCGCACAGCCTCAGGTAGGGGCAGCCTAGACTCTCACAGGTGTGGACCAGCATGGCGTGGTAGCTTTGGGTTCTGACAGACTCAGATTCTAATCCTCTCTCTCCTTTAACAAAAGTTAACTCGCTTGGCCAAGCCTCCATCAAGAGCATAATCGCGCAGCTTCTTGGGCCTTTCTGGGTGCGTGGTCAGGGCTAGCCCTGAGTGGGGATCAGAGGAAGACAGGAGGTCTGGGGACCCTCACCCTTCCACAGACTGTATAGCCCCTGGGTCCCCACTGCAAATGTAAGGTGACTGCTGCCCAGCCAGCCCCAGGGAGGTGCACTATGATTAACCCCGGGGGGAAGTCAGGAAACACTCACCCAACTCAGCTGGTGACTGCAGGACCTGAACACCGGCCTTCTCCCACAGCTCCCCCTACACCAGGTCAGGCAGGCACATGTGTGTGCACATAGTGTGCATGTATTTGTACAAGTTTTTGCATTTGTGGGTATGGGCATGTGCTTCTACATGTTTGCACGTGTGTTGTGTGTATTGTTATTTGTTTTGTGTGACATGTACAAACATTTTTGTTTTAACATGTGAAAATACCTCTGTGTTATGCAAATCTGGGTGTGTGTTTATGTGTGTATGTGCATATATTTACATGTTTATGTGTTTTTGCCTGTATGTGTGTAGATATAATATGCATGGGTTTGTAAGTAAGGTATTATGTCTTTGTATAATGTGTCTGTGTAAACATATGTTTGTGGATATATGAATCTGTGTAAATTGGCATGCCTGTGTATTATGTGTGGATGTGTGGTGCCTATCTGTGTGGATGTGCATATGAGATGCAATTATATCTGTATATATGTGTATATAATATGCTCGTGTGCAAATAAATGTGAGTGCAAAACGAGTAGAAGTGAATAATGTATACTGTATATATGTTTGCACGTTAGTGTGTGCAATGTGTGGGTCTGTGCCTGTAGGAGGCAGCCTAGCACGTTAGGGACAGCCTTGGACTTGTAGCCAGAGGAGGGAGTTTGGACCCATGTCCCCTGGTGGTGAGGCCTTGAGGCACTTCATTGGCCTTTCTGAGCCCCTGAAGACCCAGCTGTACCCACACCAGCTGCACTCCCTGCCCTGCCCTCCCACCCGTGAGGCCCAGGGTGGAGGAGCATGTGGACAAGTAGGCAGCCCAGGGCAGGACCAGCACCGGAGGGTCTTCCGGGTCCAGCTGCCTCCAGGCTTGCAGAGGAGCAGGACACAGGGGCTGCCCTCACCCAGCGTCCAGTCAGCTGGAGAGACAGAAACAGCGCGAGGCGCTCCCGGGGCCAGGTGGCACAGGCCTCAGTGGGGAGAGCCTGGAGTCACCTCCTGGCTCTGCCACTTACTTGCTCTGGGACTGTGGGCAAGTTGCTTACCCTCTCTGTACCTCAGTTTTTTCATCTGAAAAATCCTCTATAATAAAAGCCTAATATGCTAAGTGTCTGGTCGTCCGTTCAACCAATCAAAGCATAATATGCTAATGATATGCTAATGGTGCTTAACCACTGGCTATGATGTGCACCGACCACTAGGGGGCAGACAGTCAACCGGTTGACCAGTCGCTATGATGTGCACTGACCACCAGGGGGCAGACGCTCCAACTGGTAGGTTAGCTTGCTGCTGGGGTCCGGCCCATCAGGACTGAGCAAGACTGGCTGGACATGCCCTGGAGCACTCCCACAGCCCCTCCCCCCTGCCGGCCCCACCCCCAGTGGACCCCCATCAGGGTGGGCTGGCCAGACCCCACTTGTGCACAAATTTGTGCACCAGGCCTCTAGTGAGATCAAAATAGCATAACCTCAGAGGGCTAATGTAAGGATTAAATGAGTTAATACATGGAAAGTTCTTAGCAGAGTGCCTGGCACATAGAAAGTGCTCAGTAGGTGTCCGCTGGTATTGTCATTATAAGTGAGAATCCCCTGCATTAGTTCTAAGTTCATAAAAAGTGAAGCAAACAACCAAAAGGACCGTCATCAGTTCCAGGGAGAATAAAAGTAGTGCAAAGGAAATAGAAAACAATCAGTTTACTAAATGGCTCGACCCTGATGTCAATGCTGGTACAAGGCCACGTCCCATTCCCATCTAACCAGATGACGGGGAGACCAAGGCAGGGGAGGTTAGGGCTAGGGAAGGCTGCGCACGTGAGTTGTGGCAGAGGCGCCAGAAGAATCTGCCGTGGCAGTTGACTGTGATCACGCCTGCTGAGGGAGACGGCTGTTTGTAAGGCACCTTGTACAGCTGTGTGACTCTTACGTGCATAAACAACTTGGACCAAGATTTTTAAAAATCCATTCAACTACATCAGGTAGAAAGCTGTGCCTGTGGTCAGTGTACCTGAGCGCTAAGTATCGAACGCAGTGATGCTGGCTTTGAGCCTCATAGAGGGTGAGACAACACCCGCATGAGATCTGCAGGAATCAGGGTGCGAAGGAGCAGAACTTCTCCCCACCCCTCCCAACCATGAAAACTTCACATGAGAGCAAGGAGGTATCCTGGCAGCTCAGCTCTGGTGTTTAGTGAAGCTGACTATGGACCCTCATCACTTTGCCCTGCCGACACGCTCCCCCCCCCCCCCCCCCCCCGCGCCACCACCGCCCCCGTATTGGCTATTTAGCCAATAATCCAAATGCGTGGGCAAGAAGGTATATAATAACATTCACAAAGACTTATACATTGTGTGAGATGTACCACGGTTCTATGCCTTTTACATGTTTTAGGTAACTCATTTAACCCTCACAGCCATATTACAGCAATCTGTTTTGATTTCCATTTGAAGGATGAGAAGCTGAGGTACAGAGAGGTTAAGTAACATGCCCAAGGCCACACAGCAGAGCCAGGATTGGAACTCAGGCAGTCTGACCCTGGAGTCCATTTTCTTAATCACAGATTATTCAAGAAGGCCAGAGGAGTCAGGATGGGGACAGAGATGCACGCCTGGCCCAATGCCTTGGGGGCAGCTGCAGCCAGGCCACACCGGATCACCTTGATGGACGTGGCCAGGAGAGGCCAGGTTCCCACAGGGGGCAGGGATTGTTAGGCAGGGCACCCCTGCTAAGGCCCTAGCAACAGTGTCCTGTTCAGGCTGCCTCTGCGGGCCAGGTGGGTGGCAGACAGAGGAGGAGCCAGAGCTGGGACACTTTTGGATGCCAAGCTGCTGACTTCAGGCCCAAATCAGCCCTGAAACCCAGGCCTGGTCCCCTCGGCCCGGCCCCACCTTGTGCCTGCACGTCTGCATGTTGGTCACGCCGGCAGTCACTCCACAGATGCCCACCACGTGCTCATGGCGTGGCTGAGCGTGGATTCAGGATCCAGAACACTGGGTACAGCTGTGCCTTCAGAGGCTCCTAGTTGTGTGACTGTGGACAAGTCACTCAATCGCTCTGTGCCTCAGTTTACTCTCTATGCATGAAGGTCGTAATAGATGGACCTCACGGAGGTGTCGTGGGGATGAAATGAGTTAACACCTGGGAAGTGCTTCGTGCGGTGCCTAGACCATCGGGTGTGCTTAATCAGCCTAGCCACTGTATGGTCCCTTGAGCTCTGGGGATATTAATAATGACAGTGTTGCGCTCGGGGTTCCCCTACCTACCCCCTAGGCATGATAATAAGATAAGAGATGGCCTCTTGGCCCTTTGGGGTTTTCAGTCTATCAAGGGCAGCTCGGGCAGGTAAATAAAAGATGAACTGAGGAGCATTTGAAATCTTGCTCCTGGCATATCTTCCGTTTCGGTTCAAATAAACTGTTATAAAAATGTTTAACAATGAGCTAAAGCATAAACGAGTTAATTGTGCCCACAGGTAGGCACCTACCAATCTCTGGTCCTGGAAACTAGCCCCAGGGCAAGAGGCTCAGATGTGACCTTCCTTTTCCTCCTCCTGTTTCCTCAGGAGAGCACCCCGGAAAGGCTGCCTCACCCTCCAAAAAGCAGGCCTGGAGGGGCTCCCCTGGCATGGAAGGAGGCACCCGGAGGCCTGGTGGCAGCTGCCCCACGGCGGTGAGCAGGGCCTGCAGGAGCCCAGGCCCAGCGGTGCAACCGCACACGCTGTACTTTGCTCGTTCTGTTCTCCTTCAGGCTACGTCCCTCGTGAGACCCCTCGCCCACCGCATGGCCAAGGAGACGTCGGCCATTGAGGTGATGCTTCCTCCTGAGTGTGAATGATGTGGCTCTGACTGTGGTTGGCTTCCCGCGGTCCAGCCGCTGAGCAGAAGGGGTACACAGATGGTACTGACTGGTGCACACCTGGCCCGGGGGGCAGGCCTGGTCCCACCCTCGTGAATACCTGGGCAGTCTAGGGGCTTCCTTGGGCTGTGATCGCCCTGGGTGCTGTGAGGGAAGAGGGCCCGGACCAGCCCGCCCCTACCCCATCCCAGAGGTGCCCATAGACCCTCACCAGAAGCCACACACCTCTGCTCATCAGGCCTGCTTCTGCCCCATTTTCATCCAGTTGTTTGTCCTGTGAATGTTTGTTGAGCATCTGCTTGGTGCCAGACACCATCCTCCACCTTCCTGTGATGCAGGCGTTATCCCCATTTTACAGATGGGAAAAATGAGGCTTTGGGAAGTTAGTCAGAGAGCTGAAGGATGCAAAGTGGGGACTGGATGCCAAGTTATCTAACTCCAGGGCCCAGATATCGATTATAATCTTCCCTCTGAGCGTCGAACGATAGTGACAATCCTGAGAGCATTGTCGTATGTGCGGGCTCTACACGTCTCATCTCCTTCCATCCGCACATCACGGAGATTAAGGACTTGTCCCTGTTTGTCTGGCCCCCGAGTCGTGCTCACATCACTCCCAGGCAGATGACAACCCACGACACAGGGACGTGCTGTGCCGCTCCCCGTCCACCGCTGTGGAATGCCAACAGGTCCCCAGAGATCATGACATGGAAGAGCCAAGTAGCAGAACAGAATGGTTGGGAGGTTATCGTTTATCTGAGGGAACCCTAACAAGGTAGGCCTGGCTGACCTTGGAGGCTGAGGGGTCTGAGGACTGGGGGTGGCAGGCCAGGTGTAGGGGGTGGCAGGGCCAGGTATGGGGGGTGGCAGGCGAGGTGTGAGGGATGGCAGGCGAAGTGTGAGGGGTTGCAGGTGAGGTGTGGGGGATGGCAAGGCCTGAGAGTGGGTGACCTCTGAGCTTTAGTGGGGCTACAGAGCACAGGGGCTGCATCCTCGGGTGGTGCTGGCTTATCAGCAGGTCTGGGGCTCATGACATCTGACTGGAAAAGGTCTGTGGGGCGACACTAAGGAGAGGAACAGCACGGAGCTGGCATCCCGAGCTGAGGACTCAGGACCAAGGGAAGAGGGCACAGCCGGGTGAGACGAGGCTCTCTCGGGCCTCTGGGAGGCTGGGTCAGAGCCTCCGGCGCCTGCTGAGGATGCTTGTGAAAATACGGCTTCCCGAGACCCAACCCCGGAGGCCTGATTCACAGGAGGCCCAGCAAGGGGACCCTGCTTTGTTGGATTTAAACATTATTTTCAATGTTTTTGAAAAGGTGAAAAGAACAAGGAAGGAAAGAAGGACTCGTACTGAAGAGAATACAGTGACAAGCAAACTTCCCCCCTGTGCTCCTTCCTCGGGACTGTCCCGGGCAGGCGGGGGCCCCTCCTGCTGTCTTTCTGGAAAAGTCCTTGGCACACGTAGCGCCACAGTGAGGCACAGAGGCCTGCCTCATTCCCAGTCATGGCTTTGTTGCAAGGATGACTTAAAAAAAAAAAAAAAAAAACACGTAAAAATTTTTTCAGCATATTTTGATAAAAGCTCAGCTCAGAGAACTTCTTTGGAGCCAACAGCTCTAGATTCAAATCTGCGTTCTGACATTTACAAGTTTAAGTGGCCTTGGGCAGGATGCATGGTCTCTCCACGTTCCAAGCCTTAGCCTTCCTATAAACAGAAGTGGGTAATAATGGTGGAGTTTTCATGAAGATTAGAAAGAATTTATGGCCAGCGCCTGGTGCCTGTTAGGAGATAATAATAACGGGGTGATGAGACATTTACGCACATACGCAGTAATGGGAATGGCCACAAATAACGTGTCCGCAAACGCAGAGTTCCGAGATGGGCAGCCCGCGGAGTGAGTCCCTTCCGATCAGCGGGTGGAAGGGTCGGGAAAGAACAAGGTGGAATAGTGAGCCCCCATCCCCACCATCCACTCGTGGCATTGGGGACCTGGAGGGGTGGTGTTCCCCCAGGAGGGGCCAGTCCAGTTCTTGGCTGCTGACTCTGAACGCTAAGAGGTTACTTTCTGGGGGAAACAGACAAGTCTGGATGTGCTCTGGTTGGGAGGATAAAGCGCCGTTGGCCTGGATGGCAGAGCCAGCATTTGCTGGGAACCGCAGCCACGGGAAGACCCGGTCACCTGTCACAGGGCCTTCCATCAGGCCCAGGGCTCGTCTGTCCCTGGGCCCGGTGGCTCTAGGGACTGGGACTTCTTGGGCACCCTGTCCAGCCCTGGGCACACATAGGAACGAAACAAGTCTTTGTGGAATTACCTCTTGGATCACACACCTAATTGGAACGAAACAATTCCATGGAATTCAGCAGAAAAGGTGGGAAAGGGGTTGAGTCGGGAGTGTTTGAATCCTGGCTGTGCAACTTCCTAGAGGTATAAACTTGAGTGCACTACATAATTTCCCCAAGCCTCGGCATTCAACAAGGTAATGTCTGAAAGGATTAAGCAATGTAATGTCTGTAAAGCACCTAGCATAGGGCTTGCTATACAGCAATGACAATAGCCTAAGTTCATCGTTTTTCCCTTTCAAAATAGCCAGTTAGAATTCAATTGATTGTATTGGGAAATGAATTTGATATTTACTGCTGTGGGGTAGTTGTCACTGAAGTTGGGAAAGCTTTTTTATTTTAATATATTTTTTTTATTTCAGAGAGGAGGGGAGAGGGAGAGAGAGGTAGAAACATCAATGATGAGAGAGAATCATTGATTGCCTGCCTCCTGTACGGTCCCCAGTGGGGATCAAGCCTGCAACCTAGGCATGTGCCCTTGACCGGAATCAAATCCAGGACCCTTCAGTCTGCAGGCCGATGCTCTATCCACTGAGCCAAACTGGCTAGGGTGGGAAAGCTTTAACAAGGTTTTTTGGTAAGAAATGAGTTCTGAATTAGTGTTAAAAGGAAAATAGGGGGGAAAGGGGGGGGGGGTAATGGACTCTAACTTAATCCTTTTTTCTTGAGCACCTACCATGTGCCAGGCCTGGTCTTAGGCTTTGGGGAGGAAACAGTGTACAAGGCAGACCCAGATCTCTGCCGTGTGGAGTTTCCCAGGACTAAAGCTCCCAGTCTGAGGAGGGGCCCTCTCCAGACCAAAACAAGCCCTCTCTCTTGGTCTTCCTACATGAAGAGGGTCAGGGCAGCTTGCTTCCCCACCCAGAGAAAAAAATGGCCTGGCCAGTGCCGCAGGGACACCTTGCTGGCCCTGTAGGCACCCACTCTGTTTGGCCTGCAAGACTCAGGGCGCGAAGGGCTGTCACTGCCTCGCAGGGTGTTCTAGGGAACGGCGGAGAACCCACCCAGTTCTGGTCTCTGTCCGGGCCCAGGACGGCTCCCTCCCGGTTCCTACCCCAGGAGCCCTTGGCCTCCTCTGGGTGAAAATGAGGTGGGTGGGGAAGGATAAACCCTGCCTCTCCAGGCCCAGCTGGCTGGCGGCTCTGTCTCTGGAGTCTCTGGGTTGTGTCTTCCCCGGAACTCTTCCCTCCTCTCCTTTTCTTCCAGGCACTGACCTCTGGGGAGGGGGCGGGGTGCCTCTCCCTATTTCCGAGGTGATGCCCTGCACATTAAGAGCTGAGCTGTCTTGAACCCAGAGCTTCGGCTGCTAGGCCAGGACTCTGTCCCCTACACAGGCCATCTTCAAATTCCCAGTTTTCCCTTTATCTTCCACAAGCCCCCCGTCGCTGTGTGCTGTCTGTTCACGGGCCGTCAGGGGCCTGGCTGCCAGGCTAGTGGCTCTCCAATCTTCGGAAAAAGGAGTCTCAGGCCAACCCTTTATAGCTCACCCTCCCTGGGAGTTGTCAGGCAAGGGAGGCATTCGCTTTTCTGAAGCCCTCACTGTTTCTCTCTCGGCTTAGTTCTAGTCCATTTACTCATCAAGTCCACTGGCCACCAGGAAAGCACATCTCCCTTACACAATAAATGTTTAATAACGGCAGCCAGGATCAAGCAGAAAGTGCCCCGGCTGGCAGGCCTGAAGCCACACAGGCTCCAGGGAGCGATTCAAGTTCAGGCCTTGCCCCCGCCTACCTGCTCTGCCTGCTTCCAGGCCTGGGAGCACAGGGCTCAGGCAGCCTCCCCACAGACCTTCCTCTGGCACCTGCCCGCCCTGTGACAGCAGAGCTGGCGGAACAAAACCCTCCCTAGCCAACTCCAAGGTCCTCTGCCGGGGTTTTGTCCGGGTCCTGCCTCCTCCTTCAGACTGGGGGCTTCCTCGGGCAGAGCTCCCCTCAGACTGGGGCTCCCTGAGGGCAGGGCTGTGTCTCCCCGCAGACTGAGCTCCCCAAGGACAGGGCTGCATTTCCCGTTCTCCCACCTCAACTCCGTCTGAGCCTGGGACCTGGCTTCTCACGTCTCCCCGCCCAGCCCAGCACTGAGCTGGTACCACCTGAGGTCTCCACGTGCCTAACTCCAGGCTGTTTGCAAACAAAGACCAGACCCATGTGAGTGCTGGCAGATGTTAAAGATAACTCCACTCGGCCCTTTAGGAATTAGTCTAAAATATACGATTGTATTTCAGGAGCCTGAACGGTGTTTCTGAAACCTTGGGGCCCAAGACAGTTATAACGTCTGTCCATTTTAGACTTTGGAAAATAGGGTGCTATAATTGGAAAAGTTAGCGAAGCACTAAGTACAGGGAGCCGGTCTCTTTACATCTCAAATACCAGGTATTTAGGTGGCTTTCTTGGAACCTGGCATTAGGGACATGTGTGAATAGCCAGGCTCGTTTCTGAAGAGTAAGTGGGCACGGCCAGTGAAGGTGCTGGGGCAGGGCAGGCAGTGCCATCTCTGCGTCCCAAGGCTGGTGCCCCTGCTGCCTGGCACATGGACCCCAGACTCACTCCCCTTTCCTTTCTCTTCTGACCTGGGCTTTGCAAGGTCCCAGGAGCACATGGATGAAGGGTTGGCACTGTGCCCTGAGGCAGGACAGGCCCCGGCCTTTTCTCCAAGGGTGGAATATGGGGCTCCTGTTGTTTGTCAGAATGTGGTGGCTATGCCCTTGGGTGCTGGTGCCAGACTGTCTGAGTTCAAATCTTCCCATCCCTGCTCAGGCAAGTTACCCAACCTCTCTGGGCCCCAACTTTCCCATCTATAAAATGGGATGAAAGTTCTCATACTTACCTCCCGGAGTTGTTGAGACGATAATTGCAAAAAAAGCACTTTGCACAGTGCTTGGCACAGGATAAGAACTCAATAATGTTAGCTACTATAATTATATTTTAAAAGCGTTAAAAACATTCCCAAAGCAATTTTGCATTAGAACTAGACTCTCTACTGACCCTCCAATCTGGAGACCCCTCTATACCCCTCTCACCTGACGTTCTGCTTTGATCCAGATGAGCCACTTTTTGTTCACAATTCATTCATTCCCTCAGCATTTACTCACACGGGTGCTAGGGGGTCCATTGCTGACACGTGCGGCCCGGGCCTGACAAAGACGGCCCTCAAACCCTTCACTGAGAGACTTGGCACTTCAGCAGCTTTAGGAGAAGCAGAGGTGGTCCATGGAACCTGTCCTCACGTCAGAGCTACAAATTCAAGCACGAAGCCAAGTGATCACTTACCGGCCAGGGGGTGAGGGAGGGGCACGGTGTTCTGGAGGGAAGGGTCACGATGTATTTCCAAAGTGCCAGCCACTTCCTGTGCAGGGTTTCAGTGTCAAGTCGTGCGGAAGACGCATTTGGCATTCTGGTGTCAAAGGAAGCACAGGGGATTTAGAGTTTTTCAAAGGCCTGGGCCATCCACATATGTTTCAGTCACCTAATGCTGCATAACAAGCTACCCCAAAAGTTAGTGGCTTAAAGCAACAAGTATTTATTTGATCCCAATGCTGCAGGTTGGATAGGGTGTGACAGGGACAGCTCATTCCTGCTCCAGGATGGCTCCACCCCCACCCTGGCAAGTCGGTGCAGGGTCAGCAGGGGCTGAGGTCGGGGCCTCAGTTCTCCCCCATGTGGCTTCTCCTTATGGCTAGTCTGGGCTTCTCAAGATTGACAGCTGGGTTTGCAGAAGGATCACACCACGAGCCAGTGATCTGAGAGGACAAGTCCCAGGAGGCAAATGCTCTGCGTTCATCACGCTTGCTCATGCCCCATCGGCCAAAGCAAGTCATCCGGTCAGGTCCAGTCATTGTGCATGGAGACCACACAAGGGTGAGGGTGTGAATACTGGGAGGGAGACTCTACTGATGGCTGCCAAAGTCATAGTCTCCCAAAACATGGGATCCCCAGCCTCACCAGTGACAGACATATCCACACAGGCCAGATGTGGCCAGTCCACTGAGACAACAGTGAGTCTATATGTAGGTCCAGTTGTTTAAGCCCCCAAACAGAGGCTTATACAGGATAGAAGTTAAACTCTCTCACACATACACATCCAAGCAGCTAGTCCACGATGATGTGGTAGCTTACTGGTGTCAGGTATCCAGCTTCCTTCAATCGTGTTGCTCTGTCTTCCTCATCTGCAGCTGTCACTGTGTGGTCCAAAGTGACTGCTCAGTTCCTGCCATCGCCTTTGCATCCAGCTAGTGAGAAAGGGAACGATGAAGGGAGTGCTCCTTCCTTGCTGTCTCACTGGCCAGGACCTAGTCACAGGGCACATGTAACTGCAAGGGAAGCAGAAACATGTAGTCCTTTGTACCCAACTAAAACTTCTCTCACCACGGAAGAGGAGACTAGATATAAAGGAACAGTCGGAGGTCTCAGCCACAGGAAACAAACGGCCAGCCCCAGGACATTCCGTCTGCCAATCCTGTGAGGTAGGAAGGACCATGTTGGGCAGGGATTTCAAAAACAACACTGACCTGTGGCTCAGCGTAAAAGGAGAAGGGTGGCCCATGGGTAACAAGCAGCCTGGGCTTTGCACAGCCATCCAGCTTCCTATGGCGCCAGCAGGTAGGAGCACCATTTCCTACTGACTCTATTGACCTCACACCTATGGGCAGCTCCTACGCATCTGCAAGGCATAGCAGAGACCACCCAAGAGGAGGCCACTGACCATCCACTGCAGCCCAAAGCACTGGGCATGTGCTGGGTGCCAGAGGCTGGGATAGAGTGCTGGATTGCAGAGGTCAAGGTCACAGGTGGGATTCCACAGGTAAACCTGAATTTCTGGCTTTAGAGAGCTAGATAGTACAAAGGACCCTGGGCCACCTCCCCTCACCTGCCCCCCCCCCCCCCCCCGCCCCAAACACACACACACACACACACACACACACACACACACACACACACACACACCAAGCTAATCTATAGCTGGGAACAGCTGGTGAGAGCAGGCAGTTCAGTGCGCCAAAGCCTTCGTTAAAGGCTGGCCACAGTGCCTTCTCCTGCCTCAGCACCTCTAGTGTCCTCAACACGTGTCTCTGGCCAGGCCTAGAGCCCTCCTGCCTGTGGCAGCTGCACGGTTTACTTTGTAGGAGGCCATCCCCCAGGCCGTAACCCCTGATGGAAGGCTCTGGCCTCAGAACTATAGAGGTGGGCCCTTTGTCACCCACAGGGTCTGGGTGGGAGAGGACCCTGGCTTCTTAAAAGAACAAGAGCATTTCCACAGAGAGCGGTGCAGATGCTGAAACTCTCTCCCTGGGGGCTCAGAAGCAAAAGTGTGTACATAGTCAGCGCAGAATCGGTGAAGGAAAGAAAGGTCTCAGACAACCAAGAGCAGACGTGGGATGCAGCTCAAGGGTGCGTCCCGCAGGGTGAGCAGAGAATCGGGCCCCTGAGAACTCCTAGGGGACAGGTGTTCGGAAGAAGAGACTGAGAGGAGAGGGAGCGATCCTCCCTCCGCAAATGCAGAGATCCCCCTGGCTGGAGAGGCCCCCGTTAAAGATGGCCTCGTCCAAGAAACATGCCGGGTTGGGAGGGAGAAGGTGGTTTCTCAGAAACACCGACCAGGAAGCCAGTGGAAGCCCCCAGGCCTTCAGGACGAAGGAGAAGTCGCTTCGTGAGAAACCATCCTCGCTCCACGGCGGCCCCTGCTGCACATGGCTGCTCTGTGTGGCCTTCAGCCTCTAAGATATATAGCATGACTCAGATGGGCAGATGCGGACAGCACACACAAACAGAAAGGAACATGCGGAATCATGCTCCGCCTTACAAATAATCAAAGAAACAAGTTAGCATTCACACCAATTGCACTGCTCTTTGATAGTTTTTAGCACAGCTCAATTCTGGGACTTGGGGGTGGTCTGTCCACCTGCCCTCATGGCCCAGCCGCCTCCTGTCTGGTCCCGCCCCCATCACAGGTGATTGGACCTTGACATACAGGGTTCTAATCCACAGGCTAGCCTGAGCCAATCAGATTCTCCCTCTTCTGAATATAAATTCACATGCCACAGGCAAAACGAATGCTTGCTGATGACCGCAAAGCGGCTCAAGGTACTTTCTGCGGTGATATAAGTGTTCTATATCTTAATTGGAGTGTGAATTACATAAGTGTATATAACATAAGCATGTATGGTTGTCCAAGGCATACAATGCCACACTTAAACTTGTGCATTTTATTGTATGTAATTATAGACCGAAACATTTTTAACTCAGAGACACAGAAATGATAGGCTGGTGATGGTGGCTTGTGCTTCCAGGGAGACTTGGTCCTGAGTACCTGTGTGAAGTGAAGTAAGTCAGTGAGGTGGGACCTGGTCCCACCAGTTATTGACTGCATCTTTGAACAAGTTACTTAGTCTTCCCATGCCTCAGGTTCTCTAACTGGGCATAGTTAGAATCTCTACACCATAGATCCTCAATGCAGGCATCAGCACAGTGCTGGGACAAAGTGAGCCCTCCGAACGTGTGAGCGGTTGGTTAGAAAACGGTGTGTACTCCAACCTGATAGCTCTGCTATGTCAAAAGAAAAGGAGGAGGAGGAGGAGGAGGAGGAGGAGGAGGAGGAGGAGGAGGAGGAGGAGGAGGAGGAGGAAGAAGAAAGCTAGGGAAAAAGAGATGGAGCCGGGAAAGCAGAGAAGCTGGAACGAGGCGGCCCCTGGGAGCAGGAGGCAGCTGTCGGAGTTCCTGTTGGCTCCCAGCTCCGGTTTCCCCGAAGCCTGACTGCACGTGGCTTCAGTGTGGGATGGATCCTTACATTAAGCCTCCTTCATTTTCTTTGGAAGGCGGTTTGGCAAGCCACATCAAACGGCGCACAGAAACAGCCTTGCCTGCGGACCTGGGCACTTATCTTACAGGAATAATTAATGAGAAGGAAAAAGCCACAAGCATAAAGATGTCCAGGGCAGTTTTATTTATAATAATGGAAAACTGGAAGCCATCAAACCCCCAATGATCAGGGAATTAAAAAGAGTCCCTTGGATGGAATATTATGCAGCCATTAAGAATGACAAATATGAAGACCACATAGCAACCAACCTAAAATGTTTATGAAAGAATAAGTGAAAAAGAGCACAAAATAATGGTAGCAGACTCTGACTACATTGTGGGGGGCGGGTGAGGGGGGGGGAGAAAGCGTGTACTCGTGTGGACAGGGCTGGCTGGGATTACCAAAAATGACAAAAATAAGCTTATTCTTGGGCTATCTGGAGGCAAGGGCTCTCTGAAAGGAGGGGTCTCCTTCCCAGTCACTCTCGAGGCACCCCAGTCCCTGGAAGGAGAGGATGAATGGCCCTTCAAACTCCCGGTCCCCACACCCTGCTCCTTGCCAGCCCCCACCCCGCCTCTCTGGGGAGAGGATGCTCAGGGCTTGGGCTGCTGGTATTTTTAGCCAGGCCTCTTGCAGCCCAGTGTTCTCGGGTAAAAATAGCTGGGGTGGAGGGCACAGCACTAACTTCGCTGCTTTCTGCCCTCTCCCCTCCCCGCCCCCCCCCTCCGACCAGGCGCCTCCTGGTCTTGGAGCCACAGCTTCTCCTCTTCTCTCTGGCTCCATCCCATCTCCTGAGGCCTCAGCGGCCAGGGAGGAATGTTCTGGTCTGGTACATCTTGGAGCCTTGGAGCTCATGGAGGCCACGTGCTCCATTTTATGGATAAGGAGACTGAGACCCAGAGAGGAGAAGGGAGAGGCCAGGAAGTCATTGGCCAAAGTAGTCCCCTCCTCCCCCACAGCCCTCCCTCAATACATGAAGGCATTGGGTAAGACCAGCACCAATGGCTTTTGAGTCCATGAGCTGCATCCTCCATCCCGGGCTGGAGGCCAGACGTGCCAGGATGTTTCACTCCTATTTACCGTCTTCCTAGGACCTGCCAGATGCCGTGATTCTCAGTTACCGGGTGACGGGCACACCTCAGGGACCCTCGGTGGCTGTCACTGCCTCCCAGGAGAGCTTTCCCCAGCTCCAGGCCCACAGTGGAGCCCCTCCATCTGTTGGGGTACCTTCCTAAGGAATGCATACTAATTGTAACACCAGCGGAAGCCAAGTCTAATTACAGAGATAAATCTGCCAGCAAAAAATAGACCCAAACATGAAGTTTACAGCAAAATACAAGAGACGTGAAGACAGTCAGCTGCTAGAAGCCTGGTAGTCCTTGCCGTCCTACAGAGGAGAAAAAGTTATCCTAGCAAGGGGGCGCCCAAATAAACCCTCCACCCGGAGACTGTCCCAGGGCCGTGTGCCTTCCACGAGGTCCCGGTTCTGCTCTGGACCCCGCCCCTGCCCACAGCGCATGCCATGCACTGCTGGGCCTATGATTTCAGTCCACAGGTCTCCTCTCCGGCCTAGACTGTAAGTCCCTGCATGTCACCCCGTTTACAGCCCATGTGGGAAGGGCTCCCAGGGAACAGCCCCCAGGGAGAAACCAAGCTGCCTGGAGTCAGGAGATAAACGGGGCCTAAAGGGATGGATTAGCCACAGTTCACACCACCGCAGGCCCTGAGGCTGATTCTTCTGGGTGTGTGTGGGCACAAGCATGCCAATGTGCCTGTGTGTGTGTGTGTGTGTGTGTGTGTGTGTGTGTGTGTGTGTCCTGTGTGTGCCACAGAAGAGTCCCAGGACGATTCTAAGTGCCTCCAGCTTGGGAGCCCAAACCCTCAGGAATCTGTGATGACAGTAAGCACAGCCCCCGAACTCTTCCCATTATTTCAAACATTGTCCTGCAGATCCTACCAGCTCCCTCTGTCAGTTGCAGCCTCTGACTCAAATGTCAGGTCCCTGCCCTTCACTGGCACTCTATCAGTACAGAAGCACTGGGCATTCTGATGATCTCGGGAACAGGCCTCCTTCATTAATAAAATGGGGAGACGGATCAGTGCATAATAAACGCGGCGTCTGTCGTAGACAAAACATAGCCCCCAGGCGGGGACACGAATCCCGCGGCCCCGGGGCTCAGCGGGTACAAGTCCCAGATCAAGGACTCTGGAGGATTCTGAGTCAGAGTCAGAGGTCTTGAGAGCGGAGGTGGCTGGAAAGAGGTCTTCACACCGGGGTGAGTCCTCAGACCACACGTGAGACACTCCTTGTTGTCTGAAAGGAGGGTGGAGTCAGGGTTGGGGGAGAGGGAGCCTGTGGGACAATCCCATGGGACCAGCCCACTGTCCTTGTCCCTTGCTGCTCCCTGATCCTGACAGCCAAAGGCATAGCCATGCACTTGGCATGGCATGCAAGGGAGGAGAGAAGTGGACAGGGGTTTGCAGCAAGCCCATCTCTCTGCCTCATGCCACCTGTGGCAAGACCAGTGGCCTTTCCTCCGGGCAGGGCCACTCGGGCACATCTGGGACCCCAAAGCATGGAGCTCTAACCCAGCAAGCTACCTGGCAGGCCCCCTGGGATCGCCCTGGGGCTTCTGAGCTCGTTCTGAAAGCCCAGTGTCCCCTGAATATGGGTCTCTTGTGCGGAGGTCAGGAGAGTGGTCCAGTCACTAAGGTTTGGAAGCGAAAACCTAGAAGCTTAGGTTTGAACCCGGACCGGGTTTCTGTTAAGCTGTCTCCACTGTCCTCTGCTTCGGTGTCCCTATTGTACAATGTGAATTGCAGGCAGGCTCTGGGCTTCTTACCAATTACTTGGCCTCTTTGAACCTCAGTTTCTCTGCCTATAAAATGGGGACGCTAATCCCTGCCCTGCCTTCGCCACTGGGCAGGGCGAGGATCAAGTGCTAGAGCATTTGCCAAAGTGCTTTAAAAATCAGAGGTTCCTTGCCCAGTCGGAGTGGCTCAGTTGGTTGAACATCATCCTGGGCACCAAAAGGTTGCCGGTTCGATTCCTGGTCAGGGCACATACCTGGGTTGCAGGATTGATCCCCAGTTGGGGCACTTACAGAAGGCAACTGATCAATGTTTCTCTCTCACATCAATCTCTCACATCAATATCTCTCTCTCTCTCTCTCTCTCTCTCTCTCTCTCTCTCTCTCTCTCTCTCTCTCTCCTTTCCTCTCTGATAATCAATAAAAATATTTTTTTAAAAAGAAAATCAGAGGTTCCTCATGACCACGAGAGAGCATTATTATGACCAAGGATGTCCAGTGCACTCCATCTGGGGCCTGGCCTGCCCTTAGCCACCCTCTGATGTGTTGGAGAGATGGAAATGACCAGCACCCATTCTGACAGGGAACGTGAACAAGGCGCCTGAGAAGTAAAGGGTTCGGGGCTGAGAGGGACCCTGGGGGCTGGGGCTAATCTAGAAGGCTTCCTGGAGGAGTGAGTCACCTCAGGGAACGAAGCCCTGGGAGTTACTTAGAGACCACACGGCTCTGCTCCTGGCCCACCCAACCCCTCAAAGCCCCTTTACCGGGCTTTTTAGTTACAACACGCCATCTTAATTGTTAGTCAGTTATCCCCTATGCCCATTGACAGAGAGGTCCCCTCGCCAGAGGCTCAGAGGTGGGGCTCAAACCCAGGGCTCAAGAGGCCAAGTGTAGCAGCCCCTCTCAGCACCCCCAGATGCTGGCTGCCCTCCCCCTTTCCCTCCCCTCCCCTCCCCCCCCCCCCCCCCCCCACTACCTGTAGGAAAACAGATGCAGATGGCTCCTTTTATGTCTCCAGGGATCAAAGGGTTGGCTTTGGAAGAAAGACATGCTGCTTGAAAGCCAAGCAGAGCCAGAGCCCAGTCCGCACAACAACCCTTCCCTGCTCCCTTCCCCAGCTCAGCACGGAGCCCCTCCCGGCCAGCTGTGGGTCAGGGCGCCCACCTGACCAGCGCCTGGGCCTCCCTCTCCCCCTCCACAGCACGCATGGCAGGGCCAGGCCCCTAACGTTCCCTTGAAGCGGCTCTCTGCACCTTTGTGGGGTAATTTGTCTGAGAAATATGCAGTCCCTGCTGGGCCGGCCACTGTCATGTCTCAGATTAATGGGAAAGGGAGAAAGACAACGGGAGACATGGAATGGCAGGCAGACAGAGCCTGGGGTGGGAACGGAGTGCAAGAGACCAGCGGAGGACGGGAAGCAGGTGAAGAGAAGGAGAGAAGAAAGCAGAGGGCAGAAGCCTCACAGACACGCAGAGGAGAGCAGACACAGACAGCAAGAGGACGAGAAAAAGCAAAGGACCGGGGCAGAGGTAACACGGTGAAGGAGAGACTGATGGAAGGACCTAGACTTGCTGATGCCAGGACCTCTGGGTCCCTCCATTCCCCAGCCCCATCCCCCACCCGAGCACTGACCGGCTGGGTGACCTTGAACCCGTCACTTCTTCCCTCTGGGCCTCCTGTTCCTTATCTGTGAAATGGGAAATACTAGTCACAAGTGCCTGCCTCGCAGGATAGCTGTGAGGATTAGATAAGACAGAGGTGACAGTGTGCTCAGCGCAGAGCCTGGCACGGCTGTCGAGGGGACCCTGCTGTGGCTGTGGCCTCTAACAGTAGCCGTGATGGCGCTGATAGTGTGGGGCAGGAATTCGGGCCCTGACGGGCTCCCAGGGACTTTGGGAGGCTTACGGGAGCTAAGGGTCAGGGAAAGGCGTGCTGACGCAGGATGCCAGGCTCCTTCCGGCTCCTCCGCGCGGGCCCAACGGATCACTGTACACGGCAGGCACAGTGCTGGCCCATGAGACGTTCAGGGGCCCATGAAAACGCTCTGATTTATTTTAAAATCAGAGGAAAGAGTGATGTTTTAAGTCAAAGAAAATATTTTCATATATAACATGAATATATTTATCTTTCTTCCAATGCAGTTGTACAGTTTACGACTGCATTGGAAGAAAGATAAATATATTTGTTTATGGAGGAAGAGGCCCACAGAGCAGAGGTGCCTGTGGCCCACAAAAGGCATGGCGCGGCCCCGCCGGCCAGTGCTGCTGTGCGGATGGGACCAGCACACCGTGGGTGGCCCTAATGGACCGGCCAGACCAGAGGAAGTCCAGTCGGGTCAAAGCCTCCTAGGGGTGTAGGCCCTGGGGACGGTGGGAAGGGAGAAGACAGACATAGGAGAGATTCAGCTTCTGCCCCTGGGGGAGCCCTAGCGGCAGGAATAGCCCCAGACCTCAGAAAACCCCTAACCTGAGGGAAAAGCACATTCTCTGTCCTCAGGGAGCCCCAATCTAAGGGGAGACATGACCCGGTCCTCAGGGAGCCCCAATCTAAGGGGAGACATGACCCTGTCCTCAGGGAGCCCCAACCTAAGGGGAGACATGGCCCTGTCCTCAGGGAGTGCATAATTGCATAGAAAAGACAAAATACAGAAATTTAGAAGAGAACAAGCTGCCGGTGGGGGTGCTCAGAGGCAGCCCCCTAACTGGCTGCTTGGCCCTCAGAGAGGCCTGGAGGGAGCCCCCGGGAGGCTGGAGGAGGGCATCACCCAGCAGAGAGGGAGGCCCGGGCTCAGGCAAGGAGAGCCGTGGAGAAGGGAGATGCTGGCCGCTGTCAGGGGAAGGAGCCCATGAAGAGGGAGGAGCATGGGTCTCGGTACAGAAGTTCTCCATGCCCAGCCAAGCCCCCCACGCGTGCCCGCACCTGGGACCGCACCGGCCATGGCGACCCTGGGGCATCTGTGTGCAGAGCTGTCAGGGACGCAGGAGTCACTCCTGGTGTGGTCAGGTAACCGCACGCCCCGGGCCCCCCCAGCCAGGCGCCCTGCAGAATTAAATTGCCATATTGGAAATAGCAAAGTAAACACCAATAGGTAAAGTGCAAATTAAAGCCGCCCCTCCCAGGTACCGTATTTATAGACCTGAGCTCAGGGGCCGCGCCTCCTGGGCAG
The DNA here is from genome assembly GCF_951640355.1 of Cnephaeus nilssonii. NCBI lineage: Eukaryota > Metazoa > Chordata > Mammalia > Chiroptera > Vespertilionidae > Cnephaeus > Cnephaeus nilssonii. Next base: position 84,161,006 of record NC_137080.1, read on the forward strand.
GAGCCGCAGCAGCAGAGGGCACCTGCCCGGTGCCAGCCTGCTCCCAGGTCCCTGGGCTTCCTTCTGGCAGGAGTCGGGGGTGAGGTGGGGGCCGTCACGTGATCTGGGCTTCAACAGCACAGAGGTGTGGGGCCATGAAGGCTTGGCTTGGTCCAAGGGAAGGTGTCTGTGAGAAATGGAGGTGCGGGGGGAGGCAGGGCCAGAGATGACAGGTACACAGGCCATGGGACAGGTGTCGGGGTTGAGATACTACAATGATGACAAAAGCTAACACTTACGGAGCAGCTGCCGTTCTACCTGCTATCAAGCCTTGGCTCACTTCACCCTCGCGAGAGGCCTGTGGCCATCCCCATTTCACAGGCGAGGACACTGAGGCACAGTGGTTATATAACTACCAATACTAAGTGTCCCGTCAGGGATTTGAACCCCAACCGTCTGTTCCCGTAATCACCACACCACTGCCTCTCCAATGGTCTCCCCAGACAGACTCAGTGGCCTGGCACACTTCTTGGTCTCCAGGGTTTCCTCACCAACATACAGGTCACCCTTCCCATAAGAAAGTGCCTAGCCTGGCCCAGCAGCGGTTGGTGGACCAGCTCAGGGCCGGGGGCACAGAGGCGCCCACACCCTCCCTGGGCCTGACCTCCAGTCCCAGCGGCACAGGCGAGGGCTGCAGGCTGAGGCTGTGGGACCAAGTGCGCCTCGCTGCAATGCTGGCCTGGCTGGGGCAGAGCCTGACCTTGGCCTCGTTGGCGTGGTGCTCTAACCCACGGAGCGCAGGCCACGGGTGGTTAGCCACAGGTTTATTAGTGGAGGGAAGACGCCGGCCAGGGCCAGGAAACCACACTTCGCCTGATTTGCTCATCTCACCAGACCTGGGCAGGCTGTCACCATCGTCACGGCGGGGAGCCAGGGACAGAAGCTGTGGGCTTGGCAGAAGGGTGGACGGGAAGAAGAAACGGCCACATTTTATAAAGGAGGGAAGAGGCTGGCCAAAGCCTCCTGCTCTCAGCCCTTCAGCTGCACATCCGAGAGCTGTTTCCAGTTGGAAGCCGAGGGAGACCACCAGACGGACCCTTCGCAAATATCCCCTGTCGCTGGGCAAACACCACACGCTAAAAATAGCCCCCTCCCGAGGGGCGGCTGCAGGCACCGCCCAGGGGCAGGCCGGCCCCCGGACACACACCTGTCAGGGTCCCCGCCTCCTCTTGCTGGGATGGCCAGTGGAGCTCCTTACCTATTTGATGAGGGGCCGGGGAGGGCTCCACTGGTTAGAGATCAAGACGCAGCCCCTGGGCGGGGAAGAGCCTGAGAAGGCCGGGGTTCTGCCGTCCCCAGCTGTGTGCTTGGAGAGGTCACTTCCCCCACTGCGGGCTCCGCTCCTCCGTGCACAGGGGGCAGCGATCCTGCCTGGTGTGGCACAGGAGCCACGTGATCAGATAGGGGGCCCATACGTAGCCAGGATTGCCACCCTGTTCCAGACCCCGGAGGGCTAAGAACTCCAACTTGGACCCAGTGCTTTCGATGTGCACAACTCGGTGCCAAGCCCCTCACCTGCGTCGATTTCTTTAACCCTCGGAATGACCCTGTGAGACAGGTACTGGCCCTTGCTCTACCTTATAGTTGAGGGAAACTGAGGCACCAGGGGCTTCGGGTACTACCTAAGGTCACACCTAACCAGGGCCTGAAACTGAACTTGAACCGAGGCAGTCTAGCTCCAGAGCCCGTACTGTAACCACGCTAGACACCATGTGAGGCGAGATGAGAAGGGGGGTGTGTGTATCATCCTCATGTTCCCAAGAAGCCAGAGGCCAGGATGAACAGGCAGGTGACCCCCCGCATGTCGTCCCTTCATCTCTGCTTCTCCTCCCGGGGGAGGGGGCAGACAGCTGGGAAAGCCACTGCCAAGTGGGCAGAGTAACCATCGTGTGAAACGTGCCCCGGTCACAGTGCCGGCTGGGGTGGGGGTAGCAGGCTGCCAGCCATGTGGTCCCCAGCCCACGCACTGTCTGGCCGTCCAGGGGGTGGGATGGGGGCCCATAAATAGCAGGCCTCTCACCAGTGTTGGGAATAGAAACCCAATCCAAACAGTGTGGTGAGTTGGGGCTTTCCAGAGTGGCCACAACCCCCAGGGGCCTGGAGGCAGCTGTGAGGGCCCCCTTCTCCCCTCGAGTCTCCTGAAGGATCAGGTCATCTTGGGGAGAAAGCCTCGCTGGCCCCAATCCCAGAATCCTTCATAGCTCAGGAAGGAACGCCAGGAGGGGACAGGAATACAACAGGTGGCCTTTACTGAGCACCTACTACGTGCCTGGCACTGTTCTAAGTGGATTATCCCAGTTCGCGTCACCACAGTCCTGTGAAATAGGCCATTGTCCTGCTCGTTTTACAGAGGAGGAAACTGAGGCACAGAGGGGCAAATTCGTGCGACGCAGGCCACACAGTTGGAAAGTGGTGGAGGTAAGACTCGAACCCGAGCCACTGGCTGCCTCCTGCTACTGGGCCTGGGGGCAAAGACCAGTCACACTGGGTCCTATCCCGGAGGCCATCTTGGTCTGGGGGACCCCAACATCCGAGGGGAAGACAATAACCACTCAAGGGGCAGGCACTGAAGGCCCATCACTCAGGCGGGGGCTTCTCAGAGCCTTGGGTAGTCCGCCATGTGACACTCACACGCATGTGCCACAGAGCAGAGCCTGAGGGCAGGGGCGGAGTCCCCAGCAGGGCTGACCTGCTGCTGCCAGCCTAGCCTCCAAGGGGAGACCCCTGTTCCTGGTCCCACTTGGTTGTGCAGGGGAGGCAGGGGTGTAGAGGAAGTAGGAGGGGACCCCCAAGGCCATTGAAAGGAGTATAAGGAACCCCAATGAGAAAAATCCCGAGACTCTCATTCTCCTGCCACCCACTCAGAGGCTCTTCTAGGATCTGGGGCCCAGAGAGAAAGTTCATGATCAGCTGCTGATGACCTTTTTGCGATTTTATCAGGCTCAGAAACCACCTCCTGCCGCGGGACCTCACCCGGCTCCCGCTGTGTGTTTGCTGGTGCCCAGTAACCGCCGCTCCCTCAGGGTCCCTCCTCAGGACGCCCCGGACACTGACTCGCTGGCCCGGTGGAGGCAATTGTTGCTCCTCTCCTTTCGGGATTCTTTGCCAACAGCCGATGAAGACGTGGAAAAGCCTGGACAGAAGCCTGGCGTCTGAGTTCTTGGAATGAGGAAGCTGTGTGCACGTGGGGCACGGGCAGGTGGCAGCCTGTGGCTGGATTCTGAGAGCAAAGATAAAGGTTTCCCCCTCTCCCCTGGGGGACGCGGGTGGGCTGGGGGAGCCAGACCCCTGCCCTGGCTCCTGGGCATCCCAGAGGGGGCCCTGGGCAGGCGCTAGGCATTTCGGGAGAAGGGGGTCCGCAGCTGGGGGTGGGGGAGGGGAGGCAGGAGAGGGAAGGCTTTCTCAGAACTGGGCTTGAGGAAGAGGACACATTGGCAGGTCTCCCTAAACCGGAGGCCTGGCCTGCTCTCCCTCCTCGAAAAGCTGGCTCTCCACCCTGCCGGCCCAAGAAATTGCCTCTCTCCCCCAAGGAACCAGAATGGGGTGGAGCTGCCTCCTGGGGCTCCCTCTCCTGCTCCCACATTCTCGGCAGGAGAGCGGGGTGAAGAACGGGGCGGACTGGGCTGTGCCTCAGCCGTCCGTCACATGGCTTCCTGGGCCAGGCCGGGCCAGCCGAGGCGCAGAGAGCTGGGAACTGGGTCCCCGTCCCCACTCCCTGTGTGCCTGGCGCTTCGAAGATGCTCGGTAGGTGTTATTTTACATGAACACGTCTACGGAGGATCCAGGAAGAGTTTTGAGGAAATTCTAGACATGGAGTTCAGAACCCGCCGAGCTCCTCTGAACTTGAACATCAGGGGAATCCAGGGCCGAGAGAGAAAGGGCATTCCCTCAGGCCTTGGCCTCAAGAGGAAGAAAGTGAGGGAGAGGCAGCCAAGGTCAGAGTCACCCGGAGAAGGAGGCTGAGCAGAGCCAGGCAGGCTGCTCCCGGCCGCACTGAACTGGACTGGACGGAGAGACAGGGAGACAGGGTGCCTGGGGCCAAACGCTCAGGACCACTGTCCTCTGTCCCCTCCCGCTCCAGGGCTCCGCGGGACCCTGGCACCCACCCTCCGCAAACCCCAGGATGCCTGGTGCTTCCAGCTTCGAATGCCAGTCTTGGCACCGTCCTTCGACCATCCCTCATGTCCTGCATGTCACACTGAGCAAGCTAGCCGTGAACAAAAGGGAAATGGCTGCCGTGAGGGCTTACAGTTTCCTGAAAGGAGACCATCTGTAAGAGCCGCTGAAGAAGAATAATAACGAAGCAGAGTAAAGGCCTAGAGAACACAGGGGTGTTTGGGAGGTGACCCTGGGACAGAGCCCCTAAGCAAGTGAGGAGGAGCCCGCGGTGGCTGGGGAGGAGCCTGCCAGGCAGAGGGAGGGCGGCGAGTGCAAGGGCCCTGAGGTGGGAGCTGGTGTGGGGCCACGGAAGGTCGGGGCCCTGGGGAGCCAGATGGGGCAAAGGATGGAGGCCCGTGTGAGGCCTCGAGCTTCGCCCTGAGTGAGCGCGAGCCGCTGCAGGGCCCAGAGGAGGCAGCCGTGGGCTGACAGCGTCCACCAGCCTGAAAAGCCGTCCCTCTGGGCTTTCATCTTCTCTGTAAAAGGAGGACCCGGGAGCAGTGACCTCACAGAGCTGTGGTGAGTTTTAAATAAAATAGTTTCTACAAAGGGATCTGCCTGAAACATAGGCTGACTCAGCACGTGGTAGGTGATAGCAGGTTGTTCTTGTTACCCTCAGTGCGGGATCCCCTCTAGAACCACCCAACAGGTGGCCCTCCTGCCTCTGCGTCCATCCCCTTGGCTGGGGTAGCTTCCCAGGAGGGCCTGGGGCTTTCACAAAGCCAGCTGGGCCCGGCCCGAAATGTTCTCCAACATTCGCTCTAATGCCCAGGCAGGTGTCTCCCTCGGAAACACCACAAGGCCATGACTTGGGCAGCTGCCCATGCAAGTAGGATGGACAGCAGAGCCAGGCAGGGGGCAGGGACGAGGCGGCAGGTGCAGAGTGTCTAGGGGAGATCCGGGGGGTGCACATGGCTGCCCATGGTCACAGCTTCTCCCTCCTTCCTGACGCCATCGTCCTGGAGCAGACCCAGAGTACCCCTGCTGGCTGGCATGTTGCCCGTCTCCCACGTGCTCGGGCAGCCAAGGTGGGCAGGCTCTTCTCACTGGGTCCCTGGTCATGAATGGCGTCACCGTCCTTCATAAATGTGAGGCTCAGGGCTTGGTCGGGGCCTCTGAGATCCCAGAGTCACCCTGGCTTTGGACCAGAAGCAGCCTGTGGCTGGTGAGGCAGACAGAGGGGACGGCCAATGACCAAGCACCTGCCCGTGCACAGGCCCTGCCCATCTGCTCCTCTCTGTGGAGGAGAGCGTTGGTGGTACCCTCAGACCGCCCCCGACTCCCCAGATCTCTTTAGCGGGCCCTCCCCCACCTGCTGCGGCTTTCCTTTCTGTTCACTCTCCCTTGGGTGACTGCCCGGGGCTATAGGAGCTGCTTTGCCTGCAGAGCTGGAAGTATCTGGAAGTTTATCCCCCCAAAGTGGCCCTTAGCCAATGCCTGGGTGCAGGAGAGGGAGGTCCCAGCTCCCTTACAATCCTGAGGTGGAACTTACACTCTAGAGTCCCCTGCAGGACTGGCATCCTCTGTACCTTGTGGCCTCTTCCTCGCCTGTCCTGCTTCCCCCAGTCCCTCTCCTGTCTTGGGGGCGGGGGGGGCGGGGGGGGGCGGGGCACGCACTCATGGGACTCAGCCCAGAATCCCCATCTCAGGCTCTGCTTCTGGGAACTCCACCAAAGACACCTCTCAGGTGATAACAGTACCAGGAATCATAACAGCTAACATTTACTGCGTGCTCACTACGTACAAAATATCGTCTTAAGAGTTTTATAGTATCGACCTCACAGCAACCCAGTGAGGGAGTTACTCCCATTATCCCCATTCCACAGACGAGGGAACCAAGGTACAGGGAGGTCAGTCCATTGCCATGGAGATGCTGTTGTTATCTTCACACAGTTAAGTGGCCCGGACAGGATTCTTACTTGCTAGCCCTTGTGATAAGGGGAGGAGTGCACACATGTACCCACAGACACAGGATAAACATACACTCCCATGCTCACATTCTGAGGGCCCGTGGGCCAAGCCGCAGCAGACACTGTGCCTGGCCCTGGGTAGGCAGCTGGAGACTGTCCATGACATGGCGTGGCTGCAGACCAGGCCAGGCCACCCCGCCGAGCCACGGTTTGTTTGTCCTCAGGGGTTCATCGAGGGCAACCCTGGGGGAAGTCTTTGTCCTGCCCCTCCCTCACATCCAAGGGGACTGGGCACAGCCCTTGGGTCTCCAGATGCACGGCCGTTACTTGGCAAATGCCATCCTCATAAACGTCTGCTGGATAAATACCCAAATCACTTCAGGCCTAAAGGTGGGGCCACAGACTAATCAGGCGCCACAGAACCAGTGTTATGGTGGTGAAAACCCACAGACATACGCACATTCAATTGAATCAACAAAAAATAGAGTAACTTTCTGAACAAACAAAATCATAATCAGATCCAGAACTGTGGCACCAGGGCCCCCACCCCAGGCCGCCCACTTTGCCAGGAGCCCCGGGGTCCCCACACACAGGATGGAGACCCTGGATCTAGAAATGCACAGTCTACCTGGGCCGGGGTCTTGGGGGGGGGCCTGGGGAGCATCCCATCCCGGTCCCAGGAGAAGGGAGTGCCTGGCAAAGAGCAGCCACATTTAATTCTTGACTAAACAGCTGAGGAGCACACGAGTGCCCCTGAGCCAGCTCCTCTCCACCCTCTCCCGGGCCCCGCCCCAGCTCAGCTGGTCAGTGGGGCCCAGACACACCCAGCAGGTCTCTCACCTTGTCCCCCAGGCCAAGCCCTTTCAGGGCAGAGTCAGAAAGAAGGAGAGCCCAGCCACGCCCACCCGCCAGGGGGGTTCAGTGAGAGAATGCTGGTCCCTCCTGAACCCCTGCCCCCCCGCCGCCGCCTCCATGGGGCTTCCCCTGTGCGTGGGGACGGGCAGCCCTCCTTGTCGGTGGAGGACATCAATGTACCCTTTGTCACAGCCCCTTTAGGAGAAAAGGCCATTCCGACAGGCGGCAAATGTTGGGACGATTCATTAGCAGGCGGGTAGCGGACTCCTTCTCCCTGTCCTGTCCTTCTCTGGGGCGGAGCGGGGAGGGCAGCCCCAGCCTGGTGGGCGCCCCCACTCCTCCTCTCAGAGCTTCTTGTGGCATGAGACTCAAGCAGGTCCAGCCTGCCGGGCCTCATGGCTCCGGGGGCGGGGAGGAGGGGGGGTCCCTGCCTGCAATGTCCTCTGAGCAGTGTGCCTCCAAGGCCCCAGGCAGAGAGACCAGGAGGTGCCTGCGGCCCAGAGACAGCGGAGTCCTTTCCTGCAAGGGCTCCGCTCCCCGGCCCTCTGCGCCCCTCTCAGAGCAGAGAAGAGGGCCCTGTGCCCTGCACAGTGAGGGCACACCATGGGCTATGGCAGATGCTACCCATTAACCAGCAGGCGGCCTCCATCCACTTACGACACCGCCCCCCACCCCCAGGAGCATGGCTGTAGCTGCCCTCCCTCCCACCCCTGCATGCCCCTGCTGAGCCACCTCTCCCCAAGGGCCCTGACCTGTGACGGCCCTCCCTTTCTCCCCCTCTCCGCCCCCTCCATTCTCTCCTCCTCATTTTGATTTCTCTTTCCCCACTCCTCTGTCTCTTCTCCCATATGCTGACGGTCCCAGGATAAGGGAGTGCCAGGTAGAGGCGTGTGCCGGGGCCTCGGAGTCCCTGACCAGCCTGCGAAAGGAAGCGGGCTTCCCAGGGCAGGGGCGGTTGAGATGAGCCTTGACTAATGTGTGCGGGTTTATGAAGTGGAGAAGGGGAGAGTGGGGGGAAGAGTGTCACTGCTCGAAGGAACGGCACCTGCAAAGGCTGGTGGGGAGGGGGCTCAGGGATCCAGGGAGCTGGAGCGGAGTTACAACGGGCCTTCTTCGCCTCCTCCTGCCCAGGACCTAGCCCCCCTCCCTTTGCCCTGACCGCTGTAAGGGCCTGGGGTGGGGTGTGTGGAGTCAGCACCTGGCTCCACCGCCTGGAGGGGCACTGCCATCTCTCTGCCCAGCCTCCCCGCCCTTTCTGCAGCAGCACCAGGTGGGAGCAGCCCAGTCCCCCACTACTTGCAGTCTGGCAGAACGGCCACCCACTGTGCCCCTGTACCCGGCCACTGGGAAGGCCCAGGGTCAGAGATGGCCAATCCCAGGATCCCATCCCCTTGGCCAGAACGAGTGGTCCCAGGATGAGCATGTGGCCCAAGACCTTCCCTGGATTCCCCATGCAGCCCCGGGCAGAGAGCTCTCTGTAGCCCAGTGATGGGCAGTGATAGGCGTGCGGTGGAAATTGAGATGATAACACCCGATGTAAAGTGTTTGATTCAATGCCTCCCTGGGCGCTCAATTAATGTTGTTTCGATTGTCTTTTTCCTTCCCAGCCACACACCCCAGAGAGCCCAGGCTGGTCCAGGCCTCTCGTGGCCCAAGAGGGACCCGGAGGCCTGGAGAGAAACCGGGACTCGCTCCCTGCCTGGCTCCTGGCTCCTGGGCTGCTCCACAGAGGACAGTATTCGCTCCCATGGTGGCAGGTGTGTGTGCGGCTCTCTCCTGTGAAGACTCAGCTCAGAAGACAGTGACCCCTCGGCAGACTGGCTTTGCTGCGGCCAAGCAGAGAGCCTGGAGGTCTGCTGAGCGAAGACCCCTGGGTGCCTCCCACCCCACGGACCCTGTCCCCCGCGCTCCTCCCACCCCCGCTCCCTGGGTCCCGGCTGCCGCGAGTTCATGCTGCGTTCCTGCCCCGCCACAGCCTGCCACAGGAGCCACCGTGGGCCACGCCAGGCCTCTGGGTCACTCTGCCCAAACCACCGCATGTTTCCGAGTAACCTCCGCTGTTCCCGTGGGAGTGGGACAACCAGGAAGAGGCCTCGGAAAACCAGCCTGGGAGGCTTTGCAAACAAAAGAGTGTGATTTCCTTCAGGGGAGGGAGGGGGAAGGACTGAAGTACCCCCCACCGTCCTCCTTGGCTCCAAGCGCTCAGTCACTGTCTTGGGTGCATTTAGTGGTTTGGCAACAGTGGGTGTATTTTAAAATCTGCTGTCCAGGCAGAGAGACAAAGGAGGCTGGTGTGGGGCCAGGGGAGACCTCAGAGGACAGGGGTACTCATCTTGTTAAAAATAGCCCACCCCATTGCTATTTCTATTGAGCTTGGCAGACAGAGCTGTATGATTTTCCCTTTTTTCAGCCATGCTTTGCTTGGACCATCTGATAAAAATAGTAGATAACAAGCTCAAAAAAAAGCTGGGGATATTTTTACATGTGAGCCCCACTCGGAGTGGGACTGAAGTGGGGTGGCCAAGAAGCGGAGAAGCCCTGGGTAGTTGGGTGGGGGCAGGGTCGGTGACCACAGAGGACCAGGGAGAAGGAGGTCAGAACGCAGCCGGGGAGGAGACGTGGGCAGGGATGTCATGCTTTCTCCTATGTCCACAGCTCAGGGTCAACAAACAGACGCTGGGCCCTCCTGACCCACCGTGGACTTGGCCATTTCCCAGGCCCTGCTGGCCCCAGCCCTGACCCTCAGCATTGTTCCCACCACCCTCCCCAGAGGTGGGAGCTGGGCTGGCTAGGGAGCAGGCGCTGGGTGCATCTCTGAGCTGGGTGAGCAGTGCCAGCGCCCCTGGCAGGGAAAAGAACCTTCTGGAGAAATACCTGAGGCCGGAGCTGAGGGTCATATGCGGAAGGGTCAGGCCTCCCAGACTGGCCCATTCAAGAGGCCTCATCAGCACGTGGCTTCACGAGGCTGGAGACTTAACCTGGTGTGGCAGCCCCTTGGGGACGTGAGAGAGCCCGGGGTGTGTGTGAGTGTGTGTGTGTGTGTGTGTGTGGCCATGCACACACTGTCTAGGGTGCACTCCCGGACAATGGCGGTCTCGTGGAAGTCACCGCTGGTTCCCATCACAGCCACCACCCTGAGTACAGAATCTGTCCTGAAGGACCAGGACCTGGAGGACCCGAGGTGTGGAGACAGCAGGGGCGGACGCTGTGGGAGGCTCCAGGGCAGGCAGCTGACCAGAGGGAGGGGCTGGGACACCCACGAGGGCCGGCCTCCATGCCAGAGACAGGCCTCTTCTTCCCTCAGCTGGGGATCAGGGCAGGACCCAGCGCACACACCAGCTCCCCGAGCGAGCGCGGTGGGGCCAGTGGGGCCGGGGCGGGGCGGGGGCGGGGGGAGGGGGTGAAGCAGGCCTGGATGAGCTCTTTGTAATTTGGGCCCTTAAGTGTATAACTCTGGGGACTCCCCATAGGCAGAGGTGGGTCTCCCCACAGCCCCTATAACCCACAGCTGCAAACTTCCTGGCAGTGACAAGTTTATGAGATGACAAGCCAGAAGCTCAGCACAGAAACCTGAGAAAATGTGGGACTCACCTCCCTGCCCCCATCCCTGTTCTCACCACCAGGTGACCCTGAACTGCTCCAATCTCCCTGCGGGGGTGGGGGTTGGGGGGAGCTTTAGAAAACCATATTCCTGTTCCCCACAACGACCTTGACAGGTTGGCAGGACAACCCATTCCCATTTAAAAGGTGGTAATCGGATCCAGGGAGATGACCCTGAGTGGGCTGAAGCCACAGGGCATGCCAGAGGCACCCCTTCCGGCTGCCCAGGGCCCCTTAGCCCAGCCAACCTGGAGAGTGTCCCTCTTCTCCCAGCTCCTCAGCCCTGAGCCGGGCACAGCCCCTGTCCTCTCCCAGGCAAGGAGGCAGACACAGATTCACTAAGGAGGAGCGCTTGGGGCCTGGCACAGGCTGGCCTCTGCCACCCAAGAGATAGATGGCCAGAGCAGTGGGGCCCTTGCCGGTCAGAGCACTGGACAGGGAGTCAAGAGTCCTGGGCGCGCTTTGTAGCAACGCACGGGGTGACCTTAGGAGAACCACTTCCTCTCTCTGGCCCTCCCTTTTTGAAGAACTGCTCCTGGTAGGAGGGACGTTTTTCAGCGCAGCCCCTGGCACACAACTGCTTCGGTGTTCTGAATAAATGGATGGAAGTCAGGGCGAGGGGGCCACGGGGCTGACTGGACCAATCCCTTCTGGGCCTGTCACGTCAGGCTTCTAGGCCAGTGGCCCCCACGAAGGCAAATGTCCCCAGCTGCCCCCAGAGCCATCCCTCGTCTGGCACAGCCATGGCCTGTCCACAGCTGGGAGAGCCAGTTCTGCAGGCCCCGCAGCCACCAGCGCCCGCCCTGGGTCGGTTCCCCATCATTACCTCCAGCAGCCAACCCGAGGGTCACGTGCCTGCCAGGGAGCGCAGTGGGCTGTCAGGCTCCTGCTGTGCCCTCCCCTCATCCTCCCTGGGCACTGTTGACTTTGCAGGAGCAGCTGGAAGCCCGAGGTGGAGGTGGGGGGGGGGGGGGGGTGCTGGGCCCAGCAGCTGGACTGGCAGGGCCAGTTTCTCAGCTGAAACTTCAACGCAGGTAAAAGGTAAACAAATAAACAGGAGTCCTGGGCAGAGGTGCCCAGGAGTGAGAGCAAGAGGCAGGCCCAGCCCGAGGGACGGACAGAGCCCGTCTGAGCCCGAAGATACTAGGCATTTACCTGTGTATAAACCTCTCTCCCCCGAGCCAGCTGACTCCTCAGATCTTGGCTCTTCTGGGCTCGGTTAACTGTGCTTGGAGGCTCCATAATGACCAAGAGTTGTCCCTGAATGGGCACCGAAGGTATGGCAGGCCCTGCGCTTATGTCTCAGGTAGGCACCACAGAAACCCCCCAGGTAAGCACGTGAGTATTACCATCAACCTTGTTTTCCAGATGGAGAAATAGAGGCTCAGAAAGGCTAAGGAATCTGCCCAGAGGCACACAGCTGGAGAGTGGCAGAGCTGGGGTCTGACCGCTTCTTTCTGTCCACTACTCACATGGCCACTCTTATACCTTATCCAAGCCACCAAAATCTCTTACCTGGACGGCTGCAGGGCCTCCCGCTGGTCTCCTGTTCCCACTCTCCCCGTGTCCCGTGTAGTGAATTCTCTACACAACAGCCAGAGTAAGCCTGTGGAAGTGGAAGTGAGATCACCTCCTGGCTCTGCTCACCGCGTTCACGGCTGTACCATGACTGACAAGGCCCCACATGATCTGCTCCTCTGCTACGCCCCCTCACTCTACTCCAGCCACACTGGCCTCTGGCATTGTCCCACAGCAAGCATACACCTGCCCCAGGCCCTTTGCACTTACTGCGCCTGTTGCCTAAAAGGCTGTTCTCCATATATCCATATGACTGACTCCTTCAGGTCTCTGCTCAAACATCACCTTGTCAGAGCAGCCTTACTTGCCCTGCATAAAACAGCCTACTATCTCCTACCTCCTCTCCACCATCCTTGCCCTGATTTATGTTTCTTCAGAGCAATTATGGCTACTGACATGAGTATGTGCATGCTGATCTAGTTTTTTACTATCTCTACCTACCAGAATATGAGCTCCATGAAGGCAAGGGTGTTTTTTTTTTTTGTTTGTTTGTTTTTGTATTTTTGTTTTGATATTTTTATTGATTTTTAGAGGGAGAGAAACATTGATGTGAGAGTGATTGGCTGATTCCTGCATGCCCTCCCTCCCCCCTCCCCGCCCCCCAGGGACTGAGCCCACAACCCGGCATGTGCCCTGACCAGGAATCAAACCAGTAACCCTTCAGTACACGGGATGACACCTCATCAACTGAGCCACACCGGCCAGGGCAACAAGGGGTTTTATCTGTTTTGTTCATTGCTATGTCCCCAGAGCCTAGAATGGTGCCTGGCACATAGTAGACGCTTAGTAAATAGTTGCTGAAAAAATAAATTACAGAATAAGTGGTTCTTGAGCTGGAGTTCTTACTAGTGTGTGCTCTGCTGTTCCTGCCTCCGGGCTCTCTGCCAAATTCTCCTTGTGGGTGCCCGTTATGCCTGCCCCTCCTGCAGAGTAGGGGCCCCTCGGGCTGAGGGCTGCCCACCTCCCCCACCCCCACCAAGCTCCCCTTCCCTAGCAGCATAGAATCCTGTGGAACCAGGATTCAACTCCTCTCACTAAGCTCCTGCCAGCTGCTGGGCCCCACTGCCAGGCACTGCCTTGGGCACTGGCTCGGACCCTGGTACACAATGGACGCTCAACAAACTTGTGCTGCCTTATCCACATGAATGAAGGTCCACTCACCCAAACTGTGTTGGATGACCAGATTCCTGGCTGACCCTGCGCTGGGGCGGGCTGCCCTGGTTCACCCAGCCAGCACCCCACATGGCAGCAAAGGCCCCTTCTGCCATTCCCTGCTCTTGCCTGCCACAGCGGCATGGAGTCTGCCTCCTCCCCAGCTCCTCTCAGGGCAACCAACATTCTACCTCAGCCCATTGCATCCTGGGCCCCGCCTTGGTTTCCTGGTCTGTAAGCAGAGAGCCAGGGCGAACCTTTAAGCAAACCTAGATTTGTTTGGTTCCTTCAGGCTACTCTCAACCTTACAAAGTGATTCACCACGGAGCTCTTTAAATAGCCAGTGACCTCATGGCTTAGAATGTAGGATGCAATTTACAAAATAATTCTGATATGGGGCTAGCTCCCCAATAGTGGTCCTGGCCACACCTGTACCCGCTCTCCCAGGGAGGTCTCTGGGAGACCGGGGAGAAGGCCAGGGTATTAATAGACATTTGACAGGTTCTTTATGCGAAGCTGAGGTGGCCTGGTCCCTCTCGGGCCACCTGTCTGTGCCCTGCGGGCTGTGGGGCTCAGTCTGGGTTCAGCATGCTCTGGGCATTGCAGGCATTCTGAGGGCCAGCGTAGTGGGTGCCGGGCCAAGGCCAGGGTGGCGTAGGGGGAGCTTCTGCTGGACCCTGGCAAAGGTGTGCGTCCGGTAACCCCTGGCTGCCCTCCTGGAATTCCCTGAACAGGGGAGCATGAGGGCTCTGGGCTGGGAAGAGAAAGGGAGGTCTCTTGGTGCGAGTTAAGGCCTGCCACGTGGGAGGGGCCACTTGGTTCGTCATCTATCAAGCATTTACAGAGCATCGTATGTGCCAAGAGCTGGTAGAAGTATGCAGAGCAAGTCCTGCCCTGGGGGAGCCCACAGTCTGAGGAAGAAGCAAGTACGAGGCCCTCGTACAGGGCTGGCGCTTGATGAGGCCGTGGGAGGCACACAGGGAAGCTGCCGCCCAGGGCTTATGCAGGCCTCGCTCCAAGGCCATGACATTGGAATTGCCAGGCCTGTCTTACAGAGGAGGAAGTGGAGGCCTGGAGAGGCTGGTTTCTAGATGGCAGAACCAGAACCCAAACCTAGCCCTCCTGCCTCCAGGCTGGTGTGCCCACCACTCTCTCCTCAAAGCTGGTTCTCTGGGGACTCCTTTCTCCCTTGCTTTTACACTCACACTGGGACTTGAATTTTCAGGAGAAGCAGATTTTCTCTCCAGCTCCCATTTTTCTCTCCTGGATCCTTTGTTTCGACAGAAGCGATCGTCAAGGTGAGTGGGAGTTCCAAATTCAGACCTCAGTGAGAAAACAGATTCACTCTGGAAAAGCAACGTAGGGCAATGGCTTAGCACAAGGACTCTGGAGCCGACCACGTAGATCCCAGCTCTGCTGCCTGTCAGCTTGTGACATTGCTTTACCTTCCTGTGCCTCAGTTTTCTCTTCTGTAAAATAGAGTGATGATAGTACCCATCTCCTAGGGTTATGAGAGAAACCTTGAGTTAGTTAGTATATGACATAGAGAGTAGCAGATAGCATTAACATTAGGGTAAGTGGGATTTTCAGCAGCATGCCTGACCCTTGATGATATGGACCCAGAGCTTTTATATTTAAAAAAAGATACATTATTGCCCGGCCAGTGTTGCTCAGTGGTTGAGCGTCGACCTATGTATGAACCAGGAGATCATGGTTCGACTCCCAGTCAGGACACATGCCTGGATTGCGGGCTTGATCCCCAGTGTGGGGCGTGCAGAAGGCAGCCAATCAATGATTCTTGTCATTGATGCTTCTAGCTCTCTCTCTCTCCCTCACTGAAATCAACACAAATATCTTGAGAGAGAGAGAGAGAGAGAGAGAGAGAGAGAGAGAGAGAGAGATTATTGCAAATTCCTACTCATCCTTCAGAACCCATTCAAACATGACCCCTCTTCCAAACCGTTGCTAGAGTGTTTGTTCTTCCTGCTTAGGGCTGTCGTAGGAATTTGTATCCCTCAAGGATGAAACCTAGGGAAGGGAAAGAGAATTCATGTCGCTGCGCACCTAACAAACACCAGGCTCTGCGAGGCCGTTTAGAGTTTATCTCATTTATTCTCCACAGTGACACTGAGAGATAATGCCCCCTTTTTAAAAGAGGCAAGTGTCTTAGTACGCCAGAAATCAAACCCACTTAGCATGTATCACAATGGGTTTCGTTCTTGGTTACCTGTCGGCCTCCCCCGCAAAGCTGGTAGCATTCAGGAATCTTTCACCCAGACTGGTGACAGAGGCAGTGTTCTGGGAGAAAGGTGTCTCCTGTTCATCACGCCTCAAGGAGATTTTCTCCCTGAAAGATTAAGAACTCACTTCCCACTTCTTTAGACTTCCAGAGCCCAGCAAAAGGCCAAATGCTTGTCAGCGGAAGGGATGGGTGGGATCAGAGTCTGAAGGAACAGGATCCTTGTCTTGATCTCTGTATTGCTCTGGGAGAAAACCAGCAGCAGGGGAAGTAGAGCCTCGTGGCAGGGGGTGGCAGGGGGCTGTGTGGAGGGTATGAGTGAGCTGTTTTCTTTGGCCTTTCACCACTGGCGAGCGAGCCCTTCCTGCGCCCCCTCCCTAGTGAAGCCGCACCCTGGGGCCCACTCCTCCACACCTGGCCGCTCCAGAGGCCCTCTCTGCATCACTGGAGAGGCCGAGAGCCCCTCTTCCTCGGTGCCTGCCCTCCGGTCTGGGAAGGAGCTCTGAGTGGATCTGTTGGGGCCTTTCTGCCGCTGAGGGCCAGTGGGGGCCTGGCACACAGTAGGTGCTTGGTAGTGATGGCAAGGAGCCCAGCCTAGCTTTCAGCCCCAGTGGGCCCTGAGAGGCGCCAAGCACCAGGCCCCGGAGGCACTCCCTCTCCACCCCCTAGTCTGCAGCTGCTCTGCACTTCAGCACTCAGTGGCCCTAGTCAGTGTGGACTTTTCCAGGGCCCTGAGCCCAAGTCCATAAACACCCTCCCGGGGTCACTGCCCCAGGACTGGACGCGCTGGCTTTCCCATCGAGGGCCCCAAAGGGAAAATGGCCAGAGGGGTAAGGGGCAGTGGCCAGAGTCTCGGTCACTCTGCCTGCGGCTGGCGTCCTGTGGGGGGCCGGCTGGCAGGGGCACCTCCCTCTTCCCCACACAGAGCTGGCAGGACAGCCGGTCCGTCCTTCTCCAGCCGCAGCCTACAGAAAGCATGTTCCCCTCTGAGCCACAGCCACTGGCCAGTCCACTGGGGACATCCCTCAGGGAAGGGGGTAGAGGGAGGGGCGGGTCCAGCACCCAGGCTGGCGCACTGTGGCGGGCCACCCAGCGCTGCTGACCAGTGGTTTTCACGTCTGGCTCCCTGTGGCCCAGACGGCCCCAGCATGTCACTTGAACTCGGACTTCCCAGAGGCTCCGAGTCAGGGCCCTAGAAGGCGGGGTGGGGAGAGGAGAGAGGCCTTGGAGCCTGGGCAGGCCTCCCGGGTGAGGGCCACACGCAGGGCAAGTGCGGAGGGTACCGGACTTGGTGCTGCTGAGCAGAGAGATCCGGAATACTGGGACTCCCCGAGGGGCAGGTCCATCTGTAGGCCCCTGGAAGAAGGGAAGCAGAAATGGGGAGAGAGCCTGGGGGAAGAGAGAGGGGAAGACTCTGCCAAGAGCAGCAAGCACACTCCCACCCTCTCCGGCTCCTCTCCTGACCCTCCCATCCCCAGCAAGCTTCCCAAAGAGGCCCAGGGCGCTCCTGCCTCAGGCCCTTTGCTCAAGCCGTTCCCCACCAGAAGTGCCTGTTCCAACCCCTCTCAAGACGCCATCCTTTAATGCCAGCTCCCAAGTTGCCCCTCCGCAGTCTCCCCAGGTTCCCCCAGCTAGAAACAGAGTCCCTCTGAACTTCGGAGCACGTGGTTTACATACCCCGCTTTTTGTGCTTTGCCTCCGACATATTCATTAATCCAATCAACCAGCATTATTTAAACAGCCCCTGTATCAGGTGTGGGGGGCACTGAGCAGTTAGACTCGGTTCCTGCTCTCGAAGGAGATGGTGGTCGTGGGGAGATTGCAACATAAGCAAATAGCCCTTCTGCTGGAATTCCATTTAACACGCCCCTAAATGAACACCCACCAGAGCTGGGCAGGAACGCGCACTTTTGAAACACAGTCCTGACCCTCAGGGCCAACGAAGAGGCCAGGACAAGGAGGAGAGCTCAGTGCCAGGGGCCTGGGAGCGGCAGGGCCGAGGCTGAGCAGGCCTCGGCAAGGACAGAAAGTGGGCAAGGGCTTTCCAGCCCAGGGGACAGCATCTCAAAGGCACAGACTTAGCAAGGTGGGCACTTCGGGGTTGGGCTTCTGTTTAGCTGGAGCCACAGAGGGTGTGAGAGCCGTGTTGCTGGGCAGGTGGGCTGGAGCCGAGCGCCAAGGCAGCCACGCCTGGAGCTGGGTCCGTGATGGCTGCCCTCTCTGCTCTGGGAGACTGACTCCCATGGCTACATCACCCTCCTGCCTGCTGGCTTCGGATGGAATGGAGCCAACAGGACGGACACACGGGCAGATTATCTGAGAATAATCTCAGATCATCTCGGGAGGAGGGCAAGGCCCTGCAGCAAGCAGCCTCACTAGACCACGGTGTGTCCCGCTATCAACAGCCACAGATCCAGCCAGGTGACCCCTCTCCTGCAGCAGCAGCTGCCTCCCGCTCCTTCAGGCCGAGCAGCCCTGCCCCAGCTCCAGCTCTTCCCTGGGCTGCCCTGTCCCACATGGGTTCCCTCAGCTCTGCTCACACCCCTGCAGAGAGCCCTGCAGCCAGCTCTCTTGTTACCCCATTAAGAGAGCTTCAGAGGCTGCTGGGGTCCCTGACCCATCGGGACTTGGTATTGGAGGCCTTGGAGGAATACCAGAGGGTGTTAGATGGAGAGGGGGCCTGACGGAGGCTGCACTTCGTGGGCTGGAGGAGAGGAGGAACGCATTCTGGAGGAGCAAAAGCTTCGGCGGCTGCACAGAGGTAGGAAATGTGAGGAAAGGCCCAAGGAGTAGGGAGAGGGGCAGGCAGGGGGAAAGGGCCTCGCTGTGCTCAGAAGTTCGCTCCTGATCCCATGGCTGGTCGGGAAGTCAGACTTTTTAAGGCATGACACAAGTCCATTTTAAGCAACTCCCTGGTGGCCTGTTGGGGGTAGAGTGGGTGGGGGGTTGGATGAGAAGCCAGAGAACCTGCGAGGGGCCTGCTAGAGGAAGCAGCCGTTCGGGGGAAGGAGGGAGCTTGGAGAACTCGGGACTTTGGAAGGCAGACTGACAGGACCCAGATCATGGCTGTGCTAATAAGGGAACTGAGTAGAGTCGTGGCTTGGCTGACATCTTGGGGGAGCAGGGAAGGCAGAGGAGGAGCTGGTCTGCGAGCAGAGAGGAGGACCATCGAGGGGGGAGGGTCCAGGAGAGAGAGGGGAGGGTTGGAGACAGGAGCTGCGGGATGTGCCTGAGGCCAAGGTGGTGGCAGGAGCTCCTGGCTATGGTAGGCAGAGGAAGAGGTCAAAGAAACCAAAAGGCAAGGGCGTCCTGGGAGCTGAGGGAAGGACATCCAGCTAGTGTAGAGAGAGCCGGCCCACTCTAGGGCATGCCACCGTGCCCTGGGCACATGCCTCACGCTGCCCGGGGCAGGCATCCCACCACGTCCAGGGCCTTTGGAGCAGGAGAGCCCATTGGGATTCTGCACTGTGGAGTCTCTGAGTCCCTTTGGGGAAAGAGGACAAACACTTCTTGAATTATTATCTTATTATATCTCAATATATATACATTTCTTTATTGATTTCAGAGAGGAAAGGAGAGGGAGAGAGAGAGAGAAACATCAATGATGAGAGAGAATCATTGATCGGCTGCCTCCTGTATGTCCCCTACTTGGGGATCAAGCCCGCAACCCAGCCATGTGCCCTTGGCCGGAATCGAACCTGGGACCCTTCAGTCCGCAGGCTGACGCTCTATCCACTGAGCCAGGCCTGCCAGGGCTATCTTATTTAACTCTCATATAAACTACCTCAGATAGCAACTTGGCCACATAGCTGGTAACTGCTTAGGGCAGGATTCCAACCTGGGCAGCCTGGCTGCTTAGCTCTGCTGGTTCTTCAAGGCTGACACACTACCCACTCGGTGATGCTGAGTCGTCTCTCCAGCGAGTGGCCTTGTGCTCATACACATCTCACCCGCTCTCCTTCCACAGCGGCACTCACTTCCTCCCCAGGGCAGCTCCTAGCGCTGCGACGTCTGGGGCTCTGAGTAGTCTTGTCTCCCTTGCTCTTCCCCCGCCCCTCTATAAGGGTGACCAGTTGGGGTGACCCCTGAAGAAACCACTCCATGCCCCACAGGACTGCCTCTCCTGGGTTTGAAGTCTGTCCTCACAGCTCCCACTTCTCATCCTCATCTCTGAGCTGGGGTTTCAGGGTCCCTCTCCAATCCTGTTTCCCAATCCTCGGGTTCTGAAACACTGAAACATAAGCAAAGCCTCATGGGAATTTAGAAGCAGGCTCTGCTTCAAATAAATTCAATATGTGAAACTGAAACCAATGATGACTGATGCTGACTTCCCATCTTCTCCTTCTTCCAAAGTTGCTCGTTGCAGCCCAAGGGCTGGTGGCATGGTGGGGCCTGGGGTCCCTCCCGGCCCTGAGATTCTGGGGTTCTGGGGAGTCCCTATAACCTCCCCAAGGCCCAAGGTCTCCCCTTGAGATAATTCTAGCCCTTCTTCTTTCCTAGTCCCACAGACTAGGATTCAATGCCCCGCCCCCCCGCCCCGTCCCCATCCCCGGCCTGGGAGGCAGTGTGGCCGGCCCCACTAGGCCAGACGCAGCCCCACACACACCCAGGCACCCACTGCATCTCTCAGCTGCAGCTCTAATCCTAGATCCGTTTAAAACTGAATTACGAGCCTGTCATCCAGTAGTTGAAAAGCCCAGGCGGAAAGGGATTTACTGGCCACATTAAATCATGTGCTTTTTGTTAAGTGTGCCGGGCTGCGGAGGTGCTCGCGAGCTCCATGCCCCTCCCCCTCCTCCCCAGGTCCCACCAAAGTGCCACTCTCTCCCCGACAAAGACCACCTCTGGGGCTCTATCAGCTTCTCCCGGAGCCGGGGCCAGCCCCCCTGGCCTCCCCCCCCCCCCCCCCCCCTGCAGTGGCAGGCAGTTATTTTACCCGCAGTGTACAGAGAGAAGCCTGAGGTCTCTGAGCAGAGAGGCAGTTTGCCCACAGACGTACTGCAAGCAGGCCGAAACGGAATGACAGACTTCTTAACCCGGTGACCCTGCGCCCCTGGTTTTACAAGCACATGTAAGCACTCCAGGCCCTTTGCTGGGAAGCGCTCCTTAGCCTTGGGCAGGAAGGGCACGGAGCCCAGCTCTCCCTGTAAGATCACAGGCTACTCAGGTGAGACTCTTGAGAAAGCACTGAGGCCTGGCCTGGGGGTGGGGGGCAGGAACCCCAGTACCCCCTCCCAACCCCACTCCACTCCTAAGCTGGTGAAATGCTGCTAAAGCACAGCCTGAGCTCTGGGCACAGGTTCAGGCCCGGTGTGAAATTCTAACCCGGAATCCATCACTCAGCTCCTGCCCTCACCTCCAGTCACTCCCCGCCAGTGCCCCCACCCCACCCCCATAGCCCCATCCACATTCCCGCTGCTCCCGTGGCCCACCCGCTGCTCCTTCCACTGTTTGCTCTCCCACTCTGCCTGCCCTCTGTGCTCACATTCCTGGCCAGTTCCCTCCCAACCCTGTCTCCAGGCATCCCCTACTCACTCCCACCCAGGCACCCCTGGACAAGCCAGGCTCTGAGCCTGCAACACTAGGAGATTCCTGCCAGGCCACCTCTCCAAAGGAACAGGCTGCCAGGAGTCTGCTGAGCACAGGGTGCTTGACCAGGGTGTCCAGGTAGCCAGCAGGCTCTCTGTGTTGGTGTTGGCAGGACTGGCTGCCTCCCCTGCCACCCGCCCGCACCCCCCCCCCAAAAAAATTGAGGCACCTTTGGCTCTGTTTTGCTGGAGGAGAGGCAGGGCCACTGAAACACGGCTCCTTGGCATTGGCAGCCCTTCTGCCCAGTGAGAACGTGCTGTGGTCTAGCCTGAAGCCCACAGCCCTGTCCAAGTCCCAACGAGGGACCCAGTTCCATCTGAATGGCACTGCAGGCACTTAAAAGTGTGGCTCATTCATGGTCTTTTAGAGGGCCCACAACATACCAGTTTGGGTAGGCTTGGTGGAGGGGGGAGGGCTTTCCACCCATTTTACAGAAAAGAAGACTGAAGCCCAGAGAGCAGGCCATGGTTAGAGTCCAAGGTTGGAGCCAGTGGCACAGCAGGGGCAAGTACCCAGAAGTCCTTACCCCCATCTGGGGTGCTCACCCTCATCCAGGCTAGACAGAGACGGGGAGGCCACCAGGTTCTGCAGAGCCCCAGCAGACCAACATTGAGCCCCACCCTCTACCTTCTCAGGGGCTGCTTTCTGTTCAGCTAGAGATTCCTGCCACCACTGCTCAACCCCATCCTCACCTGACAGGGTGAGCTGGAGAGATGAGGGGGGAGCAAACGTCCCCTCATAGGCCATCCTAGGTGGGTGTTCTATTTAGTTTTAGGGAAGCAGCAAAAGTTATGCTCAGAGATTGACCAGCAATTGATTTAGCACAGGTTCACTAGGAATTATAATAATTCCTCAAGCTAATAGAATACAGAATAATATCTCTTAACTAGAGGCCCAGTGCCCAAAATTCATGCGTGGGTAGGGTCCCTAGTGGCTGCCAGCCAGGGCCTCCCTTCGTTCCGTACTGCCCCCTGGTGGTCAGCGCACGTCATAGCGAGTGAGCGAACCCCCGGTTGTTCAAACTCCCGAGGGGACACTTTGCATATTAGGCTTTTATATATATAGACTAGAGGCCCAGTGCACAAAATTCGTGCAGAGGGGGTGGGGGTGTGTTTCCCTCAGCCCAGCCTGCACCCTCTCCAATCTGGGACTCCTATCTGATGGAATGGAGC
This sequence comes from Cnephaeus nilssonii, assembly GCF_951640355.1. Classification (NCBI taxonomy): domain Eukaryota; kingdom Metazoa; phylum Chordata; class Mammalia; order Chiroptera; family Vespertilionidae; genus Cnephaeus; species Cnephaeus nilssonii. The sequence continues at coordinate 84,183,298 of NC_137080.1, forward strand.
CAACATCTGGCTCCCAACTGCTCGCCTGCCTGCCTTCCTGATTGCCCCTAACCGCTTCTGCCTGCCAGCCTGATCGCCCCTAACCACTCCCCTGCCAGCCTGATTGATGCCTAACTGCTCCCCTGCCAGCCTTTTTGCCCCTAACTGCTCTCCCCTTCAGGCTTGGTCCCCCCCAACTGCTCTCCCCTGCAGGCCTGGTGCCCCCCAACTGCACTTCCCTGCAGGCCCAGTAGCCCCCAACTTCCCTCTTCTGCCAGCCTGGTCATCCCTAACTGCCCTCCCCTGCAGGCCTGGTCCCTCCCAACTGCCCTCCCCTGCTGGCCATCTTGTGGCAGCCATCTTGTGTCCACATTGGGGCAGCCATCTTTGACCACATGGGGGCAGCCATCTTGTGTGTTGGAGTGATGGTAAATTTGCATATTACTCTTTTATTAGATAGGAGAATAGAGGCCTGGTGCACGGGTGAGGGCCAGCTGGTTTGCCCTGAAGGGTGACCCGGATCAGGATGGGGGTTCGCTTGGGGCATGGGGTGGCCTGGGTGAGGGGCCTGTGTTGGTTTGCAGGCTGGCCACATCCTCTGGCGACCCAAGTGGAGGCCCTGGTATCTGGGATTTATTTATCCTCTATAATTAAAACTTTGTAGCCTTGAGTGGAGCCCAGGGCTGGCCAGAGTGGGCGGAAAGCTTGGCTTCCTCCGTCACTGGGGAAACCCAAGCCTCCTGCTCGCTCCATGGCCACAGCCATCTTGGTTGGGTTAATTTGCATACTCGTTTCCTGATTGGCTGGTGGGCGTGGCTTGAGTATGTAGCGGAGGTATGGTCAATTTGCATATTACTCTTTTATTAGATAGGATAAGCCAAATAAAGAAATAATATAATCCAGCCCAGCTGGCATGGTTCGGTAGTTGAGAATCAACCTGTGAACCAAGAGGTCACAGTTCAATTTCCGCTCAAGGCACATGCCCAGGTTGTGGGCTTGATCCCCACTGTGGGGCGTGCAGGAGCAGCCAATCAATGATTCTCTCTCATCATTGATGTTTCTGTCTCTCTCCTTCTCCCTTCCTCTCTCTAAATTCAATAAAAACATGTTTTTAAAAACATCACTGAGAAATTAAAGACAATGAAATCAATGGAGAGAGACATACTATGCTCATTAATCAAAAGACTAAACGTTATCAGAACTCATCTCCCCAAATTGGCCTACAGATTTATTGCATTCCCTTCCAAAATTCCTGTTGGATTTTATAGAAATTGACAAATTGATTCTAAAATTTGTATGGAGCCCTAGCTGGTTTGGCGAGTGGATAGAGCGTCAGCCTGCGGACTGAAGGGTCCCGGTTTCAATTCCAGTCAAGGGCACATGCCCAAGTTGTGGGCTCAATCCCAAGTAAAGGGGTGTGCAGGATGCAGCAGATCAATGATTCTCTCATCATTGATGTTTCTATCTCTCCCTCTCCCTTCCTCTCTGAAATCAATAAATATATATATTTTTTAAAAAGAAATAAAATACTCCAAACAAATAACAGATTAATCACATACCATTCCAGGCAAGGGGAGGTGAAGAAATAACGTCCCAATTTAATATGAGGTGTATCTTTTTATACCATCACTTGAGAGTGATGGCGACCCACTACAAAGGTGATTTCCAGATGCCAGCACAAAAGGAAAAGTCCCCTGTTGCTAGGGAATGAAGATGCTGGTGTTGGATGGTGGGCTGACTTCCTTCGTGAGGCCCCGCCATCCAAACAGTCAGCTTGGCCACAGCAGGAGCTAAATGCTGCAAAGTTCTTCCAACAGTTTCCAGGTTAGCGAAGAGTCACCTCGCCCAAACTGAAACTCTCAACAGTCCTCACGAACTCTCAGTATTTATAGTCTAAATGTCCCCTCGCCATCATTGCTTCTCCACACGTCCCTGTAGATAAGCCCCGAGCAGGACCCCTCAGCAGCTGGCTACTGACTGCTCACCAACGACGACCACAGATGTGGAGCGATGACATTCAGACTCAACTTATTTCATACGTTTATCAAAACATTTTTGTCTTGGTCATAAACAAGTGGATTAAAACAACTTCACTTAAGCCATAAACAAACGGATTTGAAATCACATTAACCAATGCACAACAGTGGGGCCTGTGGATCTAGTAATGCATTTACCTCTCTGAGCCAGCCCCTCAAGGGCCTTGAGAAAGGGCTTCCGTTTCCCCACCAGCATCAATAGCCCAGGGCTGGGTGACCGATCTTCCAGGGAAAACAGTGTCCTGGGCTGAGGGAACAGAGAAGGGGAGGGAGTTTCTGTGGGTCTCCCTGTCTCTTCTGGGCGGGAAAGGGTTGGAGAGGCTGCAGGGGAGAGCTGTTGTCCCCAGCGCGCCCCGCATGCTGCTCAGCATCCCTCAGAAGCTAGGGCAGGGCTGGGGATAGTCGGGGAGTGGACAAAATTGGGCCCAGAGTTCCGGTGTTTCCGAAAGAGGTGATGAATCATGAGAAGGGCCAGAAGGGAGGGAGGGGGGAGCAGTGAGGCAGGGAAGAGTCTGGCAGGAAAGCAAGAGGGAAGAACACATCATCTCTGAGGGGCATTGGGACGGGCATCTTCTATGTCTAATTGTAACAACAACTTTGAAGGAATGCAGGGGCATCCCCATTCTAGAGATGAGAATGCTGAGGCTCAGAGAGGTTAAAGTGATTTTCTCTCAAGGTCAAACAAAATCAAATGATGCTCACCTTGGCTGGTTGCTCAGTGGTTAGAGCACCAGCCCACAGACCAAAGCGTCACGATTTCCAGTCAAGGGCACCTACCTCCTTTGCATGTCCCCAGCCCCAGTAGGAGGCACGTGCAGGAGACACCAGCTGAAGTGTCTCTCTCACATCAATGTTTCTCCCCCTATTCTTTCCCTTCCTCTCTCTCTAAAAATCAATGGGAAAATGTCCTTGGGTGAGGATTAAAAAAAAAAAAATCAAATGATCCTCTAAGCTGGAACCCAGACCCAGACTCTTTGATCCTGAGTCCCAAACTCTTTCTTCCCCACCAGACTTTAAGCTCCTTGAGAACTGTGCCCATTTAGTCCTCCACCATATCTGGTACCAAGCTCAGGGCTTAATGATAGAATAATAGGTGTTCAATAAATGCTGCTGCTCTAAGGACTTGTCAGGGCTCCACTTTGTTCTTAAAAGCGAGCTAATAATCCCTGAGGTGGACATGCCTAAGGTGGGCAAGGCCTCCACTCTGACCTGGGCCTTCCAGAGAGTCATCCTGGTGCCATCTGGGCTCAAGAAGGCCTCGACGTCCCCATCTATGAAATGACACGGGGAGACGAGATGCCCACTTACCTTCCTCCAGTGTTGGGGTGCACGACTCTAATCTGTGGCCAGGAGCCGCAGCCCAGGAAGGCTCCACGCATCTCAGGAGATTTATGTTAACAAAATTCCCAGGAAGCATATGAAGCCGAATTCATTTTGTGCTTTGGGCGGAAGTCCCACAAGTAAATGAAAGAGAACATGTAGTGACTGCCAGAGGCGTGGCGTGAAAGATTCAAGTCTCAGCCCTGCCCCTCTTCAGTCACATGACCATGGGCAAGCCTCTCCTCTCTCAGCCTCAGTTTCCGCATCAGGGAAATGGGGATAACTGTACCTGTCCTGCTAGCCTCATAGAGCTGTTGTGAGCTTCAGATGAATCAGCAATAAAAAATAATAATAAAATAAAAGACACCTTTGCAAGCAGGAAGGAGGTGTATCAAGGTGATTTGCATTTGTTGCATCTAAATTATTGTATTTCTCATTATTATTGTAATGCCCAAAAGGCTGAAGAGCTCATGGGAAGCCCACACTCACTGCTACTTTATACTAGTATTGCGACGTAGGAAGTTGAGCTGCTTAAAACAGTGTCCCATGGTCAATACATGTTGGTCCAGAGAATGAACAGTGGAAGCAATGACGACTATGCATGGGTTTTGCTGTGTCTGTATTAGATATCAAGGTGATAACATATGGGAGGGACTCCTTTTATGTCCCCGGGGTCAGCAACTAAAAGTTCCTGAAAAGATGTTGAATTTGTCTCCGAGACAAGGTTCACTGTAGGGAGGAAAGGGCCACAGACACGGGAACCTTTAGGAATTTTGAGCTATTTCAGGGAGCAATTCAGATAGCTATGGGCAAAGAGGGACAGCACTGAAACTGGGGTCGGTTTCTGTCCCACCCCCACCGTGTTCTTCTGCTCCTACTTCCCCTCCCCTTTCCTATTTCTGCTCCCTGCCCCTCTGACACCTTCTGGTGCAGCCAGAACCTGGCCTTGCATTGGGGACGGTGCAGGGAGCGTGGGAAAAACAATCAAACCTCGGTCAGCCGGATAATTAGCTGTTCCTCTGTGACCATGGCCCCCTGTCCTCTCCCCCTTGCCACCGCCCCTCACCCCTGCCCCTCAGGACATGGGTTTCCGAACACCCAGGCGACATCACCTCATTAATGTTAATGGAAGTCCGGACATGAGCTGGGACGGTCATAAATTGCCCTGTGTGAGAAAGGGTGAAAGAGTGTGTGTTTGTGTAGTGCATGTGTGTGCATGTGTACACAAGTGTGTGGTACTTGTGTGTTGCATATGCATATGTCTGTATTGTCCAAAACAGAAAGTGCATGTGCGTAAACTGAATGTGTGTTCTGCATATATATGTGAGGGCATATGTGTGCACTCAAATATACCTCTGCAGCGGTTTGTACCTTTGTAATATGTGTGTGTACATTTATACCAAAGTATGCACCACATAATATTTAGGTGCCTCCACGTACACATGTCATACACACATGTGAGTTCATGCGTGATATGCACATACACATATGTGAGTGTGCTGTGTCAATATTTGTGCATCTCTATGGGATATATAGTGCCAAAAATAACGCCTGGGATGTATCAAGCACCCAACTAATGTTGGTTATTTTTACCATTAATAGATTTACACGTGTAAACCTGTGTGTGCCGGGGGCCCACACGTGTGTAAATCTGGGACTCAGAGTGTGTGAATGTCCATATCCAAAGCAGGCATTGTGACTGTATCTGTGTACATACATGTAATGTTCGCGTCCGTGTGTATATGTCCTCCTGTCACATGTATGGGTTTCCTGGCACACTATCTGTGGAGCTGCAACCTGGCCCCATACTCGCTTCCCACGGGGCTGCTCTGAGGGCTGGGCTTGGCCCCAGCATCCCACATCCCGTGCCACGGTTAACACGGCTACTAATAGGCAGATGCCCGCAGTCTGCCCAGCACGGCCGACCCGCCGAGGGCTGAGCTGGACACATGGAGCCTCTCTTCCCTCTCTCTCCCAAAGTTCTGTCCGCTGCCACCCTCAGCCTCTCATTTGTCCATTCCCCTCTCTGTCCCCTCTCATGACAGCAATAGCCTCTTGTGGCTCCTAATCCACTCTCCACACAGCAGAGAAAGTGATCTTTCAGAAATGCAAATCTCCTCACCTCCTCAAGCCTGCCCGTGTAAAACCCCTTAATAGCTTTGCATTACTCTCTGGATAAGGTCTCAAATCCCCCTCCACAGCCTCTGAGGCCTGGCCTGGGCCCTCTCTCCCACTGCCCAGCCCCTGCCCTCTGAGGGCCCCTACCTGCAGTTCCCTCTGCCTGGAATGCTCTTCCCCACGCCCTTCCCCAGCTTCTCCTACCCATTCAGGTCTCACCTCTGGAAGCCTCCCCTTACAAATCCCCCCAGTTTTATGCTTTCCTGCCTCCCTGTCATTCTCCCCACTTCCCTCAACACACAGGCCATTCAGTAATTACGTTGCTGTGTCTTCCTTGTCTCCCCTGAGTGCTTTGAGCTCACCAGGTGTCCTGGTCGCCATGCATCCAGGTGCTGCACACAGGTGGCCCAGACCTTGTGTGGCCTGGGCAGGTGCGGGGCCCAGCTCTCAAGAAGCCAGCAGTCTCCTGGGAGAGACACAGACCAGAGAAGGCTTTGAGTAGGTGCACTGAGGGATGGGAGGAGGGTGAGAGGGCCCTTCAGGGCCTGGCAGAGCTGGGCCATAAGAAATGAAGAGTAAGCCAGGCCAGGGGATTCCAGAGAGAGGGCACAGCCAGAGCAAAGAGCAAGTGTGTGTAGCTTGCTGCTGCTGTAACATAAAGTATAGCATGGGAAGTAATAAGAAGTGAAACTGGGAACACCAGTGGGGACCAGATCATGGAACTTCAAACAGCTTGTCTTATTTTTTATTTTATTTTTTCTTTAATCCATCAGACACTTATCAGTCTGAGATTCCCAAGTCCTGTTTTTGTTGGGGACACTCCTACCCGTGAGGCAATATGTGGTTGACATCCGTTGGAACCAGCTCAAGGACCCCAGGGATGGCCACTGGGTCCACGGCCCCAAATTCCCACTTTATCAGCAGGAAGGAGAGGCCCAGAGAGGAGCAGTGATTTCCCCTCAAACCCAGAGCTCAGCCAAGTCTCTAAGTTCAGCCCAAATTGGGCCACCCAGCCTGCAAAGAGGCTGTGCCCCAGGGGTCAGGGGTCAGAGGTCAGACAGCTCCTTCCCCAGAAAGGCTCCGGTCCCCTCTACGTGGAGGGGACCAGCCCCTCACACAGGCCCCAGGCAGGAACTGGAGCAAAGCAGCAGATTAGCTCCGTGAGGAGGCCCAGGCAGGGACGGGGGCGGGGCCTCTGGGAGAGGCCAGGGGCTTTCATTCCCCCCTTTCAGTGGCTGTTGCTAATTCAGGTCCCAAGGGGCTTGAATTGGACCCAGCCACTTAATCTTATAATACCTCCCAGCAAGGCCCCTTTGTTCTCCCTCTTGCATAAGGTGGTAGGAACTGCCGCTGCCACCTCCCCCTCACGGCTCCCTCATCACTCAGCCTGGAGCCTCCGCTGGTGGCGATGGCTGCACCTCCCGTCTCTCCTGGGGTCTCCAAGAACTTTCCGGTGGGGGCTGTTTAAGGCAGATAGCTGCAAATAAAGACACATCTCTGGATCTGTCTCCTCCCACCTTTGGGAGGCCCGGCATCACGTCCTACGGGCCCTCTGTGCAGGGGAGATCCCCAAACTGTGCTGTTCACTCATCCCTGACATAGCAAGGCTTTGGCTGGCTCAGAGGCCCATCCTGCTGAGGCGCACACATCCTCTGACTCTCAGAGGCAGGCTGGCGGGGATCTCCCTTTCCTTTCTCCCACTCCTGGGGTACGAGCAGGCTCTGTGGCCATGTGAGCTGTGCCCTTGCACAAGAGCCCATGTTTAGAAGGGCCACGTCTGCTGTCTGTCACCGTATTGAAATTCTTAATAAGTTTTGAACAAGTAGGGCAGTACTTTCATTTTGCAGGGGACCCCGCGGATTACGCGGCTGGTACCGCCTGGAGTGTTGGAGCTAGCCCGGAAGGCAGCCGACAGCCAACCTGCAACTGGGGAAACCTGGGTCCTGGTCCCAGCTCAGCCCTGGCTGGATGTGCGAACTTGGGTAAATCTTTGTCCTCCCTCTGGAACTCAGTTTCCCCAAGAGAAAATCAGTTCAACCAACACTGACTTGGAACACTAAACTAGTTTAACTAGTTCAAATATTAAAATACTGTCAAGAACTACCAAAAAGCCATGCTCAACAAGGACCTAAATCTAATGGGAATCATCAGAAGGGCAGGGACAGAAAGGAGAAGAGGGTCCGTCCGCATTAGCCCATTTGGCTGCTGTCCAGAGCCTGGTGCCGGGGGCCAGGGGGAAGCAGAGCAGAGTGCCTGTCCTGGCCTCTGCGTCCCTTCCCGGGAAGCCTGGAAGGCCATGCAGGGAGAAGGGACGGCTGAGTTGGCCATGGGCCTAGAGGGAGGACAGGCATGGTCCAGGCCCACTTCCCCTGTTAAAGGCACCCCTCTGCAGATGGAACGGCCTCCGAGAGGGCCAGTGCTCTAACACCATCCTCACCACCGCGAGGCGGAAGGGTAGGCTCATCATGTGGGAGCATCGAGGGGTCCCTACTCATGTAGCACCGGCCAGGGCAGCCCCTCTTCACCTTCCCAGGTTCTGAAGGACCCGAGTCTTTCCCAGGGTAGGGTCACTTCCACGGACAGTTCCTCCAGACCCAGAGCGCTATGAGGCCCTGGCCAGCCTCCACTCTCTGACCCCTTCCCGCTGAACACTGCATTAGCCCCTATGCATGGGAAGGGGCCCAGGAGGAAACAGTCCCTGCTCCTTGGGCCCCGTGGGCCTCACCCAGGACCGTCCTGCCTTTGCACCTGCTGACCCCAGGCTTCTGGAGGTCCCTGAGGGGTTGGATATGGGCAGGGTGTCTGCATAGCAGGGGGGGCTTCCTGGAGCTGGGACTATTGGCTCCCTCCTCCACTCCGCCCTCAGTGGTTAGGACAGTCAGGGTGGATGGGGCCCTAGTGAGTCCCAGGGCTCCTGGGGTTTACTCTCCGGATCCCTGCTGCATTCCAGCTTCTCGGGGAAATAAATGGCCAGGCCAGCCCATGAGTTCCAGTTAGGACTGGGATCCTGCCCATCTGGTTACCAGTAAGTCGCAGGTCCTAACAGTGCCTGGCATGTAGTAGGTGCCTCCCAATGTTTATTAAGCAAATGAATGAAGAATGAATAAACGAATTCATTCTTCCATTTCACTGAATGAAAGAATGCATTGAATAATAAGTGAAGCACCACCTGGAAGCTTGCAAGTCAGATCCGAGAAGGTCTTCCTTACTCTTACACAGGCTGTGTTTAACCAGAGTTCTTCTCTTGCCTGTGGTTTGCTTGTTGGAGTTGGAGTTGAGAATGAATGAATGAATGAATGAATGAATGAATGAAGAGGGGTGGGTGTGCCTCTTGTCCAGAGTCTGGGGCAAGGCTGCACAATCTCTCCTGGGCCTCCGGGTCACAACTCAGACTCCCAGAATGCCAGGAGAGAAGACACCCTGGATCATCATTACCAAACTCCTCAGGCTCAGCCAAGGTGACTAAGGCCCAGAGAGGGGAAGGAACTTGCCCTAGGTCACACAGTGAGTTGGTGGGAGAATTCGGACTAGAACCTGGGGTGCCTGACTCTCTGCCCAGAGCTCTTCCCATCCCTCCAGGGACCCAGCAATTCCAAGCCCAGACTCTGTGAGCTCGCTTCACCCCTGGTCAGGCAGCCCTGGCCTGTGACCTGGGCCCTGGCTGTCCCTAGCGGTGCCGGCCTGGCCACCTGCTGGCCAGAATGCTTGGAATTGCCAGGGAGATAGTAGGTTTACGGTTTGTTTGGAATCAGACAGCCTTGCACAACTGTGAGGCCTGCAGGAAGCTGGGCAGACCCTCTTCCCCACCCCTGCTCTGGGGCCAGAGGGCTGGCAGGCCACAGGGCACCCGGGGCCCAGGCACCAGATCAGTGGAGGAAACCTGACTGTTTATGGTGGGGATAGCTCCCCAGGCTCTGTTATCAGACCTCACGCAAAGAGGGACTTCAGACAGCTGATCTGGCAGCAGTGGGGATGGTGGCAGGGCCCCAGGCCCTCCCAGGGCTGTCTTGGAATGAGAACCAGCCACCCCCTCCCGGGGCTGCACTGCCTGACGGTTTCCAATGGAGGCTCTCTCACTCTCTTGCCACCACTCAGCCGTCAGTATTAGATCGCCAGTCACTCCCATTGTACCGGCCAGAACTCCAACAGTGAGGCATCCAAATCCTTCTGGCTTGCAAGTCTTCCCCCTCCCCCCAAATTTGCAGCTGAGTGACTCAGGACACTGTCCAGTTCCTATGCCAGCCTGCCTGCCCAGAGCTCGCTCTTTAGAAAGATGCACGGGACCCACAAGAAGGACACACCCGGGGCTGATGTGAGTGGACAGTGGTGTTAAGTTGGCAGACCTGACCAGGTCATTCTCTTCCAGGTGAAACCCTCCATGGCTCCTCCTGACCCACAGGATAAGGGCCTAGCTTCCCACACTCAACTGTGACCTTGCCCCTGCAAGCCTCTCCAGCCTCCGCCCCATACGCTCCCTGCTTTGAACATCACGATCTAGCCCCAAGAAGGTGACTTATACACCAACCCTGGCCATGCTGTTTCAAGCCGCCAGACTTAAGTGCAGGCTATTTTTCCTGCCTGCGCACCCCTAGCCCACTCCTCCCTTCTCACAATTTGAGACACCAAGTGTTACTTCCCTCATGAAAACTTCCTTGCCTTCCATGTGCCCCCCGTGTCTGAGTCAGGTACTCCTCCTATGCCCCGCTAATCCCTTGGCAGACTTGTACCACCCCGGAGAGAGAGGATCTGCTCTGTGCCCGTCCGGCTGTCTGCACTGTGACCCATGCCTCTCCCTCCGGATCCCAGTGCCTAGTGGGCGTTCCACGGATGCTTGTTGAATGAATGAGTGAAATGGAGCAATGGCCTGGGGATGTGAGCCTTGGAAGGTAGGGAGTGTCCAGGGGGCTGGGGAAGTCCCTGGACAGCTGAAGGAGCTAGGGGAATCCCCGGCCTCTCTGGAAACACTGGCCTGAAACCAACAAGGTGAAATTTAACTGCGATAAATGAAAAAAAAAAAAGGTCCCTGGCAGTATCTAAGAAGGCTGTGACCAGGTGGCCTGCAGCCCAGCCCCGGGGAATGGAAAGTCACCTTCTGCCCTCCGCACAGAAGGGTCAGGAACCAGCCACAGAGGGTGTGGCCCCCAGGAGCTCCTGGGACGCCATCCAGCCCTCTCACCCCGTCCGTCCGAGCAGCAAGATACCTCAAGCTCTGGACCCGCGGGCAGGCCCGGGAGGCCATTCATCCTCAGGCCATTTCAGAGGGAAATATGGAAACATAACCAGAGAAAATTTATGTAACCTTCCAGAAGCATGCCACATGGCAGCGAGCCACAGAGGGACAGTCATCCGGCACAGCCTGTCTGCCCTCAACAAGGTCCTCAAGATGACTGAGCACTTTAGCATCAGGATTTTTTTAAATAAAGGTGTGGGGGTAACACTGGCTAATAACATCATATAACGTTCAGGTGTATCACCTTATGATACAACATCTGTATAGTCTATGGTGTGCTCACCACCAGTGTAGCCTAGTCTCCTGTCGCCATGTATCTGACCCCCTTGACCCTCCTCGTCCTCTCCCCACCCCTCTTTCCCTCCGGTAACCACCATTCTGTTCTCTGCATCTGTGAGTTTGTTCATTTGTTGCTTCTTGTTTTATAGCCCACATGGGAGTGAAATCACACAGGTCTGGTCCTTTTCTGTCTGACTTGCTTCCGTTGTCATGATAACTCTCAAATCCATCCATGCTGTTGCAAGTGGCAACAGGATCCTTGACCAAGGGGCAGGTGGGGGAGAGAGAAATGTCTGCAAAAACGTAGTCCACATTGTACCTTCGTATTTGTAAAATGAAGACACACCCTGTGCCGGTGTTTCCGTATACCAACTTCAGGCCAGTTCTCGGCTGGGCAGCTACACAGAGGAGAGGGAAGCCCACAGTGCAGACAAAGTCGAACTGCCTCGTTTGAGCACTGCGCCTCCAGACGATGGTTTATAGACAATCGGTAAGTTACTAGTCATCTAATAATAATGACTGTTACGCATTCTTCCCCTCCTTCGCAATGTACCAACACAGCATTTTTACAGACATTCTTTTACTTTGCCTCATTCAATGCATTAATTATGCCTTGCTTTATACTTCTCTACTCCGAGTTACTCTTTTGTGTGTTTGCCTGAATTCTCCTACCTTGCCAAACACATGAGAATGCTTTAGGATGGTTAAACAGCTACGTTGGACGCGATTCTTGCATCAAGTACAATTTTAGCTTTCTGCTGGTCCGAAGTAAGAGAGAACCTGACCGTTGCCTCTTCAAAGGGCCACGCACCCTTTTCTCCTGGAGATCCTTGCGCCCACCCTGCTCGCTGAACTCACCAGGCAGCATTCGGAGTGTTTTCCATGATCCTTCTCTAACACGATGAGCCTTTTGAGGACAGGTCCCAAAAGTATGATCTTAATGCCATGGCAGCAGAACCCCCAGGACTTTATTGACAGTACAGATGCCCGGGCAGCCCCCTTTCTGCTCCCGAGTCCCTGGGGTGGGGCCCAGGAATCAGTCTTTTCACAAGTTTCTTGGTTGATTCTCCTGTGCACTCAAGTTGAGAACCTCTGGCCTGAGGCATGGGAGGTATTCAGGAAATGTTTGCAGAATGAGCTCTCCGTGAATGAGTTTCAAGAGGTGCCGTGTAAACAAAAGTGCCATCTGTGGAGCTGCCCGGCGTTCTTCCTGGCGTGGCATTGGGCAATGTTGCCTTGGAGCCACTCACTGGACCTCGCCTGGGCAGCGTGCTCGGTCCCCCGTGGTGCTCCTGGTGACTTCTCAGGCTGAACGTTCTCTGCGAGTGATGAGCCTCCGCGCCTTTCCCTGGGAGCTCCTGCCGGTGGTACCCGGAGTGGGCAGTCAGGGGATCAGCAGACTCTCTCCCGTCCAAATTGCAAACTGTATTCTCTGCTTTCTATGGCCAGGCAGGTTGGGGTCACCTTCTGTGGCCGAGTCACAGGTTTAGGTCCAATGAAAAATATACACTTACCCCTTGGGGCCCATTAACCCCTGAGTATAGGCTTCTCTATTCCTGGATACAGCCTCATCTTTGATCCATGTACAGACTGACTCCTAATCCTAAATATAGACTGATCCCTAATTCTGGGTACAGCCTGAGTCCTGGTCCTGGGTGCAGACTAATTTCTAATCTTGAATACAGACTGGCTCCCTACTTCTGGGTGTATACTTACCCCTAGTCCTGGGTTTAGATAGACTCTTTTTAAAATATATATATTTTATTGATTTCAGAGAGGAAGGGAGAGCAAGAGAGAGATAGAAACATCAATGATGAGAGAGTCATTGATCAGCTGCCTCCTGCACACCCCCACACTGGGGATCGAGCCCATAACCCAGGCATCTGCCCCAACTGGGAATCGAACCCGTGACCTCCTGGTTCATAGGTTGACGCTCAATCATGCAGTCTAGGTATAAACTGATCCCTAATCCTGGATACAGTCTGACCCTTAATCTTACCTAGCCAAGGTCTCATCCCCCTAACTCGGAAAAGCAGGCTCACTCATAACCCTGGTCAGAATTTGATCCTAAACTCTGATCTCAGTCCCCCAATCCTAGCCACAGAGGGCCCCACTTCTGTACCTAGTATCCAAAACTCCAACCACACACTGACCCTCTGGGGCTGGTCTAGGAGTGTGTGGATGACTTGAAAAGGGATGTCCTGCCCATGGGGGCCAGCCATGTCTAAAACAGAGAGATGGGGTCTGACCAGCAGGCGTGTTGACAACATGTATCTTCCCTATCAGAGCCCGAGGGCATTGATGGAAACTGAGGGCACTGGAAACTTCTGACCTTGGCCAGCTGCCAGCACTCCACCTCCTGCCTGGCTGCCCCTGGGTGCCTGTCCGGCCTCCACCCCATGCCCTGGCTCCTGGGGACAAAGCCAAACATTAAAGGGAAGATGAAAGGCCAGATACAGGCCCAGGAATGTGCAGGTACCATTAGCGGACAGAGGCCTGGCGTGCTATGGCCTGCTCACTCTCAACCCTTCCCAGTGGACCCCAGGCTACAAGCAGAGGGATAAACCCAAAGTATGGTCCTTGCAGGGCCAAGGACTGTCCCGGTGGGTGACCAGGGCCTGGCCTCTCCCTACCTAACATATGTTGAGGCCTCAGCTGCCCATGTGCAGGGCTGGGAGCAAAGGATGTTACTGGGTTGGTGTGTGGTCCATCCACGAGAATCAACTGGCCCCTGCTGGTCCCGCTTTGCAGGCAGGTCCTGGGTCTAAAGGAATGGGGGTGGGGACCGTCTGTCGTTCCTCTCTCCCCTGCCATCCCACCTTGGCCCGGGAAGCGTTTGGGTGAGTTGGTGTCACAGCCTCAGTCCTTAAGGCATTGCCAATGTGAAGGGGAAACAGAAACCCTGACCTCCGGGAGCTCCCATTTGAAGGAAGACACAGAGGCCCCGCTCAAGCTAAAAACCAACCCCTCCCTCCCAGGAGTGAAGATAGGTGTCCACAGAGCTACTGACATCGGAGGGCAGGCTGAGGGAGCGGGTGGGACAGAGAGGTCTGTCCAAGCAGCCTCCTTGGAGATGGTCCCTGTGGGGAGAAGGACTGGCCACCCCTCACGTACACACCCACTCACGAGCCCTCACGGAGAGCACCCAGCCCCAGAAATGCTCAGCCCTGCTCACTTCCCCCGGGAGCTGAGCGGTGGGGGACAGGAGCAAGCATTCCTCCCGCATTCCTGGGGCCATGTCTTCCTGCCTGCCTGCCTCGGCCTGGCATAAACTATTGCAGGCTCTCTTGCTCTCTTGCTCGCAGTTCCCCATGGCAGAGGCCTGGGTCCCCGCCAGGAAACCCGTAGCACCCACAGCCCAGATGCTTCTGGTCAACTGGGACAGAGGAAACCAGGTGACCTTTTGGGCACCAACCTCTTGGGGGAGCACAGAGGGTGGGGACTGGCCCCTCCACCGGGCAGAGCCCCAGAGCCCCACTCCCCAGAGACGTTGCCCAGGGACCAGAGAAGCGGTTAGGAGGACAGGCCAGCATGTGTTTGGGGGTCCAGCAGTGGGCTGGGGGCATTCAGACAGATCATCTCACACAAGGCTCACTTCCCTTCAACCCCCAGGGTCATGTCATCATTCCCATTTTTCAGATAAGAAAACTGAGCCTCCAATCAAAGCTCTTCCTTGGACTTGTGTAATGCCTCCCTATCTGCCCATATGTCTTGCAGGGCTGGAGCCTGGTCTTCTGTCTCACCCAGCTGCCCCCACTCTCCAGCCCACCCAAATAGCAATAGATGTCAGTGTCCTTCTTCCTCTACCTGCCCCTCCCCCCCCTGCACTAGACACTCAGTGATCAGACCCCCCACAGCACCCCATCCGCCCTCTCCTCCCAGGACCCCACTCCATGCGCCCACTCCCACTCCTTCTCCCCTCCCTTTGCTCACAAGCTACCTTTTCACATCTCTGGCCTCCTCCATGCCTTTGAGGCTCCCCGGCCTCTGCTCCGGAATGTGACCTGGGTCTCAGAGAGAACTCTTACCCGCTAGCCCCACATCCTTGTTCCCCAAGGGGCCTTCCAGAGTGCTGGTCTAAGTAAGGCCACCCTCCCACCTTCAGGCAGCGGGGGCCTGGAAGAAAGGGCCTAAAGTCTAAATGAGACCCTGATCTGCTCCAGGAATTCCCCAGGCTCCAGTGTTTCTGTGGATGTCACAAAATCTGCACATCGAAGAGGGGATTTGCATTCTTGCCACCCACTCTGTGGGACAGGGGCCAGGCCCGACACATCTCTGTGTTTTCAGAGTCCGGAATGAAGAAGAGAGCTGGCCAACGAATGAATGGACGAACAAATGCATGAATGAATCTCACAAGCAACTATGTATTCTAGATGCTGACAGTATGGCAATGAATACAATGGGAAGCGGGGGTTCTTGTCCCCAGGGAGCTTCATTCTAGTGGGCGGAGGGGACAGAAGATACACAGCATATACATAGAATGGCAGGTACTGCTATGGAGCAAAATAAAGCTGGAGGCGCTGCGGGAGGACAGGTGGGTGTGTGCGAAGGATGTTCATCAAAAGGGTGCTTTCGTGCACATTCAGTCAAAGGTGAGGTTCTGACCGACGCTGTCACTAACTGGAATCTTGAGCACGTCTCACCTCATCTCTGGGCCTCAGTTTCCTTATCTGTGAAGTGAAACGGTTGAACATCGAGGTCTGACCTCAGCTTTGACCTTCAAGGACTCGAGCACAAAATGCCTCTGTGGATGGAACGGGGTACTTACAGGCAGCTGGGAAGCAGTCTGAGGGACGCTGCTCTGCTCCAGCAATTCCCCGGGCTCCAGTGTATCTGTCGATGTCACCAAATCCAGTGCAGGGTGGATTTGCATTCTTGGTCCCTAAGCTCCTGGGATGACCTGTCATGCAAATGGTTAATTAGCACAAATAAGCAGATTGTGTTCAGACTTCTTCCTAGAGCAAGGGGAGGGGGCAGGGTCACCTTGGGTTATGGGAGGGCAGAATTCTCTGGAGGCCTTGGGGCCAGCCCTGCCTCCTCTCCTCCCCACCCCCCTACCCTCCAGTCCATTCTCTAACCCCCTGCAATGGGCAGATATTGAGACATCAACAGATACACTGGAGCCCGCGGAATTGCTGGAGTAGAGAAGGTCCCCCAGACTGCTTCCCAGCTGCCTTCAGACTGCTTCCAAACTCCCACCCCGCATCTGTCATCCCCAACCACCAAAACCCCATCACCCCCTACTTCCTCCTCCGTCTTCATCCCCACCCTCCCCCAGCAGCACTCCCCACCTGAAGCCAAAAGGTCTCAATCTAACCCATAATCAATCTCATTCCCTGTCTAAATTATTTAAGAGCGATCAACTTTGGCTGGAATCATATCCAACCTCTAGTCAGACACCCCTGGCTGGACTGCCCTACAAATGCCCATCGGGACCTCCTCAGGACCGCCTCCTGATAGCGGGACATACCTACCCACCTGGGCTAGGGGGACAACCTCACGCCTAAGCCCCTAAGACCGTGGTCGGCAAACTGCGGCTCTCGAGCCACATGCGGCTCTTTGGCCCCTTGAGTGTGGCTCTTCCACAAAATACCACGGCCTGGGCGAGTCTATTTTGAAGAAGTGGCGTGAGAAGAAGTTTAAGTTTAAAATATTTGGCTCTCAAAAGAAATTTTAATCCTTGTACTCTTGCTATTTGGCTCTGTTGACTAATGAGTTTGCCGACCACTGCCCTAAGAGGAGCTGCCCAATCCTGACACCAGCCCTGGCCTGCCCTGCCAGCTCCGAGGGCAGCAGCCTCCGGGGTTTGCAGCAGCCTGGTGGGTCTCAGAGCACCTCCCATGCCAGGCCCCCACCCCCATGCCAGGCCAATCCTAGAGGATCCAATCTCTGGTGCCTCCCAAGATCAGTAAACACTGTGGCCTCTCCTCACTGCGGCTGCCTGGCCAGGATTTCTGAATATCTCTCTCTCTCTCTCTCTCTCTCTCTCTCTCCTGTGCTCGCTCTCATACACACAGTGGCACGCACAAACACACACTGAAGCACATGCAAGCCTCCCACCTGGGACTAAGTTTGTGGGGAGAAGAAAACGAACGCTCCTAGGGAGCTTTCCCTGTGCCCATCTCATTTCATCCTCCTCCACCCAGAGTCCTGTTTACAGAGTCACTCCCACCCCCAAGTGAACCGCAGACCCAGGAGGCAGCCTGGCTCTGACACCGGCCCCTGAGCCCGCCGCCCCATCCCTCCACCTGTGTGCACAACTGGAGGCGCTGCTGCAGCTGGGGCTCAGGGCCAGACGTCCGGGACTGGGGTGCTGAGCCTCTGAGCCTAGTGCCGCCGCTGCCTTCAGGGGGTCCTGGGCACAACTCTTCTCCTCCCAAGGTCCCAAAGTCCTTTTCTGGGACGTGGGGATCATAATACCTCTCTTTTCTCTCCGTGGGATTGCACCAGATGGCCCTTAAAGGGCCCTCCCGATTTCCACGTCCAGGCTTCTCCAATACCGAGCTGGAGCCTCGGGCCACCCAAGGTTGCACACCTGCTCCATGAACCTGGCCAGGGCCTCCCGGATGACCTCTTGCCTTGCCTCCCCATTGGGGTGGGGTCAGAGGAGGCCATGCCAGGCAGGGCCCTCTCTTGTGTTGGCGCCGAGCACAACCTGCACGAGTGCTGACTTACAGCTTCGCCGGCTGCTGACATCAGCACCCAGCTGCTGTGGTGCGGAGGGAGGCCTCCCAGGGAAACAGGTTTGCTAAAGCTCAGCCAGGCAGGACCTCCCAGCAGGGCTGCTGGAGCAGGTTTGGTAAATACCCGGGTAGGCGCCTGTGGAAACAGGAGTACGTGATCCAAAGCAATGCTTCCTCCAGGCCACACTCCCCCCTCTCCAGCACCCCAAACCATGATAAAATTTCCCTCCCCTGCCTGGGACCTTCCAGAGCTACTCAGCCCTTCGTCCTAATCACCACCCTTCCTCTCACATCCCGTCTCCTGCACCGCCATCCCCCACCACCACCCTCACCATCCCTGTCTGCCATCTCCAACCATCAAAACCCCATCATCCCCCACCTTCCTCCCCCGTCTTCATCCCCACCCTCCCCCAGCAGCACTCCCCACCTGAGGCTGAAAGGTCTCAATCTAATCCATAATCGATCTCACTCCCTGTCTAAATATGCTCCCCCTCCCCCATCTAAATTATTTGCGAGCGATTGACTTTGGCTGGAATCATATCCACACCACAAATCCGGGACCCACCAACAGGTCCAGGAGGCGACAGCATGCTGTCTGCTCCTTAATCGGTGTCCCTTCCAACGGGGCCCATTCACATGGCCTCTGCAAACGCCCGGAGGGTGGACACTTCCCTTACTTAGTAACCACCTGCCCCAGGGTGGGCCGAGGGGCCCAGCTGGACACAGTGCCATCTCCAATCCCTCCGAGCTGGCACCAAGCAACGTACCTGCTTGTGTAAACACACATCCCAGGTGCTGAGGAACAATTAACTGTGATCACAGTGGATCAGCGCCCTGATCAATCTTACCTGTCTTAAGCTCAGATAAGCCTGGAGAGGAGTCGGTTTTTCTTTCATTTCTCCTCGCAGAGCCAGCTGGGGTGGATGCCGTTCCCACCCCAGGTAACAGAAGAGCTCGCCTGAGCCTTCATCCAGCCCCATGTGTTTGCAATTTGGCTAGAAATTATCGGGGGCTATTGAATTAATATTCAGCTGTGATGGGGTAAAAACAAAACAAAAATCTCACTTTGGGGCCCAAAGTCCGAGTTGGAATAAAAAAAAGGACTTGTGTTGGGATTCGGAATCTGCCATTTAATGGCCGTGCCTCAGTTTCCTCATATGTAAAATGGGGATGAGAATAGTTGCCTCATAGGCTTGGTTGGAGGGTTGAAAGGGTTAAGGACTGTTAAGGACCCTTTCCAGGCCCAGCTTGACCATAAGATTGGGCTGGATCTGAATAATCATTCTAGAACGATGCCGGAAGAAGAAGAAAAACTGCCCTCGTTATCTTGTCTGACCCATGTGATTTTAAGAGTTCTTTTTACATGGGTCATTTCCAAAATCAAAATTAAGTTTATTACTGACACTGCAGTTAAAGCAGAATAATAGGTTCTGATGATTCTTTTATGAAACCACTTATTTTTATGCTCAGACACTCTCCAGCTTTGATCTCTCTTTATTTTTATGGTATGATGGAGACAAGACATTGTATGACTGTGAGACTTGCCATGCCCTTTGGCCAGAGGCAACTTGAGTGTGAACTTCCTACTGTCACTGTCATGGTCATTAAGATCCCAATGTTTCTACGAACAGACGAACAGCCGTGTGCGGGCAGAGAAGGAAGCGGATGCCTCTCCCTGCCTCCCCGCCACCTCCCACCACACCAGGAGGGGCCAGCTGAGCCCTCGGAGGACAGACCACAGCTTTAGAGCAGTGGTTCTCAAAGAGTGGTCCACGGCCCAGCAGCGTGAGGATCACCTGGGAACTGGTCAGCCATGCAAAATTCCCCGGGCCCCAGCCCAGGGGCGCGGAGTCAGTCATTCTGATTTCTGCACTTGAGTGCACATCACTCGAGTTTGAGAACCACTGCACTGGAGAGCAGAAACCCTCAAGTACAGCATGCACGGACAGCGGAGCCGTTAAGGCACGTCCAGGTTCCAGGACGTCGTTTCAGTGTGGGAAAGAAAGCAGGGAGGACATCATTGGCAATGCCTGGGAGCCCACACCCTCAGCACCCCTCCTGGAAGCCTGTGGGAAGGATGGCCTGGAAAGACAGCAGGAATATTGGGAATTTCGGGCTGAGAGGGAGGTGGGGAGGGAGCAGCGTGTCTGGCAGCTGTTCAGGCTTCTCGCTGGCTGGGGTCTCAGCAGCCTCCCACAGTTGCCTTGGCCTCTGTGGCAGGAGCCTTCTCCTTCCCCGGGCTCACACTGAACTCGTTAGTGATGCTGGCATTCCCAGCTGTGGTTTGGCACCAAGGTCTAGCGACTTCCTAGAGCCAGCCCAGGGCCCTTGCTCTAATAGGGACCTCACCAGAGAGCTGAAATGGGGGTGCTCAGGCCTCGACTGCCTAAAGCCCCCAACCCACTGCCCTGCCCACCATCCTTCCTGAATGCCTGGAACTGTACCAGGCCTTAGAGCTACAGTGAAGGGGCACAAAAGCCATGATTCTCATCAAGCTGTAGGGGAAATGAATAACAAAGGCCACTCTTCCCCAAGTCCTGAACTGAGTCCCACATTGTACTGAGCTCTCTGTGAACACTATAGGACTGAATGAGACAGTCACCCGTGAAACAGACACCAAGCCAGGACAGGGAGCTGTGAGCACCAGGCGAGGGAGGTTGGCCAGGTATGCCAAGTTCAGAGAGGGAGATGGCTGAGAACAGGGGAGTCTGAAGTTTCCCAAAGGAGAGGAGGCCCAAGAATGTTGTCTTCTCTGTCTGTAACTCTCTTTGTCTCTGTCTCTGTCTCTGCCGCTCTACCTTCTCTTCTTCCCATAAACAGACCACTCTATAAATGAGTAAGATCTTATGACAGGCTGATCCTGTCATTAAAACCTGATTGGGCCCAGCCGGCATGGCTCAGTGGTTGAACATTGACCTATGAACCAGGAGGTTATGGTTCAATTCCCAGTCAGGGCACATGCCCAGCTTGCGAGCTCAGTCTCCAATGTGGGGCATGTAGGAGGCAGCCGATCAATGATTCTCTCTCATCACTGATGTGTGTTTTTTAATATATTTTTTATTGATTTCAGAGAAGAAGGGAGAGGGAGAGAGAGATAGAAACATCAATGATGAGAGAGAATGTTTGATCAGCTGCCTCTTGCACACCCCTTACTGGGGATTGAGCCTGCAACCCAGGCATGTGCTCTTGACTGGAATCAAACCTGGGACCCTTCAGTCCCCGGGGCTGACGCCTTAGCCACTGAGCCAAACCAGTTAGTACTCATCATTGATATCTCTCTCTCTCTCTCTCTCTCCCTCCCTCCCTCCCTCTCTGAAATCAGTAAAAATATATATACTTTTTAAAAAAAAAACCTGATTGGGACAATGCACAGAATGGATAAACAAATTGTGGTATATCCACACATTGGAATACTACTACTCAGCAAAAAAAGGACTGATACATGCTACAACATGGATGAATCTCAAAAGCATTAAGCTCAATGAGAGAAGCCAGACAGAAGCCGCTACATGATTCCGTCTATATGAAATTTCTGGGAAAAGGTAAGACTACATAGAGAGAAAGCAAGTAGATCAGCAATTGCTTGAGATTGGGAGCCAGAGTTGGGACGGGCTGCAAATGACACAGGAGAACTTTGTCAGTGACAGAAGTGTACCAAACCTGGATTGTGCTGATGGTGGTTGCACCACTATCTAAGTTTATTTAACTCATTAAATGTCTACTTAAAACGGGTGAATGGGATGGTATGTAGATTGGACCTTCATACAGAAGCACGACAATTAAGAAAAGATAGTTGATGGATGGATGGATGGACAGATGATTAGACATGTGAAAAAATGATAAAATGTTGATTACATGATTAGATCATGTGATTGTGTCGCATATGGGTGCTCACTGTACAATATTTTCAGCTTTTCTGTATGTTTGAAAGTTTTCCAATAGAATTTTGGGGGAATTTGTTAAAATCTGCACGTAAGAAAGTGATCAAAGGATATATAGTTTAGAAAGGTCATTTTGACCACCAAAATGGTAAAACGAAACCACTGACAGTGGTGTTGGTGAGGATGTGGAGAAACTGAAACTCTCCTGTATTGCTGCTGGGAGCAGAAATTGATACCACCCCTTCGGAAAACTGGCGGTGTCTACCCGTGACACATTTTCTCCTAGGTATATAACAGAAATGTTATACCACAGGCATAGATAGCAATGTTTACAGCAGATTATTCACCAGAGCCCTCACCTGGAAACAGCCGAATGATCATCAGTGGAATGAATTACACAGCAATGAGAATGAAGGAACCACTCCCACAGCATGTGCATCTCACAATGTTGAGCAAAAGAAATCAGACACAGTGGAGTTCATGTGATGTGATTCTACTCATATAATGTTCCAAAGTCAGGCAATACTAACTGTCAAGAACAGAAGACAGAAGAGTGCCTGCCTTTCATGCCGGTGGCAACTGGCGGGACATGGGGCAGGGGTTGTGGGAAGCTGGCATGCTCTATTTCTTTATCTGGATGATTAGTTCATGTAAAACTCATAAATTGCATGTAAAAAATTATCAAGCGATATACTTGTGATTTGTGCATGTTTCTGCATGTGTGTTTAGATTAGATAAAAATAAAGTTTATTAAACAATCAGAAATAAAAGGAAACTATGTGACCTTCCCTCAAGGACGCCCTCACCTTAAAGCTGACCCCTGAGGGGCTTCTGGAGAGGCAGGCAGAGTGCTTCCGCCTCTCTGAGCAGCCTGGGATGGTCTCCACACCAGATCTAGCACAGGCAAAGTCCTTGGCATTTGTCAGACTGGCAAGGTCATTGGAGAGAAAGAGGCGTCAGAGGCTTTGATGCCAGGCTAACCCAGAGAGCCCACGAAAGTCCTAGAAAGTTTGGCATGCCACCCTAAATCAGAGTGAATCATGAGGGAGCGTTCCAGCCTGGGCCTGTGTGAGATCAAGGTACGTGCAGCTGTGGGGGAGCAAGAAGAATCGGCGAGACGTCGCAGGCCTGCTCGCCCGCCCAGAGCCGCCACCTTCAAAGGAGCGACTGCCTCGCCATAACTGTCTAAAGGGCTTTAATAAAAATCTACTGAAATCAACTCAGTAGGAACTCCTTTTGCAAAGGAGCACTCGTGCGTTAGCTATGGCTTGTGTTGGTGAGGGTTCAGTGTTCAGATGACAGCTCTCTCAATGCAGGGTCCGTCTTTCTTCTTCTTGATAATCAACTCCAATTTCCCATGGAGAGAAGGGCGAGGAGCTGGCTGATCACGTTATCCATAGCGGGAGGTCTAATTCTAAGTACACCAGCCGGGCTTCCCCACTATCACAGCTAATTGTGTGCTGGCATTGTCTGTGTGCCTTCATATGTGTGATAAAATGTTTAAAATGGGATCTGAGCCCTGGCTGGTGTTGCCCAGTAGTTAGAGCGTCGTCCTGCCCACTGGAGAGTTGGGGGTTCGATTCCTGGTCAAGGGCACATACCTCGGTTGCAGATTTGATCCCTGGCCCCGGTCGGGGCATGTGCCAGAGGCAAACAATCAATGTGTTTCTCTCACATTGATGCTTCTCTCTCTCCCCCTCCTCCCTCCCTTCCACTCTCTCTAAAAGTCAATGGAAAAAATATCCTTCTTGGGTGAGGATTTAAAAAAGCGGGGGAGGGGATCCGAAATTGTAAATCCCTGGCTCAGATGAAATGGTGACAATAAGCACATTCTAAAGCAGGGGTGGGGAACCTTTTTTCTGCCAAGGGCCATTTGGATATCTCTAACATCATTTGCTTAATATAATGCACTTAATATAAATTTATGTTGCTATGAAAAAAGCTCCTCCTACATTTGTTGAATTCCGAGTCCCGTCTGCGGTTGCCTTGACCAAATGAATTCAAGGGCCTTATGCGGCCCGCGGGCCAGACATTCCCCATCCCTGTTCTAAAGTATGACCAGATTTAACCAACGGTCTTGTTGTGCTAACAGATCCAGAAAAAGCAGCCATGAACAATGTATAGACTTGTTATGAGCACCATAATGTTTAATAAAAAAAATGTGTAAAATGAATGAACTATGTATGGGCCCTGGCAGTCCGCTTTAGGAGACTCTTGCTGGCCACAGACCATTTAGCCCTCTTGGTGGGCTGGCTTCTCCCAGCGAATAGCCTGAGCGACCCAGGGAGGGAGGCGGGAAGGGGCTTAAAGGCCACGAGATCCCCTTAGAAGCTCCAGGCAGGTTCTGTGCCCAGCTGCAGTGAAGAAACGCCGCGTCCAAGGGAAACACAACTGTGTTGGCAAGGCTGCGGAGAAGCAGGCTCAAACACAGCTGGTGGCGGCACTACGGGGCCTACCTCCGCGGAGGACAACCTGGCAGTGTCTTTCGAAATTAAAAATGCACATGGCCTTTGACCCAGCAGCTCGACTCCCTGGCATTTTTCCTGCGGATACACTCCCCCAAGTACCAAGTGACGCGTGGACAAGGATATTCGTTTGCATCATTGTTTATAATAATAAAATCCTGGAAACTGCCCCACTCTCTCGGGGGGGTGGGGGGGGGAAGGTCTGGCAAAATTATCTTGGGAGGAGTGGCTAACATTTATTGAGTGCTTACTGCATACCAGGCAGTGTCCTAAGCCCTTGACAGGTATTATCTCATTTAATCCACCCGGAACGCTCTGGGGGAGGTGCCACTATTAATCCTGGTCCACAAATGAGGAGACTGAGTCACTGAGAGGTTAAGTGACTGGCTCGGCACCAAACCACTGGCTTGTAGTGGAGCAGGGATCGCAACTCCGGCATCGTGTCTCCAACGTCTCTGCGCTCGATCATTTCAAGGTACATTAGCTTCCAAATGAAAATTTGAATCACCTGGCCACTGGGAGACCCTGGAGCCCTAAAAAAAGGCAAGACGGCTCTGTGTGCCCAGGACAAATGGTTTCCAGATGCACTGAGGGAAAGCGGTCCCGTGCGGAGCAGCGTGTTGTACACGCTTCCGGCCGTCTTTGGAAGGATGCACCGGGGAGCCGGTAGCTCGGGAGCCACCGAGAAAGGGAACTAAGAAGTAGCTGGAGGGGAAAAATGAGACATTTCTGCTGGAAATTATATTTTAAATTTTTATTTTGCTTTGAAGTAATTTTAAACTTACAGAAAAGTTGCAAGAATAAGATAGAACTGCCTAGATCCCTTACCCAGATTCACTCATTGTTCCTGTGCTTGAAACTGTTTCCGCCATGGCCGTCTGGTACCTCGCTGAAATAAAAAGCAGCAAGTCTAAGTTAGACAAGTATTTTCTAATGCTCGGAGAGCATATGATGCTAGGTGTTGGAATCTCTCAGGAGGGAGTCGACCGCCGATCTTGAACGCTCATCCCCTGGGACAGACTCTTCCTCACCCAGCAGGGTGTGCCTGGGCCTAGGGTTTTGGAGAAGGGGCCTAAGGAAGCTTCCAGAACCATAGAGCTAAGGCCAGAAGCAGCCGAGTTTCAGGGGATGGGGCAGGACAGGGGCAGGGTTGACATAGGCCACAGGGCTGAGCCTCCCAGGAGGTTTTCTCCACGGGATGAGGATGAAACGGAGGTGTGCCAGGTGTCCAGGCCAGCCCTCCCAGTCCTTCCAAGTCCCTTGTTTGACCTGCCCAGGCCCTAGTGCTGCTGGTCTCGGTACCTGAGGTGGACGGAGGTCCCTTACCCCGT
This sequence comes from Cnephaeus nilssonii, assembly GCF_951640355.1. Lineage (NCBI taxonomy): Eukaryota > Metazoa > Chordata > Mammalia > Chiroptera > Vespertilionidae > Cnephaeus > Cnephaeus nilssonii. Next base: position 84,208,620 of record NC_137080.1, read on the forward strand.
GAGCCAGAGACGGGAAGGACGGGGGTAACTCACGGAGGGGGCGGGATGGGTTCCCTGCCACCTTTAAGGGCATTGCCTCCCCTGAGCACTTGTTACTTAATCCCAGTCTACAACGTGTCCCTTCCCAGCCCAGCCCCGGGGCTCTGCTGTCCTGTGCAACCTGCCCTGATTTCTCTAGTGCTTGAAAGGGTCATCCGTCTGTTTCGTGTGTATATCAGTCTTCCCTGCCCCCAGCTTCACCTGGGATCTTTGTGAGGACAAAGCTGTGTCTCCCTCAGACTGGGGCTCCCTGAGGACAGGGCTGTGTCCCCCCTCAGACGTGGGATCCTCAGTCAAGGACCTTGAAGAGCAGTAGATTCTCTGTCTCCCTCCTCCCACCATCTCTTTTGGTTCCACGGCCAAGGTTCTCTGCAGGCCCCCATTTCACACACCCCGAGTCTGGGTGCTATGCTCCCCGAGGCACTTTGCCGGACTGAAAGGGAGGCTGAGGGCCTGTGGCTGACACCAGGCAGCCGGCGGGCCATTGCATAACAGCGGCGGCTGCAGGTTTTTGATGACTCAGCACTGTGGCCTGCACAGGACTTCTCTGGGGCTGGAACCAGGACAGCGTTCCTCAGAATCAAGGGACAGGAGGCCAAGGAGCCCAGCTCACCTGGGGACCCCACACCATGGCCCTGACGGACTGGGAAAGGGACACACTTCTGGGCCTCTCCTGCCTGCCCAGGCCTGGCCTCTCCGAGCACGGGGTAGGGGCCCGGGCCTGGGTAGGGATTCCCGCCTGGTTTGGGACCGGGGAAGACACCTTACCACCGAGAGCCTATTGTTGAGGCTGAAGGCCCCTCTAGCTGGGTGGAGGCCCGGGAGGAGATGGGCTGAGGGCTAGTGAAGGGACCCCCAGGGACAGCCTGGGCCTGGGGGGCCCGGCTTGGCAGTTCATTTTCAAACCACTAGATGTCACTTCCATTTCAAAGGAACCTACTGGTTGGAATTTTCTCTACAGATCCCCCACCCCCAACTATTCCTTCTCCAAGTCTTAAAGACACACAGGCCACCGGAGAAACTCCACTTTCCCTTGAGGCCGAGACACGGGAAGCCTGGCCAGGAGTTGCTTCCAAGCCTGAGCTGAAGTTTCCAGAACCTCCATAACACCCCACCCTTGCAAGAAGGGGCAGAAGTCCCACCTTCCCATCCCCCACCCACCCTACAGGTTATAATGGGGATGGTATTTTCTGAAACCCAAAATGAAACACATGGTCAAACTGATGTGGGTGTACTTAGGGGAACAATACTTAAAACAAAAGATAATACCCCAAAGATCCTACTTGGGGCCAAGACATTTCGGGTTCCCCAGGGGCCATGCTGCCCGTCCCCCTGGCTTCAGACTGTCATCAGGAATTTCTGGTGAAGAGAGGTCTGAGGCGAGATTCCAGGGACTCTGCTTTTTTCCACCCACATCCCCAACATTGAGTCAACCTCTCTTGGTTGGCTGGTGCCAATTATTATGACTCCCAATGTGTTATTCTGCTGGAATCCCACAACAATCTTATGAAGTAAGTCTAATTTTAACCCCATTTTACAGATGAAGACACAGAGGTGTGGAGGAGTTAAGGAAGAAAGTTCTTCCTGAGTCTCTTGCTGCTCTCACCTCATCTCCCTTAGACCACACAGAGATGGAGCTTGAAGCTGGAGCTTGGAGGTTTTAGCCACAGCTCAGATGGCTGCGTAAAGACTCATGCTCCATAGTTCGTAATTAGTACGGGCTTTTTGGCAGACGTTTCTAAACTTGGTTGCGCATCAGAATCACCTGAGGAGCTTTGCAAACTCCTGGTACCCAGGCCATCTGCATATCAATTAATTCAGAATGTGGAGAAGCGGGGCTGGAGGGAGAGCTAGGCTTCGGTGTCCAGATGGTTCCAATCAGCAGCTACATTTGGGGATCACTACTTTAACCACTCTGCCCCCAGCCAACTCCCGGACCACTGAGGAGTTTCCTACAGGCCTGTCGGGTCAAGGAGTATAGGCTGTGGCACTATGAATGATTATTTAGCTCATCTACTAGTGTATATATATAAAAGCCTAAGTGACCGAACGACCATTCGACTGTTCGACTGTTCGACCGTATACACTCAACGCACAGGCATGGAAACATGGAACAGACTGATGAACCTCAGAGGGAAGGGCGGATTCGTGCACTGGTGGGGTCCCTCGGCCTGGCTGCGGGGATTGGGCCGAAACCAGCAGTCTGACATCTTCCAAGGAGTCCCAGACTGTGAGAGGGCACAGGCCAGGCCGAGGGACCCCACAGGTGCACGAATCCATGCACCAGGCCTCTAGTATTTCATACTAGGATAAGCAGTAACAAAGAGCTCTAACACTAAGCAGGCTTGTATTGTTACAGGCCTACCTCAGAGATATTGCAGGTTTGGTTCCAGACCACCGCAATAAATCAAGTCACGCAATAAAGCAATTCGTAATCTTTGCTGGTGGTTGGGTCTTGCATTCAATCTGTAAAAAATACAGTATCTGTGGAGCACCATAAAGCAACGCGCAATCCAAGAGGTGCCTGTGCTTTCCTCCAGAGGCAAGACTGAAGCTCAGAGAAGTAAGGCAACTCGCCCAGTCACCAGGCTCCTACGTTAACAGAACCAGGACTAAAACCCAAGTCTCTGGAGTTCTCAAACACATGCTCTGGCCTCTGAGACAAGGTCAGCATCTTCCAGTGCTGTTAGCTTAACCCAAAGAAAACAGTTCCCAGTCAGTATCTGACCCCTCGCCCTGGCCACTGACCCACAGCCAGTCATAACCATGACTGACCTTTATTTCGACCATAAGCTCGTTCCACCCTGCCCACAGCTTGACCTCTAACCCTGACCACCACTGACCCCTAAATGAGACCACAGACTGTCCCTAACACTGGCTACTGTCCCACACGCGTTTGGCGCTAGTCAGCAATGTGGAGACCTCCGGCAACCCAGTCACAACACCAGTAAAAATCTCTGTATTCCAAAAGGTCTCCCCTGCTCCTCTGTTACCTGGCAGGCTCAGTGTCAAGCTGCCCCAAGGCTAGAAACCTCCTGCCGATCCTCCAGCTTCCTGCCTTCTCTCCTCTCTGACCAAGGCTCACCCTTCCCCTGTCCGATCAAACACACTGTCTCACACACACACACACACACACACACACACACACACACACACACCCCTCCTCCCTGCTGTCCCGGGCTGGGACGCCTTCCCCCGCCCCACATCCATTCTCCAGGATCTCCGTGCGACCTTGCCTCCCCGGAAAGTCTAAAGGGCCCACGGGGTCCCCTGTTGCCCAGGCTCACTGACCCCTCCAGAAAGTGTCACCAGGTCCCCAAAGAGAGCCCACAGCCACCCAGCTGAAGCATCCTCCCCAGGTGAGGGAGGTCGGGGCCAGCACATCCAGGGGGTGAAGGTCAGATGGCAGGGACGCTCGCCTACACACACACTCGGATACGCACACATTCGCCGAGTGTGTTTATAGAGTTCTGAGCAACCGTAAACTTGGCTGCTCTGCCTGCCCCCAGGAGAGGGGAATCCATAAACACCTCCTGCTCCAGCCAGTTCCCCCAGCAAGGCCAGCCACCCCTCAGGACTTGGACACATCACCGTCCCGGGGAACTGGCTGTACTTATCTACTTTACTCATAAGGACGTCTCCTGTCCTCAACACGGGGAAGGCCCCTCCAGGATCCCGTTTGTGGTTTCCGGAGCCTTTGCCCAGCTGTTCAGGCCTGGGGTGCCTCACCTCTCTCTCCTCCCAGCCGCGCCACCCTGAAAGGCACGCTTAAGACTTCCACTGTTCTCTGCCACACAGAGTGAGAACTCTCCTGGAGGGGCTTCAGGACAAAAAAAAAAAGCATGTGTGACATCAGATGTCCTATTTCACCATCAGAGATCCCTTCCTGCCCTGGCTGGTGTGGCTCGGGTGGTTCGAGCACCCTCCCCTGCACTAGAAACCCATTCCGTTGGCGTGAGCATCGCTCTCCCCTCAGGAAGGGCGCCTGGGTATTTCTGTGGGTGTATGTGCCCATCAGATGCAGTGGGTACACAGACAGGACCTGGGCCGGAGCGTGCGTGCCGGCTCCAACTGTCACTACCCACCTCGGGGCGGGGGGGCGGAGGGGGTAGGCACAGCCTCTCTGAATGCACGGTGAGGCGGATGGGCCTGAGAATTCCTAGGGTCTCTCACCTCCAGCAGACTGATTTCTCCCTTAACTCAAGGTTTTTTATTGGGAAATCACACACTTGACCTTGCCACTTGGAAATGTCATCACAACTGTAAAGGGGAGAGAAATCCTACTGTGTCGGGCTGCAGAGGATGAAAGCGGGTCACCCGTAAGGGAGACCTTCCAGGCTGTGCGTGACAAGGCTCGGGGAGCGAAAGCAAAACCACAGAAGGTCGCTTCTGGGAAACTTCAAAATGCAAGCAAGATGCTCCTCCAAGGCTGAGTCAGACTTTGCTGGATGTTAGGGCCCTTTTCTTGTTAAAAGGAGAGAGTGGAACCTCTCCTCTGGGGGGAAGGGGTGGGGCCAGGCGTTGATGGAGTTCCCAGTGCTGATGCACTCACAGCCTCGTCCCCACCTCCTCCATTGCCACCCCTCCCACCCCCACCATTCCCCCTTAATTAAGGCTCAAACCGGAGCAGCCAATGAGGCTTGGAAAATCTGCCTGTTGTGTGAGGGGATTTTCCATAAATCTCCCTCATTCAGGCCGAGACAGCCCCGTGCCCTGTGGAGGGAGGGCTGCCCGGCTCCTGGAGACCCTCATTAGGAACAGGTGTTTTCTGGCTGGTTCCCGGCTCCTCCAGGCCCCTTGGCTGCATGGGCGGCGGGGGGTGGGGTGGGGGTGGGGGGTTGGAAATGGGGGAGAAAACCCATCCAGCCTCCCTGGAGCCATCTCCAAGGAAAATGAGCTCAGGCCCCTTCCGAGTGAGGACGTGGACTCTGGCCAACGGCATGACACTTTCGAGGTTTGTTTGGCATAAATGTGCTTGCCACCCATTCCTGCTGCCCCTCGTGAAACTTTAAAGACCTGCGCTGAGGCTTCTGGTAGCCACTAGCCACATGTGGCTATTTAATTTTAAATTAAGTTTAAATTAGGGTTTACGAATACAGTAACTCAGATGCCCAGTTTGAGTGCTCGGGTAGCCACATGTGGCTAGTGGCTACTGTCTTCAGCGGCGCAGGTCTAGCCATTTCCAGCACCTATTCTATTGGACAGCTCTGCGTAGCCTGTACTGGGCCAAGTAGCCTCCCAGGGTGCGGATAGACCCATTCAAGGCAGAAATTCCAAATTCGACAACAGGTACAGAGGTCTAGTGTTGACAACGGAGATGGTTCAAGGACTCAGGGAGACACAGTCCTCAAGGAGCTCCCAGCCCAAAGAGGGTTAAATAATTCCTTGGGCAGATCTTGTTTTCCCAGCAGGTGAGGAGGAAAGGGTCCAGCTGCGATTTAGCAGGCTCATTAGTAATGTCTTCTGGGGCCTGGCCCTCCCCAGGGGTAATTATTAACAGGTATGAGGGTGCGTGCAGCGCAGGCCTCATCCTCCCATTCAGCCCCTGGGCCAGCTGGGCATCCTCGGGACCCAGAGCTGAGGAACACCCCCTCCCATCCCCCCACTCTGAGCCAAGCCTTGGTTCACGTTTGATAAGATGAACCTCCGGTGTGGGGACAGGGGGCCGAGCAGGAAAGCTGCCCACCACCTCCTGATTAAACAACGGAAACTGTTCAGCACTGGGGTCCGTCCCTGCAGCCTCACAGGGGGGAGTTCTGATCCCCCCGAAACCTAGGCATGGTCTGCAGCCTTGTCAGCAGGAAATTTCCACATTTGCTGAGATTTCTGTTTGCCTTGCCCATTAGCTCACAAGCATGGATGGAAAGATGACTAAGGTCATTAGTGACTGGATGTAGCGGCGACACAGGGGTGGCAGGGGCTGGAGTGTGGCCGGAGAGGCTGTAAGTCAACCAGAAAGCCGGAGCACGCGGGGCCTGGGCGAGGCCGGGAAACCTCTGGCCCAAGGGGAGGGGGCCTAGGAACAGAGACAGCAAGTGATGGCCTGGACCTTGTTACCATGGAGACAGCTCCAAACCACGGGGCCTTCCACCAAAGAGGGCACAGGCCCTGGGTGAGTGGGTGGGCCCTAGAAGGGAAATGCCTGTTCTGCAGCCACAAATGACAACCTCTCCCCTTCCCAAGTCCAGCCCTCAAAGGGCCCAGGTTCACAGTGATATCGACAAGGCCCGGGGATGCCATCAGAGAGCCCAAACTGAATGTCTTGCTGGTGGGTGGAAAGGCTGGTGGGAGGAGCAGGTTATCTGAGCCATCTTCCTGAGACACATCCCAAGCAGGCCCCAGCCATCATGCACTTCAACAGGCTCCAGACTCTTCTGATCATGTGCCTCTATTCATAAAAAGTCTAAGCTGTGTGCCCAACGTTTGTATATGTATTTATTTATAATGTATATGTCCTGCCATACTAACAAATTATGTACATTATTTAAAAATATACACAAAAATAGACATTTTAATAGGATGGGGGGAAAATAAATACAAATAAGGTTTCGGTGCCCTCCCAAATATTGGTGGACAGTCTTGCCCGCCCCATTCTGGAGACCACTTAAAAACCATGGGTGACACATTTCTAACCAAGCTCATTCAATGAGCAAATCTTGTGTTTGCAAATTCAACACCAGCCAGTCCTCCCAGGTTCATGTGAAGATTAGTTGCTATCTCAAAATTAGTTTGAACTTGAGCTGACCCTTCTGCTGAGGTAGAGATGGTGGCAGAGCCGGCCACGTCAGCTGACTCAGGCTCAGAGGCTCCCCCACCGCACGTCCTGTCTTTGCGCATGTTCTCCCCCTCTCCGTGCAATGCCCTGCCTTTGTTCTCCGCCCTGACACCCCTCATCCTTCCAGGACCTCTGCTCTTCTCCAGGAGAGCGTTCCTGAATCTCAGGCTGGCCAAGCGTCCCACCTCTGAGCTCCCACAGTCCCGTACACATGCCTCCATTCTGGCATTGACCTCATTGCACTGAAATTATGTGTTTCGCCCTTGCTCCCTCGCGAGTGCCCCAGGGCAGAGGGTCACTACTCCTCTTGTATCCCCAGATCCCAGCATACGCAGACACCCACATACTCACCCATATCCTCTCAGCACTCTCCGCTTGGGCATTGTGAGCCCTCTGAGTGCAAGGCAGGGCAGGAGTGCTGGGGAGTTGGCACCGCCCCACCCCTTCCCCAGGATCCCTCACCAGTGACTACTGGGCGAGGGGGATAATGCCCCAGCAGCCTTGCCCCGTGGGTGGTAACTTCAGGCGAGTGGTCTCCACAGTCTCCCAGCATGACCCAGCCCCATTTTATGAGCTTCCTTCCTTTCCCTGCCTCATTCCCCCTCCCTGGCCAGTGCTTCATGGGATCGCTTCCCAAATCTGCTGCTAGGGTTAAAATCCTTATGTGAGGGGGGACCAACCAAAGACCATGACATACACTAGGTGCCTGGCAAATGGAGGCTTCAAAGAGGACACGCTCACTGGGCTGGAGCAGGAGCTGGAGGTTTCTGAGGGGCACTGAGCCGGCCACTGGGGATGGGCCGGTGGAACAGGCGGACCGCAGTGGAGAGAATTCCCAGGAGGAGGAAGGACAGGAACAAAGGTGGGGAGGCCGGAGAGAAGGCGGCCCATCTGCAGGGCAATGAGGAAGCGCTGAGTGTCACATCTTTTCCCTCTCCCAGGGGCTTTCCCTTCCCAGGACTGGTTCCCGGGTTCCTCTTTCCCGGAGCCCGGAGCCTTGGCAGCTGGACTTGGGGCTTGGCTTCTTGGGGGCGGGGCGTCTCTGGAAGTCCTCGCAGGGGCAGAGAAGCCCGCCCCCTGTCACCATCCTTTAGAGCGGTCCTCATTAAGAGCTTTCCCAAGACAGGCAAAGGGATTAGGCTGACTTCTGGGAAGGCCGATGCCTCCACCTGCCCCTCACCCCATGTCTGGAGAAGGGAGGGAGGGAGGGAGGCAGGAGGGAGCCAGGGATTCTCAGTTCCTCTGATGATCATTAGGTGCAATTAAAAGCAGGCAGGACGCACATCTGGGCATGCGGAGTGGGCCCTGCCAATCCTCTCATCCACCTGGCCTCCGGGGTCCTGCTTGGGCCGGCAGCCTCCAGCTGGTGGCGGCGGTGGCGGCAGCAGCAGCGACATCCATCCTGGGCACCCACACTCAGCCAGAGGGACATGTGGGTTTGTTCTAAGCCCCCACCCCTGAGGACTGAGCCCAGAGAGGGCTGGTCTGGGAGTCCAGATACCTCATGCCCAGCCCAGCTCTGCCACCTGCTAGTTGGGGGACCTTGGGTGAGTCCCTACCCTACCGGGGACTCAGTTTCCCCAGCTGTGCAATGAAGGAACTCACTACTGTCCCTTCAGCTCTGGTGTTTTATATTCCAAGTCTGAGCTGCTTTCTGCCCGAGATTCTCCAGCCTAGAGATTCTGGGGTGCTCACCCACAAATCTCAAACTAAGCTGCCCTGGGGTCCCAGCGAGGGTCGGGATGCTGTTGTAAAGACTGACACTTCCGAAGGAAGGAAGGAGCCAGGCGTTTGAACACTCAGGCAGCTTCCATGGAGGACAGGAGCCTACCCTGGCCTTCTCTCAGCTTCCCAGGCCTCAGCAAGGCCAGGCCCACATGTTCAGGGTCAGGTTGCCTCTGGCCACTGCCTGAGGAATGAGTCTCAGGAAAGAGTGATCACCTGGAGCAAGAACAGATTCACATGGAACAAATCATGACGTTAACCTTGTTTTCTCCTCCTATGGGGTCTCTGGTCCTCAGGGACACCGGGTACTGTGATTCCAGTGAGAGAAAAGGGCTTCGCCCCAATCTTGTGGTTCTTCCATCCACAGAGGACCAGCCTGGAAGAAAGGCATGGTCTTGGGTGGAGGTCATTAAACCTCAGGGAGCATCCCCCACTGACCTGGTCATGTCCCGGGAGAGCACTCTACACGGGTACCCCCAAGGCTCTACACTCACCTAGAGGCAAGGATAGCCCATGTGGCTTTCCCAGGCACCATCCGATTTGGAGATGACTTGGGTGGGTCCTGCTACAGTTAGAGTCTCTCAGCACTGGACCAGCTGTCCACAGGTTAAAGCAAATAAGACAGGAGCGTGGGCCCTGCCCCGACAGCTTGGCCCTGGAAAATCCTTCACAACAGAACACTGCATCTGTTGCAACCCAGCTTGTAAATAAAAGCACGTCCAAATTAGAACTACAGTAAGATAAAATTTTTCACCTATCAGATTGGCAAAAATCCAGAAAGTAATAATAATAAATTGATAGCATACTTTATTGGCCAGCTGCGGGGAAATTGTCACACTCATCCTTTGGGGGGGGTGGGGGGAAAATTTAATTGTTACAATCTGCAGGGAACAATTCGACAATAGGTATCAAAGTTATACATGCCTGCACCCTTTGGCCCACAATCCCAGGTCTAGGAATGATGCTGCAGATATACCTGTGAGATTATTCACTGCAGCATTCTTGGAAAAGCTCGAGATGGAATGAGAAGCAAACGTAATAGGTGAAAGTCAAGAGCTCTGGAGAGTCACAGGCCAGAAGGCATGGCTGTAATTAATCCTGTCCCAAGTCACCACTCTCACGCCCCAGGGCTATTTCTCGTACAAGTTAAAGCCCTCCATTCCTTCCACGCTTCCATAACCTCAGGAAAAGAGTGGAACCACATTGCCCCTGACCTGGTGAGGGTCAATCTGGGCCAAGGAGGAGAAAGTAGAGGCATTGGTCCGGGTAAGAGCAAACCACACGCAGTCTCCCTTCGTAGGAACAAAACCCTGTATTCTGGCCTGGACAGTTATATTCTAAGTCTGAGTGGTTAGAGCATTGGCCTGCTGACCAAAGGGTCGCAGGTTTGATTCCCAGTCAAGGGCATACACAAGTTCCCCACGCTGGAACTTGTGTATCTTTCAAGTCATGTTCTCTCTCTCTCTCTCCCCACCCACCTCCTCCCTCCCTTCCACTGTTTGAAAAATCAACGGGGAAAATCTCCTCCAGTGAGGACTTAAACAACAACACCCATCCTGTGTTCTGGTGGTCCCCGCACTGTTCCCATTGCAGGCGATGATTTGGTTTCAGCAGGCGCCGTCGCACTAAAGCATATGCCCTCTATTTGAAATGGATGGCTTGAATTGTTTTCTTTGTATTTAAGCTGCAAGTTGATTTTGGTGTTGTGTATACGCTGAAAATAAGACGTGTTTTATATCTAGTTGTATGCCTACATGTATCTAGGCAAACCTGACTATAGTTAATACTGGGGTCCCCCGAGGATCTTTTCCCCTTGAAAAGAGATCCTAGACACCATTTGTGACTGAAAAAAAAATCTATTTGGTGATGAGCTGATGGGGCCTTGCCTCCTCCCGTGATGATTGCAGCTGCCAAGGAGGGGGCTTCCTCACGGGGAAGCAGGTGGGGCAGGACCAAGGGCCCTCACCTGGCCGGCACCTTCCATGCATCTCTTCCCTCCTGGGCCTGGACAGGGGTGGGCAGCGGCAGCAGACCAGGGCAAACCACTGCCGAGGTCGGGCGTGGCCCCCGAGTCAATGGCAGCGCGTTCCTGAGATAGCGGTGCAATGGCCGGAATGCGAGGGGCCAGAGGCAGGGATGGACAGAGCCAGCCCAAGAGCTGAACAAATATTGACTCCGAGCAGGGCGGCCTCTTGAAAGCCCTCCACAGGATGCCTCTCGCTGTTCCCGTATCTCCAGCCACCCTCATGGCTGGGTGCCTCCGGCTCAGGGGAGGGGGGTTGCTGACTCTCCCTCTGGGCCCCAAGGCTGAAACCCAGGCCTGGATGTGGGTGACACCTGGCATAGGATGTGTGCCTCCCTGGAACCTTAAAATGCCCCCCTGGAGGCTCTTGTCCCAGCTCATTCATTCAAAATGAAACTGACTACAGACCCTCCCAATTCTTGATCATGACAATGACAAGTAACTTTGATGAAGAGCTTTCTGTGTGCCCGGCACTGCACTAAATGCTTTATATGTATTAACTCGTGAGTCTTCACAATAACCTTAGGAGATTTGTATTGTTTTTTATTCCCATTTTACAGATGCCGAAACTGAGGCACAGGGACAGTTAAGAATGCCAAATAGAGAAAAGTGTCTCCAAGATATTGTGTCATTCTGTGTGTGGGTGTAGAAGCATGGAGGTAGGAGGTCCTTAAGAAAGCTGGGTACCCACCTCCTTTTCCAAATGGGGAGACTGAGGCCCTGAGCGGGAATGACTTATGCAAGGTCTCTCTCGGCTGCAGAGCCAGTGTGCTGAGCCAAGGTGCTGCTGACTGGTGGGCATTCCTAGCAAGCTGACGCCTGACCCTTGGGGTAACCTGAGGTCTTGTCTCCCAAGGATTTCCAAACACTTTGTTTTCTCTTCTGCAGGCCTCATACTTTGGGCAAACACTCCCCAATGGATATCTTTCTCCTTTCCCACCTCACGCATCCTAATCCTGACATTCCCCCACTTCGCCCCCACAAATTCTTTCCCGTTTCCCGCCACTGGGCCCTCTTTCCTGTGGCTCCAGTTACTCTACCTGCCCAATGAGGGCATCGGACCGGATGCCTCTCAGATCTCCCTCTCTATCTCAGAAATGCAAGGAATCTGACTTGGTTTCTGTCCTCAGCAGGGTGACTGCTGTCACACCGGGCCCTGTCCGCCTCTGCAGGCAGCTGGAGTCTCCCCTGGGTTGCACGGCCAGGTTGGAGGAGGTCAAGAATGGAGATGGGAAGACAGGAAGGGTGGGGGAGCTCACAGAGGAGTATTCAAGAAGGGGTTCACTTCATCGCCACCCCAAGTCTCCCAAGCAGATGTCATCACTCCATCCCCATACTCTGTTCCAGCATCCAAGGCCTGGCCAGACCTTTAGGACCCGTGTGTCAGCGGAAGAAAAGGAAATGTGAGCTGGGATGGGGTGGGGGTGCACCACCCGAGGGGGGGGGTGGAGGGTCCCTGCAGTCCCTGGCCTCACAGCCTGGCCTCCCCTCAAGGATGCTGAGGCTGGAGATGGGCCCCTCTAGTTCTGCCAAGGGCAGCACCCTCTGCTCAGAAGGAAACGCAGCCTGCGTGCGCCCTGGCCTGCCTCACCCCGCTCGCCCTTGCCTCCCCAGGTCATGACCTCTGAGAACACTCAGGACCCATCCTTCTGCCTGTCTCCAGATCAGACTCACTGAACGCACTCCCCTCAGCTCTCCGTGTCCACATGCTGCTTGGGCAAAGGGCGGCCCCCAAAGGCTCACACAGACAGCACCTTGGCCCACCCTCCGCCCAGCCCAGCCCAGGCCTCAGCTGAGTGGGGGCCACAGAGTCTGAGGGAGAGGGGCTCTCAGGAGGCACCCCCTGCCCTCAGGACATGCATAGCTGGCTCTGGGAGAGACTGGAGGCAAGGAAGGACACACAGACACCGCTGGAGACCAGGGACAAGCACTAAGGGGAAGCAAATCAAGTGTTGACATACTGAGCAGGCTGGGAACTGGAGAGGTTTCCTGGGATGAGAAGGGGGAGCCAGGCCCAGGGCAGAAGTAGGTGCTTCAGAAGCCAGAGGAATCCCTCCATTCCTTTCACCTGGTCCACAGGGGTGGGGCCTGGGGACTCCCTGGGGGCAGGGCTGTCTCCCCTGAGACTGGGGCTCCCTAAGGACAGGGCTGTCTCCCCTGAGACTGGGGCTCCCTGAGGACAGGGCTGTGTCCCCCTGAGACTGGGGCTTCCTGAGGACAGGGCCATGTCTCCCCTCAGACTGGGGCTCCCTAAGGACAGGGCTGTCTCCCCTCAGACTGGGGCTCCCTGAGGACAGGGCTGTCTCCCCTGAGACTGGGGGTCCCTGAGGACAGGCTGTGTCCCCCTCAGACCGGGGCTCCCTGAGGACAGGGCTGTGTCCCCTCAGACTGGGGCTCCCTGAGGACAGGGCTGTGTCCCCTCAGACTGGGGCTCCCTGAGGACAGGGCTGTCTCCCCTGAGACTGGTGCTTCATCATCAGACTGGAAGTTTTTGGAACAGGGAGAGACTAGGAGTTAAGGATAGAAGTTAAAGAAAACCACTTCCAAACCAGGGCCAGAAAGAATTCTTTTTCTTCTTTATGTCATTTAAATTGATTCTCTTTATGGAAAATAAAGCCCACGCACACTCTGGATTAGGAACCGTTTCAGCGTGGCCATCAAGCTCATCTACGCTGAGAAGCACTTCTTCATCTAAGCGGGGGGAGAGGGGAATGCACAGTTGAAATGTCATCTCACTGGTTTTCAGACTTAGACACTGTGTCCAGATGGTCCTACTATCAAGGTAGTACACAAGGATACACCTTGAGAATGCTCCCCCTCTCCTTCCTCCCACCCCCTCGGCCATATGCAGTCATTGACACCGGCTGCTGGTGTTTGTTTATGCAAATACAAGTCAACATTCTTGCTTTCCTCTCCCCAGAGGGAATTCCCAGCAGCTAGAACTAGTCCCAGCACCAGCCCAGGTGTGTACAGCACCTGTGGCACTCACCTCTGTGACTAACAGCCCTCTCCTGGATGGGGGCCAACCTGCGGCCCTGTGGCTGGGAGGAAGGAGGCAGGCTACGGAATGGCCCAGCGTACAGCCAGGGTGCCTTAAGGGCGTATTGGTTTGGGGTTTCTTTTAAAGAAGAAATGATGTGGCCTCAGTCTGTTCCCTCTGGGGCTGAGCTGGGCTGTTGGCAGGAGGATTAGGAGAGAAGAGCTCTCACAGCGAAGAGGGTGGGTGGGTGGTGAGGAGGAGGCTGAGAAGTGGAGTGAGACCCCTGCAAATGGAGAGGCAAGTGGCACTGCCGAGGTCTGCAGGCTCTGAGACTCTGCCAGCGAGGCGTCCTGGTCCTGGGAAGAGACGTCAAGCCCGTGTTTCCCGGGCAGCTCGGGCCCCAACAGCCTCAGCGGCCAGGTTTAAAGCCCTATCTAAGGTACACAGCATTATCTCCATTTCTCCCACCCCCACCCCCACCCGGGGGAGCCCAGGCCTCCCAGAGGGCCCGGCTCCCACCGCCTTGTTAATGTTTACCGTAGCTGAAAACAGTGGGCACACATGGCATGGGCCACCTGCCCACCCAGAAACCCAGCCGGGGCATGGGAACACCACACTCAACAGATGCCCCCACCCCCGCCCCAAGGGTCCCATGAGCCCCTGCCACAGCCAGGCAGGCACCAGGATGCCGCAGACTGCTGGGGTCAAGTCCTGCACACCCGGTAGCAGCCCTGGCCCCTTCGGCACAGGGAGGAGCAGTGAGACGGGTAACGGAGACCCCGCTGCCCAGCACACAGTTGAGCATGGGAAGTCATGTAAGTGATCTCAGTAAATTCTCATATGTCAATTACCTGCTGAAATGATACTATTTTTATGTATTAGGCTAGGTAAATATATATGTATGTGCAATACATCATTTAAAATTTCGCCTGTTCATTTTGCTTTTTAAGGTGCTATTTAGTAGGAAATTTTAAAATGCACACGTGGCTCACAGGATAGTTCCGCTGGACATGCCGATGGGAAGGCTGTATCTTTTTCCTCCTGCCGGACCCAAGATTCAGTCACACCACCCCCTCCAGCCCCTGGAGCTGTCCGACCTCCTGCCCTCAGAGCGGGTCCTCTGAGGACAGGAGCCAGGTCTCTACTCTCTCCTAATTTTGCCCAATTGCCCAGACATTTGGGAGGGGACAGAGGTGGCAATGTGGACGCCGGTCATCCATGCCCTGTGGCCGCCGTACGAACCTCCTCCACGCTGACCGGTGGTCAGATTAGACGTCGCCTGTTTCATTCCGGTGGTCTCAAGAAGAGGCATCCTTCCTCTGAGACGTGAGATGCGGGCATTCAGCAAGTTGTGGAACACACCTGGGTCAGGAATGGCGTAGAATGCGCACACATGACAAAACTGGAGGGAGGAAAAGTCATGACCCAAAGCCTGTCAGCTTCCACACACTCCGCCTCATTCCATCGTTTTTAGACGCACAGACCCTTCCCAGGAGAGTTTCTACTGGCCTGGGGGACCCCCAAGCCCACTCTGCCAAGCTGGACATTCCAGTCCCTTATTCATTTCCCGGGAAACCTTGTCTCCAGGTCCTTTCCCTGTGCAGACACACTGTGCCCCAGCCACCTCCGTCAGATGCCTTGAGCTGCTGACTGCCCCGCAGGTCAGTCACCTCCCTCGTTCTGCGTAAGATATGCCCATTAACCCAGCCTGTAATTACCTTGTTCTTCGAATCACTACGAGTCATTGCTGACACACCGGGAGTTGTGAGCAAGCCTCCAAGTCTTTTGCACTACGGCCCTCTGCCCCTCCCACAGCAGGCGTTTGGGTGCCAATGTAGAGCCTGGCCAATGCCATCCTGTACCACTGTCTCCCTCCAGGCCACCTGCATGGCCCCTCTGGGCCCTGATTCTCTGACTGGTGGTTCCCTTTTCCTGCCAGTGGGGTCAGCATATTGTCTAGGCCCCCCTCCCAGTCCCAGCTTGGTGGGTTGGATTTCACCCCCACTACTCCCGCATAGTGCTCTGGTCATTCCTTCGGTCAAGTCTCGGTCCTCACCCCAGCTGGCCTCTGAGTACCACCCAGCACAGTTGGTCACTCCTCTTACCTAAGCCTTTGTTCACTTGATTTTCAAGCCATCACTCTCCTCCGGTTTTCCTCCTACCCCTGGCCACCCCTCAGTCTCCGCCACTGGTTCTTCCTAGCTCCCCGGCTCTGTAACATTCGAATGCCCCTGGCCAGTCCTTCATTCACTCCCTTGGTGATCTCATCCAGATGATAGGCTTTCAATGTTCAAAATTTACATCTCCAGCCCAGACCTCTCCTCTGAATCCCAGACTCACATGTCCATTGTGCACTCTCATCTCCACCTGGATGTCTAATGAGCATCTCAAACTTAGCATTCCAAACTTGACCTCTGGTCTCCCCACTCCCAGCCACAGGCTGCACCGTCTCAGGGCCCACGGTCCTGTCAACTCCATCCTTCCGGCTGCTCAGACAAAAAACCTTGCGCTCACTTAACTGCTCTCTTTCTCTCACATCCCAGGTCCAATTTGTCAGCAAATCCTGTTGGCTCGATCTTCAAAACATATCAGAATCAGTTTCTCTGTCACTTCCGATCTGGTTCAAGCCACTATCATTTCTCGCTTGGAATTTTGCAAGAGCCTCATGACTTTTTCCCTTGCTCTTGGGATTACTACAGTTGCCCTGCTCTGCCCTCACTACCCCAGCCCCCACACTCCTCCGTCTTTTCTCAACACAGGAGCCAGAATCATGCTATTAAAACCTAATTTAGATCGCAACCCTCCTCTGCACAGACCCTCCAAGGGTTCCCACCTCACTCAGAAGAAAGTCTGAAAGGCTCACAGGGCCCCTCGGATCCACGTGATCCAGTTCCATTTCCCTCTCTGCCCCATTTCCTCCCCTCTCCCCTTCACTCACTCGTTCTCTGTGCCCCAACCTTCTGACCTCCTTGCCGCTCCTCCAATGTCCCAAGTGTGCTACAAGACTCCCGGGCTTTGCAACTGCCATCCCTTTCCAGTTGGCCTCATGGTCCTCCCTCCCTCCCTCAGGTCTCTGCTCAAATGTCACCTTCTCAGTGAGGCCTTCCCTAACCACCCCATTTGGAATCACAACCCCCATCCGTTCCGACTTAATTTTTCTTCGTAACACTTTTTGTCTTTCTAACATACTATGTATTTTCATACTTATTTTGTTATTGTCCATCTCCTACCACTAGAATACACGATCCTGGAGGACAGTGATTTTTGTCTGTGTTGTGCACAGCTGTATCCTAGCTCCTAAAACAGCACCAGGCACGTGGTAGATGTTCAATCGATATTTGTTGAATGAGCAAGACAGGGCTAATGACAGAGCCCTGGCCCATGGCATCCATTGGAAACTACGCTCTTCTAGACCAGTATGGATTCATTAAAACAATTCTCTTGGAGTTTAGCGTTCTAATATCCTCCATAATTTACTTATTTATTCTGGTTTCATTTGTTATCTGCCTCCTCCTATAAAACCTAGCTCCACAAAGGAATTTTAGTTGTTGTTCTGTTTTGTTTTTGGGTTATCCCAGTGTCTAGAGGAATGCCTAGCAAACAGGAGGCACTCCATGAATGTTTGTTACATGAATGGATGACCATTTACCCAGCAACCGAGCCATAAAAACCACTTCAGGACCCCAGCTATATTTCTCCACCTTGACCATGAAAGTACCTGAGAGGCTTTATCAAGAACTTTGTCAAATTCCCACACTTCCCGTAATTTCTGTATCTGCCAGTCTCCAATCCTCCGCAGAGTCAAAGATCCATTAGTCAGAAATCTTATTGAGAGAAATGCATGTTAAAACTAGGGTTTTCTTCTATCTGATCACCCAGCACCAGTAAGACCTGAAAGTTACAAAACATGCTGTTAGCACAAATATAGGAAACAGACATTAAAGATTAGAACAAAAAATGGGCACAACTTCTAAGACATTTGATGGTAGCTATCAAAATTAAGCATGCATATATTCTTTGGCTCAACAAGTCTACCTCTGAGTATCCTATAGAAACTCATATATTTCACATATATCAAACATGCAGGAAGAAATATGTATGCAAGATTATTCATGATGGAAATGTTGCTAAGAGAGGGCTGGAGACAGTGTGGGGCTGATTGGATAAATGGCGGGGCAGCTGTACCACTGTGCTCCCAGGACGTTAAAGAGTGAGGCAGCTCCATGAGCCCTGTTGTGTAAAAATTTCCAATATGTATTGTTAGAGGAAAAGAAAGTTAGATTTTTAAAAAGGCAAGTGAGTCTGGCTGGTGTGGCTCAGTAGTTTAGCATCAACCTATGAACCAGGAGGTCACAGTTCGATTCCTGGTCAGGGTACATGCCTAGGTTTCGAGCTCGATTCCCCAGTAGGGGGCATGCAGAAGGCAGCTGATCAATGATTTTCTCTTATCATTGATGTTTCTATCTTTCTCTCCCTCTCCCTTCCTCTCTGAAATCAATAAAAAATATATATTTTTTAAAAGCAAGTGAAATATGCTTCAAATTGCCTTTTTTTGAAGGGTAGGTAGGTAGGTAGGCATGTAGGTAGGTAGACAGATAGATTATGTGAATAAACAATGGTAACACTGGTTGCCTTTGAGGAGAGAAACTGAGAGGCTAGGGGTCAGGGGTGAGAGGGAGACTTTTCACTGTATAACCTTTAGTCCTTTGGAATTTTATTCCATGGGTGTTTCTTATCTATTTCTCAATGTTCTTGCTTTTCACTGTCCTGACACACTAGTCATGGTGAGCCCATACTGGCTCCTGGTGACCCCTCTTCCTTCTATTCCTTTCACAATCTGCAAAGATCCTGGCCAGGACAGCCCTCCTTTTGAAACTCAGAACCACATTTTTCCTTTACTAGGGCCCCATGCCCCAAGCTTCCTCGGAGGGGACCCAGTGGACCGGACAGTCTTATTCACAAGCTTCCTTTGGGGAGCGGCCCCTGCAGACGCCAGGAGCAGCTGGTGGGAAGGAGCTCATCCTGCCTCCAGCCCCCCTCCCCCCACTCCCTTACCCGCTTCTCTTTCCCACTGTGGCCTCCTCTGGGTGTGAAGGCCAGTCTCCACTTCTCCGGAAAGGGCAGCAATACAGCCCCAGGGCGCCACCCTTTCTCCACCAGGGCAATGCCATCAGGCCCATCACAGCCTCTCCCCCCTCGGTCTCCACAGGCTCTGACCCTGCCTAAACAAGCTTGGGTTGCCTCTAGCATCTTTCAAAAGGTGCTGCCTATTTTTGTCTTCCAGACACCATCTCTACAGGCCTTAGCCCTGTCTCCTACTTGCCCTTCCCTTCTCTGTCCAATCCTTCTTAAAACAGCCATCTGGCACAGAGCTCCCATGCCGCCCACTCATTTCCTTGGCCACCTCCCCTCTTTCCTCATCACAGGGACACAGACTACCCTGTGTGTGATTGCACCGTCTAATGTACAATTGGGGAGCTTCCCAGCCCTCTTGAGACATCTTTGCCTCCCAGAGACTCGTGCCATGGAATCCTGTCTCTCTTGCCGCTGAAATATTCGCCGGCTGGCTTTGGACAGGCCCTCCGCAGCTCTCTGCTGGATGGTTGAAAGAACCCCCTTGCTCCAGTCGGAGCTTCTTCCAGCCTCTCCCATTCATTCTCTGCTCCAGCACTGAGCGGTCTTTCTAAAATGCAGTCAGCCAGGCCCCTCCACTGCTGGACGTTATTCAAGACCCTTCAGGATACAACCCAAGGTTGTGGGATGCCTTGCAAAGCCCATCACAGTCCGGTTTCTTGTCACCTCTCCACCTGCACCACCCACCTCTCCCTCGCCCCCTAACTTCATCCTTTAACTAAATATTTAATCGTGCTCACTTCCCTGGGCACAGGATCGTATTTAACACCTCTGCTGCTGCTCCTGCTTTTCCTTCTACCTATCATGACCTTCCAACTCTTTTTGATAGGGGTGTTCATGACCATCTCAGGAGTCAACTTTTTGAGGAAACCTTCCCTGACACCCCCTGCCCCCCCCCCCGCCCACCCCCTCCCCCACCCCAGGTAGGGCTAACTCTGCTCCTCTGATTTCTCTTTGCATCCTGGGCCTAATCTAGCTCTTACCACACATGGCATTCTACCTAACAGCGTTTCTCCCCACTCCTTCCTCATTGCCACCTGAACCCCATCTTTTGAGGTGGTAATGTATCCAGGCCCAGAGGGTAAATCAAGGTTCACCTGCTCCCAAGGTTCACCTGACCCTCACCTTCCCGCCTCCCTTGCAGCTTTCTCTTTCATTTCTGGCCAATGAGGCACGAGAGATCATTTCCTGAGGAGGCTTCTGGGAGACAGAAGATAAAAATACAGCCCCATTTTCTTCTTGGCCCTTTTCTTTTCTGCCTTGGGTATAATTGTAGGGAGTACCATAAGCCACCAACTTGCAACCGTGAGGCAACCAGCATGTGGACCAAAAGTTAACATCTTGAGCATGGCAGAGCAGCAGGATGTTTAAAAGCTTGGGTTTTCAGTAACATCGTTGAGTCCTTTCACCAACCTGGAGCCACCTGACTCCAGACTTTCTGCTGTGTGAAATTGATAAGCATCATCATTGCTCAAGCCACTGTCCATTGGGTAGTCTGTTACTGGAGGCCAAATGCATTCTACACTGACAGAGCGTATTGCATGAAAATGTTCTTGTTGGAGTTTGTCTCCATGACTAGATGGTATGCTCCCCGAGGGCAGGAATGCTGTCCAGTTCCTCCTGGTGTTTGCAGACCTAGCACAGTGACTCGGTTAGTGATGGTTAACTGCACTGCACCAGCTTCCCTCCCCCAGCTATTGCGAATAAGGGGGCAGGTCCACTTTTATCCCTGGTTCCCACTATCACTGCCATCCTGCCAATCCACTCTGCCAACCAATCCTCCTTCCTCCATCCACTTCCCTCAGCCCTCTGAGAGATGGCATGGTCCCCAACACCAGAAGAGAACTAGTCAGATGCCCAGCAAGTCCTCACAGATGAGGACCCCATCTGCTGTGTGCCACCCTGAGCCAGGTGAACACTGTGCATCAAGAAAGTACCAACCCTGCCCGGGCCGGTGTGGCTCAGTTAGATGGAGCATCGTCCTGTGCACCTGAAGGTCAATTCCTGGTCGGGGCACATGCCTAGGTTGTGGGTTCAATCCCCGGTTGGGGGAGGCAACCGATTCATGTATCTCTCTCACATCAATGTTTCTCTCTCTCTCTCTCTCTCTCTCTCTCTCTCTCTCTCTCTCTCTCTCTCTCTCTCTTTCTCCTTTCTGAGAGAGAAAGAGAGAGGGGGAGAGAGAGGGAGAGAGAGAAGCACCATCCCTGTGCTCCTGCTGCCTCCATGTCGGGAAGGCAGGACACCCACCCTATTAGCCCCAACTACACAGTTACTCCTTCTGGGCAGCGTCTGGACCCAGATTCCTACTGCCACGGGAATCTCGCCTTTACTCTCTTTAGAGTAAAGGCAGGAACGTGACCTTCAGGATGGATCCCAGCCTAGCCAAGTGCAGACACTTAACAAAGAGGGCACCACGCCGGCCACTCCCAACCACACTGCCTTTCCCCATCCAGCTCATTTTTAATAGACCCAAAGTATACCGTTTAAAGGTCGTCAATGCTGAATACTTAAACCACAGACAGCATTTCATATTGATTCCCAGGGGCGCCAAATATGTGTGCTAAATACCAAACATGGAATTCATCTTCTGGTAAAAAGTAACAGAAAGTGTCACCAGCTCCCCCCTCGCCCACATTCTCATCCGGTGACCGACCTGGCCTAGGGCCTCATCCGATAACCCTCACTGCCTCGGCGAAGCCGTGAGGCCCGCAGCCCAGTGCCCACCATGTGGAGGGTGCAGCCAGCCCCAGGGCTCTGCCCCTTTCTGTTCCCGCCAGCAAACCACATGTGTCCCAAGAACCATTGTGTTTGTCCCCAAACCTGTTTGCCAGTTTCACTTTTTGTAATCATGTGATTTAATTAACCATAGCACAAAACAATGGAATATGACTGAAAAGAAAGGGTTTTTCTTAAAAATCCAAGTTGAATGCTTTGGAAGAGTTTGGTAATAGAAACTTCTGGGGAGAATTGCCATTCAGTTAGATGTTAAAGAGACAGACTGGTGCTGGCAGGCCAGGCTGTGGCGGGGGGGGGGGGGGGGGTGTGGGGGGGAGGCAGAACAAGGGGGGCACGGAAGGATAAATCTAAAAATCTGGAAGACTCCTGTCCTTGCTTGGTTCTTAAAAGATAGAACTTCTTGCTCCACTTGATATAAACCAAAACTAGAACCCAAAGAAGACAGAGTGTCACGGGGTGGTTTATGCAAGAAAGACCGTTCAGGGCTCAGGAGGGCCTGTGCCAGGGGAAAAGCCTCAGCCACTCCTCAAAAGGCAGGCACACGTTAGCACATCCACACCCAGGGGTCTCTATTGAAGGGAATGTTTACAGTGTGTAGGCCTCATTATTTTTTTTTTAATTTCTTTATTGATTAAGGTATCACATATTTGTCCTCATGCCCCCATTCCCATCCCACACCCCTCCCCACACATGCTCCCACCCCCCTGTTGTCCCCAACCGCTGGTTAGGCGCATATGCATGCACACAAGTCCTTTGGTTGATCTCTCCCCTTTACCCCCACCCTCCCCTACCCTCCCTCTGAGGCCCGACAGTCTGATCCATGCCTCCTTGTTTCTGGGTCTGTTCTTGATCATCAGTCTATGTTGTTCATTATTTCCAGTAGATGAGTGAGATCATGTGCTATTAGAAATACACTTATAAGAAGCGAAAATGAGACAAGCAATAATGGTTATGGTGACAGGAAATGAATCAGTGTGTAGTGAGTTTCTTTCTGGGCCAACAGTTCTTTTGAGACCCAATTACAATGTCCACCAGTTCCTTATGTGTACATGTCAGTACTGACATTACAGTTCTGGATGGTGGAGAAATGGTGGTAATGCAGGTCCGACTCTCTCTGGTTTGGTCCTGGGCAACCTGCAGTGATGGACAGCTGCTAACTGCTAGTATGGGAAGACCAAGTCAGCGTCTTCCATCTCTGGACTGCTTCTCTTCTGTCTTCGTGGCTGGAGTAGTCCTGTCGATTCCTCTCTGTTGCTGGAATCCACATGGTCTCGGAGTTGTTTTCTGAAAATATACAAACATATTCTCGACCAAAAGTTAATAAAGGAATATTTTCTATAAATTTGACTTGGGATCCTATTTCATTTTTTGCCCAAATGATTTTCCTCAGGCTTGTTTTGACACCTTGTGTGTTTTTCATGGGTGTCTTGCTTTTAGCCTTACAATTAATTTTCTAAAGTATTAATTTTCCAGAAGTAATTTACTTACAGGTTATTTTTCCTTACATGATATTCTTCTACTATACCCTCCTTTTTTGATTTAAATGTTAGGAGGCTTTTGAAAATTTTATAATGTAGTCTTGATGGCTTTTACATTTTAATTTTTTGCTCTATAGTATTACTGTTTTAGGTTCATTACATAGTGCACAATTTTATCATGAGATGAAGTACCAATAAAAATTTTAGTTAACACTTTAGGAACACTTTTTGTCCAGTACAATTAATTTTTCTAGAATATTCGCTTGTTTCAACTAGCCAATTTAAATTTGCTTGAAAACTTGACTACTATTTTGCTGTCAGATTTGTTGCTCTAACAACGATGTTATTTTACCCTGTATATATTAGTTGAAGGGATTATTTGCCTTCTTGAGTAGGTCCTGAGCATTCCTGGTGGTAGGCTGGATTTAGATATCGTAAACCCACTTCCCCACACCATGGGTATAAGACAACTCAAACAATTCTTGTTGGAGTAAGAGGGCAGCTGTTGTCGGCCAAGTCTCTGTCGGTCACCTGGGTCCTGATCTGAGCTGGGCATGGGAAGCACGAAGCAGCCATGGGGGCAGGAGACCTCCCTCAGAAGGGGCTAGGATTCAGGCCCCTGCAATGTTGGGAGGGGTGAGGGTCTGTGCCCCACCTCTGTTGATCCCCAAATTCTCTCCTGATGGCCCCTCTGCGACTGTGCCTGTCTTAGGTTGTTCCTTCCTTGAGGAATCTTACCCGTCTCTGGCTAACCAGCCATCCTCCGGGGCCAAGCAGGGTGACGTGAGGTTCAGTTTTGTCTCCTTGGTAGCCTATGCCCCCGTGGCCTCCATGCCCAGCACTTGCCTTGGGATCCCCTCGCCTGCTGGCGGGGCCCCAGCACTGATCACATATCTTGTGGAACCCGGGCTTCTTCTCCAGGGAGGGCTCAGTTTGCCCCACTGGGTGAGAGACAGATCCATGGCACCAGTCATCACGAGACTTCAACCTCGACATGAACAGAGAGCTCATGCAACAGCCTCATTATTTTATGATCCCCGTTCTACCCAGCCAACTACAAGCCTTGATGGTATTAGATGGGAGGGCATCGCTGCACCCGGTGTAAGCCCCACCGCAGAGGTCTCATCACCCTGAGCCTATGTTTGCTCGTGGACCGTGAAGATTAATGGGGAGAGTGATGTGGTTAGCAAAGCCCGCAGCACACAGTAAGCACTCCATTCAGCCAGCCAATTCAGCCAGCCAGGAGACTGAGAAGCACTCTACCTTCTCTCTCCCCCTCGCCGCCCACTCCATCGATCCAGCCTATTAGTGCAACCTGCCACGTCTGCTGCTGAAACCTCCTGAGCCTGTCCTGGGATTCAGATTCCCTCAGCCACCACCACCCCCCGCCCCCCGGGCCAGAGTCACCACCATCGGAACCACCAGGGGAACCTGGTGCCAGTCCCTGGCGGCTGGCACCAGGTTCCCCTGCCTAGTCCTGCAGCTTTCACTCTGCGCCCACCCCAGAGGCCAGCACCGAGAGGGATGTTTTAAAGCCACAGACCTGATCATGTCATTTCTTTGCTTGAAACTCTTTAAACAACTTTTCAAACTCCTTCAAATGGCCAAGAAAGCCCTGCACACTGCCTGCACACACACACACACACACACACACACACACACACACACACACACACAAAAGAGCACATCAGCTGCACCAGCCACCTGTCAGCTCCTCAGAATGCGCTCTGACCTTCCCTGCCTCAGGACCTTTGTACATACTGTGCCTACCATCTAAAACAGTCCCTACCCCTCCTTGACCTGGTTAATGCCTCCTCATCCTCCGGGCCGCTTTTTAAATGCCATTTTCTTAGGAATGCGTTCCCTTCCACTTATACTATATATATATTGCACCTTCTACATACCAGGCACTATTCTAGGTGCTGGAAAGACAACAGTGAACAAGACAGACAAAATCCCTGCCCTCTTAAAGATTATATTCTAGTGGGTAAAAAAAATAATAATAAACTATTAAATAAATCTTATATTCTGATGGTGGTAATAAGGGCATCTGATCAAAATGATTCATTTTATTATTAGAAGATACAAACATTAGAAAAAAACTGACAGTTTTAATTGTTTAAGAAAATTAAGATTCAACAATATATCAAAGGCATTTATTTTGATACATATCTATCTAATAAAAGAGTAATATGCAAATTAACCATCACTCCAAAATAAAAATGGTGGCGCCCATAGCCACAAGATGGCAGTGCCCAGTCCTCTCAGCCCCGCCAGAGTCCCCCAGTCTCAGGGAGGGGTGCCACTGAGAGCCTACAGAGTAAGCAGCCTGGTGGAATGCTGCCCAGAGGCCCTCCTGACCCTTTATAAAAAATAAAAACAAATTCACTCCCCACGGCGCGATCCCCCTCCCAGTGGTGGCAGCCTGGGGTCTCAACCACTGAGTCACACCAGTCAGGCAGATATGGAGGAATCTCAAATGTTTCTTTTTAAATATATATATATTTTATTGATTGTTTTTACAGAGAGGAAGGGAAAGGGATAGAGAGATAGAAACATCTATGACAGAGAAACATCGATCAGCTGCCTCCTGCACACTCCCTACTGGGTATGTGCCCCCAACCAAGGTACATGCCTTTGACCGGAATCGAACCTGAGACCCTTGAGTCTGCAGGCCGATGCTCCATCCACCTAGCCAAACCAGTTAGGGCTGTCCAATATGTTAAAGAAAAAACCCTATCTAATAAAGAGGGAATATGCAGGGGAGGGCATTTGGGAGTGACCGGGTTGTCAGGGGAGGGCAGTTGGGGATGATCGGGCTGGCAGGGGAGCAGGTGGGCATCGATCAGGCTGGCAGGAGAGTGGTTAGGGGGTGATCAGGCTGGCAGGCAGAAGCAGTTAGGGGCAATCAATCAGGCAGGCAGGCGAGCAGTTGGGAGCCAGCAGTCCTGGATTGTGAAAGGAATGTCTGACTGTCTGTTTATGGGATCGAGCCTAAACAGGCAGTTGGACATCCCCTGAGGGTTCCCAGATTGGAGAGGGTGCAGGTTTGGCTGAGGGACACACACACACACACACCCCACTGTGCACGAATTTCGTGCACTGGGCCTCTAGTCAAATATATAATAGAAAGTATGATATATACATGTATATGCATATAGTCATGTAACAATGACGGTTAAAATTTAGTTCTACTATGTTGTTTCTGTTTGTATAATTTTGAAAGTGTGACTCTGGCATGTTTGTCCAGTCAAGAAATAGTCATTCAGATGATAATCAACAGCTAGGGTGGCAACAGGAGGCCCTAAATCCTGCCCCCACCCCGCCACACACACTTTTAACAGCTACCCAGCCACCTGACCCCTAACAGAGGCTGAGGTCAAATTAAAATAGAGATAAAGGTACCTTGTAATTTTGTGGTCATTCTCTACTCTGACCTTTACTCAGCCCCGAGGCCCAGCTTCACACTCAGTGCCCACCTATCACCAACACATCCACCACTCACCGCATGCGGACACACATGAGCACACACACGACCCCCACTTCATGTAATGCCCATCCTCACATCCCTGAATTCACTCACAAACCCCACACTCCGACACATGCATGGAGATGCAGAACAGCTGCTGGGCTTCTCAGAAGATGGGAACATCTGAGGTGTGGTCCCAGACTCCCCACCCCTCCACACCCGCACGTACTCAGTTCCCATGCCTGCCCTCTCTCCTCGCCGCTGCCTGAATGGTGGTGTGACTCATTGCTCTTAGGTCCAGAGCCAGCCATGCAGGGCAAAGTGGTACCCCAGCCCCAGCCCCAAGCCAGCCTCCAAGCCTTCCCACCATTCACGGGCACCTGACTTGTCTAACTCACTACCCAGGAGCATCTGAGGGCAGGTCAAAGTCTTCTGACAATGGCCTCTTAAGTGGGGCAGGGCAAGTCACAGGATCTGAGGTGACGTCAGAGGACTGCAGACATCAGGAATCCAGGGGGGTTGACCCCTGGACAGAGAGCACAGCTGACTGCCCAGGTCCATGTTGGCATGGCACTGCTGGGACACAGCTGGCCGTGGCAGCAGTGTCCAATGAATGGAGGGCAGTGGGGCAGCCCTCAGGGGAGCCTGCCCATTGCCACTGCGTCCAGGGAAGAATCAGGGATGTCCCTCCACCCTCACTCCAGGGCATGGCTCCTGGGTTCCTCGGGGTGCCAAGGAGATAATCAAGAGTCACATCAGAGAGGCTCTGGGAGACAAGGCCAGCGCTGTTCCAGAATGCTTAAGGGTTTTCTCTTCTCTCTGATCCCCTGGTTCCAAGAGAGAACCGGGCAGCCAGCAAGCTGTAAGGGGAACAGGCACAGCTTGATCCAGGCCCCTCGGTGGCAGGAGAACAGCCCTGAGACTCCATGACTCTGTGGTTTGAGGCAGGGAGACACAGAGGAGAAAGAAAAGGAAGAGTGGCAGCCCTCGCCCAGCTCCTACCCTCCTCAAGTGCCACCCCAGCCCACCCAGCCCCTGTCCCAGCCCAGCCCTGGCCCTTTATGAAGAGCCAAGAACCAGCAGTTGACCTTCCTAGAGGCCCTTAGCTGGGAGGGGGCTGGGGGGGAAGGGGGAACAAGACCCAACTGTGCAGCAGGATGATAGAGAACAGGACTAAAAGTGTCAGAAAGCTGCAGCAGGAAACACTAGGGACAGAGTCAGGAAGGACTGCCCGGTTGACAAAAGACAATTTAATTCAATGAACAAATGTCAACTAAGCGCCAACTCCGATGTAGGTGCTGGGGCCACAAAGGAGCAGGGAATGTGTTCTCTGCCCTCAGAGAGCTGAGACGATAATGAAGTCATCACAGCCAGCACCTGAATGATGTTTATTATATGCTAAGCCCTGTCTCAGGGTTTAATGAGCCCTTTGATATTCATAACCAACCCTCTAAGCTAGATGCCATTATTACTCCCATTTCACCGATGGCAAAGAAACTAAGGCATAGAAAGGTTAAGCAGCTTGCCCAAGGCCACACAGCCAAGAGAGGATTTGAACTGGGCACTCTGGTTCCTTGCCATCTTACTCTCCCCAACCTTTATGGCAGTGGCAGGCTGTCTCCGATCCATTCACCATGGCTGGGAGCTCCTCATCTCTCCCTCCACCCCACCCCCAGCTGGAATCATCTGCTATCCACTGAGGTTGTCTTCACCCATTCACCAAACACACACTACGCACCTGCTGAGTGCAGACCTCAGCCGGGCCAGGGCCTGGCTTCCAGGGAGCTCCCTCTGTCTGGCGGGTGAGGCCAGCCGGGTAAACAGGCCATCAATGCTTGGACACAGGTCAAGAGGCACCAAAGGTACGTGACACTGGAACCCAGGTGAAAGGGCCACAGTGACAGCACCAAGAACTATGGGCATTCATGAACGTTTTAAACCCTTTGTGCACCCTCTGTTCTTCGACAGATGATTGGATAAAGATGTGGAACATATGCAATGGAATACTGCTCAGCCATAAGAAAAGATGAAATACTGTCATTTGTGACAACATGGATGGATCTTGAGAATATCACGCTAAGAGAAATAAACCAGATGGAAAAAGTCAAGGACTATATGATTTCACTCATGTGGGATATAAAACAAAAAGCAACAAACAAGCAAAGAAAAACTTACAGACACAGATAACAGTATGGTGATTAACAGAGGGAAATGGGGAGGCAGGAGAGGGGAAATGGGGCTTAATAGATGGTGATGAAAGGAGACTAGACTTTTGGTAGTGAACACACAATGTAATATAGAGATGATGTATTATAGAATTGTATACTTGAAGCCAATATAATCCTATTAATCAATGTCACTCCAATAATATTAATGAAATTTTTTAAATAGTAAGGATTTTTTTAAAAGACTCTATCAACAGAGTTAAAAGGCAACCCACTAAATAAAAATGATATTTATGTCATATATCTGATAAGGGATTAATATCTAGAATATATAAAGAACTCCTAAAACTCAACAATTTAAAAAAAAAAAAAAGCTCTAGCCGGTTTGGCTCAGTGGATAGAGCTTCTGCCCGCAGACTGAAGGGTCCCAGGTTTGATTCTGGTCTAGGGCAGGTACCTTGGTTGCAGGCTCAATCCCCAGCCCTGGTCAGGGTTCATGCAGGAGGCAACCAATCAATGTGTCTCTCTCACATCAATGTTTCTCTCTGTCTCTCCCCATCCCTTCCACTCTCTCTAAAACTCAATGAAAAAATATCCTCGGGAGAGGATTAAAAATGGGCAAAGGACTTGAATAGATATTTCTCCAAGGAAGATACACAAATGGCCAATAAGCACATGAAATGGTGCTCAACATCACTAATCATTAGGGAAATGCAAATCAAAATTACTCAAAGATACCACCTCACACCTATTACAAATGCTGCTATAAAAAAAAAACAACACAGAGAAAATCACAAGTGTTGACAAGGAGATGGAGAAATTGGAACCCTTGTGCACTGTTGATAGGAATGTAAAATGGTGCAGCCGCTCTGGAAAACAGTAAGACAATTCTTCAAAAATTAAAAACAGAACTACCATATGATCCAGCAAGTCTACTTCTGGGTATGTAGCCCAAAGAATTCACAGCAGGGTCTTGAAGAGAGACCTGTGCACTCATATTCATAGTACGTCATTCACAATAGCTAGCTAAAAGGAGGAAGCAACCCAAGAGTCCATTGACAAATGAAAGGATAAGCAAACTGTGATACATCCATACAATGGAATATCATTCAGCCATTAAAAGGAAGGAGAGTCTGCCCTGGCCAGGTAATTCAGTTTGTTAGAGGGTGGTCCTGATGCGCCAGGGTTTCGGGTTCAGTCCCTGGTCAGGGCATATACAAGAATCAACCAATGGGGAGCAGGCTGGAAGAGTTTTATGGGAGGGAAAGGAGGACCCATTTAATATTTTCAACAATAAAGGTTTAAAAAAATTAAAACAAATAAAATCCAGGACCTCCCCCCCCCCAAAAAAAGAATCAATCAATGCATAAATGAGTGGAACAACAAATCGACATCCATCTCTCTCTCTCAAAATCAATAAATAAGTTTTTAAAAGGAAGGAAATTCTGCAATATACTACAATGTACATGCACCTTGAAGACATTGCGCTGAGTGAAATAAGCCAGTCACAAAATGACAAATACTGCAAAATTCCACTTATGAGAGGTATTTAGAGTAGAGACAAAGTAGAAGGGTGGTTGTCAAGGGCTGTGGTGGAGAGGGAGGAGTAATGAAGAGTGGTTTAATTGGTACTGAGTTTCAACTGGACAAGATAAAAGGTTCTGGGGATGGATGGTGATGACAGTTATGTAAGACTATGAATGTACTTTATACCACTGCATTGTATACTTTAAAGTGGTGAAGATCGTAAATTTTATGTAACGTGTATTTTACCACAATAAACAAAAGTTAAGTAAAAGAACCAGGGACAAAGTGTAACTCCAAAGCCAGCCAGGCTGAGGTGGGACCGGTTCATTGGGGCAGGGACAGGGCAGAGGCAGCCGAGAAAGTAGCCGCAGGAAGAGCTGAGTGTGGGTCCTGGATGTGTGGCTTCCTGGCTTGAGGGCTCTGTCTCCTCATCTGTCCAGTGGGATTAATAAAATCTGCTCTGCCGATCCCATAGGAAACCGTGTGTGCAAAGGACTTGGGGAAGGATAAACCGCGAGCATGTGGTACTTGAGACAGATGATAACAGCTGAAAGCCACAGACAGGAATCTGGTGAAAGGACTTAAACCCCTGAGTAAAGAAAGGTGTTCATGAGAGCTCTGTGAATCGAGAGCAGGAAGGGAGGGTGAGCTTGACATAAAATCTTCCCAGAAGTAGGGCTGACTCGTTCCACAGCTCTGGTGCCTGAATCATCTTGTCCATCCATCCCTCTACCTCCTCCTGGCAGGTCCTACTCAGCAAGCCCCCCGAGCCCCTCCTCCTGTCCCCTGGGCTGCAGGAAGGCCACCGGCACTTGCAGCCACAGAGCCCAAGATGGTGACAGAGGAATCCAGCCTGGCTGTGCTCAGGATGACTGGATTCTCATGGGGTGGGGGAGAGGAAAAGAAGAGGCTGGGTGGCCGAAACCGGTTTGGCTCAGTGGATAGAGCGTCGGCCTGTGGACTCAAAGGTCCCGGGTTCGCATCAAACAGTCTGTCAAATTACAGCAGGAAGGTTAGGGAGAGGTGGGGAAGATAAGAGATCACCAAAGGACTTGTATGCATGCATATAAACATAACCAATGGACGCAAAACTCTGGGGGGTGAGGGCATATATGGGAGTGGGTGTGGGGGGGGGGCAATGGTAAGATATGTACATATATAATACCTTAATAAAAAAATTGGGGGAAAAAAAAATAGGTCCCGGGTTCGATTCCAGTCTAGGGCATGTACCTTGGTTGCGGGCACATCCCCAGTAGGGGGTGTGCAAGAGGCAGCTGATCGATGTTTCTCTATCATCAATGTTTCTAACTCTCTATCCCTCTCTCTTCCTCTCTGTAAAAAATCAATAAAATATATTTTTTAAAAAAAAGAAGAAGAAGAAGCTGGGTGGATAAATCTCAGAGGTCTCTGGAGGCCTGGCTGAGCCAGTCTGCAGGGGAAATAGCAGGGTTACAGCCCATCACCCACAATAGATAGACCGGGGCGGGGGGGTGGGGGGGTGGAGTCCCGCTCTGCCCCTTGCTCTGTGTAGGATGGTGAGTGGTTGCATAAGCTCTCGGGGCTTCCTTTTCCACGCTGGTAAAAATGGAGGTGAAATCTGTACCCTTCTCCAGGGCTTTTGTAAGGAGCACAAGTGAATCTATGTACTGTGCCCAGGGCCCAACAAAAAGTGGCTCTTGTTATCATTATTATTACTTATTACTCTGCTCCACAAGGCTGGGGAGGGGGATGGAACAGAGATGGAGAAGAGAAGGACTGGAGGTGTTGGGTGACGCGAAGGCGCCTTCCAAGTCTGTGGGACATGAGTGTGTCAGGGGCTTGAGGGAACGGCCCCAGGGGCTAGCCTAACCAAGCTGTGACCTCCTGAGGTCCCCAGACATGCCCCTCCCTCTCATTTGGCTAGGAGACCCTCTCCCCTCCCCCATAGACACCTCTACTGTGGGAGTCCTAACCTAAGCCTGGCATGTGTGGGTTTTTTTTTGTCTCCCAAACTGCTCTCCTGTTAGAGCTGGGGGCAGCACCCTGGACTTTACCCTCCCTTTTAGGCTCACAAGTTCCCTGGGCTGTTTGCCCTTAAAGACACTGGTCCCTCCTCATGGCCCGAGGCCAGGCAGAAGAGGATGCAGCCCCTGAGAGGAGAGATTCAAGGGAGCTACTGTCCTCCTCAGGTCTCTTTCCAGTCCCATCCTGGCCACCCCTCTGTCACCAACTCCCACCCATCCTCACACACACTGACATCTGGGTCTATGGGCAACCCAACAGGCAATCATTAATCCCAGGAGGAGGCACTGGCCCTTTAAGGCTGCCCTGGGAAGAGATGACAAAATCACCCCATTGGACTTTGTACCCTTAAGCTACTGGGGAAAACAAGGCCTGGGAGCTGTGTGGGAGACTGCCCAGGCAGGTCCATGGGTTGCAAGTCCAGCCCAGACAGCCTTCTTCCCGCTCTCTGCCTCTGATAGGCTTGCCCTGCCCGTAAATAATGGGCTCTGCTGTGCACACAGGTCTCCAGGAGTCACAGTCTCTCACACGAGCATCCTTCTGCCCCAGCATCCTTCTGCACCAACGGCGACGCTTCTTTCAGACCCCACCTCCTCCCAGCAGGTGTCTTAGCCTGGGCCATCCTCTCAGTGCCATCTGTCATTGTGCAATAAGGGGAACCCTGGTAAGGACATCCCTCCGTGCCCAGCACCCTGCCCAGAGTTACTGCAGGGCCTCGGGAGGGTCTCTGCCCTTCTCTGAGCCTAGCATGCCTGCCTGCTGGTGATGGGCCCTGTCATTGCCCTGTGGCTCTGCAGCCCTTGGTGCTGATGATGGACCACAGGAGGTCACAGGCAGGTCTTGGGCTAACAGAGATGGGCAAAGCTCTCTTAAAGGGCTTCCACCAATGAATGGCTGTGTAAGAATCTTTCCAGGGTCTCAGGTGCCAGCTCCTTGGGGAAGCATTCGCTGACGTCCCAACATTTGGCTCCAGCGCTGAGGACTTCTCTGGTAAATATCCCGCCTCCCTCAATCGTCTGCACCTCCTTGAGGCCAGGAACCTCTTCCTCCCACCCCGTCTTCCTCTTTCTCTTTCCCTTCTCTTCACTTGCCTTGGCCCAGACTGGCTGGTGGGAGAACCTTAGGGACCCTGCTGGGCAGCACCAGGGAAGCCCCTAAATGCCTCAGCCAACAGCCGGGTTCTGGGCCCACTCTGCCACTCACAGGCTGTGTGGCCTTGGGCAAGTCACCAAACCTCGCCGACTCTGAGAAACAGGGCATGCACAGTGCCTGGCACGCCCAAGGCCTGGGCAAACAGCTTTTGACTGAATAAATGAATGAATGTTGATGGTTTTAAAGTATCAGCGGTGTACACGGGTCTGAGTGATGATGTGCGGGTTGGGCCAGGACAGACCCAAGCTCTTTCACCAAAAAACAGAAATAATCTGGTTTTCCCGGCCCCTCTTCGGCCCAGATCCCACAGGCCAGTGAGTTGGTGAGTATCGATTAAGGGCCTGCTGTGTGCACGGCATTTGTGGTGGGTGTCAGAGGGCCACAGGGGAGAATTAGAGGGCATGGTCTCTGACTTTGCAGAGTTCACTGTGATTGAACATACCCATCTGAAATAACCTGAGAGCAACAGCAAGGAGAAATCAGGAGAGGACTGACAGACCAAACATAGGAATGGCAGAGTGATAAGAACAGGTAGAGGATATCCTAGGGGGTGCCCTAAAAGAGGTTAAGTTCTGAACTATAGTTCCATTCGCCCATTTAACCATCCATTGAAACAGACATTGTTAATGCCAGGCCCTGAGAATACACGGGTAAATAAATACAGTCCTCCCCTTGGGCAGCTTACAGTCTCACTGGGAAGCCAGCATCTAAACTCAGGTGACGAGGGGCGGGGGATGGGGATGGGGGGGCTAGAAGGGGTCAATGGGGTAAAAAGGGAACATATGTAATACTTTCAACAATAAATATTTTTATTTTTTTTAATTCAAATTCTTTATTGTTGAAAGTATTACATAAGTCTCCTTTGACCTCTCCCCAGCCACCCCCACCCCCGAGCACATGCCCACCCTTAAAGATTATTTTTAAAGAAACTGGGGGAAAAAATTTCTAAATAAACCTTTCCATACACTTACAAACAAATAAAAATAAAAAAAACTCAGGTGACCATGCAGTCTGAGATGTGACCTAATAGACGTATGGACCATGTACCAAAAACTGGAGGAGTTGGGACTCTCTTGGGAGTGTCAATATTGAAGTCCCCACCAAAATCTGCCCAGCGGATCTGAGCTTCTAAGGGAGCAGGAGGCTCAGGTAATGAAAAGGAACCTTATAAGGCCACAGGTACTGGCAGGTAAACAAGGTTAATGAGGGCCTGTTATTTCTCCACGTTCTTGGTGACCTCACCTTTGACCAACAATTTCCTGGCACTGGTTCAGGCTGTCAAGGGGGAGGGGGTGGGGGCAGAAGGGGAGGAAGAGGAGGGTAAATAGCAGGTGAGGCCAAAGGTGGCCCTGGAAGGCATGGGGCACATTCCAAAAAGTCTCTCCAGCCAGAGGCCTGAAGCAGGGCCCAAAGTCCGATAGAGAGCACACACCTGCATTCCAGTCATCCGAGGAGGCTGTAAATACCTGAGAACCCACCAGAAGGGATGCTGTCGGCTACCTGGGAATGCCTCCCCTCTCCCCCTCCACAGCCCAGCTAGAGCTCCCCAAACGCCCCCTTCTCCAGGAGGCCTCCTGGATTTGCTGGAAGGAGCTGCGGGTTTCCACCTGGGCATGACCTCTGCCTCCACCACCTCGTCCTCTGCTCCCTTCTCTTCGCTTGCCTCGGCGCAGACTGGCGGCGGGAGAACCCTAGGGGCCTCCCTGTGTGAGACGCTGCTGGGCAGTACAAGGGAAGCCCTGAAATGTCTCAGCCAGCAGTCAAGTTTGGGGCACACTCGGCCACTTACCTCGAGCAAGTCAGCAAACCTCATCACCGTGGCTTTATCACCCAAAAGGGGGAGGAGACGTTTTCACGGGGCTTTTGGAAAGAGTAACTGAGATCGTGTGCGTGACACAACATTAGGCATTATTATTTAGAACACTCGGTGCTGGATGTTACGAGAGGTCACCCCAACTTCTAGTTTTACTGACAAGGAAACCCTCCCTCATCTTCTCAGTTCAGCTTGGTGTTCTAAATCTGGGTCCCTAAACTTTAAGGGGCCTTGGAGAAAGCAATGACAGCAAGGACTTTCTCTCCCCAAAATACATTCACCAGCATACCCCCAAGACTGTGCGGGCAATTTCAGGGGGTCCGTTAGCCCCAGGCAGGGAACACTTGCCGCATGACAGCAGAAAAGGAGACAGGGGCTGTCACAGTTCTCAGCGCGTGGCCCCAGTCTCAGGGGAGCAGAGCAGGACAAGGGGCAAACCCCGAACTTGGAAGAGCAAACCTTGCCCAAAGGGTTCCCCAAAGCCAATCTTTAAGGCGCTGAAAAGAAAGCCCCCTCCAAACTGCTCACCACCCTCTCCCTTGCCCCCACCCATTTCCTCTCAACCCACTAAACCCCCTGGCCTCGTTCATTCCACTCTGGTCCTTGAAAGTCAAACCCAATCTTAGAGACCATCTGTACATTCCTCTTACCAGATGAGGAATACAAACCACAAAAGGCCTATGTACTTGCTTGAAGTCATAGATAATCAGCACAGGAGCCAGGTTGCATGAACCAGCTCAGCCCCGGGTCCTCATGTGTGTTCTGTGTCCTCTGACGGGGGTGGGCTGCCAAGAATGGATGAGCTGTCACTTCATTGACCAAGCAAGCTTAAAATCCTTGGAATGAGGGTACAAACAGGTTATCAAGCTCCTGGTTGTGTAAGAGAGGTTGCAAAATCTCTAGAAGCTCAGCAAAGGCCGAGTTGTAGCATTCATTCATTCATTTATTCATTCAACAGATTTGTATTGAACCCTAAGCTTTAGACATGGGCATGTAGTGGTAAATCACCCAGTGGAATCTGAGAGGGAAAGACAATAAACAAGGAAATAAATGAAGCTAGTTTAGCTAGAGATAAATACCATAAAGAAAATAAATAGGGTGGCCGAAACCGGTTTGGCTCAGTGGATGGAGCGTCAGCCTGTGGACTGAAGGGTCCCAGGTTCGATTCCGGTCAGGGGCATGTGCCTTGGTTGCGGGCACATCCCCAGTGGGGGGTGTGCAGGAGGCAGCTGATCGGTGTTTCTCTCTCATCGATGTTTCTAGCTCTCTGTCCCTCTCCCTTCCTCTCTGTGAAAAATCAGTGAAATATAAAAAAAAAAAGGAAAAAAGAAAAAAGAAAATAAATAGGGTGATATTTGAACAGCTTGGTGATATAACTGTGGAGGAGGGGGTACTCAAGGAAGGCTTCCCGGAGGAGGTGACATTTTAGCTGAGTCCCAAAAGGTACATAGGAGGCATCCACGCAAAGTCAGAATGTTCCGGAAGGAGGAAACATCGGGGCAGAGTCCCTAAGACATACATAAAGATGATATGTTCAGGAGCGAACAGATCAGTGTGTGCAGGGGGTGAGAGAAGCTCTCGAGGAGGTGGAAGAGGTGGTCAGGGGGCAGGTGAGGAGGACGTGCTTTATGCTGCGTGCGACGAGGGTTTGAGCAGAGGCAGCATGATCCTTGCACATTATGCATGACGTCATTGCGTCAAAGCTCATCCCGGCTGCTGAGTGGGGTAAGATTGGAGGGGCTGGAGGGGAGCAAGACAGTCACAGAGGCCAGGCCAGTGGGTGGGGAGAGGGGAGCAAGGGATGAAATATTTTTGAAGTTGAACAGGCCCGGGAGTTGCCGATAGATTTGGGGGGCGGGCGGGGGGGATCAAGCCCAAGTGCTGATCCAATACAAATGGCAGGCTTTGGGCCGCACCAGGGGGTGGTACCACTTGCAGGTACAGGAAAGGAACAAGTTACAGGGGAAGCCGAGGGTTCCAAGTTGTGTATCAGGAAAAATTCTCAGTGTCCTTTGCCCACAAAAGCTGTCCCACATGAATGTGCGATATAAACGTGTCCCTATCACAACAGAAGATAGAGCCTTTGGAAGAATCCAAAGGAGGTTGTGACACAGGGTGTGGAGAGCAGAGGCCAGGCTCTGAAAGGGGCCAAAATGGCCAGCAGTGTCTCAATCATGAGTAGAATTTCAAAACTGCTTTCCTTCTTGGGCTCAGGCACACCATGCGGCAGGCCTCGCCCCCGGGGAAAGGCAAGAGCGTCTGGACAGGCCGCGCTCACGCCCGGTCTTGGCGGTTCTTTAACTCTTCTTGATCACTCTCTCGTTCCATCTCCATGTTTTCCCGACAGCCATCACTGATTTTGGCATGGTTCTTTTTTAAAAGTCAAGAGTTTCTTTTTATTGGAAAAAGTGTCAGCTTGAACCACATACAAAAGCCACTCTGGGTGCCACATCCCGAGGGAAAGGAGCCTCCCGGTCACAGCGCGACACTGACCGCCTCCTCTGGGCCTAAACCGGAGGGAAACCCGGCACATTCCCCTCTCGGGGTTCCCGTTGGGTAACCCAGCCTTGTCCTTCCACTCTGTTCTGGGAGGCACCTCTGGACCCCAAACCCAGCCCTTGGGGCCTTGACCCACTCCTGCCTCTCTCTCGGGCTCAGGCCCACTCCTGCCCCTCTCCTGCCCCTCTCCTGCCCCTCTCCTGGGCCTCTGCTGACCCCGGGCACATCCTTCTCTCTCTCCCCATCCCAGCCCGTCCACGTGGTCCGAAGTTACTTCTGTCCGAAGCTGTCAGGTGATTTCCTCCTCCGGAAGCCCTCCGTGGGTTAGCCCGACGCCACCTCACCCCAACCGTACAGTTTCCAGCCTTCCTTCCCTCTGCTCAGTACACTGATGTGCGACCATCTGGAGGGTGTGTGTGCATATGTCTGTATATGCATGTGTGTGTGTGTGCATATGCACGTGTATACATGCATGTGTGCATGTATGTGTGGGTGTGTATATATGGATGTGTGGATATATGTATTATGTGTGGATATGTATATGTGTGTATGTGTATATATATGAATGCATGGATGTGTGAATGTGTGGATTTGGATGTGTGTACTATATATTTGGATGTGTGGATGTGGATGTGTGTATATGTGGATTGTGGATGTGTGGATGTGTGGATATGTGGATATGTGGATTGTAGATATGTGGGGGGGTGTATATGTGGATGTGTGTGTGTATATATATGTAGATATGTGGATCTGTGTATGCGGATGTATGTATGTGTGTATATGTGGATGTGGCTGTGTGTGTATATGTGGATGTGTATATATGTGTATGTGTGTGTGTGGATCTGTGTATGTGTATATGTGGATCTGTGTATATGGATGTATGGATATGTGTATATGTGGATGTGGATGTGTGTGTATGTGTGGATGTGGATGTGTGTATATGTGGATGTGTGTGTATGTGGGTTGTGGATCTGTGTATGTGGATGTGTGGATCTGTGGATGTGGATGTGTGGATGTGTATATGTGGATGTGGATGTATGGATGTGTGGATATGTGGATTGTGGATCTGTGGATGTGGATGTGTGTATATGTATATGTATATGTATATGTATATGTATATGTATATGTATATGTGGATGTGTAACAGACCTGGAATAGCACATCTCTTGCCCGGATTGGGGGATCCCAGGAGCCTTGGAGTGACCAGTGGACACCCTCCCATCCTCTTCCTCATGAACCCCCCTTGATAGGCCTGTTCTTTGTTGCTGTCCTGCCCTCCTACTCTCCCTGGTCTCTGCCTCAGGTCCCTTCCATCCAGCTGACAATATTCACGATTGCCTACTCTGCAGACAGGTGCTGGGAGCACACCAGTGAACAGACAGACAAGGCCCCAGCCCTCACAGAGCTGTTCCTCTGGGTAGGGAATCAGATTGTAACCAGGGAGGTGGATGGGTGAGTGGGGCGTAGGTGAGTAATAGAGGCAGAGAGAGAGAAAAGATCTCTCCAACAGGGATAGGTGCTAGTCACTCACTCAACAAATGGAGCACCTACTATGTGTTGGGTGCTGTTCCAGGGACTTCAGATATGTTAGTGAACAAGCAGACAAAGAAATCTGCCCTTGTGGAACTTAATTCCAGTGAAGGGAGACAGACAATGCACAATGCACATGCTGAATAAATAAATGCCTTTTAGAATGTGAGGACGTTAGAAAGGGGTCGGTGTTTAGAAGAAAGATAGAGAAGGGTGAGCGTGGTGCAGAATATTGCCATTTTACGTAGGATGCTCAAGGCAGTCCCCAGGAAGAAGTTGATGTCCGAGCAAAACTTGAAGGCAGCGAGGGAGTGAGTCGCAGACATCTAGATAACATTCCAGGCAGAGGAGAAGGCTGTGAACAGTCCTGGGACAGAGCAGGCCTGGTCTGTTTGAAAACCAGCAAGGAGGTCAGTGGGTTGCAGGAGTGGGAAGGAGAGGAGCTGCAAAGGATGTCAGAGAGGCAAGCAGACTGGGAAGGGATCGTGTAGAACCCTGGAGGCCACTGTGAGGACTTGGGCCCTTTTACTCCAAGGAAAATGAGGAGCCATTGCAGGGACCTGACCCCAAAAGTGACTTGATCTGACTCACCCTTTCCTTATTAAAGGGCGTAATGGATAGAAAGTGACGGGGGAGGAGGTTGCTACTTTAGGCAGTGAGGTCAGGGGGGTCTTTGTTAGAAGGAGCGTCTTAGCCTTAGCCAGGCAGCGGCAGCTGATGGACGCCCCCCTTCTTCCCTCCTTTTCCTTACTCTGTCAACCAGGGGAAAGCCTGCTGCTGTCTGATGCCACCTCTCTCTCCTTCCCCACCTCTGCCCCTCATCCTCTGTCCCTCCTTCCCTCTCTTCTCCCACCCGCTACGGACCCTCCTCGCTCCTCATCTCCCTCCTTCCCTGTCTCTTTTTGCCTCTAGCCTGACTCCATGGAGATGACAGCCGCTCCCCTCCAGGGTTCTTAGAAAACAGTTGTAAAAGCAGAACCACAGATGCCCGTGCAGGAGGGAGGGGGCGGGTTACAGCGTCTGGTCCTGGCTGCTCAGCCTGTAATCAGTGGGTGTTTCAGGTGGACAGGGGCCCTGGGCATGCCCTGCCAGGCGGGCATCCTCTCCTCAGCCATCCCCGCCGCAGGCACGGGGGGAAGAGAGCAGGCCTTCACGCTGGGAGAGAAGCTAAAAGGAACCCCCAAGCTGTCCAACACAACCCCTCGTAGTACAGAGGGCAGGACTGAGGCCCGAGAGAAAGCAGTGCAGCTCCGGGTCACATGGGGAGATTCTAACCCAGGACACGGTCCACGCCCCAGGCTGTCTCACCCTCCGGCCCAGGCCTTGGAGCCAAGCAGCAGGTCAGTGCTTGGTCCTCTCGGCCTCGGGCAAAGAAGACCCGGCTGTCCGTGCTCCAACACTGGGCTCTAAGGGCAGGCCAGGCCACCGTGCAGGTGGACGCTGGCTCCAAAGAGCAAGGTAGAACTCTTGCCCATGGAGAGTGACCCTAACCCACACCCCTGGGGGCACGGGGAGGGCTCAGCCCAGCCCAGCCTTGCCCACTGAGGGCCACTCAACCAGCCCACGGGTCACGGCGCCGGCGGGGAGGACCACTGGGAGGTGGGCGGCCTAGTCAGCCCACCCCGGGGCCCGGCTCCAAGGCTGTGACCAGGAGCTTCCTGTCTGATGGGAAAGGACTCGCCGTGTCAGCCTCCTGGGTCACCTGACTGTCCAGTAGTAACAGGCTCACGTGCCACTCGTGGCTGTGGCCTATAGCACCTGAGTCATCCGTGATTCATCGCCCTCTGCCCTTGGTCGCTGGAGGGCTGGGCCATGGACTCCCCGTGGAGATGGAACGAGACCTGCTAGTCTCCCTGGGACAGGCCTGCCCCTCCCCCTCCGCCCTGCACTGAGACAAGGAAACAGCCAGACCCCTTGCAGAGCACCCTCCTGTGACACACATCTGCTCAGAGGACCAGGGTGGCTTGTCCAGATCCCTCCCCCTTCACACACACACACACACACACACACACACACACACACGCCCCCTCCTGATGCCTTCCCACTCATCCATGTGTGCGTGGCCCCACATCCCCGAGTCTCCATCTGGCCCAGAGCACGGCTCTGACCTCAGGAAGGATCCTCCCCTGTCTAGGCCTATTTCCTGCTCTGACCTGGGACCGCCGCCAGGCTGAGGGTCTCCGCACCTTCTGTTGGAGTGGCTGGGGAGGCAGGTGAGCCCCTGAGGTTCTCCCTTAGGAGGGACTGTTGTGATGTACCCCAAATCTCAAAAAGGACGCTTCAAAAAAAGTCAAATTATGGAGTCATTTATTAAAGAGCCGGCGGCTGACGAGGGGCAAAGCGCTCCAGACCTCGCAGCATCGAACAGCTTGCCACGCCTGGCTTCTATTGGCAGAAAATCACAAAAGTATTGATTACATCTCTGGGTCTGGAATGAGGAACCTGTTTCGAGAAAAAAAGCATTTTCACAGAAGCAGAATCTGAGCAACTTAGTTATCTACGAATCACTGAATCAACGGAAACTCGTTATCATTATCCGGGACCACCTGGACAATTTAGAATAATTGTGCTGTCCAGATTCTGGGACCACTGAGTCAACCGGAACTCAGTTATCTGTAGCTACTGAGACAATTTAGGATAATTGAGCTGTCCTGGTTCCCAGAAGAATGTGTTCCGATGACCAGTGAGATCACAATCAATGGGATATTCAAGCTGTCACCAAAGGGGTATTCAATCATACGTAAGTTCAGAAAATCAAAATAACTCTTCTATTATTTTAGCAAGCAAGTGAATACAGAAGCCAAATAGCAGGTTAAGTTAAGATTAAAACTACCATACCTCAGGACCTGGCCTCGGGAATGGGGGGGAGGGGGGGTCAGGCCCACAGAGGCAGGGCAGGAAGCGAGGCCTCGGGGAGCGAAGAGAGCCGGGGAGAGGGGCTGGGTGGGCCGGCGTCCACGAGGTGGAGCAGCAGCCGGGCCTTTCCAGCCCCTCATCTAAGGACGGACGTGAGTGCGGTGACGGCAGCCTGTGGTCAGCCTGAAGGGGCAGCTGGGACGGAGACGGTGGGCATGGCAGGAGTGGGGGGGGGGCTCCTTCCTGGGATCTGCCCACACTGCACCGAAGGCCACGGGCAACACCGCAGAGAAAAGGATGGCACTGCCCGGCAGACTCTTCCCAAACCCGCGGCTCAGGACCTCCAGGGCCTCACGCAGCTCCACCAATGCAAGGGAGGATCTCGACAGACTCCCCTCAGACGGGGGCTCCCTGAGGGCAGGGCTGTGTCCCCCTCAGACTGGGGCTCCCTGAGGACAGGGCTGTGTCCCCTCAGACTGGGGCTCCCTGAGGACAGGGCTGTGTCCCCTCAGACTGGGGCTCCCTGAGGACAGGGCTGTGTCCCCCTCAGACTGGGGCTCCCTGAGGACAGGGCTGTGTCCCCCTCAGACTGGGGCTCCCTGAGGGCAGGGCTGTGTCCCCCTCAGACTGGGGCTCCCTGAGGGCAGGACTGTGTCTCCCTCAGACTGAGAGCCTCACAGATCAAGAACTTTGGGTTCCAACGTTTTATTTCAAACCAAAACCAAATGTTCCCCTCCCTGAGTGAGCCTGACCCAACTCCGGGGCCAGCTTCCCTGTCTGCCTGTTTTCCTAGACGTGAGTTGGAGCCCAGGATGCCGGCATCCACAGAGAGAGGCAGAGGGAAGCAGTGATGCACGTCTAAATATTCTCTACAGGCCTTTCCCGCCTTCTATCTGCTTTACCCCCAAGTCCTCCTGGGAATGCTGGGCGCACCGGGACCTTATTTCCCAGAGGAAAGACGGGGCAGTGAGTCTGCGGTATGTCAGGTGACACAGCTGAGCCTCCCCAGCCCTTGCCCTCTGTCTGTCACACACACACACACCCCAGACCCACAGCCAGGAAGGGGTTAATGAGCAGGAGCCTGCAGGGTGGAGGGCAGTTGGGAAAGCAGGAGGGAGCAGTGTTTCTCCACTTGGCCAGAGCTTCGGTTTCCCAATACGCTGTTACTGCGGGGCAGCGGGCAGCGGGCAGACTGGGCCTGCCAGGCTGAGGGTCCCAGCACCTTCTGTTGGAGCGGCCGGGGAAGTAGATGAGCCCCTGAGGCTCTCCCTTAGGAGGGACCTGGCCTCGGGAATGGGAGGGGGTCAGGCCCACAGAGGCAGGGCAGGAAGCGAGGCCTCGGAGAACGAAGAAGAACCCCAGAGAGGGGCTGCGGGTGGAGCAGTAGCAGATACTCTTCAGGGCCTTCCGCTGCCCTCCACTCTCTGTCACAGCCTCTAAGATCCTGTCCTCCTGACTTTTTGGTTTACCATCAGCCACGCGAACCCAAGTATCCTACCCTGTGACCCCTGCACACATATGCGCGCGCGCGCGCGCGCACACACACACACACACACACGCACACACACCAAGAGTGTCAGGAAACAACACTTCCCCTTGCTGCGTGCGGCCTCTCTGAATATTTCCTGCCCTGTTCCTTTTCGTATTTAAGAAAAAGCACAATGTCAGTTGCAAACCGCGAACCGAGGTCATGACCCACTGATAGCCCCTCACTTGCCGTTGGGAAAATACTGCTCCTAGATCAGCAGGCTAGATACTCTGCCATGGTACAGAGGGGCACACCGAGGCGCAGAGGAGGCACCGCCTGCCCACGGTCACCGTGACAGAGCTCAGGTGGCTTCCGAAATAATTGCCTGCAAAAACAAGGCTGGGGAGATTACCACTGGCTGATGTCAGAAAAGATGAGATGTGCCTGGTTGAGCATCGACCTATGAACCAGGAGGTCACGGTTCGATTCCCAGTCAGGACACAAGCCCGGGTTCCAGGCTCGATCCCCAGTAGGGGCGTGCAGGTGGTAGCCGATCCATGATTCTCTCTCATCATTGATGTTTTTCTCTCTCTCTCTCCCTTCCTCTCTGAAATCAATATATATATACATATATATATATATATATATATATATATATATATATATATATATGTAATTTTTTATGAGCTGACTGCCTGCTGCCCAGCAGGACCTTCCGGATCTCCTGGCTCTAAAAACCAAATCGAGCCCTAGCCAGTTTTACTCAGTGGTTAGAGCATCGGCCCTCAGACTGAAGAGTCACAGGTTTGATTCCCAATCAAGAGCATGTACCTCGGTTGCAGGCTCTGGCACATGCGGGAGGCAACCAATTGACGTGTCTCTCTCACATCCATGTTTCTCTCTGTGTGTCTCTTCCCCTCCCTTCCACTCTCTCTAGAAAAATCAATGGGAAAAAAAATATCCTCCGGTGAGGATTAACAAAAAAAAATTTTTTTTAATATATCGAACCTATAGGAAAGGTCAGGCTTGAGGTCAGCATCCAAGTCCTCCCGAGAATGGTTCCCACAGCAAGGAGTGGAGAAAGGGGGGCTCCCGGTCTGAGGGGAGACCCCGCGGCTGCCCACAGAGCACGCCTAATTCGCACCTGGGCTGCAGGCAGACACCGAGGACACAGCCCGAACTGGGGCCTATCACGATGGGACGCGTGGTCCGAGCAGCGAGAAGCACCCGCGCCCCTGAAGGAATCACCTGCGAGGAAGGTGCAGCCACTCCCGCCGCGGATCGCGGATCGCCAGAGTAACTACAAGATGCGCAGTTCAATGTGAGTTTCAGACGAGCGATGAAAAGTCAACGGGGTGATCCTGTATTGTTATTTGCTCTAACTGGTCACCCTGCTCCAGGACATGCCCTCCTCAGACCCAAGGAGGTCAGGCTGGCCAGGGGCCCAGAGGCCCATGCAGAGCTAACAGACAACCCGAGTAGCTCAGACCAGGTGCCAGGTACC
This sequence comes from Cnephaeus nilssonii, assembly GCF_951640355.1. NCBI lineage: Eukaryota > Metazoa > Chordata > Mammalia > Chiroptera > Vespertilionidae > Cnephaeus > Cnephaeus nilssonii. The sequence goes on from NC_137080.1 coordinate 84,253,496, forward strand.
CGTCAGGGGGGCGAGGGCGGGGTGGACATGAGAGCCCTGGGACCCCTCAGCCTCCAGAGGGCAGTCCCACAGGTACCCCCAGCTTGGGCAGCCACCTCCTCGTCCCCCAGGAAGTCTGGCTGGGCGGGGGCAGGCCAGGAATAAATGGGCTTTGGAGTGGCGTGCGGTGGTGATGGGCAGGGAAGTGGATGGCTTCCCGTGCCCCTTCTCGGCAGCCGAACCAGACCAGTCAAGATAAGACAACCTCAGGGACACTTCCTGTTAGGCAAACGCCAACGGCTGGGCCTGGCAAACCACCGGCATCTGGGGGCAGTTTCTCCGAAGTCTGGGGGAGGGTTTACCAGCACTGAGCTGCGCTCTTCCCCCACCCTCGTGTCTCTTCTGCCTCCTTCCTTCCTGAACCCCTCAACACACACCCCCACAGTTTTGGCTTAGTGTGACCGCTAGAGCCGGGCAGTGCCAGGGGTGTGGCTGGGGTGGTTGCAGCCAGAAGAAAAGTGGGTGATCCCACTGGCCTCCCCAGGAGGGCATTCCCTGAGCTCGTACAGCTTTTGTGGGCGACACGTTCGCTTCCCCAGGCTGAGGAGGGGGCGCAGTGCTGGGCCCTGGCCTTGCCCGCACCGCCTTGCTAAGTGGAAAGGAAAAGCTCTTTCTTTCTTGCCCTGTGGGTTTCTAGACTGGCTCCTTCCACATTCCACACCGACCAAGGGAATAAACCATCCCAAATGCTGAGCCTTTTTTGGGTTCTGTAGATCCGTCTCCAGGAAACAAGCCCAGAGTTGCACCCCCATCCTCAGGAGCTCCCAGGCTGAGAGGGAATCTGTCCCAGCCCTCGGGGACCCTGACGGAGGGATGTGACTAACGTTCATCCGTTCGCTCAACAAGTGCTGTTTATTGAGCCCCTCCCAGGTGGCAATCGCTTCATATTCATGGTCTGGTTTAATCCACATTCACACCTGGGAGGGAGGTATTATCATGCCCCTATTACAGATCACGACCGTGAGGCCAAGCGAGGTCAAGCAACGTTCCCGGGGTCACAGAGCCAGAAAACTACTGGCGTCGAATGTAGAGCCCAGCTCTGTCTGCTTCCCAGTCCCCTCTTCCTGCCACCCTGCGCCCCGCCAAAACAGACACAATAGCTGACCTTCTGGGGGCACTTACTACATGCCAGTCACCACCCTAAGCCCAGCCACGCGGGTCTGAGCCTCAGGTAACGTGGTACCTGTTTAACAGATGACAACTGAGGCTCAAACGGCTAATTTTGTCCTAAGACACAGTTTAGAAGCTGACTGGGTTGGGGCCTTGTTTTGGGTTCGGGCTTTGGACGTCGGGAACTCAGGATGAGCAGCTGAGATTTGAACCCCGGGCGGTCAGGCTTGGCTGGGCCAGAAGTGACCAAGTATTATCAGTTCTGTGGCTGCCAGATAGAGGGTGATATTAATAGCCTTGAGGTGTTTATTGCTGAACAGTCAGCAGTTCCCTGAGGGCAGCTTGGGGTCATGGGACTGCCGCCAGGTCAGCCCCCCACCCCCAGTCCCATGGGGGCTTGTCCTGACAAGCCAGCTCCCTCCGCTGGGCCTCACAGCCCCCGCCCCAGGAACCCTTACCCAATCAGCGGCCGCCCCGTGACTGGGAGCCGTGACCCCTGTCACACTTGTGTGTGTGCGACCCTGTGTGGATGTGCTCGTGCAGACAAGGCCTGTGACCTGGCAGCCGGCTCCGCTGGGAGGATGCTTCCAGGGTGTCTGTCTCCCCCACAGTTCCCACCCCAGGGACCACCCTTTCTGTCTCCAGCCGGGTGGAGAGGAGCAAAGGAGGAGCCGCTGGGAGGGGAGTGCAGGGGGTGGAGCAGAGAGCCCTGGGTGGGGGTGGCAATTCTTCTGGAGCCAAAAGCGAACTGATAGGCCAACAGCCTCCCTGCCGATTTATTTCTCCAGAAGCCATCTTCCTGCTGCCTCCCCGGAGATGGCGCTCCCAGGAAGGCCTTCCTCTCCCTGTCTCCGTCTAGGGGTCCCGCCCATCCCTGTGCCACAAAGCTTTCCCCGTAAAATCCTGATCCGCAGGAGGGTAGTCCTGGGGGGCTTCTGAGACAGACACCCCTGAGGCCTCCATGGCAGGCCCCCCAGATGTAAGCTGGACTAGGCTGGGAGCAGCGGGACAGGCAGCCCTCCCAGGCCTCAGGGTTTTCTGCCCGGAGCCCACGTGTGTGTACAAGGGTGGACGTAAAGCCTCCTTCACACCGAGACTCCCAGTGTTTGGGGGCAGAGAGAGAAGACCAGCCTTGTGTTCTGGGCCTGATCATTTACTCATTCATTCCACCAATACTCATGGCAACACCAGAGCCACAGAGTGTCACCCCTCACCAGGAGGGGAGGGTCTCTCCACGCCCTCCTTCCCTTCGGCCCGGCCCCTCTGCCCCACTCCTGGCTCAGGGCTGAAGCTGCCCTGCCTTGCCTCACTCCTCAGTGGAAAAGTGAGGCTAGAGAATTTCAAAAGATGGATGTAAAACCCAAACATGGTATTTTAATATAAAAATGAAAAAAAAAAATGACGCCTGGCTGGTGTGGCTCAGTGGTTGAGCATCGACCTATGAACCAGGAGGTCACAGTTCCATTTCTGGCCAGAGCACATGCCTGGGTTGCAGGCTCAGTCCCCAGTAGGGGGCATGCAGGAGGCAGCCAATCGATAATTCTATCTCTCTCTTCCTCTCTGAAATCAATTTTTTTTTAATTTTTTAAATGAAAAAACAAAGTGGGAAAAAACCAACCAGATTATACTAAAGTGGGAGCTCAGAGAAGAAAAAGGCTTGATGTGGGGACTAGAAATAACAGCATAATTGTGAGGACTGTTTGTGAGCACACCCTGCATACCAGCCACTGTTCTAGATACTTTCCCGTGTCATCCCTTCATCCCTCCAAGCTCACAATGCAGGGATGATTGTTCCTATTTCACAGATGAGAACACTGAGGCCCAGATAAGTAATTTGGCTAGTGGCAGACCCAGCATTCCAACCTGGCTCTGTCAGAAGTCTTGGTGGGGCTTAGGGCGGCCCAGATTGGGCTGGGCAGAGGCACCCGGCAGGACGTTTTCAGAGAGGTCTCTGCAGACTGGGCCTTGCAGGCCATCTCCACACCACCTGGGGGACTTCCAGTCAGTCCCAGGATGGCTGGATCAGCTGCAGAAAGGGTGGGGAGTCGGCACATGGTCTTCCTGCAGGGAGCCTGAGGAAGTGACGAGTGGGGCTGTGAATGCGGAGGGCAGGCGGGGCCTCGGCATGTGCTGGCATCTGCCCCACTTGGGGCCAGACCCAGGGATCCCCAGGGGACGAGTGGGGAAACATCAGGGCGCAGATTGGTGAGCCACGCTCGGCTCATAACAAATGGAAAGAGAAGCCCGTGGGGAACACGAATGCGTGCTGGGAGAAGAGGGAAGGGTGAGGTTGCAGGTCCCAAAAGAGCTCAGCAGGACCAATATCCGGTGATTCCAAACATTACCACAGCCAAGTGAACGGTTTCCATCTGAATCAGCAAGGGACTGTCTGATGGCGGGGGGCTGTCTCCTCTCTCGGACTAGAAACTCGGTGAGGGCAAGGGCCATGTCAACCTCTCAGACTGGGAGCTCCCAGAGGCCAGCGCCTACAGTTCCTTCATTAACGGCCCAGTCCCCCCGAGAGGCAAATGCAACCTTATAAAATGTGCTTTAAAGCTCAGCCTTGCAGACCAGGCCCAGCCTTCCTCTTGTAGGCACCAATGCCTGACGGGTCCTTTCCCTTTGGATCACTTTTCCCCTTTCTGAGTCACTCTGCCCCGCCTCGAACGCAGCCAGGCCCTATCTTTGCCTTGCATTGTCCCTTTCCAGGCAGATTGTCGATATTTGCTGATCCCTTTCCTGCCCTTCCCCATTCCCCAGGTCCTGATGGAGAACGTCCGGTGGATGCAGCTGAATTGTCTTCCTCCCAACAACTCTGAATCCAACCTGGTGGGCCTCGCCAGGGTCACCTAGGCCACCCCCAGTCTCTAGGCTGGCATAGGCTAAGGCCAGCCCTAGTAACCAAGAGATTACTCTACACCAGAGCCTAGCATGTATGGCTGATATTCCATAAATACTAGAGAATCAGAGGGAGGAAGGGAAGAAGGGAGGGAGACAGCGAGGGAGGGAGGGAGGAGAGGGATGATGAAAAAGAGTCTGTGGCTCAGTGATTGAGCATTGACCCATGAACCAAGAGGTCACGGGTGCCATTCCCGGTCAGGGCACATGCCCGGGTTGTGAGCTCAATCCCCAGGAGGGGGCATGCAGGAGGCAGCTGATCAATGATCGATGATGTTTCTCTCTCATCGATGTTTCTATCCCTCTGCCTTCTTCTGTCTCTCTAGAAGTCAATAAAAACTTCTTTTTTAAAAGGGCCCATAGCCTTTTCCTCCAAATCTTGCACTTCTCTGCCAGTTCTTCTCATCCTCTAGCCTCTTCCCCTCATGCTGTAGGTCAGGCTAGTTTCTCTTGGTGAGACTTCAATACAACTGAGTCACTCTCCTCTAGAAATTTGGACCATGTTTTGTCCTGCCTCCGCCCTTGCCCTGAGTCTTCACACCCGGGCAGACCCCTGGTCTCTGATTCTTTCAGAAATATGTCCTACCATCCTTGAACCTCCCTCTACCCCCTGAGACCATCACGCATACCAGTAAAACCTTATGAATGGGAAGGGACAAAGGTGCTAACCCCCAAGAAAGTGACTCTTTAGTTGGATGGCTCAGGTATGATTGCTGTGTTACAACCAGCCCAACACGTCATAACTTGAAACAGTGACGGCCCATATAGAGGGTGTCCCCAAAAAACGTATACACACTTTGAATAATTAGAAAGGCAGTGTTTATTAAAATATGTTTCATTTTCATTTCCTTCTATTTGCTCACAACTCTCTACACTTGGGCAAGGATAGCTTCTCTCTGCTTTGTGTGCTGTTGGCTAACATGGCTCACCTGGGTTTGGAGAATCCAAAATGACCTCAATCATCTGTCTGGTGCCTTCGCTTGGGCTGGTTGGAACAGCTGGGGGTTATTTCTGCCTGAGCCTCTCTCTTCCTCTCTAACCTGGTCTCTCTGCAGCAGGGTAGTTGGGCTTCCTTATAGCATGGCGGCTGCCTTCCAAGAGGGCAAAAATGAAAACGGCAATGTCCCTTAAGGCCTAGGCCTAAAATCCCCAGAATCTCTTCTGCCACATTTCTTAGACAAAGCAAGTCACAAGGCCAGCCCAGATTCTAAGGAGGAAAAATAGGCTCTATTGGCTAGGAGGAGCAGCCGGCAGGCACCGGGGTGAGGAGAACTGTTTGCAGCCATATCTGCACACAGGCCCCCACAATGGTCCTAACACCCGAAACGGATCCAGAATCACCAAGTTCTGCATGGATCCATCCAACCTACCTCCTTGCAGGAGGGAAGAGAGAAGTCTGGCAGGTTCTTTGGAGAAGCAAGCACCCCAAAGGCCTTTGGGGCTATGACCAGGGTAGGTCACTCTAGGAAAAAGGGAAAGGGACTCCGGGTGGGCAGAGCGAGAATGAAGAGGAGCACTGTGGGTCGCCAGGGACAATGGTGGTCAGACCAGGGGGCAGGATGTGAGTCCCACAGCGGGGGGGGTGGGGGGGGGATGAGCGGGGACAGCTTGGCAGACCCAGTGACAGAGAACAGAGGCACTGGGCCTTCTCTGGGCCTTCTCTGGGCCTTCGCGGTCCTCTGGGAAGGCCGCAGGGGTGTATGCGCAGGTCTTATACAATTGGGGAAAGCGCCATGTCCGTTTTCTCCTTCTTTTCTCCATAATCTATTTAAAGGCCATTTCTTCCGAGGCTGCGTGTTGCAATCTCTTTGGTACTAAGGTTTCGGATTTTCCACTGACGAGCCCCAACCCCTGGAGACAACTCTTGCCTCCTCTTGCCTGGCCTTACCACACTTGAGGAAGTCTGGATTTCAGCTCTGGGTTTGGCCTCCACCACATCCTCCCCCCGTTCCACTTCTCTTCTGCCTGTTTGTATTGAGTCTAGACTTTCCTTTTTATTTGTGGATGCTCTGCCCTAGCCTGGGGCGACTGTGGTGCGGTGGGAAGAGCACTGGAATTGGAGTCAGGAAAGCTGGTTTCGATTCTGGCTTGGCCGTTTCCTGGCTGTGCCTAAACGTCCAGGCAAGTTACTTACCCCCTCTGAGCCTCCTGCTTCTCCTCTGCCACGCGAAGCCAGGAGCCCCCTCTCCGGGGTTGCTGAAACGAGGAGACAGTGCCTGGACTGACAAAGAGGCCTTGGTTCCTCAGACCTACCAACGAGTCCCCTTCTCCCAAGCCCCGCTCCAATCCCCACCTTTCTGAAAGCCTAGAATCTCTCCTGTCACATCCCCCCCACCAACCACTCTCTCCAGTGCAACCCTCATCCACCTCCGCAGTCTTGGGGCGAAACCCGCCGTTACCGGGTCTCAGTTTAACAAATGTTTATTGAGCATGTACTATGTTCCAGGCACTGTTCTGGGAGCTGGAAACATAGCGAGGAACAAAACAGACAAAAATCTCTGCCCTCCTGTTGCTGGCACCCTAGTCGGGGAGAGCGGATGGGGGAGAGGCGGTGAAGACAGACCCAGTGGGGAGTAAATCTTAGAGCTACACTATCCAAAATGGTAACCACTGGCCACCGTGTAGATTGAGCATTAGAAATGGGGCAACTCCCAATGAGATGTGGGTAAGAACAAAATGCACAATGATTCAAAGATTTAACTTTAAAAGTATTCCGTCTCTCATTGGTTTTTATATTGACTAGGTGGTGGGATGATATTTTAGATACGGGGTTACGTAAAATTTATTATCCCGCTCAATTCTACCTGTTTCTTTGTACCTTTTAAAATCTGGCTCCTAGAAAACGTTGTTACATGCATGGCTCATGTTATGGTTCTATTGAGCAGCTCTGTTCTAGAATGTTAGAAGGTTGTATGTGCTACGGGGGTGGGGGGGGGGGGAGGGATGCTAAACAGGAGCATCCGGAGTAGAGGGAGAGAGGAGTGTCGATGGTAAACGCAGTGGTCAAGGTGGCCTCACGGAGAAGGTAACGAGACTGAAGGTATGTCACGCCTGGGGAAGATGCTCCAGGAAGCGGGAATGCCAGCGCCAGGGCCCAAGGAGGGAGCACGCCTGCCGTTTGAGGCACAGAGAAGCCAGCGTGGCTGGAGCGGAGTGACCAAGGAGGCAGAGGCAGCCTGGATGGTGCAGGCCTTTTAAGGCCATTGTACAGACTTGGGCTTTTTCTGAGTAAAACAGTCTTGCTGGGTCTTAAGCCAAAAGGTGACACAACTGGGCTCACATTCTAACAGGTTCACTCTGGCTGTTGTGTGGCAAGTCAAGTGAGTGGAGAGGACAGTTCCGGGTTGAGAGGCTCAGGCCAATACGTCCTCGGGATGGCCACAGCCCCACAGGGCAGTTGTGTGGATTCAGTGGGTGTGAGAGCAGCAGGTGGAAAGCACCTGGAAAATGAGCTCCAGTGCGGGCAGAGACCTTGCCTCCGGCCTCAGTGTAGCCAGGAGGCAGCGGGCACCCTCCCCAGCAGTCGTGGCAGTCACCACACCACCACCATCCGGGCATCTCCCCATGCAGGACTGCAACCCCTGCCTCGCTGCTGGGATGCTCCGTGGAAAGCCCTTCAGCCGCTGCTCAGTGGCTCTGGGGGAGGCAGCATTGCAGGCTCCCCAGAAGCTAACCCTGCCTGTCTCTCGGGTCTCCACCCCTCACCCACTCCCTGTCCGAGGGCCCCTGCCAAGCCTTTGCTTACACTTTCCCTTCTGCCTGGAATGTCCGCTTCAACCCTTTCACCCTCCTCTCCCTGTTCGGTCTTCTTCTACCGGTTCCTTAAGGGGCAGCCTAGAGGTAATGCCATGAGAAGACCCCCAGACTCTGCTACCCCCAATGCATCCCACCCCCAAACTGGATCAGAGGCCCCCATCCTATTTTATGAATTTTTCTCTTCGTGGATTTATAGTTCTGTGAGGGTTGAAATTGTGTCTTGGTCCTAACAGCATCCCTTGCCCTAGCCTGATGGCTGTCCCCATAAATCCTGTTTGAAGGAATAAGAGAGAGGCTAGAGGAAGTGGGTTTGGAAGGATGTTCATAAATGCCAATGACCCAGACAGCTTCTACTTGCCCCAGGACCCCAGGAGAGAAGACCGCCCAGGGGCAACCAGGGTGGTCTTCTGAGAAGAGCTGTGGGTCTACCTTTCAGGGGCTCAGGGAACTCCAGGGTTCACTAAGGAAAACTCAAGTACGTCTTGGGGTCCAGGTCCCCATGAGCACCCACTTCCCAGTCCCATAGCCAAATCCAGCCCTCCCCTTTCTGCTGAGTAGCAAGCTCAGACCCATGGCCAGTTCCTTCCTTGACCAAGGGACAGGGAGGGCCAGGACTACGTGGCTCCTAAAGGTAGCTCTACTCACTTCGGAGCCCGTGGCTCCTGTCTAAGGAACTGTCTCTCCCTCCCCCGTTCCCAGAGGGCCCCCCGCCCCACCATATCATGGCAGAGCATGGACAGGTTCCCCAGGACCAGCCCAGCTACACCGGAAGGACTCAGGCCCCAGCACCTGGGACCCCTTTCCCAGGCCTCAAGTAAATGCCATGTTCCCCAAGGGAGGAGGGAAAGGGGACAGGAGGAAACCTGGAACAAAGATTCAATGGAGAAGGAGAAACCAGGAGGAGCTCCGAGATCAGAATTAAATTCTTTAATACAAAATGCTTTTTTTAAGATATATCTGTATTTCTTTGTTGCTGTTTAAAAATAAATATGTACTACGGAATATCTCGAAAAACTGCACTAGGGACAAAGATGTGATGTTAATATCTTTTCCCCCACAATTATTATGGATAAACAGTAGCACCAATAAATAAATGATAACAAATATTAAAATTAAAAAAGGAGAGAGATTTAGTATGTAGAATTCTCTATTTTTTCTTGTTTTGTTTTTACATATAAAAAACAGAATAGCAATGTCTATTTTATCAGAATCACATATATACATAAACATATATATATATATATACAAACACGAGTTGCCAAATATATATATAGTATGTAGATGTATATTGAAACCTTATTTCAAAGGAATGTGTGGTGGGGAGCCGGGGGGAAAGGGTAGGGCAGAGTTGAGTGTTAGCAAAATTAAATATCTGTTCAGGACAAGCTAGTGACTGTCACCGATCAGGGAAGAGAGACTGGGAACATGAATTTTATACACAAAGACCAGCAAGGACCAGTACAAATAAGAGAGAGAGAGCGAGAGAGCGAGAGAGATACATCTCATAAATAGTTCAAATTAAATATTAACCGAGAATACTGAAAAAACCCTACTCTTTAATTAAATTAACTGTTTTAATTTCTAATTAAAAAGAGATATTAAATAAGTACCGTATATAAAACACTTTCTCTTTTCTCTGCCTCCATGGTGGGCACATGGATCCTGCCCTGTCTCTCTGTGCCGCGGGAAGGGTCGGGTGGGGGGACAGAGGAAGGTCAGCCACTCACACACACAGAGCCAGGTCTCCTGGGGGACAGAACTAGTGGTTTCAATGGTCTGAGGACCTCGGGCCCCCTGGGCTGCGCCCAGGAAGGGAGCAGGGAAGTGGCCAAGGCAAGAGGCCCTCCCCACAGACGACGAGCTTCACCAGGCTGCTGTTCTTCCACCAGCGTCCTCTCCTCTTCGCCAGGACACCTGGCGGCGGCCTCCTGGGCATCTCAGAGGCAGGTGAGAGTAGGTCAAGGCTGCCCAGGCTCCCGAATCCTTCAGGCAGTGCCCCTGGGGGCAGGATGCCCGTGCAGCACGTGGAGGGGCTCCCCAAAGCACAGCAGTGTCCTGAGGCTCCCCAAACTCCTGATCGGAGCCAGCGTCCTCACCCCTGTACCTGTCGTCTGTCCTTCTGTCCATTTGACTCGGGGCAGAGGCTCGGAACCAGGGCTGGGTTTGTCGGTGTTCCCAAAAGCAGGCCAAATTTGCCCCCATGCCCTGGCCTTGCATGCTCCTAGGCAAGGGAGGGGACCCTGGCCTCCCTAAGAGCCACGGGAAGATCATGCCAGAGTCTCTCCTCCCATCTTCTTCCTTGTCGGGATCTGGGTGGGAACAGTCTCCTCCCAACTCAAGTCCACAGCAGTCAAATACATCCAGTGAAGACACCAATAACATTAGCAATGTTAATTTAAAAAAAAAGAATATATATATTTTATATATATATAAAATATATATATTTACTTTTATATATATAATATATATATATATAAACATATGTATGTGGGTGGGTGTGTCTACAGGAATCCCAGAAATAAAACTCTCTACCGGGCTCGGTGATTTAGCAGCAAGAAAAATAAAATGGCGATCCAAATCCAAGAGGGACCGTGCTTGGTCACCGGCCCGGGAATGCTTCTGCCGGAGTCTCGCCCTCCGGACCCAAAGTGCTCTGCGCAGTCTCCTCTTCCTTCATTTCAGGTTTCTGGATTAAGGATTGTTCTGTCGATGATGACGGTGGTGGTGTGGTGGCAGCGGCGTGGTTTCTGTATCAGTCATTCTGTATCCATCTCTCCTGGTGAGAGGTCTGGTTCCCGAAACCCTGAGGGAGGTTCCTTCCTCCAGCCTGGCTCACCGCCTCGGCTTGTCACATCTGCGGAACGGAAAACAGAGGCGGGGTGAGGGCCAGGGGAGGAGCTGGGGGGAGTCCGCGGCAGCAGGAGGACGGTGACAGCATGGTCCTGCCTCGGGGAGCCCGGGCGAGGGAGAGGCCAGCCCCTGTCCAAGGGGCCCTGTCCCAGCCACTGTCTGAGCGGTAGCCATGCTCAGGGCTCCCCATCTGCCCCCTAAAGCTTACAATCGAGTTGAGACAAAGCAAGGACATGGGGACAACCCATCACAAGCAACAAATAAACACAAACGAAGGAACAGTCCCTGCGTGATGCTTAAGGGCTAATGGGGGGCCAGAGCTGGGCCCAGGGAGCCAGGAAGGTCCCTGCAGAAGGAGGTGTTTCAGCTCAGTCTCATGGGGCAGGTCTGGGGGAGAGTGAGCAAGGGAAAGGGGCCCAGTGGGAGACAGCCAGCCGAAGGGGGACGCTGCCGCTGAGAAAGTAGGGCTCCCAAGGCCGGGGGAGCCAGTGGGGTGGGGGCACAACTCCCTTCCCCACCCCGCCCTCCCAGCCTCAGCCACGGGCCTCGTCCTTCTTGCGCTCACTGGCAGCAGCAGGCCCAGGCCCCAGGCCCCTTTCCTTTCCAATATGCTCTTCTGCGTGGGGTGGGGGAGAGGCCATCGGCGCTGTGCTGTCGCCCTGAAGCGGAGGGGACTCCAAGAACTCGCTCCTCATGCCCCTGCCCCTGGGCTGATGGACATCTGCCCGCCGCACTGTGAGGAGTGGGAGCAGGCCCTGCCCTTCTGAGAGTCTGAGAATGGGGATCCTAAGCCTTTAGCTGGGGTGCTGAATCCCCCATACAGCTAAGTCAGGGGCTGGGGGAGGTCTCCAGAAGCTGGGGTAACTTCAGTTAGCTCCCAGGTCACTGCACACATCCCCACCCCAGACAGTCTCTCTGCAGAATAATCTCTATGGAAGCCCTAAAGTGGCAAGTCCCCACCCCACCCCCCAACACCAGGGGGTGTGGAGACCCCTCATCCACTCCTGGAGTTAGGCAGAGCCCCCACCGCCAACACCAATATACACTCTCTGTCTTCACATATCACCAAGACAGACAGAGCCCCACAGCGACACCCCAAGACACGGTCCCCAGCATCCTCTGAACACTCACAAGCCACAGGAACATGGTGGCGGGGCGGTAGCCACATTCTGAGGGCTTTGTTAATGAAGCATGTGGACTAGCCCTGGGAATCCCACAAAAGCCCCTCCTCCCCGGGTGATGCTTGAGCACAGGCCACGCTGGTACAAACAGCCCTGTGCTCCTGACCTCACCCTCTGACCTCGCTCACACCCTTGACACTCCCCTGGTCCCCACTGTGCACTGAGGTATAGATGCCCTAGGGGGGGGGAGGGGGGTCACACAGGTACACAGGTGAGTAAAAACCAGGACCAGGTGTGAGGAGTTAGTTCACAGTCTAATGTTAGGAAAGTGGGCATCAGCCCTCCCTCCACCCATCCTGGGGGCATCTGAAATATGTGGGCTGTTAGGGGTTGTTGCCTCGACTACTGGAGTATTAAAGAACTCTTCTGTCCCCAGATGTTAAATCTCCTACCCACCCTAAACCAACAGCCAGAGCCCATGCCTTCCGGAACCCCAGTCTGAGGAGGGACTCGCGCCCTGCCCCCTGTGGAGAGACAGTGAGGGGTGAAAAGCCTAGTGGTGCAGACTTCAGAGGGCCAGGCCCCCAGGAGAGTGTCTGCGTTTTATAGCGTCCCCACACCGGGAAGGGCCCTCGGTGTTAATAGCGATGGTAGTAACCACAAGGTCAGGACCAACAGCCACCACGAGCAGGACCACAGGACACAACACTCAGCTTGCGTCCACACCCCCACATTGAGCCACACCAGTCTGCCCACTCAGGCAACCAGGGCAACCTCTGAGGGGCCCTGCCCGGCCACACCAGCGCCCGCCACCCACCGCAGGGGCCTCGCGAGCCAGGAAGGTAGTAGTCGCCAGGCAGGCAGCTAGAAGCCAAGCAAGCAGCTGGCCCCTCGCAGGTACCGCTCGCTCTCTCGCACTCTCTCTCTTCCTCTCTCTGTCTCCATCTCTGTGTCAAGCCCCTCTCTGACTCGCTCGCCCTCTGGGAACCAACCTGCAAGTACGTTCGTTTAACTCAAGCTGCCTCGCCTTGCAACGTGAGTCTGTGTTTTTGCAGGAACATTTACACGTCTGCGGGTCTTGTACAAACAAATGCTTTCTCCGCTCTGAGCAAGGCCCACAGGGACTGCAAAAAGGCAAAAGGAAAGACATCTAAGCTAGAGCGTCAGCAGAGAGAGAGAAAAAAAAACCATGCAACACCCCCTACTGTGTGCAGCAGGGCCCCCACCCAGCTCGTGGGCCCCCACACCCTTCCACGCCCTGGAAGGATCCGAGTGCTGCAGTGGAAGACAGAGCGCGCAGGAAGAGGCGGCACTGGTAGGAAGCCCCCCGCAGAGAGAGGCAGACACAGACGGGCAGAGAGTGCAAGGAGAGGGCTGCCGGGAGGGCAGTGCTGTCCGCCGAACGGACGGACGGACGAGCGCAAGCCTCGGGCCACAGGGTCCCAACTGCTGCTGCCCCCAAAAGAGCACCCGACTCTTCACCTGCTGGGGCGGAATTCAGGAGCCACCCTCTCCCCGTGCGTGCGAGGGCGCGTGCCCAGGCCCCTCCGCCGGGGGTGGGCTGAAATAGGGTGTGACACCCGGCTGAGCCCAGAGGCAGTGTCCACGGAGGGGAGCTCGGGCAGCCGCCCCAGAGCATGGCCCACCACAGCCTCTAACACAGAGGAAGCAGCCGCCCTGCTGAGAGGCTTCTGCGGGTGCCGTGGTCGGGCTGGGAGAGGGGGACCTCCTCGAGGAGCTCCAAGTCCATGAGAGGAGGCGCCAGATGGTGCCTGACCCCACCCCACCTCCTCCTTCGGCCAACAACAAGCTGCTTCGAGTCATTCAAGCCCATTCCTCACACCACCCTCCTCACCACCCTCAGCTTCCAGACAAGCACAGAAGCCTAGAGCAGTGGAAACCAGTTGGGTGAGCAGGCCCCAGTGCCCGGCACCCATGCCAACATGGGCCGGCCACCAGTGCCCAGTGGGTGAGAGAAAGGCAGTGCCCAGCCAAGCACAGGCCAGAGCCCCCTCCCTGATTCCTCCAAGCCCACTTTGCCCACCCACCCCCAACGCTGGACCAGCAACAACACCACGAAATCTACCCACTGGTGCCAATTAGTGGAGTGAGAATGAGAGAGTGAGACACTGGGGCAGAGGGGAGGACAAGAGGCAGGAAGGGAGGGACAGAGGGAGGGGGGAGGGTTAAGGGGTCCTGCAAGCGGGAGTTAGATCGGGGGCCCTGGGAGGCTCCAGGGAACGAGACAGTAGCGGCACCACGTACAAGTTCCAGGATTTATACCGGGATTTCTTGCGCTTTCTTTTTTGCCCCTTTCCCTTTCCTCGAACTGATTTTCTGGAAAATAAAAAAACAGAGCCAGAGAGGAGGGGCGGGGCAAGGGAGAGGAAGAGAAGCCGTGAGGAGGGCAGGGGACAGGACGTGCTCAGGGCAGGAGGCAGGCAGCCTCCGAGGAAGAGCTCGCACGCATGTGCAGGTTGGGGCAGCAAGCACCGGATGGCTCCTGCTGCTCACTTTAGCCACCCTGGGGTGCCAAACCCAGCCCCGGGCATGGCCTTGGGTGGAGGGCACAAACCCCAAAGGCCTCCATGCTCATGGTGGCTCCTGGTCCCAGGGAGGGGGCAAAGCACCAAGAGCAGCCCCTTTACCCTGTATAAGCCCGGTCCTATTGGCAGGGGGCTATCAAAGGTAGGCCAGGCTTTGGGGAGAAAGGTCAGAAACCTGATTTAATTGGGGGTGGGGGGGGGGGCTGGCTGTGCTCCAGGCACCTTCCATCTTCATTTCCAAGTGCAATAGCAAAAGGGTCCCTCCAGAGGCCCTGCCTCTGAGAACGTGGGGGAGCACAGCTCCACTGGGGGCTGGCACACCACCAAGGGCGGCACATATAAGGCATCAGCCCGTCCGAGTCATAACCTGGGCTGCTGAGAGGTGGGGCTGGGTGTCCTCACAGCCCGGGCAGGCTGGCAGGAGGGTGGGGTGGGAGGCAGGGAGGCGTGGGGAGGAGGGGCCTGGGCGCACTTGGCAGGTTGCGCCTCCCCAGCCTGTCAAAGCCTGCTACACCATCTCCCCAGACCGAGCCCCCACTCTCCCTGTGGGCAAAGCAGGCCTTTGGGGAAAGGGCAAGGGAGGCAGGCTGAAGCCTGTCCAGTCAAGGGAAACGGCGCTCTTCTCACAGGCCAGCCCAAGAGAATGCCCCTCAGAATGTCCGCCAGGGGAAGAAAGGGAGAAAGGCACTGAGGAAGGGGCGGGTCTGTTTCCTCTTGTCGGGAGAAATGCTAGGAGGAGGAAGGTCTTCAAGTGTGTGCACTCGCATTCTCCCTCTTCCTCCTCTCTCTCACCTCTCCTCTCTCTTCCTCTCCCCCTCCCTCCCCCCCCTCTCTCTCTCCCACAGGAATTCTGGAAGTTGGGGACTTCAGGAAGAGGCAAAGGGTTGAGGCCTAAGGGCCTTCAATGTCCTCCGAAACTGAGCAGATAGGGTGGTGAGGGAGGGGAGGGAAGGGCATAGGTGATCTCTCTGTCTCTTTTCCTGCAGACTCGTCCCCCAGGCCAGCTGCTCACCGAGTCCTGAGGGCTCACTGCCCCCAGACCTTGCCCGGCTCCACCCCTGCTCCATCCTGACTTGACCCTCCACACTGAGCCATTGGAAGCCTCAGAAAATGACCGACATTCCATCAATTCTTTCTCCCTGACCAGGAGGGCTGGGTGTCTCTGGCCTGCTTCACTCCTGCAGGAGGGCATACACCCAAAAGCACGCCAGCCGGCCCCAAAGCCAACTGCACTCCCACGGCAGCCACCAGAGAGGCCGCTTCCTCTGACGCACAAAAGCTGGCCTCTCTGCCACCCGCTCCCGCTCCCTGCGGTGGGTGATGGGAAGCTACGGCATGCCAGGGAGCCCGCGTCCACACTACCCCTCGCACACCAAAACCTCAAGTCCCAGCCGGGGACGACCTGGAGACCTGGAGCTCGTCGGTTCTCCCAAAGGAAGCTGCAGGCTCCAGGCTGGGTTTTGTCCCTACGTCTACAGCCATCATCCTGGAGTTTGCTCCATCCCCTTGCGGCCACCACATGTCCTCATGAGACCACGTTTTGACCCCGTGAAGTCATCAGGCCCCTGACAGAGGAAGCCAACAGCCCCAAACCAAGAAAACAGGCAAGGAGAAGGAGAACTGAAGTCATGGCCACTTACTTTTCTTGCCTTGCTCTCTCTTTCTTTGGTCTGCAGTGGTAGAGAAAGAGAAAAGAACAAAACAGAGAAGGGTTTAGATGGTGATGATAGTGATGATATAACAACAATACTTCTACTAATAAAAACTTAACATCGTTATTTACGATATAACAATACAGTTTGAATCTCTTTACATGTAACTCACTTAATCCTTAAAACAATGCTATGAGGTACATACTATTATTGTACCCACTTTACCGAAGTGGAAACTGAGGCACTGAGGTCAAATTGAAATGCCCAAGGTCACACAGCTGGGAGGTGGAAAGGGGCTAAGAAGCGGAACGGGCTTAACCCTGGCACAGAGCAGGCAGCCGTTTGCTGACTGCGCCCTCACCTGCATTCACATTTGCTGTGCTGTAGGAAGCTCATCTCTCCTATGTGCTGGACTTTGTGAATTCTGATCCGCATAATCTAGAGGAGAAGGAAGCACATGACAGAGGTTAGTGACCCAGCCAGCCATACCCAGGTGGGACACCCCTGTGGCTCCTGCCACTCAGCCCCCAGGGGTTCTACAGAGCAGTGATGGGTGGTGGAGTTAGGGGGACCGGGGGCTCTATCAGAAAGAGCCTCAGGCCCACCCCAACTCCCCCAACCCTGCTGACCTCAAGGAGCCCCTGCTCCTCTTGAGGGCAGACACAGCTGCACGGGTTGGCCAGGCTGGGAATTCAGATCCTAAGTTCTCACCACTCCCCATCCCTCCCCTCCTTTCATCCCTTTAGGCCTCACCCTGAGAGCCCCCACCCTGGGGTCTCACAGCGCCCTCCCTCCCACCCTATCCAGGCTGAAACGGACCCCATCACCAGACAGCATCAAACCACTGGCTTAGAAACTCTCCACAAACCACACTCATCCAGCTTCCCAAACAGAGCCCCAAAGAGGGAGGGAGGACGAGACAGGCTCCTGTCACAGGTATCATTCTCCTCCTGAACCCAGGGGCAAAGGTCAGGGAGAAGGAGGAGGCGGTTGGGATTTCCTGGGAACCTGGACTGGGAAGTACAGGCTTCTTTTTCCCCAAAGAGGCAAGACCTGCCACACCTCCCTGACTGACTCAGGGGCCGGAGCTGGACAAGGCAGGTCGGGCTCCTCCTCTCAAGTGCCCTCCTGCCCCTCCTCCTCACAGGTACGCACCTGCATGGTGATGTTGTACTCCTCAGTGGGCACACACTCCAGGCCCTCATCGTTGCAGCAGCCCCCGCACCGCATCAGGGGCACACAGGACGGCTTGAAGATGTACTCGATCTCATCAGGGTACTCCTGGAAGATGTCCACCAGGGTCTCGATTGGACGGCAGTAGCTGCGCTGGTAGACATCCATGAACTTCACCACTGCACGGGAGGGGGTGGCACATGAGCCCAGCAGGTCACACAAAAGATGGCCAAGCCCGATCTCCACCCAGCTCCATAAGGCCACTCTCCAGGGTTTCTGTGAGAGGTACCCACTATCGGGAAAGTCCTCCCACACATCTGACTTAAGTCCCTCAAACTGTATTGTTATATAGAGTCCTTCCCTAAGCTTTCTATCAACACTGCTGAAGACCTGTTTTTATGCCAAAGATCGCAGGATGCTGTGGGGTTCTGAGGGAGAGGGCCTGCCTGCCACATCTCATCCCCCTGCCTCAGCATGACAGCCAAGCCAATTCCTGGGTCAACCTTGATGCCAGAGGACAGTGTGAGTAGGAGTATACCTGTTGGGGTGCTCTAAGCATCCCATAGAAAAAGGAACAGCCAGCTTGGCCATCCTACTCCCCATTTATGTACAACCTCTCCATAGCCACATTCAATGAGCACTTACTGTATGCTGGGCCCTGTGCACAGGACTCTATAGTTGACATCTCAAACAATACTCTACTACGAGGTTCTAGCAGGACCTCCATTTTACAAACATGGAACCAGAGGCTTGGAGGCTGAGTAACTTGCCCCAAGGCCACGCTGCTAGTAAGTGGTAGCGTTAAAATCAGCCTGGGCATCAGAGCCTTCCTTAGCCTTCCTCTGCCATGAGCAAACAGAGGGGAAGCTTCAGGGGGGGCACCCTGCCACCTGCCAGACCCCTCCCCGCAGGTAGGCTGAGGAGGCAGTGGGCACAGCACAGGACTGGGGCTGCCTGGAATCAGCAGGTGGCAGTGGGCGGGCACACTGTGCCGGCCCTGCCAGCCACCGATAACCCCACCCAAGAGGGCAAACTGCTTGCATCATGGAAAAACGGTGTTGCCACTGCAGCCACAGAGCACTTCCAGAAGCTGATCCGGAGGGAGAGCATGGCAAAGACAGCTTCCCAGGCTGGAGGCGGGGCCTGGGGTGCATCGGTGCATGAAGGGGTAATTCTGGGCCACAGGGGCGGGCCCTTGAGAATAAATAAACTCAGGACTCTGGAATGACTACTCCAAATTGTGGCCCAGCCTGCCACTCCCTATCACACACCCCCACCTCCACATAGCAATTCCGTCCCTGAAATGAGTTTCCCCTACACAGGAGGGAAGAGCAGCACCCAGCCAGCAAGGAGGCAGGGCTCCGGCCGCCACTTGGTGTGACCGCGGGCCAGCCCCTCCCTCTGCACATCTGTGCAAGCGGGTTGGGCGGGTCTCTAAAGACACTGAAACAAAGGCTGAAATGTGGAGTTTTTGTCTACCATTTCCAGCCCCAAAACAAGCTTCCTGTTCTCAGCCCAGGTACCACAAGGTTTGGAACCTCAGCCAGGCTGCTCTCCCCAGAGATTGCAGCTGAGCCTCCTCTCCCTCCTCCCTCCAGGGCCACGAAGGCAAAGGAGCCAGCGGGCTGTGTGTATCATACGTGGGTTGAAGAGAATTTGGAGAGACGAGGGAAAGTAAGAAGCGGGGAAGCCACAGATGTGAAAACAGAAAGAACAGGGGGGACCCCCAAGCCAGTCCCAGGCCTTGCCTGCCACCTCTACTTTCTCCATTCAGGCAATGGCCACAAAATTCTTCTCTACCCCCAAAAGGGTTAAGGCAAAGTGTCTTCAAAAAAAGAGTATAAAAACAAGATTAGGGATCTGAAGAAGTCCTTTGCTAAGCCAAGTCTACATTGAAGAAGATGACTAATCAAGACCTGACACTTTGTCATGATTGGGGACAGAGGTGGCCCAGGCCACAGGTCCCACCCAGGACAGGAGAGTAGAAAAGTCTGGCCAGCTGGCTGATAGCTGAGGGTAAAAAGACTCTGGGTGAGAATTCCTTGGGAAAGCTCCCTGGATTCCCCAGGGTGGCAGGTAGAAGGGGACAACTCCACCAGCACCCTTAGCACCCTAGCCACTGCCTCCAAAGAAAGCTGTCCTGCTTTGGCACAGGGCGAGGACACACAGACACTCGAGCATCGGGCTTCCGCTGTTTTCCTTATTTCTCGAAGACAAACTTTTCCCCAACAAAGACCATTTGTCTTGCCTCTCTCAGGCCACTGAGACCACCGGGAGGCCGAGGGGGTAGGGACACAGGGAGCGGGTGGCCTGTCCGTGGTACAGGCTGGGAATGGCCAGGAAGCCAGGCCCTGGGCCAAGGAAAGGGTTCCCAGGCCAGGAAGGAGGCAGAACCGGCTGGGCATCACCACCAGCGGGGCGTGCAAACACAGCCCTTGGCCACGACCCTGGGCCGACTTGATTAAGGTCAGGGAAAAGCGCCTGGAGGGAGACCTCCTCGGAGATGGGGAGCTGGGGGAGGAGCATTGGGCACTCCGCCCCAGGCTTGAGCAGAGGCCACATGCAGTGGTGGGGAGAGCCTGGACATCCCTCGAGACATGGGAGGCTCCCTATACCAGACCTCATCGGAACAAAAGGCAGGCAGACTGGGCTTGGGCAGGGGGTGGGGCGGGCGCCTTGGAGCTACAGCCAGCCCTCTGCTGGCCCAGCAGGGAAGTTCACAGCACCCAAACCTCCTCCACCTGGAGGGCAGAGGGGGGCCTAGGGCTTTCTCTCTCCACCCCCAAAGGAATACAAACTGGGCGATGGGGTCCCATGAGGCTGGGTCTCCGCACCCCCTAGCTCATGCACAGCCAGCTCTCTGGATGGCAAGGGTCACAGCCCCTGCACACAGGCCCCACAGATGAGACACGCTGGGTTGGAAGTGACATGGAGTATCCATCCTCCCTTGGAGGAGGTGGGGGTGCGACAAACAGACTTCTGGGATCCTTGAACATTGTTTGTCCTCCTGGTCCATGCTCATAGCTCCCTCTCCAAAGAAAACTTTACTGGAAAGAGCAGAAGAAAAAGGCCACAAGTCCTTTCCCTAGTAAAGGCCTGCATAGGGAAGAGCCAGTGCTCTGGAAAGAAGGGTTAATCTTACCCTTTCCTGATCTCCACCCCAGACCATAAAAGAAGAAACAGGGCTTCCCTACCCAACCCTTGGGGAGTTAAGGGATCCCATCCAGGAGCCAGGGGGACTCACCTTGGTGGGCTTTCTGCTCTCCTTCCGCCGTGGGCGCAGCCTGGGACCACTGAGGACAAAACAAAAGAGTGAGACAGGGGCATGGGCAGGGGGACCCCCACTCTGCCCCTCCTCCCTCCTCCTGGCCCTCCCGGCCCATAGCCCCTGGCTTCTCCAAAGCTTCTGAGTAGAACTAGGCACCACCAGGGGCTCCCTACAGGCCAGAACCCCACCACCACCCCCAGACTGCTCCAATTTTGAAGCCAAAGAAGATAAAGACTGACCAGACATTGGGGGTGGGAAGCTCAAAATGCAGTAGGAAAACAGCAGAATGTCCAGATCCCTTCTCCACAGTTCCCTCTCCCCATTCTCACTGGCCCATTGCTGAGCTAAGGGAAGTGAATCTCCTCACCCCCCCACCCACACACACACACACTCCCCACTCCCTGGTCCAAAGCCACAGGTAAGTATTAAGGTCAAATAGGACAAATTTGGACTGGGGCAGGACGGAAGGACTGGGGGCGAGAAAAACAACATGGTGACCTTCTCCTGCTGACATGACAAATACCAGGGTGAGCTGATGCTAGGAAGGGAGGGGGTGCAGAGGCCTGAAGGGCACCAACCACCCTCCCCCATCCAGACTCTCAAGTCTTCAGGAATATTCAGCAAACCCACAGGTTGCCTGGAGGGTAAAACCTGGGAGGAAGGCCTGAGGGAGGGGAGAGCTCATTTCTCCCCAAGCACAAGTCTCACCAGGGCCTGAATATATCTCCAACATCTTTAGCTTCACACTCCTGTCTTGTTCCCTGCTTTCTCCTCCCTCCCAGACTGAGGGGGTCCCCAAGTCCCTCTCAGCTGGGCTCTTTCCTCAATTGCAACCAGGGAAGTCTTTTATGCCTTAGCAATGCCCAGCCCCTAGGGGGCCCCCTGCACTACCTAGGCCTGAGGCCTGCCCCCATCCCTCCCCACCCCCACCAGATCATTCCTCCCCTCCCCAGAAGCTGTGAAGGTCAACAAGTCCAACCATGTGAACCTGACAGCACTGGGCAAAGGCTTCTCCCAGCCCTTCCAGAGGGTCTCCGGTTCTCACCAACTGCCCACCCCATCTGCCCCTCTTTCCGGGCAGATCCTGAACAGCAGAGCCACCCCCTAGCCCACAGAACTGCAGACCCACTGAGATGAGAGTCTCTGTCTGCCTCTCTCTCCTTCCCACCCACCACCCTCAATGCACCCCAGTTCCCCTAGCCTTGCCCCCAGGACCAAGGTCAGATAACAGTTTCCAGACTCCCAGCTGGATAGCCTCCAACTGCAGCTCCCTCAGGGGCCCCCCAGAGTGTCCACCTCAGCCCCTCACCCATCCCCAGGACACCCCCCCTGGCTTCCCTCTGCCAACATTCTCTCTATGGCCTCCACACCTCCTGGGCCCCAACTAGGAAAGGGGAGAGAAACTTCACACCCCCTCCAAGGCCTGGGGGCACAGGGAGGAGCAGTTCTGTGCGGGGAGGGGCCAGGTGCCCTTCTCTGGGGGCCTCTGAAGGTCACGCTATGGCCAGTCCGCCACTCCTCCCCTCCCCTCCCCTCCCTACTTGGAGGCCTGGAGCCAAGGCCTTTGTGCCAGGGTCTGAGGAACTCCGGTGGCAGCAGGGACCCCAGCCCATTTCCTTCCTTGGGCCTCTCTGCAAGGGGAAGGTCTAAGGGAGGGGTGGAAAAATGACCTCTTAGGTGGCTTGGAGAATCAAGTTGGGTGGGCAAGTTTGAAGTTCCCAAAAAACCACCTGCTCCTGCTCCAGTGTCTCATTTCACTAGGACAAAGTGTGTTTGCAAGGCTGGCAGGAGTTCTTCCCAAGGGTGCCTACATCTCAGCAAATTTCAAACCATTTTTCCAAAAAGTGTAAAGTGGGGCAATGACACTCTGTAAACCCTCCCAGGGCCCACCCCATAAAAGCTAAAGCGCATCCCACTTGGAAGTGTGGGGGAAGGGAGGGAAGCTGCCTGTCACCAAGCGGTAGCTCTCCACAAAGCCCCCAGTGGGCCCTGACACCCTGACCCCTGACGGAGATCCTCCTCTGCCTGGACTCGGGGGCTGAGAGAGGTTAGATGGGTCTTCTCAGCAGAGGGGAGCGAAAACTAAAGGGATGGGCAGGGGGGTTCTCTCCGCGCTAGGGAGGAAATGGGGAAGGGGCGTCAGGAAATCCCTCCTCGCACAGGAAGAGGTTAGGGGCTGGAAGCGGCCGGAAGGGACAGGGTGGTTCTCCGGGTGCTCCCGCTGGGCTACCTCGAGAGGTCACCTTCCCGCGGAGGGCCGGCGGGGGGAGGGGCGCCGCTCGCCGCCCGGGACTCCCAGCTCGGGCCGCGGCGGCTCCGGGAACACGCGGCTGGCCAGGCCCGGGCTGATGTAATCGGCTCCGCGCCGCGCGCGCCCGGCCGGGCGGGGGAGGGCGGGCACGGAGCGGGACGCGAGCGGGGACGGGCGGGGGTGGCGCCGCGCAGGTGGCCCGGCGGAGAGGGGGTCTCCGCAGCCATCCACCCCAAAACTTTTCCTAAACTCGCGGAGAGGGCCGAAGGGATCCAGCGGCAGTGACAGCGAGCCCCTCTTGCGCCAGCGCCCTGCCCCCTCCACGCTCTCAGCCCTCCTTCGGTCCAAGGTCCGAGCACCCCCCTGCCCGCTGGACTCCGGCTCCCGCCCCCGCTGCCCGGACTTTCAGTTCGTCGGGGACCAGCGGCCGGGAGCAAACTTCAGCAGCCGGCGGCAGCGCAAGCCCAGCCCCCTCGGCCTCCTCCAGCGGCTCCCGCCCTCCGCTGGTCGGCCCAGATCGTACGTGCGGTGATCTGGTGGGTGGGCAGGGCCCGCGTGGGCGGTGAGACTCTACCCCGGTGCCCTCCCACCTAGCGCGCGCCCCCTCCCCCTACACGTACGAGGACAGAGGGGGAAGCCGCGCGCCCGGTGCCCAAGGACCCGCGTGGGGCACGGAACCCCCACGCGCGCGCTCGCACGCACGTCCCCAGCCGGGAGAGGCGCTCGCAGCTGCCCGCGGCGCCGGGCGGGGACGGCCGCTTACCTTGGCATGGTGGAGGTAGAGCAGCAAGGCAAGGCTCCAATGCACCCAAGAGAGCAGAAAGTTCATGGTTTCGGAGGCCCGGCCCGGGCCGGCGCGGCTCGCGCTCCCTCTCCGGCTCGGGCTGCGGGGCGGCCCGCTCTCTTCGTCGCCCAGGCGGGCTCCTCTTCCTCCCGGAGCCGAGGCCCGGGCCAGGGCCTGGGGCGCGCGCGCGGCTGGAGCACTGTCTGCGCACACAGCCGCCTCACCCGTCCATGAGCCCGGCTTCCGAGCGCCGAGTCGCCACCGCGGCCCCCTCTCCTCTTCCTTCTCTTCTTCCTCCTCCCCCTCCTCCTCGGACTGAGGCTCCTCCCGGCCCGGGCTAGCACTTCTCCCGGTTCCGCTCGGCTCGGCTGCCCCGGCGCGAACCACGGCTCCTCCGGAGCGAGAACAGCCGAGAAGTTGGACGAAAAGTTTCAGGACAACGCCGCGAGCCCCGACCCCCTCCACCCCGCCTCCGAGCGCGGGCTGCGGCTCCTGCCCGCGGCTCGCCGCCGCGTCCGCCGCCGGCCGCCGGCCGCCGAGGAGGTGGGCGCTGGGGCGGGGGGCGGTGTCTGTCTGTCTGTCGGTCAGCGCGGCTGTTCTGATGCGGGGCCGCGCTCTGGCGGTCACCCCCAAAAGCAGGTCACTCACTTCGCCCCTGTCCCTCTCGTGGCTCGCTCGCTCGCGCGCGCTCTCTGACCCGGTCTCTCTCTTCCTCGACTTCTCTTCGGAGCTCCTGCTACCTCTTTCTTCTCGCTACTGGTTTCCAGAATCCGGAGTGATTGGGGAGCGTGCAGGAGCAATCTTCCCAAACGGTCGGCCCGATTTAAGCGGGGAGTGGGAAGCAAAAATAAATTAAAACTGAAAAGAATACGGTTTTTTAAAAATGTTTAAGGAAAAAAAAAAAGGAGGAGGGTAAACCCTGGTTAAATGAATATCAAATTCCAGTGCGGAGACCCCTGGCTGGTGACTCCGAGGGTTCGTCTGCCTCGTCGCCGCGTCTTCCGACCGTGCGCCGCTGCCGCCGGCTCCTCTAGCCCCCCGCGCTGCGGCCTCCCCGCAGCCTGGCTGCCCCAAGCCTCTGCGCTTCTCAACGCTACCAGCCGCCCAAAAAAAAAGGCCTGGCTCCTCCCCCGGCCACCGAACCCCGCCTCTGGCACGCCCCCGAGGCGAAGACACTCGCCTCCAGCAGCTCTGAGTTCGGCTCGGCCCCCTGGCGCAGCCTTCGCCTGCGGACACCTAGTGAAGCCTACGCCCCCCCACCCACCCCAGTGAAGGGAAAGCTCGACCCCCACCACGGCGTACAGCCTGAAAATTACCCATCCGCCCCCCCTTTGCCCGGAGACCCACACGCTGTATTTGCGGGGAGGGAACAGGAAAGTGAGGTTACGTGCGAACAGGACTAGAAAGCTATTCTCCTTTGCTGGGAATATTGGAGAGGGCGTGAGGATGGGGGCATCAAACAGGAACGAGTGGAGATAGGGAAACACAGATCTCCTGAAGTCCTGGGCTGACCCCTGCCCTTCTTCCCCTCTCCAACACCCTCCTCCAACACTCAGTTACCCCTCCCCACACTCACACTGACACTCAACGCGTCCTCACTCTCCGCTGACGCTGCTCTACCAAGTTCACCCAGCCTCCCTGTGGTGGCCGAGCGCCCCCTAGCGACACACCCCAGCTCTGGCTCAAGAGGGAATGGGCCTCAGGATGAGAGTGAAAGATTACCCCTGAGCCCTGCATTTCTGACCTCCCAAACTGATATTTTTTGGACTCGTGGTCCCATGTGCAGAGAGCCCCGTGATGGGCACAGAGGGCCCCGTGTATCCATCTGGACAATGTGCTCATCAGAGTGAGCTGCAGCCAGCAGGCTGGGGTGACTGGGTTCCTTTGGGAAGCATCCAGAGGGGCTTCCCTTGGGAAGCATATTGGACACAGTTTGTGGGGCCGAGAATGGGAAGCGTGTGGTTCCGGGGTTAGTCAGTGCCCAGAGGAGAGAGGACCTGTTGGAGACCACGTATGCTCAGTGGAGTCTGGCAGAGCCCAAAGGGAGAGGCAGCTGGGCAGACAGAGGCCCTTGTTTCTGCTCCCCCCCACCCAGATGTTGCCAGGGAACTGAGGCCAGGGGCTGGTGGAGCGGATGGAGGCCAGGGCCTGAGTGATGATTCAAACCTACTCACCAGCACTAAGGAACGTCTGTAGGCCAGCTGCCCAGAGCTCCCACCAGGCTGGGGGCCAAGGGTTCCATCAGCCCCAACCAGGCTCACCACTCCTCTTCTGAAAAGAATTGGGGAGTTGTCCTCTGCACCCTCAGAACCCGGATCCCTTGCCTGCTTCTCCCAGTTGGTGGCCTCTTTCCTCTCCTCTCCTCTCATCCCCTCCATTCCTTCAAAGCCTCGCTCTTTCCCAACTCCCCTATCTTCTCTAAGTGCTCCCCAAGGCCCCCCACCCCACCCTTGCATATAGGACCAACCTGGAAAAATTCCTGGTTGGGCTTTGACCCAGTAGCTAGCTCCTGGGCTCCCCCAGGGAACAAAGGGGGGCTCTAATACCTGTGGGAAGAGAGGGACCAATTGGTCTCCTTATTTATTTAGGTCTGGCCAGGGCCTGGCCTAGGGCTGGTGTAGCCTCTGTGAACGCCTCGGCTGAGAGTGGAAGCCAGGGTGAGAGAGAATGGGAATGCAGTAACGTCCCCCAAGTTGGTCAAAATGATCCAAAAGGGTTACTCAGCCAGCCCCCCACCTCAGCAGTGGTTCTGTGGTTTGGTGGGAGTGCTAGGTTACCCCTTTAGTACTCCAGTTCTAGGGGAGTGGTGTCCTGAGACCCCTATGAGCAGAGGGGCTGGCTCCCCCCAATTCTATCCTACCCTTCCCATCATTCATGCCTCCAGGCCTGTCTCCACCACCTGGCAGGCTTCCCAGCAGCAGGAACAAGGTCTTTTTACAGTTTACTTTTTAGTAAACATTTATTTGCTGGCTCAGGGCCCCCCTCCCAGGCAGGCCTCCTCACCTAGACTCCACGCTCAAGCTGCTGCATGGGAGGCAAGCTGCTGAACTTCCTCCTTGCCCAACCTGTTCTCCTCTCAAACCTCCTGAGCACAAAGTATGGGTGGGCACCTTGGCACAGTCCCCCTCCCTCATTCCTACCCTGAAGCCAGCAGAGCCCAGGACAGAGACTCCCAGTGGCATCACTTCCATATCCCTTCTCATCTCAAGCTTCCCCAGCCTCTGGGGAGGCCTGAAGAGGAGGTCTTAATAAAGGACCCTAAACTTGGAAGGAGGGTGAAGAGGTTCCAAGGAGGTGTGGCCATTCATTGTCACTTACTAGCCCCAGTGCTCTCCCCAGCCTGAGCCAGCCATCCCCCTTGGTGGCATTCAGCCATGTGTGTTCCAATGCCCTATGTGAGGTTCCCTCTGTGAGCTCTACCCAAGGAACCACAGGAAACAGGGGAGCGGAATTGCAGACTGGCCTGAGGGATTTTGGCACCCTAGACTGGAACAAGGTGTGGGGGTAGGGGGGGGCCGCGGTCTCCCATCTCCACCTGTTATTTCAGACACACAACCTGGTGGCGACTTAGAGGAGGGGGCTTGACTCTGGATTCCGTCCCCCAACGTGGTATCACAAGCTTTGGTAACAGTACACAATCATGGACCCAGCCAATGCTCACATTATCATGGAATCGAAAGCCCAATGCACAGAGCAAAGAACACAAATCAGCAATCATAAGACCACGTCATGTCTCTATAGCACCTTCTCTTCCCAACAGCTTAATCCACAGACTTAATTTCACTTCTCCTCGCTCTGTAGGTGGCTTCAGGCAGGAGTGTCAGGGAAGACTGTCCCTCCAGAAAATCCCAAGGGCACAGAGGGACCCAAGATCACCCAACAACATGGTGTGGGACGGGGCGTGGAGCAGAGAGCAGCCCAAACAGAGGTCATGCTGGGTCCCCTCAGAGACAACCTCAGCTGCACTCGGGGCTGAGGAGGCCTCCACAGAAGGCTCTGTGCAGTTCAGAAGGCGCCTAGGAGGAAGGGGAAGGTGTTCCAGGTGAGGGGGGAGGGGAGAGAGGGGTAGGGGTGGGGTGGAAAAGAACGTGAAAGGTGGCCAGGAGCCAGCTGTGGCCCCAAACAAAGGAGGTAGTGATCGGCCCAAGGCACAATAGTTGTACTTTGTCCTGAGGTCCTGTCACCTCTGATGTTCAGGGAAGCTCTCCCGCCTGTGGGTGTGGGCAGTTCACCTCCAAGCCTGTGGATAAAGGCACAGAGCCCCTCTCAGGTGAGGCGAGGGTCGCTGAGTCTTGCTGCTGTCTAAACATTTCTCCAAGTGGTCTCTCTGTGATGGAAGGAAGGTCTTCTCCCTCCACTAACTCCCGACCCCCAGACACGGAGTAGTCCACAGATCTAACCCGCAGCAAGGACAGGAATACCAGCCGTTGAATCGAAGGAGAGAGAATGGGGTGGGTTCCTCTCAATTCTGTCTGGCTGTGGGTCAGTCTCTCTCTCTGTCTCTCACTAGTTATCTTTGCAACAAAGCAATGGAGAGACAAAGCAAAAGCCAGGAAGCAGGGCCTCTTTTCCAGTGCCAACATCATAGCCACATCTGGATCTGGAGGCTTGACTCGGTTAATGATAGGTAATCATGCTGATTGGTAACAAAATGGGAGCAGAGGACGCCAGAGAGGTTAACTCCCTTTAGAACCCAGTCAGGAAAAGGGAGGGAAGTAGGAGGGGAAGCAGGCGGGAGACCGGGCAGAGGGGCTGGGCAGGGTCACTATCTGGGGGAGCACACCTACCCACACCACCCCCTGCCCCATCAGCCAAACCTCTGCCTCTCCTTCCTGGGCCTCAGTTTAACCCCTAACACCAGATTGTCTCCCTGGATTGCTTCTCCCTGTCAGCGCCAGACATGTCCACTTCCTGACAACGCTGTCCTTGCTAACCCTCAAAGTCAGACCCCCATCCTGCCCATTGCTGCCCCATCCACACCCCTGCCCAGTCTGCTGGGAAGAAGATGATGGTACAAGGTGGTAGCTGAAGTCCTAAAGACATATTCCCCCTTCCAACCTCGTTCCTGCCTGGAGCCGAGCTTCATTTCAACTTGTGTATCTTTTCCAAGGCCTACCAGGCACCAGACACTGTGCTGATATTATAGGAGGCACAGGGAGACCTTAAGTGGGTTAGTGGAAAGCTCGGGGGCTTCGGGTCCAAATGGACCCAAGTGGCACTCCTGGCTCTGCCTCTTTTTAACTGTGTGACCTTAGGCAAGTTACTCCACCTCTCTGGTCCACAGTTCCCCTTGTCTGTAAAACTGACTGAAAATACCGGCATAGGAGGGTTGCTGCACCGATGGTTGTGCACACAGTCACCCCAGAAGGCATGATGGGAAAGAAGCCCCTGAGCGAGGCACACGGTGCCATGAAGGTTCTGAGGCCGAGCAGCCCACCCGGCTGGAGTGGGCGTCGGGAAGAGCTTTCTGAAGGAGGTGATGTAGGACATGTATGCCATAAGCAGGCATTAAACTCAGCCCACGAGCCCTGTTTGGGGCTGGGCCCTGGGACTGCACCAGTGTGGAAGGGGCTTCCTATGTGGAGGTGAATCAAAGAAGAACCTGGAAATAGAAACTCTCCAAAGGGGGCCATAGTTGCTGGGAGCAGGGGAAGGCCTCCTGGAGGAGGTGGCATTTGAGCCTTGATAGAAGAACAGATTAGTCAACAAGGTGAAGCAAGAAGAAAAAACAGGCAGGGAAGTGAGGTCTGGAGGATTCTGATGGCCCACAGGGGGGATTAGGGCTTTTTCACAAAGATTCCCAGACAAAGCCCACAGGGACAATGACACTCCCTCAGGGGGTGAGCCCCACACTGGTGTCCCCACCCTCTGGGACAGCATGTCTCTGCCAGAGAATTTAAACAAACAAGCAGACACTGGAGGTGGGTCCAGCACTGCTGTTGTTTGCCTGGGGGCCAGAGGAGGAGGCCAGCCCGGGACCAGCGCAGGGCCGCTCAGCGGGGCCAGGCAAAGCAGAAAGGTCTTCGCTCCAGCGTTGCCCTCTCCCCGTCCCCAGCAGGTGCCCAGCGCGCCCCTGGCTGCCTGCCACGGATGTATGGAGACCTGGCAATCGCCCTGGGCAAAAAAAGCCAAGCCTCCTCCATGTGGTGTGACCCTGGCCAAGTCAGTACCCACTTCTGAACCTCAGGCTCTGCCTAGGTCAAAGTCCCCTGAGCTTCCAGTCTCTGTACCAGCTCCATCAAGCATCCGAGTGCGATCGCTAATACAAAGTGCACATCTTCCAGGCAGTGTGCCTTCTTAAAGGCTCCTAGAGAGGACAAGACTGAACTCGGAGAACCCCAGCATGCATGTGAAATCTGAGGCACGGCACCACGTGGTGCAGGGGAGATGTGGTTCCAAGGAGCCCATCACATTTCAGCAGGTAGGGAACTGCTTCCCTGGGAGGCCGGAACCTCGGTCTTTTTTAAAAAAAACAAAACACACTAGCTTGGTGAGCCCTCACTGTGAAAAGCCCCCACCAGCTCCCCTACCCGACCCTCCACCTACCTGCATAGCATGCAGTGAGAAAAGCCAGGCGGATTGGGCTCAGTCTCGGTTCACCATGTCCAAGCTGTGACTTCATCTGTCTGAGCCTCAGTCTCCTCATCTATAAAATGGGAGTCATGGACCATCCTCCCAAGGTGGTAGGGAGACAGTCTGCCCGCCATACCCTCGGAGGTTTGGCAGGGAGGATTTTGGTATCTGGCGGTATTATGGATACCGAGTGACAGTGAACACAGCAAAGCTCCTGGCCTAGCTAGAGTCGGTGCCCCATCATGTCACTTCCCTGCCCTTTCTCCTGTCCCTACCCCCGTGAGGGAGCAAACTCCCTGAGAATGCAAGCCCGCTATCACTTGGCTAAAGTCAAACGGAAAGAAATAGGAACGTGGGTTTATCCCATCCCATCCCCCTGTTAAAAAAAGAAAAAGAAAAGAAGTCACACAATGCGTGCCAAAGATGACGAGGGGTGGGAGTATGTTGGCTGGGTTCCTGCTTTTGCCTTTCTTCGGAGCAACTGTGTCACCAGGTTGTCACTGAGTTGGCTGCAATGTAGGTTCCTTCAGGGAAATTCTAGGGGAAAATAAGAGAGGCAGGGACACAAAGCACCCCCCACTTCTTAGCAAGAAGGGTCCTTTCCCTCCTCCTCTAGTGACCCCCTGGGCCTTGGCCGGAAGCCTGGCCCATGACCCAAGCCCCCCAGGACCGTTCACAAAGATAAAGCCAGTTAATGATTGGCCCCTGGGAGGAGTCACCCCCACCATGCTGCCTGCCTTCCCAGACCCAGAGGAGAGGGCAGGCCATGGGGAGTGGGAAAGACACCCCCCACCCCGCCTCGGCTTCCAGGAGCAGCCTGGCCTAACGTCCTCGAGGTCATCCGTGAAGCAGACAGTTAGTCAAGGGGTATCCATGTGAGGAGAACTTCGGACCATGATCTTGGAGGCCTTGGGGGGCCTCGGAGGTGGGGCGGGTGGGGGAAGGGTGGGAGTGGGCAGGCAAAGCACACCGTTTTATCTTGCCTCACTGATTGGAAAAGACTCCACGGCTAAAGAGGAAGTTTGAAAACTCCTTCGCTGGCCAGATGAACAGAATGAGGCCCAGAGTTGTGCAAAGCCATACAGCTACCCAGAGGCAACACCTGAACTCAGATCTCTTGACTCATAGCTTGGTGACATTCCTACCTCTCCAAGGGCCGCTTGGTCACGTACTCGGGCTCCAGGGCTGAGCCCGGCACCTTTGGGATACTGACAGCTTCTGCCTCCCAGAGCTGACTCGCTAGTTGGGGAGCCAGGCAGTGCCAGGGTGCGCTGGGTGCCATGTGCATCTGGGGCAGGTCCGCTGCTGGGCTCAGGGCTCCAGGGTCTGCTCCTCCCTCCCATGTGGGGGCGCTGGTGTGAACCACGGCCTGGGTCCCCTGGAGAGATGGTCCTGCCTCCATCTCCCCACATGCCAGCCTGCTCAGCCAGACCATCTCCTTCCAGGACAGCAGGAAGCACCAGGAAACGTAAGGTAGGGTGGCTCTGCCTGCTGCCAGCTCCCCACGTCCCAAGACCTGGCCCTGGACAGCTCCAGCTCTGAGGCACCTGCTCCCCCAGCGGAGGTGACGGCTAAAATAGTATTTAACACCATTATGGCCCCGGCACCGTTCACCTAGAACTGGGGGCATATGCCGAGCTAGGCATAAACCCCTCAGTTTCTGGATTGTGGGGAGGTCCCGGGGACCCAGAAAGGGACAGGGGTGGTCAGAGAGGCAGACAGAGGACTCAGGGGGCTGGAACAGCAGCGATTGACCAATCAGGTGGCCGTGCCGGGCTGTACCAGCTGCCTGTCTGCCCTACCCCGGTCCACTGTCGACTCTAGGCTGGAATGTGCAGTTCCCAGCCGAGAAGGAGGCCTGTCTGGGGCCCTGATCTACATGCTTCCGTACCTCCTCCATTCCTGGGGAGACCAGGTCAGGATCCCCCCGACTCTGTGGACATAAGCGTAGCCCACACTCCCCACAGCAGGGACCTCACAGGTTCCAGCCACAGCTTGGCAGACATGGCCAAGCCCACCCTTGGGCTGGAATCCCAGCCCCAAGTGCCCAGATCACAGACAGTGACAAGTAATCAAAGCACTTTCCTTTCACTTTCTCTTTCCTTGGCTGTCTCCAGACCTCCTCTCCTTCTCCCCCCCCACCCTACCCCAACCCCCAACCCCCGCTCTTCTCTGCCAGACCCCCACTGTCCCAGGAGAACAACTGGCCCGTCCTAGTGGGTCCTATTGGCTGAGTGCTTCTCTGTGCCCGTCAGAAACTTGAGCTTCTCAGAGTCCCCTGGGAGGTGACTGCTCCCCATTCTCCACTCACGGTTGGGAGCCAGGCTGGGTAGTGGGGGACCAGCTAGGGGGAGAGATGGTCTTCACATCTCCCCAACTCCCATCAGCCTTCCGGAGACTAAGGGACAAACTGCAGAAGGGAGATTTCTGAGGAGACGGGACACATTCCTGCCCATCGGGTGCCAGGGGAGTTGGGGTGGCAACTCTAGAGAGTACAGTGAGGGCATCAACCCCTGCCCCTGACAGGCTTTAAAGAGGACAGAGGCAGGCACAGTGAATCTGCCCTCAGGAGACGCACCATCGCCCTGGGCGAGCTGCTCCGCCCCACGGTGTGACCCTCTCTCCACCACTCATCCACCAATCTCCTCTCCCCTCAGGTCTGCAGGCTGAAGGCCACGGGAACTAACACACACACACACACACACACACACACACACACACACACCGCCACCACCACTGACTATGATGGGGCCCCACAGAGAAGAGAAGCGTGCTCCAGAAATCCAGCTGTTCCAGGCAAGCCGATCAGGGCTGTGAGAGGCTGCCCCCAGTACTGCCAGAGGGGTTACCTCGAAAGCCCCTCACACAGAGCGTCCCTCCGCCCTGGCATTGAGCACTGCTGCTCCCTGAGCGGCTCCTCAGGTGTCCGCATGTGGGGCCATGGCTGGGAGTCAGGACAACTAAGTTCAAAATCAGGGACTGTGGCTGCCTTGCTGTGTGACCCGGAGCAGAGCACGCCTGTCTCTGGCCTCAGTGTCCTCTCCAGAGAGTAAAGCATTGGCTGGTTTCTAACGCTCTGGTAGGGCTCCAGTCACTGGCGAGAGGGACTGGGGAAACAGCTGTAAGGCCTGAGCTATGGACACTCTGGCCGTGGCCTGGCTGATGGAGATGGCAGGAGGACCAGGGAGCCCCAGCCAGGACCACCTCTCAGAGATGCTGTAGAGCTCCCTGCAGCGCACGTGGGTGGGGAGGCAGAGGGCAGTGTGCTCTTCCGCCCGTTGTCTGATAAACAGCCTGAGTTTTCCTGTGGCCGTCACCCAGAACAGTGGGGTTGGAGCAAGGATTTCAGTCAGATAAGCGAGGCCTACCAAACTCATCGGCTCTGGGGGATTTATGAGGCGATAGCAGCAGGATGTTTATTTAGAGACTTCTAAGCCGGTTCCTTACCTGGATGAAATGTCAGGGAGTGGGAGAGAAGGGGAGAGAAAGGCGGAGAGGTGAGAGAGGGTGTCAGCTCCTGCCCGCCCCCCCCCCTTTGGGAGCAGAGGTGGGTGGGGTGCCTGTGTTCTGATCTGGGAGCTGAAGTGGGGGAAGGAATTTGTCAGGGGTGTGGTGGGGCCGAGAGCAGGGCAGCAGGGGAATGGAATGAGAAGGCTGTCAAGTGGCAAAGCAAGTGTTTGTGGGAAATGGAGGGAAAGACCATTCCCTGTGGGGAGGGGATGAGAGGGCACTTGGCCCTGGGCTCCCTGCCCGGGCACCCGAGCCACACTCCAGGCACAGCAGGACCTTGGGGCAGAGCTACGCCTCCACTGTGGCATCAGCTTGGGCAGGGGAGCCCAGAGCCACTGTTTGAGGAGTAGAAATGGCACCCCCAGGCACTGGGAAGGGGAGGGCTGGGGATGCCCCGGGGGAGGCTGTGAGGACCAAGGGCTTCCTTCCCCCAAGACTGCCACGACACTCCAGCCAGTCCTGCTTTTTCTGTGGCTGCCCCCCCCCCCTCAATCCCTCCCCTGGGGGCAGCTGGTAAGGCTCCAGGAGAGAATCTGCCCTTGCTCTCCTGGCTGGGCCCGTGGGCAGATGGGACAATTCTGTAACGCATTCCTAGGCCCTCCTCTGCTGTCCGAACCAGGAATCTCTGATCTCCTAAGGACCTAAGGCAGTGGTCGGCAAAGGGAGGCTCGCGAGCCACATGCGGCTCTTTGGCCCCTTGAGTTTTTATCAAAGGCCTGCTTAGGAGTACCCTAATTAAGTTAATAACAATGTACCTACCTATATAGTTTAAGTTTAAAAAATTTGGCTCTCAAAAGAAATTTCAATCGTTGTACTGTTGGTATTTGGCTCTGTTGACTAATGAGTTTGCCGACCACCGATCTAAGGGAACTGAGGCTGAAACCCAGCCAGGAAGGAAGTGCCTTTTGCCCTCTATACACCTCCTTTTTTGCTGCAGTGAGGACCAAGTAAAGAGAAGAATGAGCAAGAGAGTGGAGCAAGCCCCCCAAATGCCACAGCCAAATGATTGGCAGAGGTTAGGCCAGAGTACCGCCCTCCCCTTATGACTTAAAGCCCCTCTGGCGACTCCTGGCTGTCAAAAGACAGAATTGCAGTTGCCCCCACACCCCCAGGGCTGGCAGGGGCAGTCTCCAGCCCCCTGGACGCTGCCTGCCCGAGGGGAAGATGAGAAGTGGAGTTGGGCTGTCTGGTTGGGCTGGCAGGGCACAAGCTAGGGAGCTCTTTCTGGAACCCACAGGCGGGACAACCCTCCAGACAGAGGTGGGGGCCTTGAATCCCCTTCTGCCTGAGCCCACAGCACCAACTTGCTGACACTTCCCATCAGCAGGCTTCAGGTGAAGCTGTTGTCTGACTGTAGACACCTTCCAGACATTCTTGGAAGCCCAGGGCCCCCTCCTCAATCAGGACCCCTCCTGGGTGGCTTACCCAGTGCCACCCCAAGCCTCTAGAGGGCGAGGGAGAGCAGTGCTGGACTTCAGCCCCTGGGGCTTAACCAGCTAGCTCTCTGCACAGGCCCCTGGGACCAACCAGCTGCCCCTACCCTCTGCTCCTAGGGGAGGGGCACCCTGCTGGAGGCTAGGCAGCCAGGCTCAGCCATCTAGACACAGAAGAGTCTGGGCCAGACCTGGAAGGGGCTATTTGGAGGGTGCAGGGACAAGAAGGGAGACTTTGAATAGTAGAATGATTATCTGAGACCCTATCCCCCTGTTCAACTGGGGACAGAAAGGAGAGCAGTGGCCTGGCCCTGGGAATTTCTGCCAGACTTTGGGATAAAAAGAGCTGCTTGGCCCACACAGCAAAGCTGCAAACCCCCTCCCACCCCCTCCCCCCCCCCCCACACACACACACACACTCCCATTCAGGGTCATAACTAGAGTGAGGCAAATGAGGCAGCCAGGGCACAAAATCTGAGGAGGTGCTTACTCTCAAGTGCAGGCTTGGCCCTGATGGTGAGTGACCCCTTAATACGGCACCTGTCACCTCATTCCCTCATCATAGTCCCAGTCCTGCCCTCTGGGCTGCCTGTCATGGGGACTAAAGCCACAGCAGTATTTGAGGCAGAGGCCAGGTACATGAGGAGAGGGGTCACTTTCCACTCAAAGGAAAGAAGTAGCCCCTAACTCAGCTAGAAGGGAAGGGAGCAAAGGATGAGAAGGGACACACCTGTCGGTCACCTGAGCCTGGGCCCTGTGTGTGTGTCTGTCTGTGTCAGTGCTGTGTGTGTGTGTTGTGCATCCAAATTGTGGGTCTGCCCATTTCTAGCTCTGTGTCGTTGGGCAAGTTACCGAACCTCTCTGAGTCTTAGTTTCCTTAA
Organism: Cnephaeus nilssonii; assembly: GCF_951640355.1. NCBI lineage: Eukaryota > Metazoa > Chordata > Mammalia > Chiroptera > Vespertilionidae > Cnephaeus > Cnephaeus nilssonii. The sequence goes on from NC_137080.1 coordinate 84,289,341, forward strand.
AAACTTGTGATAACAATACCTACATCATAAGGTTGTCGTGAGGATTAAAAGAGATAATATATGGAGTGTAGTATAAGCCCCTGGTCTGCACACAGTAGAAGCTAAGTAAATAGTGATGGCTATTCCCATTGTTAATAATGCTATTGTGTGTGGCCCCAGCTTACGTTGAAGCCTTATTGTCCACTGCCTCCTTACACATGCATCCCATCCAGCCAGACACGCCTTCTGACAGCCCCAAGCACACACAGTGCTTAGCTCTTAATCCTGGTCTATGCCCCAACAGTCATGAAGTTGCAAACTCTTAAAACGAGAAGACTTTCTAGACCACTTCTGCTCAGTGGTCTCCCCAGAACTCCTACAGCATTTGTCTCTATCTCTCATGCTAGCCTCGAATTGCTATTCAATGCATTTAACTTTGTGAATGTGTGTGTGTGTGTGTGTGTGTGTGTGTGTGTGTGTGTGTGTGTAAGAGAGAGAGGGAGGATGCCCTAACCGGTTTGGCTCAGTGGATAGAGCATCAGCCTACGGACTGAAGGGTCCCAGGTTCGATTCCGGTCAAGGGCATGTACCTTGGTTGCGGGCAGATCCCCAGCAGGGGGTGTGCAGTAGGCAGCTGATCAATATTTCTAACTCTCTCTATCCCTCTCCCTTCCTCTCTGTAAAAAAATCAATAAAATATATATATTTTTAAAAGAGTCACAGATCTTTAAAAAAGAGAGAGAGAGAGAGGCGGGGGAGGGAGAAAGAGAGAGAGAGAGAAATCTCCAAGCAACACCTAGTAGGGACTGTATTTTTCAGTGACCTGTATCACTCCCCACCCCCGCCTAAAGAGTAATACCGGCCTGCTGGTGTCAGTACCCACAGTAGCCTCTTTGTGAATAATGATGATAATAACGGTAGATACTGCCTTGGATGGCACCCCTACAGTGTGCCTTATGTTATCGCATTAATCCCCACAATAACCCTGTGACGTAGGTTATAATTGTAAAACTACAGCTTGGAGTCTTTAAGTAACTTGCCTAAGGCTATTCAGCAAATGAAAAACAGAGCTGGGATTTAAACTGGCTGGCTGGCTCCAAAGCCTGCACTCTGGTTTGAGTAAAAGAATGAACCAAAAACCAGAATTTCCTTTTTGTTCTCAAAGAAGGAACGAACAGTAAAGCAAGGTGATACCAAAGCTTCAGTCACATGATTTCAGGGTTTCAAGACAGAGTTTGCTGGAGGTTGAGTCCCATCACACTCTCCCTCTCCCTCTCCCTTTCCCTCTCCCTCTCCCTCTCCCTCTCCCTCTCCCTCAGTCACTGCAGAAACAGGCACCCGGAGGGGGGGGTGGGGGTCTTTCCTTATGAGGGTTTCAGAATAATTTTTAGTAAGTGAGGTTGAAAAAATACTCATCCCAGCGTGAGTCAGAAAAATTACTTGCCTTGCTCGCTCAATCACCAAAAGGTCCCAATTGATCCTCTCTCTATTTTTAACTGTCTATAGGAGAAACTTATTTTCTGTCCCTTGGTTGATCAACAATTTAGCAACTTTTTGATAATGAAATGGACAACTTCGGTCAGTCAGCAAATAGCACACGGAGTGCCCACCAGAAAACCACTTGCTGACTGATTTTCACATATACCACCACCAATCCTTAGCTGTTACGATAAAATTGGGCCATGGGGAATGTATTCCCTTTTGGCCTCCTTTGCTATCTTCCTTTTGTCGTCGTGTGGCTAAACTGACTTTGAATGTCTACTACATTCCCCTCCCTGTGACTCAGTTTCCTTACCTAGAAAACGGGGATAATAACAATACTGACTCCACAGGGCCATGGCAAGGACCTCTGCACTCGCTTGCCCCTGTAGTCACATCTCAAGCTCAACAAAGACTTTGAATGGATCAAACTTTATGGGCAAAAAGGTAGTGGGAGCTTACCCAGTTCAACTTTATTTTTTCTGATAGGGAAGGCAAGACCTTCTGCAACCCAAATGGTTTGTCCCAAATCACATACCATTTGCTTCCAAAGCACTTGCGAAATCTTATACATCCAAGCACTGGGCCCAACACATTTGGACCAAGGAAATCAAGTTCATTCAAAACACTTTTGGACTTTACTTCTTTTTGTGAATTGACCTCAGACTTCGCTGTGTGCCAAACAAGGAAATCAACCTCATAATTTGATGCCACACCTTGTTTAGGACCGAAAAAAAAAAAAAGGTGTTGTCATTACCTGTTCAATTCACACTCACTCTTCTAGGTCACATGTCTTGGCATTAAACAACTTTTGGCTCTTTCCACATACTATTCAGTTCCCAAGGATGAAGTCTAGACATCGTTGAGGAAATTTTTTTCCTTCAAAAAAAATTTTTTTTCAATTATAGTTGCCATTCAATATTATTACATTTCAGGTGTATAGTATAATGGTTATACATTTATATAACTTCTAAAGTCTAGTACCCACTTGGCACCATACATAGTTATTACAATATTATTGACTGTATCGCCTGTGCTGTACTTTACATCCCCATAACAATTTTGTAAGTGCCAATTTGTATTTCTTAATCCCTTCACCTTTTTCACCCATTCCTCCAACCCCATCCCATCTGGCAACCATCAGTTTGTTCTCTGTGTATATGAGTTTATTTTATTTTTTAGATTCCACATATAAGTTAAATCATATGGCATTTGTCTTTCTCTGTCTAACTTATTTCACTTAGCATAATATCATCTAGGTCCATCCATGTCGTCGCAAATGGTAAGACTTCATTCCATTGTATATACTATATGTACGACATCTTCTTTATCCAATCATTTATCGATGGAAACATAGGGATGCCTATATCTTTTAAAATTAGTGATTTGGACTTCTTCAAATAAATACTCAGACATGGGATTACTGGATCGTAAGATAGTTCTATTTTAAATTTTTCTTTTTTTTTTTTGTTTGTTGTTGTCTTTTTGTTTTGTTAATCCACACCCAAGGATATTTTTCCATTGATTTTTTTTTTTTTTTTTTTTTAGAGTGAGTGGAAGGGGGCAGAGGGACAGAGAAAGGGAAACATCGATGTGAGAGAGACACATCGATTGGTTGCCTCCCGCATGCACCCGCATTGGGCCCCTGCAACAAAAGCATGTGCCCTTGACCGGACTCAAACCCGAAACCCTTCAGTTCGCAGGCTGACACTCTAGCCACTAAGCAAAACCAGCTAAGGCCCATTTTTAATTTTTTTAGTAACCTCCATACTATTTTCCATAGTGTCTGCACCAGTTTGCGATCCCACCAACAGTGCACGAAGGTTCCCTTTTCTTCACGTCCTCGACAACACTTGTGTTTGTTGATTTATTGATGTTAGCCATTCTGTGGTGATATCTCATTGTGGTTTTGATTTGAATTTCTCTGATGATTCATGACATTGAGCATCTTTTCATGTCTATTGGTATTCTGTAATGAGGAAATTTTTAAAATTTAATAAAAGCTCTAAAGGCAACTCATTTGTTGATTCATAAATTTAGTAAATATTTATTAAAGCTTTCTTATATACCAGTCCCTGTGCTGGGGGATAGAATACCACAGTAAACCAGACGGACACAATTCCTGCCTCATGGAATGTGTCTTCCTGAGGAGAGCTTACATGCTACATGGAATTGATAATAATAAAAGCCTCTAATAGCAGATTAAGTGACTTCCAGGATATAATGGCAGCCTAAACTTGCATGCACTTTTGAGATAGAGTTAGATTCAACGTATGAAAACTTTGTCTAGAATTTTTGCATCAACACTCATGAGGAATATTAGTCTATAGTTTTCTTTTCTTGTAATATCTTGGTCTGGTTTTGGTATCAGAGTAATGTCGGCCAAAGAATGCGTTGGAAGTATTCCCTCCCCTATAACTTTCTATAGAATTGGTCTTAATTCTTCCATAAATGTTTGGCAAATATTATCAGTAAAGTTATCTGGGCCTCAAATTTTCTTTGTGGAATGGCTTTTAACTACAAATCCAACTTTTTAAAAGCAGCTCTAGGTCTACTCAGGTTACCTCTTTCTTCTTGAGTAAACTTCTGTAGTTTGTGTCTTTCATGAAATTTGTTTACTCATCTAAATTATGGAAATTATTGCAGTAAAATTATTCATATTGTTCTCAAATTATTCATTTAACATTTGTATAATCTATAGTGAAGTCACCACTTTTCATTCTTTATATTGGTAATTTGTGTCTTCTCTCTTTTTTTTCCTGCTCACTCTGGCTAAGTGTTTATCAATTTTATTGTATTTCATTTTATATTTTTATTGATTTTTAGACAGAGAGGAGGGGAGAGAAAGAGAGAAAGAGAAACATCAGTTGGCTGCCTCCTGCACGCTCCCTGACCATGGATCAAGCCAAAACCCGGACATATGCCTTGGCTGGGAATCGAACCAGCAACCTTTTGGTGCACGTGACGACAGCCAACCAACTGAGCCACACCAGCCAGGGCTCAATTTTATTGCTCTTCTTGAAAAAAACAGCTTTTGGTTTTATTGATCTTCTCTAATGTGTTTTTTTTTCTGTTTTCTATTTTATTAACTTTCTCTGATAGTTACTAGTTCCTTTCTTCTGCTTACTTTATGTTTAATTTTCTCTAAAGTTTTTTTAATTTATTAAAATTTAGACTAAAAACAATAATAATATAGGGACAATTTTTTCATTTATTTTATGCTCTCGAATAACCTTTCTATTTCAAAAGCTCTTGGTAACACCCAATGAAAACACACCCTATAATTCATCCATCAAATATTTATTGAGCACTGACTATATGTTAGATACTATTCTAGGCACTGGAAATAGAAGAGTGAATAAACAAAGTTAATCCCCTCACTTAGCTCACTTCTAGTTGGAGAACACAGGCAATAAATGAATAGCTCAATACATATATAATAAGTCAGGTGGTAATAAACACTGTGCAGAAAAACAAAGCCAGGTGAGAGATAGAGGCTGAGCTGGGGGGACTATACTATTTCCATTTTAGGTGGGGTCAGCAAAGGGCTGGAAGGCCATGACTTGTCTGGGGAAGAGTTCTCCAGGCTGTGAGAGAAGCAAGCGCAATGTCCCTGACATTGAAACATGCTTGTCTTTTTGAGGAAAGGCAAGAACGTCTAACTGGCTGGGGAGAGGGGCCGCCAGGGGTCAGAACATGTGAATTCTGATAGGCTGCTGCAGAAACGTCACAATGCATGGAGAATCCTAAGATGGCCTCCCAGGGTTCCTCCTCCCTCCCCCCCCCCCCCATGTACACACTCTGTACACAGTAGTCCCCCCTTATCCATGGTTTTGCTTTCCGTGATCTCAGTTACCCACAGTCAACTGTGGTCCAAAGATATTAAATGGAAAATTTCAGATAAAAACAATTCATACGTTTTAAATTGCATGCTGCTCTGAGTAGGGTGATGAAATCCTATGAAGTCCAGCTCCATCCTGCCCGGAGTGTGAATCATCCCTTTGTCCCGTATCTGAGCTGTGTACACTACCCTCCTGTTAGTCATTGAGAGAAAGAGAGGGAGAGGGAGAGGGAGAGGGAGAGGGAGAGGGAGAGGGAGAGGGAGAGGGAGAGGGAGAGGGAGAGGGAAAGGCCACATTCGTATAATTCACATAATTTATAGAACTCAGTGCTACCTACAGTTTCAGGCATCCTCTGGGGGTCTTAGACTGTATCTCCTCGGATAAGGTGTGGTTCTTGTAGTCCAAGGACTATGAATGTGGGCGCCTTCACTGTGATAAGGTTATGTTATATGGCACAGTTGACTCTGGAAATAAAAGATTATCTCAATGGGCTTGACCTAACCACATGAGCCCTATAAAAGAGGATTTTCTCAGCAACAAAAATCAAACAACTTAATTCAAAGATGGGCAAAGACTTAAAGAGACATTTCTCCAAAGAAGATATACAAATGGCCAATAAGCACATGAAAAGGTGCTCAATATCCCTAATCATCAGGGAAATGCAAAGCAAAACTCTGATGAGATACCACTTCACATCCATTAGGATGGCTATTATGAAAGAGAGAGAGAGAGAGAGAGAGAGAGAGAGAGAGAGAGAGAGAGAAGAAGAAGAAGAAGAAGAAGAAGAAGAAGAAGAAGAAGAAGAAGAAGAAGAAGAAAGAAAGAAAGAAAGAAAGAAAGAAAGAAAGAAAGAAAGAAAGAAAGAAAGAAAGAAAGAAAGAAAGAAAGAAAGAAAGAAAGAAAATAACAAGTGTTGCCCTGAACAGTTGCTCAGTGGTTAGAGCGTTGGCCCACGGACTGAAGGGTCATGAGTTTGATTCCGGTCATGGGCATGTACTTCGGTTGCAGGCTCCATCCCCAGCCCCAGTCGAGGTGTGTGTGGGAGGCAGCCAATCAATGTCTCTCACATAGATGTTTCTCTCTGTCTCTCCCCCTCCCTTCCACTCTCTCTAAAAATCAATGGAAAAGTGTCCTCAGGTGAGGATTAACAAAAAAAAAAAAGAGAGAGAAAGAAAATAGCAAGTGTTAACAAGGATGTGGAGAACCTGGAACCCTTGTGCAGTGTAGGTGGGAATGTAAAATGGTACAGACACTGTGGAAAACAGTATGTAAGTTCCTCAAAAACTTAGAAAAGGAATTATCAAACGATCCAGCAACCTGTTTTCTTAGCAGCATTATTCACAAAAGCAACCCAAGTATCCATTGACGAATGAACGAATAAGCAAGCTGTGGTATATTCATACAATGGCGTATCATTCAGTCTTAACATGGAAGGAAATTCTGCTCTGTGCTACAATGTGGGTGAACCTTGAGGGCGTTATACTAAGTGAAATAAGTCAGTACAAAAGGACAAATACGCATGATTCCACTTATATAAAGCACTTAGAGTAATCAAAATTATAGACGCAAAGTGTCCTGGCGGTTGCCAGGGACTGGGAGGAGGAGGAGAAAATGGGAGTTACTGTTTGATGGGTACTGAGTTTCAGTTTTGCAGGATAAAAAGCGTGCTGGAGGCGGAGGGTTGGACGATGTTATAAATGTATTGAATACAGCTGAACTGTACACTTAAAATGGTCACGATGGTAAATTTCATGTTACGTGTATTTTATCCCCATAAAAAATATTGATAAAGAAAAAACAAGCACAGAGTTTTCTTTGGCTGGCCGAAGAAGAGGAAGTAGGAGATTTACAGCATGAGAAGGAGTTGATGTGCCGCTGCTGACTCCAACCTGGAGGGGGCCGTGTGGCAAGGAACACCGGCCTCGGGAGGTGTGAGCAGCCGTGGCCGCCAGCCAGCAAGGAAACGGGACCTCAGCACTCCAGTCACAAAGGGCTGAATTCTGCCAACAATAAGAATGAACTTGGAAGTGGATTTTTCCTTCAGAGCCTCCAGATAAAAACTCAGTCCGGCCAACACCTTGATTTCAGCCTTTTGATACCCTGACCAGAGAGCCCGGCCACGCCATGCCAAGCTTCTGAGCCACACCACTGCGGGCTAATAACGAAATGCTGTTTTCAGGTGCCGAGTGTGTGGTCATTTACTATGCAGCAGCAGACAACTGCTATACCCAGTGTGACGGGAAGTCATGGGTGCGTATCACGTTTTCTATGAGGTTTACTTCAGGGTCACCCCGATTCGATAATAAGCTCCCGTAAGGCATAAACCCACCGTTTCCATGTCCTTACACAAGACTAATGGACACCTGGAAACTATTCCACAAACGAGTTTTGACCGAAGGCAAGTATTTGGGGGAATTGTCTAGTCTCTTGCACTGACCACGTCGAAGGCCGGCTGAGGTTTACGTAAGCTTCTTAAGGAAAAGCTGCCCTCGGTGTATGCATGGCCTGCCTTCGGCCTTCCCCTCTTCTGGGAAGTGCAAGTTGCTGACAGAACTCACCTTCCACCCAAAAGCAGCTCCCGGGCTTGCCCTTCCGCTACCAGTAACACCGCCTTGCTCTGAACCTTTGACTCACACTTAATCCCCCCCTCCCATCCTCCCCATAGCCAGAGTCCTAGAGGTTCATGTTCCAAAATGCCTCCCCATAAACCCCAGCCTTTGTGTCTGCACCACCATCAGCCTCCCTGAGGCCTCTTTAGCTCTCACCTGCATGATGGCAAGCCCACTGAGGGCTTCACCAGCCCCATCCCTGCCTCAGACCCTCCTTGGTCACCAGCACCTGGCGAATCCCCATAAGGTAACACTTGGCACATGTAAACTCTCCCTCTAACACCTCCATAGGCTCCTCGTTGGTCACTCAGGTGAACTGGGTGCCCCAGACCAGGCTGTCAGCATCTTGAGAGCAGGGGCCATGTGTGCAGCATCTTTGTGGCATCGTTGGTGCTCCATGTCTGTGTGCGGCTACTCATGATAATGGTCACGAGCATGAGAATGTGGAGGCCTCCCTTTCTCCCAGGTCAGAGAAGACCAGCCTGGAGTGTCATTCTCCCACGCTCTAAAGACCTAATCAGAAGCAGGGGAAAGCCGTGGAGCGTATCTACTCTTCTCTCTAAACCTACCGCCCCCAACCACTCCCCACACCAGGAGTCCCGGCCAGCATGCTCCCACCCCAGTGCTTCCTTATCAGTATCAGCTGTCAGATCTTTTGTTCATGATAAAGGGCTCCCTTCCCAGGGGCATTTGCAATTTCATAAGCAGACAGCCTTAAAGAGGCAAAAGTTAATGGTGGGGTTTCAAGTATCAGTTGTCGGTGGAGTGAGATGTTTGGACAGGGATATACAGCTTTGCTCTTGCATCCGAAAATGGGGCATCCATGTGGCAGGACTGACGCCGATAAAAGAATGGCATTGAGCACGTGTCCCTGCCCCCCGCAACGGGGGACAGAACAAGAATCCAAAAAACATGGGCAAGATTCAGCGTCTGGAAGGAATCCCTAGTGAGATGATGGCGAGGACATTGGCCAGTTGCGGAACGTGGAGATCTTAACAGACTACAAGGAAAGCTCCTCTCTGTCCCCCGCTTCTCCTGCATCTTAACAGTCAAGCTGGGCTGGGGGGTCACTCGGTGCAGAAGCACAGGGGAAGCGCCTATGGTCTTGCTCATTCTTATGCCCTCATCCTCAATACCACCTCCAAAGAGAGTGTCCCCCCTTTTCCCTCAGTCCAACCCACCTCCAGGAGTGGGCGATGAAGAAGGCACCTTCTAAATTCATCAGCCTCTCCCTATTCTGTCTGTCCTGTTCCCCCTGCTGAAGCCCAGAGGAGGCGGCCTCTGTGCAACCCTTTCCTCCCATACTTGTAGCCCACAGCTTCCTGGACCCAGAGCGGGGAAGCCTGTGTGTGTGTGTGTGTGTGTGTGTGTGTGTGTGTGTGTGTGTACGCATGTGTGTGCTTGCGGGTGGGGGGTAGTAATGGAAGGAAGAAGGGAGGAAGATTGCGCAGCTGGGTGGGGGGACTGGCCTTCTGGCATCCTGGGGGAGTCTTCCTCCTTAATTGCTTGAGTTCTACAGCTGTCATCGCTAACGAGAAATTAAAAAGCACCCTGACCCCTGCCCCCACCCCTGCCCCCATGGCTCACAAGTGCTCCCTCAGCACGTTGCTCTTGGAGAAGCACCCAGCGGAAGATGCTGTGGACACACAGCGTGCCTGGGCTGACTGCTCCCAGCCCCTTAAAGGGGTAGGCAGGGGCCACAGCAGGGAGGGGAGGTGGGAGTGGGCCCCAGCGTCCCTGCTCCTGCTCTGGTTTTCTGGACGGCCCTAATTATTTTATATATCCTGCTTCATAATCCCCACAGCTCTTCTGGGACTTGTCAAACCTCAGGCCAAGATATGGAGTCTGGGAAATAGGTCCCTGGAACTGCAGAATGAAGATCTACACTCAACCGCCCTGCACAGTGAGCAACTATGTAAAGTGCGGGACAAAGAAGGACGGGTCCACCCCACAGCAAGGACGGGTCCACCCTCTCAGTGAACCCAAGGAAGAATTGCCCGGCTGTCTCTCATGCTACACGCAGAGAGGCAGTCTCCTCTCTGAGGATAAGGAGCCTCGGCTTAGCAGCGCCCACAGGAGTCTGTGTGACCCGGCCCTGCCTGCTCTCCCACCCCACCCAGGACTCAAGGCCTGGCACTAACTTAATTGCTCTCAGAGTGGGCTTCCCAGCACCTACAGATATGAGACCATCCTCGCAGCTCCTCCCCTTCTCCCTCCCCTCCTCCCCCAAGGACCACTGAATTTTCATAAGCAAAAATGCTGTGTTCTAACGCCTTCCCTTCCCATTCGCCACCTGCACCTCCTCGCACAGTTCTACACAGTACAGCTAAGTAGGGACGTTGTGTACCCAGGCTATGGATGACCTCTCCCGAGAGAGCCCAGTTCTTTCACTTTAAATAACACTGCCATGAACATCTTTGTTCACATAGTTGAGGGAATATTATTCTTGAATATATTTGCTATTGTTCTCTCGAACTTGTTTAGATACTGGGGAGATTCATGATCCGCGATTTCATTTCAAATTGCAGCCATCCCTCCGTACCGTAGGGGGATTGGTTCCAGGACCCCCCACAGATACCAAAATCCACAGATGCTCAAACCCCTCATATAAAACTAGGGGCCCGGTGCATGAATTCGTGCACAGGTGGGGTCCGGCTGGCCAGCCCCAATGGGGGCCCATTGGGGGTGGGGCCAGCCAGGGGGAGAGGCCGTGGGTGGTTGGCCAGCTGGCCCTGCCCCCAATCAGGGTTTTGGGGGCCGATCAGAGGTGGGGCTGGCTCGGGGGAGGGGCCGCAGGAGGGATCCAGGGCATGCCCGGCCCATCTCACTCAGTCCTGATCCTGATCAGCCGGACCTCAGCAGCAAACTAACCTACCAGTCAGAGCATCTGCCCACTGGTGGTCAGTGCACATCATAGCGAGCGGTTGAGCATCCTTAGCATATCATTAGCATATTACACTTTGATTGGTTGAACGGATGACTGGACATTTAGCATGTTAGGCTTTTATTATATAGGATGGTCTAGTATTTGCATATGACCCATGCACTCCCAAATACTTTAAACCATCCCTCAATTACTTATAATGCCTAATACAATGTAAAATGCTGTGTAAGTAGTCGTTTAGGGAATAAAGATAAGGGATAAAGGTCTGTACCTGTCCAGTGTGGATGCGACCATCACAGGCCTAATATGCAGCACATCTCAGCAACACCCAACTTCTTTTTTAATATTTTCCATGTGCAGTTGGGTGAATGAGGACGTGGCACCCACTGATCCAGAGGGCTCCCTGTATTCCTCACTCAGTGTGGCTGTTGCCTTCACAGATTTTCTCAAATGCCAGGCACCCATCAGACAACAACCAGCCTCAGGAGGTCTGTGTTGTTTTGAAGTTTTTAGTGTTACAATAAGGTTTTCCAGCTCAAAATGGTTGAGTATCTCTGTACATGAAGACAACCAACCGTTGCCACATACAAGTGGTTCCCAAATCAGGTTAGTTTTACGTTCTGACAAATCGTCCATAAACCCATTTTTACCTGAGTCGGAATGCTTTCAAAGCTGGAGATACACAGAGCAGGTGTCTGTGTGGCAGCAACGCACACTCAGGGGAGAGGAGGGAGCCCTGCCTGGAGAAGGTGCGCCCCGCTCTCCTTGCCCTGAGCACCCGTGTACACCCCGCAGGCAGCGCCCTCTCCCACGGCTGCTGGGCAAGCCTGACTCACGTGAGTTTGCATAAGCCGGCCTTCCGGAAGTGTGCACCTCTACAGAGGTGGAAGGTACAAGGAGAAAGTAAATAGTCAGGATTAGTGGGTGTGAGTTTAATTCGGGGTAACTGATAGTGCGAGACCACTTTAAAAATAATGTAAGCATACTCAGAATCAAGCCGCGGCAGGACGCCGGCTGTGCACCCAGCCCTGTGGAGGGGTTGTCAGATAATTAAGAGATGTTATGAGATACGGTCCCTACCTCAGTGACGCTTCTAATCAAGTTGTGGACAGGAGCTCTAGACTCCGCTAAAGCGGGCTTCCGTGGGCCTCCCACTCGGCTGGGCTGGGGCTCAGGCCACTGTTCACTTAGTGCCCCTCCCTCTCCCCCACACTATTCTCTAGCCAAGCTCTGTCCTCATACAGTCCCCCCGCGTGTCCCCCACAGGAGTAATCCACTTCGTGTTTGGCACATTCCTGTGCATGTCACTGCTACTCTTGCTATGATAATGTCAAAAGCACCCCCCACCCTGTCCCCCTCCCTCAGCCTCCTTCCTTGCCTCCCCATTATCTTTTGGGGGCTCCAGTGTTTCTGACTTATATCTATCCCCAGCCTCCTCCCCAAACACAGCGCAGGGGAACTCAGAATGGAGGGGGGAGGGAGGGGTGGACATGCCTCCACCATCTGTATGTTCTCAGCAATCAGTCCTCCCCCAACGCCTCTCAAGCTGGGGGTGGGGGGTGACTGCTGAGTCAGGATATTCCTCACATTCCCTCCCTTCTCCCCTGCCAGCCCAAATGCCACAAGCCCTGCCTCTGAGTGACCGGCCGCAGCCAAGTGTCTGCTCTCCCCACCCTGACCCCAGCCCAAGACCAGCCCTCCTCCCTCACACCCAAAGGAAGGAGGTCATACTGCCCACTCTCCTTTGGGGCCCTGCTGGGAGGAGGGGTGGGGGGCTATACTGCCTCCTGCTGCCCACATTTCCCTCCCTCACCGCAGATTCCATCTCCCCCAACCAGCTGCACTCACAGGATCTGCTGCCACTGGTCAGGAAAGGAGAGCAAAGGTGGTGGGGAGTCAGGAGCAGGCACCCCCTCAACGCACAGCCAGCTGGGTACCACACAGAAGCATAGTCACCCCCTTGGTGCACCGTGGTCAGGAGAGACCCACGGTGCAGAGGCCAGCCTAGAGGGAGGCCCCAGGGAAGATGTTCAATCCCCAGGACCCCCCAGCCTGAGGCCTTGCCCTGTCCTCAGGGAGCTCCTAGTCTGATGAGGGAGACCCCCAAAGACCAGTGGGCGAGGGAAGGAAGCTGCTCCCTCTCACTAACATATACTTGTAACTGACGTATAAATAAACAAAGACTCCAAAGTTCAAGGGCAAAGCTGTCTGAGTGAGCCGGGAAGGGGTAAGAAGCACAGGGATAATCAGCCGGTTAGACTGGTCTGAGCAGGAAAGGAAGGCTTCCTGGAAGAGGGAGCTTGGGGAACAGACAACCTTTCTGGAGGCTCAGAGGTGTGCAAGGGGGACACGCCACTCTGGAGGGGAAGGCCCCGGCAGAAAGAGGGCCTTCCGCGGGCAACGGGGCTGGGAATGCGCACTTGAGGGAGCAGGAGTCCGAGGCTACCTTCCAGGGTTGGCAATGCCACAGACCCCTCCTCCGGACAATGTGGCATTGGCCACAGGACTCCTAGGGTGTGTGACGGGCCCCGTGTTCGGCTTCATGCTCTGCTGTCAAACAAAGGACCTGCATTTTCATTTTGCCCTGGGCCCACAGATTCCACAGCAGTCTTGTCCCCCAGCTCGGAAAGTCCATTTTCCTCCGTGTTTTCTCTCTGGACAAGCCCCCATGGGAAGGGAAACAGGCGGGGGGCCTGAAGGGGCTTGGGTCCCCACTCCCCAGGTGCTCCCTGCTCCTAGAGGCTGTGAGGGCGGAGACGGGCCCTCCCTGACGCCGGGGCCTGAGCCCGGCTCCTGGCGCGCGTAGGTCCCCAGCCTGACCCTTGGCAGCCAGCGGCAGCCCACTCAGTCCACAAATGGCCTCATCTCTTGGAGGCCCAGCAGGATCGTTTCACAACTGTGTGCACTCGATGGAGCCTGTTCTTGGAAAGCTGGGGACGGGACAGCTCAGTCCTGGGTGTGGGAAGGGCCTGGGCCCCTGAGGTCTGCACTTGAACAATAAACAACCGCGGGCCTGCTTGGGTAGGCGGGGGTGAGGGGACAGGCGGTAGCCAGCGCTCTGTGGCTAAGGGGAGACAGGGTCCATCCGCGCCCGAGGGGCTGGGATTCAAGGACCTGAGGCATGAGGAATGTGGCATGGCAGGGGAGGATGCTATAGCCCAGTGGGCTGAGAGGGGGGCTCTGAGGGCAGGGCACTCCCGTGTCTGTGACCGCTTCTGGTTCCCACGAGCACACCACATGAGTTTAGGAAGTAAACACGCAGAATTAAGAGTCAGGGGAGGCAGCATCCTGGAGATACCCCTTCCAGGTGACTTATTCTTGCACAGCTGGCGTCTGACCTGAGCTGGGACCCGGCGACAAGAGAGAAGCCCAGACCACAGGAGGGTCCGATGTGCAGGGCACAGTCTGCGGTGAGTGCGCTGAGCAACAGGCACAGGAGCTGATGGGAGAGAGGCCCCCTGGAGAAGGGGCTGGAAACCCCTTTGTAACAAAGGGGAAGGATCGAGGCTTTGCACAGAGCAGGGCCAGGGTGTCCTGGCAGAGAAAACAGCCTTTCCAAAGGCCTGGGAGCATCTGGGAAATGAGGACCTCTTCCCCTGTTGGGGGTGAGATGGGGGGGGGGGGAGGAGCAGTGAGATCGGGGGAGGAGCTGACACCGCTCCAGCTGATCATGGAAATAAGCCCCTGAAGAGGGGTCAGGCCAATCCGCCTTTGATGTGCCCATTCAAGTAGCTGAAGCCTGGATGCTCCTAACAGGTGGGCGGGGCCTCGGGGGAATGCTGGAGGAGGGGACTCGGCTCAGAGACTGTCAAGGCACAGGTGCTGGATACAGGTCTTAATGAATGAGTCGATTGAATAGTGGCCGATGGATCGATCGATGGGGGTTATGAGTCAGGGGCAGCGCTTTTGTGAGAGACTGGTAGAAGCAGTCTTTGGACTCAGCCCCCTTCAGAGGGCCCTCTGGGGAACCACGGGCACACTGCAGATTTCACCCTCCTCGGCTCTCCTGGCCCCTCTGCCTCTAGCCACCGTGTTCTCAGGGACCTTAACCTCTAGAACAACACAAAATTAGCAAAAAGTATTTTTAGGTGCATATTGCATTCATATCCGTATAACAGCAGCAGCAATACTAGCTCACCCTCAGTGACTGTTTACTATGGGCCAGTCCCCAGGCCGATGACGTGACATGTCTAATCCTGTAAGCCTCAGAACACCCCTTCTAAGTAAACACTGTGCGATGCAGAAAATAATGTGCCCAAGAGAAATGTTTTTAACTTTATTTTGGTTCCCTGACACGCATTTGAACCGCTCTGGAATCAGAAGGCGCCTTGTCACCGCCGAGAAGCCACTGGGTCGTAGTGTAATGAGCAGTGTTCTTCTCGCTGGTACGTAATTGAATTGTGTGTCTTGCTTTTGATGAGCCACGGTTGATCATGTCCATGGTCTGTGCAGCCGACCGCCTGCCCCTTTCAATCAACAGCGGATGTTACACAGCACCTGTGTCTGTTTCCAAGCCCGTTTCCGGGGGGTGGAGGCTGTGTCCCGGCCATCAGCCTGGGAGCAGCGTGGCCACAGGCTGTCCTCTGTCCCCGGGGCTCCCAGCAGCCCCTGGCCCAGCACGTTCAGCGAGGAGCCAGGAGACAGGCAGGATGGGTGGGCACAGAGAACCTGAGGCCTCCCAACAAGCCCGTTTCGGGCGGCAGAGAACGGAGGGCCCTGGGAAGCTGCTGTCAGCAGCCCCGGGCGGGCGGAATGGAGGTAAAAGGGAAGGAGCGGGGTTGCTCCACACGCCACCGGGAAGCTCTGGGCCAGTGGAAACAACGGGCCGGCACCAGGCCATCCGGACCAGGAGCCAGTTGCAAACGCTGGCGCCAGCCTCCCCCAGCACTGGCCGTGCTTACCTGCCAAAGTGTGCTCCCCCTGCCTTTCCCTCTGACCTCCTGCTGGCCAGTGAGGGAGTGCTCCGCCTCACTGGAGCGCTGAGGAAACTGAGGCCAGAGGGCCCTGGCCTGGCTCCTGGGCCCTCGCTGCTGTGCTCCAGCGGGGGTGCCGCGCTGGGTGCCCCTGCCTGCCCTCTAGGCCCCTTCAGCGGGGGATCTCCGGGGTGGCAAGGGGCAAGGGGAAGGGAGAAGTGTCTCTTGCCAGGGACTCTCCCACTTGGTCAGAACATCGCCACCCCCTCCTCCTCTTTTCCTTCTTTTCCCAGGACTTCTCCCCTCAGAGGCCTGTCTTCTCCCTCTTCCACTTTCCAGAAGCTCCATCCGGGGGTCCTAGTGGCCCCCAGATGCCCAGTGACCGCTCGGCCAGGTGCCCTGGCCCAGCCTGTTGTGTGGGGGAAGGGACAGAGAAACTGTCACTCGTCCCCTCCCACCAGGCGGGGGAGGGGAGGGGAGGGCGGGCGGAAGGGGGGAAGTAGAGGCCCCTGAATCTGCAGCAGGGGCTGGAGGATTAGGGTCTTTAATGAGGCCCAGGGACTGAGGTTGGGGAAGGAGCTTTCATCCCACCTGGCGGGGGGAGGGGAGCCCAGGGTCTCGTGCTGGGTTTCCCAAGCCCAGTCTCTCAGCAACACCCCCTCTCCCTGCCTTTGGAGGCCCACTGATCGATCCTGCTGGGGTGCAGGTGGGAGACCAAAATAATGGCTGCCCCTCCTGTCCATCGCCCATCAGGATGCTCAGCCAGGGCCGGCCGGAGCCGCACACGCTCAGAATCCCCACTCACAGCTGTGGGCCTCAAAGACAAAGCCCACCCCTGTTGCTCATCCGATACCACGTACGGCACCCCCGCAGACACGTTTCAGAGGGCCTTCCCTGCTCTCGATGCCTCCTGGTGTGGACACAGTCAATGGCCTCTGGCAAAAGGGGCCGGAGGGGGAGGTGTGCAGGCACAGGGACCCAACTGCTGCCTGGGGTGACGGTGAGCGTGGCCCCAAGTGCAAATGGAGGTGGTGATAGAGGAGCCTGCCCGGGTTAGGACAGGGACTGAAGCCTCAAGTCCCAAGACTGAAGCTGGAACTGGGGGCTGGGGCTGGGATCCCTGGGACCTGAATGGATAACAGCCCTCCATTTCTCGGAGGGAAGCCAAGGCCCACTTACGGGGGCTGGATTCCAGGACAGAACCTTAAGCGCAAAGGTTCTCAGAGGTGGGAGGAGCCTTGGAGATCGGTACACACCACTCTTCACGTTACAGCCTGGGAGACCTCTGACCCAGAGAGGGGTCCAACTAGCCCAGGGGTCGGCAAACTGCGGCTCGCGAGCCACATGCGACTCGCGAGCTACGGTTTGCCCTCTGTTGACTAATGAGTTTGCCGACCACTGAACTAGCCCATGGTAATGCGAAGCACCGTGTGGGTGTTAACACACATAATCCCTCTTGGGAGGAAACTGAGGCCCAGAGAGGCCAAATAACTTGCTGGAAGTCACACCCAGGAGTCTGGCTCTGTGGGAATGTCTGGTTCACAGTCTCTCTCCGGTTGCATCTTGGACGTAAGGACTGAATGTCTCTGGGGATGCAGGGATGCAGGGGTCCAGGAACTGGGTGCTGGCCCAGGAGTTGTGGGGGTCTCCACCCGGCTGAGGCACAGAGCTGGCCCCTACCCTGCCAGGACCAGCCCAATCCCCGCCTGGAGGACCCAAGACCGGCGGGCGACCTGGCCCCACCGCGTCCAGCCTGCGCACTGCTGCCGGAGTGCCGGCCCAACCCTGCCCTCCCAGCAGAGCGGGCCACAGTGTGGACAGCGCTGCCTTCATTGGTCAGCTGAGCTTGGGCACTGCTGGGCCCCGACTCCCCCACCCCAGCCCAGCCCACTTCCAGTGATGCAAGGGGACATCAAGTAGCAGGAAAAAGGTGACTGCGAAGCCAGACGTAGCTTCTCACCAGCAGGTCTGCAGCCGCCTGGCACAGTGCCTCACTTTCAAAGACACTTAGTGACTGCTTCATGAATGACTGGGAAACACAGGCTTCAGTGGGGCATGGGCCTGCCCTCCAAGAGGAGGAAATCTGATGGGAGAGTCGTGATGTGCTACTCAGTATAACACAAGTTAGACCACATACAGTAGGAACTCAGTCAGGGGAGAGATTAATTTCAGCTGTGGGATTGCAAAAGCCTTCATGAAGGAGACAGCCTTTGAGCTTTGTAATAACAATAATAGTGATAATGATGATGACGGTGGCTTGTATTTTTTGGATGTGTTTGGCACATGTCTCAGTGATTTTTAAGCATTCGCACATTTATTCTTCATGTGACACCAGATAGAGATACTATTAACGTACCCATTTTACAGCTGAAGAAACTGAGGCTCACACAAAGCAACTTGCCCTAAGTCACACAGCCATAATAAATGACGGAGCCACGATCTAAGCCCAATTATGAATCAGAGATGGGTGGGATTTTTACATTCATTCATTTGACGTTTATTCAATGATTATTTGCTGAGCTGCTAGTTTGTAGCAGGCAGTCAGATTAATCTACCACAGAATTGAGCCCTACATGTAATTAGCAGGACTACTAGTATAAGTAACCTTAACGTAAGGCAGGAAGTGATTTGGGTCATAAACGATGTATAGAAGACAGAGGATGGAGGGAGTGTAAGGCAAGGGTGACAGGAGCTTCGGGGGGGAGGTGGCCTGTCAGCTGAACTGTGAAGGATGGGTGGGACTTGGGCCCCCAAAGATGGCAGAGGGCATTCCAGGCAGAGGGAACAGCTTAAGCAAAGTCCTAGAGGCAGAAATGGGAGGGGCTGCACAAGAAGCAGTGAAAGGTGCAGTCTGACTGAATAAATGGGAAGGTTGCAGACTGGCACCCTGTGGACCACATCCGGTCCTCAGACGTGTTCTGTCTGGCCCACCCGCACTGGCCTGCACAGAGTCCTTGAAAAAGGTGCAATCCACCTCCAGAGCCAGAAAGTAAACAATGAGGCTGGGGGTGGAGGAGAATGGGCTTTGGAGTCTAAAATTCCAGAAATGCACCAACCATTGAGAAGCCACGTCCCACCCCTCCCCCCTCCGTCCCGTCCACTTCCCTTGTCCCCAGTTACCTGTCTGGCCCCTGTAGGCATTTGCGTTTGAGGACCTGGAAGAGAGCCCAGAGCACCCAAAAGAACCGCCGGAGTGCAGTCCATGGGGAGGTGCCGTGAGGTCTGATCGCAAAGGGCCTTGAACATCAAGCTAAAGGACATGGGCTTTATGTTGGCAATGGCTCTGTAACTACAGGCCCTTCATCGTGAGCAGTCGGATGGGAAGGCCATGCCTGCATGCACATGCCTGCGTACACACACACACACACACACACACACACATATATATACACACACATACACATACACACACGGGGGCTGGGCACAGTCCACACTGGGTCAATTGAATGGGAGTTGGGGGGGACATGCTCAAGAAAAATTTTTACACACATTCTCCTGGCCTCAGCTTCAGATTTCGCACTCCTGTTGCCCCCGAATCCAGCCCCACAACTGTCCCAGCTGTGCCCACACCAGCCCTCCCTCAGCAAGCCTCTTTCTTCTTCCTGCAGAGGGGAGTCCCAGAGGTGTCCCCTGGCCCCAGAAGTTCCCCAGCCCCCAGGGCAGAGCTGGCTGGCCAGAGAATTCTGGATGGATTTAGGACTGGAATTTCCCTCTAGGTGGGCGGGGCCGATCAGGTGAGCCATGTTACAGGGCTGGAGGATGAGTGGAAAAATTTGGTCTGTCCCATCCCCTTCCCCCAGTGACTCAGGCTCCTGGTGGCAGTGAGTCTGGGGAGGGGACGAGACAGGAACCCACAGAAAAATGTTCCCTTGTCTCTCTGGCTTTGCCACTGCCCCGTTCTCCTCCCCCATGCCACACACACCCTGCCTCGCTGCTCGCCACAGCCACTCTTTGCCTGTACCTGCACTGACAGCCCCGGAGCCAGCACATCCCTGGGTGGCCAGCCCCCTCCGGGCAGCCGGGGGACACAGGTGCTCCTGATGAAGCCATGGTGGATGTGGGCGTCGGGTGGTCAAATAAAATGCAAATAAAAATGCAGGACACACACAATCCCATGCAACATTTGAGATATACCAAAAAACTGTTTGTTAGCATTCTCTCCTTCTTTGCACAGAAGGGAGTCCCAGGACTGAGGACTCTGAAGTTCACATTTAATGGGAATCCTGAATTTTATCCAGCAACCCAAGGCCCCCCGCACCACCACTCAGCCTCACCCCTTGTCCAAGACGTTCCCTGCCCCGGCCCCTCACCATGTGGCCCTGCTCGATGTCATTGGCTCCCTTTGGCCTCCAGGCCTCCCTCAGGCCTTCTGAGTCTCCAAGAGGAGGGCCCAGCTCCAGGGGGCCTCCCAGATGCCCGCCTCGCACCCTCTTCTGAGTTTCTACCAGAATGTCCCCCTCCACCAGGGTCTTTCCCGCTCTTCTTCTGGACCCCACATCCCTGGTGACCTTATATTATTCCCCCCACTGAAGTGTCCAGGGCTATGTCCAGGGAAGGGGGAGCAGGGAGGGACTGGATTCCACCAGCCATGGCAGACACTGCCCCAGGCCCCAGGACAGCAGCGTGAGGTCCTCCCGTGCTCCACCTGGCCTGAGGGAGGGGCAGAGACAGATGAGGGAAGGACAAAGGACCTGGCTGCCTCCAGGGCTGGTCAGGGAAGGCCTCTGTGTTCTACGAGGCAGACACACCAGCCGGTCACTGTGTCTAGGCTGTGGTGGTGGGGGCTCCTCCTCCTGGGGTTTAGTGGGGCCTCTGTCTGCCCCAGCCTGCTCAGGGGGGCGGGCTCTGACAGGAAGCTCCCTGCAGGCAGGGCCACAGCCTGCCAGCTGCTGTGTCAGATGCTCTCTGCCATGATGGGGGTGTTTGACTCAGGATTGATTGACAATTGCCTTGTTGGCAGCGGTGTCTCAGGCCTTGGGGTGAGGAGTGGGTGATGCTAAAGGACCAAACCGTCCAAAAGACTCGCCCTCTCCTTCCTGGAGATTTCCACACCCGCCTGCAGTGCAGGGAGGACCTGGCGGGGACCCATTGCCCAGATGCAAAGGCCAATCCCAGTGACTCAGCTAAAGTCAGCAGCCCTCGGTGGGAGGGTGGCGCCGCGAGAAGAGATGGGGGGTCCCGGAGCCCAGGGGTCCCAGGGCCTGCCTTCCCCTACCCTCCCACCCTCCACACTTTGTCCGGCGATGCTGGCCAAAAGCGAAGACACGGCCACTCACTCCTTCGGGAAGAGCAGTCGGAAGCCAGAGGGGAAGAGAAGCGTTTCTCTGGCCTCAGGGACCCTTCCTCGCTCCAGCCTGGGTCCTGACCCTCAAAGGGGGCTGGACCCCGGAGGCCAGTTCTGCGTTTGGCTCAGGTGGCCTTCCCGCACCTACCCCATTGGGGATCCTGACTAAAAGTCACCCCCCGGCATCCTGTCCAAGCCATTGGCTTCATATCCATCCATAAGCACCCCCCACACCTTGGCCTTCTCTTGAACAGTCGGATGCTGGCCGGAGTCAGATACCTCAGGCACCGGTCACTCCCAGGCTGGGCTTCCAGTGGACAAAGCACTGAGCTGTGGGCCCGCAGAACCAGTCTGGCCACTGCCCCAACCGGGCACGCCCCACACCACAGCCTCAGCTCTCTTTGTCGACAGGGTTACGTTGTTGAAAACAGAGGGGGGACCTGCTGGAAGGGCCCCCTCCCCTCACCCCAGCCCCTCCAGCAGCAGCCCTGGCATCTCAGCAGGGAGAAACTGGTGGGAACGAGGGCAGGCTGGGAGCAGGCCCGCAATGTCAGAGCCGGGAGGGAGACGGGAGACCGCTGGGCAATCCCTCAACACACAGACAGGGACACCGAGGCTGCAGGATAAAGGAAAGCGAAACAGGCATCCCAAACTCTGGCTTCTAGTATTGGCTCAGCCACGTGGGAGCCTGGGCACGTCTCCCTACTCTGTGCTCGTGTCGTACCCAAGGTCCAGTGAAAGCATCTGGCCTGGGGCGCGCAGGCCCACAGCAGCCAGCCTCCTGTGGACTCCTCTCCTGACGACTCCTCCAGCCCCGACCCCGGCCAGGTCCCGGGGACTGGGGTAGATTGGGTGAAGAAAGGGGAGGAGGTGGGTGTCACCCCAGGGAGGGGCAGCAGGGAAGGGAAACTGAGTGTGTCCCTGGCGTGCCCCGGCCTGTCCCCTGCATCCGGGGAAGGGTGAGAGTGACTGTGGGCTGGGGAAGGGGGGCAAGAGGGGCAGGCTGGGGAGGGGCAGGGAACCCCCGTCCGGACTTGTTGGGGCAGCCGGGTGCAGCTGTTTCCGGCTGATGAAAGGGCCCTGATTGATATGGCAGCAGTGACTGACGCTAACCCCCAAATGTGAGCCCTCCCCACCCTCCCGAGCTGTGCACGCCCAGGGGCCTCCTTTAAGGACAGGCAGAAGATGAGAGTGCTGCCACTGGGGACAATACCCCAAAGAAAGGGGGGAATCTTCCCCGCCCCGGGCCGGCAGGAGGGAAGCCAGGCCTGGCCAGGACAGAGGCTCACGGAGTTGGGGGAAGTAGACTAAGTCAGGGCCCAAGAGGACAGGGCCAGGGAAGAGGGGGAAGGGGCTTGTACACACGCTTCTGAATATTCATATACATATGCACAGAGATAGATTCTATCTACTCCCCCGCCCCGCCCCGAGGATGGCAGGGAGGCGAGCAGGGATTGCTGTGGAACATTCATTTTACAAACTGTCTAGCCATCTGCCTTTTGCCAGGCCCACAAAATAATAGCTAACATCTACTGAGCATGCCCAGTGTGCTAGGCACCCTTCTAAGACCTTTATGCTCATGACCGCATTGACTCCTCACCACAGCCCTATGAGGTAGGGCTGTCATCACCCCCATTTTATTTACTTACTAGAGGCCTGGTGCACAAAATTTGTGCACAGGGGTGTGTGTGTGTGTCCCTCAGCCCAGCCTGCACCCTCTCCAATCTGGGACCCCTCGAGGGCAGTCGGACATCCCTCTCACAATCCAGGACTCGCCTGCCTGCCTGCCTGATTGCCCCTAACCATTCCCCTTCTAGCCTGATAGATGCCTAACTGCTCCCCTGCCTGCCCGATTGCCCCTAACTACCCTCCCCTGCAGGCCTGGTCCCCCCCAACTGCCCTCCCCTGCAGGCCTGTTCTCCCCCAACTTGCCCTCCCCTGCAGGCCTGGTTCCCCCCAACTGCCCTCCCCTCCTGGCCATCTTGTGGTGGCCAACTTGTGTCCACATGGGGGCAGCCATCTTGTGTGTTGGAGTAACAGTCAATTTGCATATTACTCTTTTATTAGATAGGATTTCTGTTTAAATATATTTTTATTGGTTTCAGAGAGGAAGGGAGAGGGAGAGAGAGAGATAGAAGCATCAATGATGAGAGAGAATCACTGATTGGCTGTCTCCTGCACGCCCCCTACTGGGGATCGAGCCAGCAACCCATGCATGTGCCCTTGACTGGAATCGAACCCAGGACCTTTCAGTCTGCAGGCAGACACTCTATCCACTGAGCCAAACCAGCTAGGACATCACCCCCATTTTATAGGTGAGGATGTAGAAACATAAAATTTTCCATTTTAGCCCTGGCCGGGTAACTCATTTGGTTATAGTATCGTCCCAATTTGCCAAGGTTTCAAGTTCGATCCCCAGTCAGGGCACATACAAGAAGCAGCCAATGAATACTTAAATAAGTGGAACAACACATCGATGTTTCTCTCTCTCTCTCTCTCTCCCCCTTCCTTTCTCTCTAAAAATAAATAAAACAAAATAAAATTTACCATTTAAGTCATTTTAAGTGTACAGTTCAGTGGCAGTTTTTAACTTTTATAAAGTCCAATTAATCTCTTGTTTCTTTTTCTTCTTAATCTTTACCGTTGAAAGTATTACATATGTTCCCTTTTTCCTCCCATTGACCCCATCTAGCCCGCCTGCCCCCCACCCCAGGCTTTCAATACACTATTGTCTGTGTCCATGGGTTACGCATATACTAGTACATGCATACAAGTTCTTTGGTTGATCTCTTCCAACCCACCCACCCCTGCCTTCCTCTGAGATTTGTCTGTCTGTTCCATGCTTCTGTGTCTCTGGATCTATTTTTTTATCAGTTTATTTTGTTCATTAAATTCCACAATAATTATATATAGCAAGATATTGTAAAAATTAAGTTATGAAATTTTTATTAAAATGTTTCTTACAGCCCTAACCGGTTTGACTCAGTGGATAGAGCGTCAGCCTGCGGACTGAAGGGTCCCAGGTTTGATTCTGGTCAAGGGCATGTACCTTGATTGCGGGCACATCCCCAGTAGGGGATGTGCGGGAGGCAGCTGATCGATGTTTCTCTCTCATCCATGTTTCTAACTCTCTATCCCTCTCCCTTCCTCTCTGTAAAAAATCAATAAAATATATATTTTTTAAAATGTTTCTTACATACCGTTATATTGGCTGGACCCCAAAAATATTTATTTGGGCCACATGCAGCCCGCGGGCCTCGAGTTTGACATGCTTGATGTAAGGTAAGATGAGATACAACATCTGTAAACAGAGATTATTTTACTTGTTCCATTCCAACTCGATGTCTTTTATTTCTTTTTCTTGCCTAATTGCTCTAGCTGGCACTTCCATTATTGTGTTGAATAAAAATTAAAAAAAAAAAAAAAGCAGGCACCCTGTCTTATTTCTGAATGTAGGGGGAAAGCATTCTGTCTTTCACCATTGAGTATGATGTTAGCTGTGGGTTTTTCATATATGACCTTTGTCATATTGAGAAAGTATCCTTCTATTCCTTGTTTGTTGAGCATTTTTATCATGAAATTTTTGTATCTTGTCAAATTATTTTTGCACATCAGTTGAGATAATCATGTCTCTTTCCTCCATTCTATTAATGTCGTATATTACATTGACTGATTTTCATATATTGAACCATCCTTTCATCCCAAGGATAAGTCCCAATTGTTCGTGGTGTAGAATCCCTTTAATATGCTGCTGAACTAGCATTTTTGTTGAGGATTTTTGCTAGCATTTTTGTTGAGGATTTTTGCATCTGTATGCATAAGAGATATTGGCCTGTAATTTTCTTGTAGTGGTGTGTGTGTGTGTGTGAGTGAGTTTGGTTTGGGTATCAGGTAATGCTGGCCTCATAGAATGAACTGGAAATGTTCTCTCCTCCTCAATGTTTGGAGAAGTTTGAGAAAGATAAGTGTTAATTCTTTTTTTTTTAAATGTTTGGTAGAATTCCCCAGTGAAGCCACCAGGTCCCGACCCTGGATTTTCTTTGTTGGAGAGGGTTTGATTATTAACTCAACCTTTTTAGTTTTCATATGTCTATTCAGATTTTCTTTTTCTCTTTAATTCAGTTTTGAAAGTTTGCCCGTTTCTAGGAATTTGTCCATTTCAACTAGGTTGTCCGATTTGTGGTATATAATTGTTCATAACATTGTTACAATCCTTTGTATTTCTGTAAGGTCCCACCTTCGTTTCTGATTTTAGTCATTTGAGTCTCCTCTCTTTTTTTCTTCGTCAATCTAGTTAAAGTTCTGTCAGTTTTGTTGATCTTTACAAAGAATTGTTTGTTTTGTTTATTTTCTTATTGCTTTTCTATTCCCCTCCTTTATCTCTACCCTAATACTTATTAGTTCCTTTTTCTGTTAGTTTTGAAGTTCCTTTGCTTTGCTTTCTCTAGTTTCTTAAGGTGTGTGCGCTTAGGTTATAGATTTGAAATATTTCTTTGTTTTAATGTAAGCGTTTACAGATATAAATTTCTCTCTGAACACTGCTTTTTCTGCATCCCATAGCTTTGGTATGTTATGTTTTCAATTTCATTCATGTTTTTCTAATTTCCCTTGTGGTTTATTCTTTGACCCAATGGTTAAGAGTATGTTGTTTGATTTCCACATATTTGTGAATATTTTCGTTTTCCTTCTGTTAATGATTTCTAGTTTCATTGCATTGTGATCAGAAAAGATACTTAGTCCTAGCCGGTTTGGCTCAGTGGATAGAGCATCAGCCTGCAGACTGAAGGGTCCCAGGCTCAATTCCAGTCAAGGACATGTACCTCAGTAGCAGGCTCCTCTCCGACCGGGGCCCTGTTCAGGGCACGTGCAAAAGGCAACCAATCGATGTGTTTCTCTCACATCAATATTTCTCTCTGTCTTTCCCTCTCTCTTCCACTCTCCCTAAAAATCAACGGGAAAATATCCTTGGGTGAGGATTTAAAAAATAAAAAGGTACTTCATGTGATTTTAATATATAAAGTTTAGTAAGACTTGTTTTGAGGCTAACACGTTTATCCTAGAGAATGTTGCCTGTGCACTTCAGAAGAATGTGTATTCTCTTATTGTTGGATGGAGTTTTCTGTATGTGTTAGGTCAAATTGATTCATAGTGTTGTTCAAGTCCCCTATTTCCTTTTTCTTTTTAATCTTCACCCAAGGATATGTGTTTTTTTATTGATTTTAGAGAGAGGAATGGGGGGGGGAGGAGAGAGAGAAACATCAATGTGAGAAAGAAACATTCATTAGCATGCGCCCCGACCAGGAATCGAACCCGCAACTGAGGTATGTGTCCTGACGGGACTCACTTTTGGTGTATGGGACAAAGCTCCAACCAACTGACTCACCCAGCCAGGGCAACCATGTCAGTTTTTGCTTTATATATTTAGGGACTCTGTTTCTAGGTGTGTATAGTTTTGTAATTGTTACATCTTCTTGCTGAATTGAACCTTTCATTAATATATAATGTCCTGCCCTAGCCAGTTTTTCTCAGTGGTTAGAGCGTCAGCCCTCAAACTGAAAGGTCTTGGGTTCGATTCTGGTCAAGGACACATACCTCAGTTGCAGGCTCGATCCAGTTGATGTGTCTCTCTCACAGTAATGTCTCTGTCTCTCCCCCTCCCTTCCATTCTTTCTTAAAAAAAAAAAATCAATGGGAAAAATAGCCTCAGGTGAAAACAAAAATCAAGTAAATCATTCTTTATATATATTCCTTCTTTGTCTCTTATAATATTGGACTTACAGTATATTTTGTATGGCAATAATATAGCCACCTCAGCTCTCTCTTGGCTACTATTTGTATGGGATATCTTTTTCCATCCTCTTATTTTCAATCCCTTTGTGCTCTTATAACTAAGGTGAGCCTTTTGTAGACAGCATATAATGATTTTTAATCCAGTCTCTGTCTTTTAGTAGAAGAGTTTAATTCATTTGCATTTACTGTGATTGCTGATAAAGAATGATTTACTTGATTTTTGTTTCTCAGTTTCTTCATTACTGCTCTTTTTTTAGTTTATTTTTTGTAGAATACCATTTTGATACCCTTCTTTTTTTCTTTTTTGTTTATTTCTTCTTATTTTCTTAGTGGTTACCTTGAGGTTACAATTAACATCTTAAACTTATAACAACCTAGTTTTAATTCCAATTTTGTTTTAATATACAAGCACTCTCTGCTTTATGTTATTGTCACAGATGATATCTTTATACATTGTGTCCATTATCTATAATTATTGTTTTATGCATTTGTCTTTTTTTAATATATTTTATTGATTTCAGAGAGGAAGGGAGAGTGAGAGAGAGAGAGAAACATCAATGATGAGAGAGAATCATTGATCAATTGCTTCCTGCACACATCCCCACTGGGGATTGAGCCCCAAACCTAGGCATGTGCCCTGACCGGGAATCGAACTGGGACCTCCTGATTCATAGGTCGATGCTCAACCACTGAGCACACTGGCTGGGCTGCATTTGTCTTTTAAATCAAATAGTGACCTTAGAAGTAGGAAAGGTTTCAAGGAGAGATGATGAGTCCTCAGAGGAAGGACACGTGGGTGGGGACTAGAGGAGAAGAGGAGAACCAGAAGAGCCTTCCAGAACAGTAAAGGTTTGAACTGGAACTGAGTTTCAAAGAACAAAAGAATTACTGTGTGAAACTGCTTATTCACAGAAAAAGGTGTCCAAGTATTTTATTTAGGGCAAAAAATAGGTAATCAAATTCCATACATGAGCTCATTGTTGTAAGTATGTATATACTTATAGATACGTATATAAAGATATATGTTTACATATGCATAGAAAAATATTCACGATTGTACTCATAGTGTTTCAACAGTGGTTATCTCCAGTTGGTAGACCTATGGGAAGAAGAAACATTTCCTTTTTTTCTAGTGCATTCTATATTGTTTGAATTACTTACAACTAGGGCCCCAGTGCACAAATTCATGCACCTTGAAAGGAACTGTGGACCTAGAGGCTGCAGTGGGCACGGGGTGGGTCTCGGCCCATCCTCCATGTCCCCACCCAGCCCCTCCCTCCGTGGCCCCTGGTCCCCTGTCTGCCTGCAACGCCACTCCCGCCTCACTGCTCCCACGTGCTGACCGCACCAGCCCCGCTTGCACCCACTGACAGCGCAGAGCAATTGGGGCTGGCACCAGCAGCAGGTGCAAGCGAGGCTGACGCTGTCAGAGGGCGAGCAGCGGCTGCCAGCCCCGATCGCCCTGGGGTCTTCTCCACCTCCCCCTGTTTCTGAGGGGCAATCGGGGCAGCTGCTGACAGCGCCAAGCAATCAGGACTGGTGCCCGTGGTTACAAGTGGCAGCTCCAGCGCCAGCTGCGGGTGCAAGCACCAGGTGGGACCGGGGCACGTGGGAGCAAAGAATTTTCAGTAACCACCAGAGGCTCGCCCTGATGACAGCAACCAGCACCCCACCTTGGTCTGGTGCCCCTGCTCACCTGCTCCACCATCCCACCACAGGCCAAAGCCCACCATGTTCCAAGCGCATGCCTCCTGGTGGTCAGCACACATCATAGCGACCGGTTGTTCAGTTGTTCCACCATTCTGTCTATTTGCATATTAGCCTTTTATTATATAGGATGAGCGTACATCACTTTCATAACCAGGAAAAACAACAATGTCTTTTTTTGCTTCTGAAGGGTAAAATGAACGAGTGGGCATTCACTGTGGAAGCAAAGTTAGGAAGGATGTGCTAGGCAGAGCGAACAACACGGGCAAAGGAAAGAAGCATGAAAGCCATGCTCTATCACAGGAACTTCGGGGGCGGAGCAGAGCCCAGAGGCTGGGAGGAGGGTGTTGCAATCACTGAGAGAAGAGGAGATAGCTGGAGCTGAGTAAAGGCTTAGAGGGTAGAGAATAAAAATGGAAATATGAGATAAGTGGACGCCAAATCAGACAACAATTATCCATGAATAGGAAGTGGATGTGTCTGTCTCACTAACGTCTCCAGTGCTGTAGCCTAGCCTGGCATATTAATGACAGGAAGCCAGGTCTAGAGATGATTATGAACATGGCCACAATGAAGATGATGGTTATCCATGAGGAGGAAAAGGAAAATCCCATTAAAAGAGCCCATTAACCCTTTATAGCTTTCAAAGTCCTCAGACTTCCATCTCCTAACACAGTGATGGGCAACCTTTTAGCTTGGTGTGTCAAACTTCGCCAAAAAACTGAGCATAACTCGGGTAGTGTGTCACTTTGAGGAAAAAACATTATTTCGCAAATGTTTCGTCCTCAGGAGCAGCAAATGTTTCATCCTCGGCATGCGGCCGCCTCAGCGGCCGCGTGTCATCAGAAATGGCTACGCGTGTCAGTGCTGACACGCGTGTCATAGGTTCGCCATCACTGTCCTAACACATCACAATGTATGGCCCATTCCACCGGTGAATAAACTGATGTCTAGAGAGGATGCAACCAAAGACCATCATTTAGTAGGCAGGGGAATGAGCAGCCACTGCTACCCCAGCAGAGCCTGAGCAACGCCTGTGTGTTCACTTCCTAGTTGTGTGATCTTCAACGATTTATATAGCCTCTCTGTGCCTCCGTTTCCTCGTCTATAAAATGGGGGCAATAGTATACTAATCTGATATCGTTGCCGAAAGGATTAATTTACTTAATACATGCAAAGACCTCAGAGCCTGGCAGAGTAAAGACCTCAGAGCAAATATATGGTCTTGTTATTTTTTGTAATTATTATTAGTATCCACACCGTATCCCAGACAGATCACCGGGAAGGAATGAATCGGGGGAAGCCAGGCCCCTTCCTCACGTCTCAGATCCTGACTCCGGCGAAAAAGACCCAGCAGCTGGGATCTGCCTCTTTGGTTAGACTCACTAGGGCTCTGGGGCCGTTTGCAGCACCCATCCTATTCATGCCCATGTTCCTAGGTACTAACTTATTCACTCGTTTATTCATTCAACAAACATGTACCAACTCCTGATCTGGGCCTGTGCCGGGGGCCTGGGCCTGCCTTCAAGGAGCTCGCCGTGTGGCTGACTCAGCCCACTCTTCCTTACTCACCCACGCACTCATTTATTCATCACTTACTAGGAACCTCCTCTGAGCTGCACACACACACGCTATGTTTATACCTCCTCCTGCCTTTGGACGCCAAGCAATTATTCAAGGAGTCCTTCCCAGAGTTGTTATGTTTCCAATCTCTTTCTCATACTTTCCCCCTTGTGTACCCACCCTGTGCCCACACACAAAATCACACCGGAAAACCAAAACAGAGATCCAGAAAGGATACATTCTTCCCCCATATTTCCTGTGACTAGAGATCTTCCACTAGTTCCTGGAATCTGGAGGGGAAAGCAGCAACAATGGAGTCCTCTGGACTCTCTTCCATTTGTTCATTCATTCTTTCTTTCATTCATTCAGCATATTGCTTCCCAAGCACAGGCTCTGGGCCAGGCCCTGTGCTAGGCAGTGTGGGGCTAACAGACACGCACCACCACACAGCACACCCTCAAGGAGTCTCCATGGAGTCGGTCAGTGACTCACTCTCTCCCTGAATATTTACTGAGCATCTACCGTGCACCAGCCACCAGCCAAGGCTTTGGGAATGTGAACAAGGAAGACAAATCCTTGCCCACATGGAGCTTGCCGTGTAGACAGAGAGACAGACGGTGGGCAAGCAAACACATAAATAGACAGGCAACTATCTAGGGTCCAGGCTCTGAAGAAAATAAAACAGGGTGATGTGAGAGTGACTGAGGTTAGACACCACAAGCTATCTGAGCAGGCACTTCCCTTCTCCGAGCTTCAGCTCCTCACAGAGAACAATTCTACCTCCCTCTGCTGTGAGGAGGAAATGAGTTCAAATACAGTAAGCACCATATGTTATCTTTTTAAATAGGTACATCAGCAGATCATCAAAATACTAGGCAAATAGTGCCGGATAAAACAATATAGACACAAGGAAATCTGGGAGCACTGGGGAGGAGCCTAGAGGGCCAGGTGCAGCCCAGCCAGGGAACGAGGTGAGGACACTGGACACAGATGCCCTTCCTCCCCTGCCCTAGCCCTGCAGCCCACTGGCCGCCCCCAAGGATGTCGCCTCTCTGAGGGACCGCAGCCAGCGAGGTGCGCAGAAGGAGCACGCGTGCTTCACCTCTCTCCAGGGCAAGGGAGGAGGGAAGGCTCACAGGTGAGCACTGAGACCCCTACCAGGCGCAAGGCCGGCAGGAGATCGCCTGCTTTCGCCGCTCATCTCCTTCCAGGGCCCCTGGCTCTCCAAAGTGCCCATCGCCCCATCTGGTGATGGAGATGCTGGGGGTGAGGATGCCCGGACTCTCAATCCCTGTGAGAGTAAATGAAAGGGCGACTCCCTCTAAAGAGGTCCTTCCCAGGTCCTAGGCCCCCTTCCAACAGCTCCGTGGTGGAAGTATCTTTGCACCCATCTCTCAGAGGAGCACACGGAGGCTCAGGGAGGACACAGATCATTCTCAGTCACTCGGTTTAGAAATAGCCATGGGCGGTTAGAATGTGGCCTGCCTGTAATGCGGCTGCTCTTTCATCCTTTCCCATTCTGCTTCTCCTTGACGGTGGAGCAGGGATTGTGCAGGAGAGACCGTGGGGGAAGGGGCGGGGAGCAGGGCTGGGGGACTCAGGAGGGCGGAGAGAGCAAGAGGCAGATGTTGCTGTGCAGAATGACCTGGGACTGAGGTAAGGACTCCAGGATTGTTGGGGAGCGGGGAGTTGAATAGGCGGAGGTTTTACAACCAGGAAGAGATGAAACCACAGGGAGGAAGCCCCGCTTGCCCCCACCCCCATCACAATAGGCATCCTGGCAAACAGGATGAGGATGGAGCAAGGTCTCCCGCTCTGCTCCAACCCCCGCTCCAGCATCGGCGGCCAGGCAGCCCCATTTCAAGCCCTGTGCCCACAGGGATCAGGATGTGGGCACCAGGGATGGACAAGCCCTGACGTGGACAACTCTGCGACCCCCGTGCCTGGCCTCCACGGCCACAGGCCAAATACTCCATGTGGTTTGGGCCCCAGCCAAGCGCCCACACCCCAGCTCACGGGACCGCAACTTCCCTGTTGCATCAGGTTACTGAGCTCGTGCACACACCCCCGAGCTTGTTACACAACTGCAGTGCGCGCGCATGGCACCCACACCCCGGGTGGCCCGACAGTCCCAGAAGAAACCACAGCCCTGTGGGGAGGGCAAGGACCCTCTACGGCCTCCTGGCATCTAGAGCTGGGGAGAGTGTGTGTGGGGGGGGGGGGAGCACCTGGCCAGGAGCCAGGTTCTGCAGGCTCTACCACTGGCCCCTTGTGAAACCCCAACAAGTCACGTCCCTTCTCAGAGCCTGTTTCCCCGCCTTTAAAGGAAGATCTCCTTCCACCCTGGTGATCCAGATTCCCACTCACCACCCTCTGAACACCACCAACATCCTCCTCTCCCCTAGGAAAGGCCACGAGAAAGGAGACCGGAATTGCGAAGGGTGGAGAGAGAGGGCTGGATGAGATGATCTCTAAAAGGGCTCTTTTCCGATGGGCTTCCCCCCAATAGAAATGTATGTGCCTTGAGGGGAGCCCCATGGTCACCTCCTCCTCCCGAGGAAGAGGGAGGGCAGTGCCAGAGGTTTCCGAGGTGAGTCTAAGGAGCAGGAGATTGGGGGTGGGGGGGGCATAATTTTCTTCTTTGCACTTTTTTGTTGTTGTTAATCCTCACCCGGGAATATTTTTCCATTGATTTTGAGAGAGAGTGGAAGGGAGAGGGAGAGACACACAGAGAGAAACATGGATGTGAGCGAGACACATCAGTTGGTTGCCTCCCTCATGTGCCCCGACTATGGCTGGGGATCAAGCCTGCAACCAAGGTATGTGCCCATGACCGGAATCAAACCCACAACCCTTCAGTTTGTGGGCCAACACTCTAATCAGAGAGCCATACCGGCCAGGGCTCTTCTCTGCACTTTTGATCCCCCCCCCCCCCAATTTCTCTACAACAAACATGTGTTACGCTTTACTTAGCAATAGAAGGTGGAGGCAGGGACCAGGATGTGGGTTTGATGCATTAACTCCCCCTGGAGCGTTTGTCCTCTGCCCAGGGCACGCCTGCCTTGAACCAGTGTCCCCCTAAGTGTGCTTTGGTGAAAGGACCCAAATAAGCATAGGACACCTGGGCTAAACAGAGTCTGACCGGTTTTCTGGATTGCAGGACATCTCTGAGCCCCCAGCATGCTAATCTGGACCATGACCCTCTGAGAGGAGGAAGGAGACCAGGAAAGGCGTTCGGTCTCAGAGCTCTTTATGGGAAAGCATCTCCAGAGACACTTTCTAGGCACTGCAGGAGCTCGGAGTCCAGTGAGGAGGGAGGCCAGGCGCACACCCAACCGTGAAGGGCCACCGTCACAGGAAGAGCCGCCCAGGCCCGGGAAGGCATGGAGGGCAGCTGCCTGAGGAGGCCGCCTCCAACTGCATGAGTCCAACTGCAACCCATCAGCCCACAACTGGCCCGAGCCCTGCATCCCAGAGATGACAGTGAGGAAGGCAGGTAGTAATGTGCGAGGGCCCTTGGGTGGCCCGGATCCTCCCTGAGGTTACTAAGATCTGCAGTGACCCCTGCTGGTTCTGCCCAAAATCACCCCTCCCCTTAGTCCTCACCTTCCTGGTCTACCTCATCCTCCCCACCCTCCTTCTCCTCCCCAGTCCCCAGCCTTCCAGTATCTTCCCCACTCGCCTTGACCAAGCCCTATCAGAACGCACCCCAACCATCCCCGATTACCAGGTGCCCCACCCCTTCCCCCATCCCTGGGGATAGACTCTGGCTGGCCTTTAATAGAACTCATTAGTGAATTCTGGGGCCTGAACTAGGGGGACTTTGATGGCATGAGGGAGGGGGCTCCAAAGACTACCTGCTCCCCCATCAAGGGCATGGAACACCCCGAGTTCACTATAATAATAGCCAACACTCACTGAGCACTGACTGTCCTCAAGGAAACACAGCTAAACCCTTTCATTCCCATAAGGCGTCTAAGAGATTGGCCCTACTCCTACATTAATCCAGTTTTCAGATAAGAAACTGAGACTCGGAACTAAAGAAGTTAGTAAATGGCAAACCCAGGTCTCCGGCTGCAGAGCCCATCCACTTGTCCGCTCTGCTGTTTTACTGTTCTTGCATCTACCCACACCACTCCGCGAGGGCCAAGCCCAGGCTTTTACTGGATTTTAGTGGCTTTTATTGGAGCCGCTGGGAAAAAGACTGGTTTCCCACTCTGGAGTTACTAACCGGGTGTGCGTCTGTCCGGAGCTGCCCGAGGAGATCGTGGCCGACACAGGAGGGAAGAGACCAGTCCTGAGGACAGTATTCAGGCCATGCCAAAGACGGGTCCACCCTGGATTTCTCAGTGACCGTAGCCAATAAATTACTTTGCTGCGTTCTTGTCTTAAGCAAGTAGGGTTGAGCTCCTTTTCACTGATGTTTGTGAAACCTCACTCGCCTAGTGTTCCTCTGGCCCCTCTGAAGTCCTGTCCGGCTCAGTTTCCTTCGCTGGCTCCTCTTTGTTTGCAAGTAACAGAAACCAACTCTGGCATTTATTTAAAATAAATTATAGGAAAATATGGAGGAACTAGATCAGGGAATCAACTGGGAGGCTGGAGCACATCCCTTGGGACGGGAACACAAATTACCTGGTTGAGCTTCAAAGGACTCTTCTGTGCCAGTGTCAAGAGGCTCAAGCAGCCCAGTCCCTGAGCTGAGGTCACCTGGCCGCCCCTGTTGCTGTCCCGTGGAGTGAGAGAGAGTGAGGGTCTGCTGCAACAGGTCTCTAGGGATCCTTCAAAACGCTGAAGTGGGAGAGCGGGTCATCTGATTGACCACCCCACAGGAGGGCAGAGAGACGATGCCCCCAAAGGGGACCCGGGACCAGGAGGCCATAGAATAAGGGTGAACATGCTCACGGGGTCCTCAGGGTGTGCCCCCAGGTGTTTCCTCTTCTCACTCTGCACTGCTCCCTGGACCTTCTCCTCCCTCTCATGGTGATGGCTGCAATTGCACTAAAATGCCTGTAACTCCCAACATAGACCTGTCTCCTGAGGCCAGACCCATAGATCAGTGAGCCTCTCCACATGGACAGCTCACAGGCCCTTCAATTCAATGGGTCCAACGCCGAACTTGTTCTGATCACCAAACCTGCCCTTCTTCAGGGTCTCTTAGCTTAGCAAGCACCAAGGTTCTGCCCATGTCTCTACCACTGCCTTTGGGGCCCAGGCCACAGGCATGGGCAGCCAGAGGGAGTCCAGGGTTGGTGAGAACCGGATCCCAGCAAACCCTCTTCCCACCCCCAGCCCCACATCTAGGCAGGGGTCTGTGGGTGAGTGAGCACATCTGGCTGTTGTCTCTGACCTGTGACACTGCTGTTCCTCTTGATAGAGCAGAATCAAAGAGGCGGCTGCCACAGGGCCACACAAGAGCTGTCCAGGCATACAGGAGTCTTCCAGGCCATTGTCTTCTCCACCCAGCCATCCCCAGGGCCAGGTGGACCCCAGGGAGGCCCAACAAACATGAGTAGTTCCAAGCTGGGGTAGCTCTACTCCAGATGGGACCTGGAAGGGGCTTCAAGGAGCAGCAGGCTCAGCCCAACACCTTCACAGGGCAGATGAGGAAACTGAGGCCAGAGAGCTAGGATCTGTCCACAACCAGGAGCATGCTCAGGACCCCAGGGCTCCTGGCTCCCACTTCTGTGCTGTTTGCCACACCAAGTGGGGACCCTGGGGAAGAAGAAGTTCTGCAGGTTTGGAGTGGACTCCCGACTTTGGAAGAGGAAATCCTCCCTCACCCCACCCTGAGTGAAGAGCATGAGCTCTGGAGCCAGACGGACTGCATGCAGATCCCAGGCCAACTTCTCATTGACAGGATAACCTCCAGCAAAATGCAGATAACAGTAATCATGTTATTTATTGATGAGTTAAATGAGTTGATACGTATAAGGTGCTTAGAAAGGGCCCGGTATGTAGTAAGCGCTCAGTAAAAATGGCTATCACTATTGTGTCATCTATTGTGTCTATTGTGTCATTTATTGTGTCACTATTGTATCATATTATTCATCAGAAGGTCTCCATGTCCTGCCAAAGTCTTTCCTAACCCAGCAAAAGGCCTTCCCCTGAGGAGCAATTTGCAGTGGCAAGTGGGAGGCGGTTCAGTCACACCCTCTTCCAAGGATTGGGGGGGGGGGGAGAGCCTGGGTCCCTCCCCAGTGCTCTCACTGATCCCACCCTCCAATCCCCTGTGTGGGACTCAGTGGTCCCTCAGCTTCTCCAGTCGCCAGCCTGTCTGCCCAGCTATCACGCCTGATGCAGAGATAAAGACATCCCACAATAGTACTGTTTCCTGCTTCCCGAAGCTCTCAAGTGTGATCTTAGAGAGTGGGATTAGCCTGGCACTTGGGCAGCTTAGGGGTTTGGAAGGATTGAGAGACGCTGTTCACAGAGCCGGCCAGTCCTGTCCTTTAAGGCAGGGGAGGTGGCTGAGCTTGCAGGGAAAGGGGGAGGGGAGCAGCTGTGGCCTTAGTGTCTGGAATATTCGTCCATCCTCCCCTCCAGCACACACACACACACACACACACACACACACACACACACACACTTGGCCTAATGTGGAAGGAGGGGCTGCCCAACTGAGTGGAGAAATGGGACCTGCCTCTCCAATAGTCAATTCTCTCCCTTTCCCCGATCAGAGCCTGCTGGTCCCTGTTTCCCTTCCCTCGGATGGCTGAACCGCAGCCCAGTGTCTCTGAGAAAGAGAAAGTCAGCCCCCAGGCCCAGAGAGCTCACAGCGCCTCGAGCAGGCAAAGAGGAGGGGAGTCGGGGGAATGGAGTGTCATGACGCGCTGGCTTCATCATTTCTGGTAGGGTCAGCTGCGCAGAGAGGCCGTCTTCCTCTCCCCGCCAGGGTGGGCCCCCTCTTCCTCTCCCCACTCCCAGGACAGCCACTCTCATGACCTCACTGTCATGGTCCGGCCAAGCAGGTGGCCAGGAGCCAGGGACCCGCCAAAATCCACATTCCCCAGAAACCAGCACGGGCCAGGCAACCTCCAGCCGCCCGAACCTACGCCTTCGAAGACAGACTGTCCTGCTAAGAGTTCACTCCAGCCAGGCATGCTCACCTCCCCTCTCAACAAGGGTGAACTTAGCGTGATCCTCTACTACTGACCACATCTGTCAGCCAGACACACCCCAACTCCACTCCTCCCCTGCTAAATTCTGCTCAGCGGTCCCGACCCAGGACATCTCCCGGGTCACCGGGCCTGCCTCTAGCCTCTCCATTATTTCACAGTGAGGGCCATGGTGGTCAGAGGGGAAGTGACACGGAAGTACTGGCGGTGATAGCAGTCCTAGCAGTTTGGGTGGTGATGATGGTGAGGGAAATGGTGTTGATGATGGTGACAGTGATGACAGTGGTGGAGGGGGCGGTGGTGGTGGTGGCATAGCTAGAGACGGTGACGGTGGCGGTAGCAGCAGGAATGAGATGAGCAGGGGTGTTTCCCCTCCCTTGCTAAGGCTCCGGGACCTGGAAAGACCATCAGCAGTGTGTCCCTGAGGACTACCAGAACCGGGGTAAGTAGATACTCTCCAGGGCATCCAGTCACAGAAGGCCCCCAGAGCAATGGGCAATGACTCCTTGCCCAGCTCCCCAGAGAGGTGTAATATGTTCCCCTCCCGGACCGCCGGAGACGTTCCCTCCGACGGGAAGGATGTACCATCTGACCCAGAAACTGCTGAGGCTTCCCTTGAGCAAATGTGGGAAGAGGCCAGGCTGAGGAGACCGAGGATCCAATATTGGAGCCCCAATCGGTTGGGAAAACTTTTGGTCTGAAGCTCACTGTAGAAGGGGAATCATAATTCTTACTGGCAGGGTCATTGGAAGGACTGAGATAAGTATCTTCCAAAGTGCCTGGCACAGAAGAGCAGCACAATAAATAAGATCTCTTTCCAAGGCTTTCTTATCAAGCCCTGGCGTACCCACCCATCCCTCTTGCCACGGGCCTCCCTGTATTCGTTTTCTAGCGCTGCCGTAACAAATTACCACAAACTGAGTGGCTTAAAACAACAGAAATGTATTCTCTTGCCGTTCTGGAGGCCAGAAGTCTGAAACCAAGGTGTCAGCAGGGTCACGCTCCCTCCCCAGGCTCTGAGAGAGAAACCTCCCTGCTCGCTTCCAGCTTCCAGTGGCTGGGACGGTCCCTGGCCTAGAGCTCCAATATCTGCCTCCACTTCACTGCGTCTTCGCAGGGCCGTCTCCCCTGGGTTTCTGCATGTTCTTTTCTGTTGCTTAAAAGGACATTCTCATTGAATTTAGGGCCCACCCTAATCCAGCACGATCTCATCTCAATCCTTACCTGAATGGCATCTGCAAAGACCCTTTTTAAAAAATATATGTTTTTCTTGATTTCTAAGAGGAAGAGAACGGGAGAGCGAGATAAAAACATCAATGATAAGAGAGAATCATTGACCAGCTGCCTCCTGCATGCCCCCTACTGGGGATCAAGCCCGCAACCCCAGGCATGTGCCCTGACAGGGAATCGAACCGTGACCTCCTGGTTCATAGGTCGGTGCTCAACCACTGAGCCACTCCGGCCAGACAAGACCCTTTTTTCCCCAAATACTTTGAGGTTTCAGGTGGATATAAAATGGGGGGGGGGGGGGGGGTACCGTTTAACCCACTACATAATCCTCAAGCTCTGAATAAGCCAAACCGAATTCTCCAACCCCCTGACTACCTGGCACAGTCATGCAGGGCCCGTCTCTCTATTCCTTCTGGAGCCTGCTGCTGCACACCCTTGTCCTGTCCCCGCCCCTGTAGCATCCCTGGCCCTCTGGCCCTCTGGCCCTGTGCCCCGAGGCCCTGGTGCCATGCATGCATGCCTGTGTGCATGTCCACAGACTCTCCTTTTTCACTTGGCGGTAAGAAAGGGGGATTCTAGGCTTGAATCAGAGCCCACAGGGGCCTCTCTGCTCGGAAATGCTTCTTCCTCTCCCCCTGGCAGCTGTTTGGCTTGGCGGGGGCCCAGCTGGCAGGCTCAGCAGCCAAGGAGCCCTGGGGGGCAGGGGGAGGGAATGGTGAGGGGCAGGCAGCTCCCTCCTCAGGCTCAGGCCCTGGGAGCTGAGCCAATGGCAGGCCTCCCTGCTGGTCAGCTGCAGCCCCCTCACTCTTGGTTCTCCTCCTCCCTGCTTTCCTAGCCTCTCCATTCCACAAAGGGGAATTCTGAGACCCTCCACTCCCCGCCCCAGCCAAGGAGGAGACGTGCAGAAGAGGAGCAGCAATTGGCAAAGCGAAAAACGCATACTGAGAGAGCCGTCGACAGACCCTGAGGCTTTGCTCGGGGGGGCGGGGAGGGGGGGCCTGGGTAATTGAGGGCACTCTAGGACAACCGGGACTCCTTCCAACCGTTGGATACCTTGTCCCCTGCCCCGTCCACATTCCCGAAATCCCCGGTCCTTAGTACCCCCTCTAGGGCCCTTGCCCTGTCCTTCCAGGGCCTCTGAGCCTCAAACTGCTGCTCGTGTTTCTGTTCCGTCGTCTCTTCACATAAGTAGGATTGAAAATTATGCTCCCAGCCCCAGCCCCAGCCGCCAGCAAGTCCTAGACTTTTTACCACGGATGGGGAAAGAGTCAAGAAACACCCAGGGAGGGGCACTGTACACTGAGCCTGGGTTTTCGGGTCTAATAGACCTGGGTTTATGTCACAACCCTGCCACTTAATTCTTGGGAAACTCGGACGGATCATTTCGCCTCCCTGAGCCTTGATTTCCTCTCATAAAAATGGGCTTACTCATAGCTAACTCCCAGGTTGCACAGATAAGATGGCATAGCTTCCGAAACAAGGTAAGGCGTTCTCGAAATGGTAGTAACTTCCGACATGCCAGGCACTGCGTGAAGTGTTTTGCATAGATTATCTCATTTAACCCTAATAATAACTTCATGAAATAGAAACTGTTTGCTGCCTACGGGAGCTGAGCAGCTGGCCTGGGCCCCCCCCCCCCCCCCCCCCCGAGCTGGTAGTGGCTGAGCTGGGATCTGGCTCTGAGCACTGTGACTCCAGACCCTGCTCCCTAACCCACTGCGCTCTGCGCCTCCCCCCTGGCAGTGTGGCCAAGGTAGATGGTAGTGGTGGTATTATTAGGGGGAAATTGCGTTTTATGTTCATTTTGGAAGGAAAATATGTCCAGAGCACTTTTCTTTTTCTTTTTCCACTTATTTGGGCTTCCTTTTAAAACTTTTTTTTTTCTAACCCAGCTACTTCACTTGATTTGCTAGCTCCAGAGAAGAGATCTGAGTTTGTGACCAGCGCTGAAGGGTCAGCGTTAGCCTGGCTCGTGCCCGCCGCTGGGTCTTCGTCTTTTGGGATATGAACCACGGCACCAGAGCCTGTCCTTCCCGTCAGTCTTGACCCAGAGATGTCACCATTCCTCGTCATTTGTCACACATAATTGGTGTTGATTGAAAACTTTTCCTGAAACGGGGTAGAACTGCTTGGCGGTCTCTTCACATAGAAATGAAAATAATCGTTGGATGTTTAAAAAAAAAAAAAAAGGCCACAGAGCAGCTGGCGGCGGGGGTTTCCCCGGAGCTCCCACAGGTGCAGCACGGGGGTCTCCCTCGCCCGGCACACACGGATTTGCATGCAGTTTTTGAGCAAGGATCTGCCCAGCTGCCTTGGCAACTGAGGTCCCGGACGCGGGGGCCAGTCCCTTCCAGCCTCCTAGCCACGGCAGGAGCTCGCTGGAGCGCAGGCTCCCTAGGCTCGGCTCTCTCGTGCCCTGGCACATCTGGAAGCTGTTAGCCTGCATCCCTCTCCCACCTCCCCCTCTCTGCTCCAGCTGTTCTCGGGTGGCTAGTTCTGGGAAGTACCCCTCAGCTGTGCTTGCCCGGGATGGGGTGGGGGAGGCGGTCCTCAGCACTCCATTGGTGGGGCAGGAGGGAAATGGGCAAGCTGCAGAGTTAATGTGAGTCACCCACAAGAGCTGGTTTCCAACTCCTAGAGGGGTTACTAGGGGTTAGTAATGGAGAGGGACGAGAGAGGGAGGAGGCAGGGGTGTGGAAGGAGAACCAGGGGCAGAGATGGAGAGAATGTTGCTGCTGAAAGGAGATCATCAGAAGGTCAGCTGACACTGTCCATCTCCCGTCGCCTGGGGTCACGCCGACCAGCGTGCAGGGGAGAGAGGGCCGCCTTTGTAGTTGAGCAGAGCTGGGTCAAACTCCTGGCTCCACCACTGTTGGACTCTGTGACCTTGAGCAAGGTCTTACCTCTCTGGGGCTGAGCAGCCTCATCTGTGCAATGGGGGGATGGTACCTCCTGGGCAAGAGGATCACATGGTCTGGTCCAAGCCCCCAAACATTCACTCCCTCCTCTCTAAGAGCTACAGGAAGCTACACAGGGCACCTCCCCTCACTCCACTGCCTGCCCCACTTTCTGGGGTCTCACACCCGCCCCGCACCGGGGCCTGCTCTGAAAGCCAGGCCCTACCCAGATGGAACCCGACGCTCCCTTCTCTCTGCCCAGCTCTGCCCTCCTCGCTTTCTTTCTCCTGCTGAGGGAGATGGCCCAAGTCTCCCTCCACCCCGAATACCTGTGGCCTTGGGGAGGTCACCGAACATCTCTGAGACTCGATTATCCTGGGGGTCAAACGTTACCTGCTGTGAAAATGGTCTCTTATATACTATCGAGTATCATCTCCACATCAATTCCGGGAAATGAGGTTTCTTAGCCAC
Source organism: Cnephaeus nilssonii (assembly GCF_951640355.1). Classification (NCBI taxonomy): domain Eukaryota; kingdom Metazoa; phylum Chordata; class Mammalia; order Chiroptera; family Vespertilionidae; genus Cnephaeus; species Cnephaeus nilssonii. The sequence goes on from NC_137080.1 coordinate 84,331,104, forward strand.
CGGTTAATAGATGTGGAGGGAAGGGTTAACATTCGTTAAAGACTTACTGCACACCAACCCATGTGCTGGGCCTGAAAGAAAAGCCAAGGAAATCCTGGATTCTCCTCAGAAGACGTGTGCTTTAAAATGCCAAAGACTTGCCGAAACCGGTTTGGCTCAGTGGATAGAGCTTCGGTCTGCGGACTGAAGGGTCCCAGGTTCGATTCCGGTCAAGGGCATGTACATTGATTGCAGGCATATTCCCAGTGGGGGATGTGCAGGAGGCAGCTGGTTGATGTTTCTCTCTCATCGATGTTTCTAGCTTTCTATCCCTCTCCCTTCCTCTCTGTAAAAAATCAATAAAATATATATATTTTTTTAAAATGCCAAAGACTTGTTACTATCTCCTACGGGTACTACTGCAAAGGGACAGTGTTCCCAGGCAACTGGACAGCCTGCCCCCATCATCCTGGCCGAGACAGAGAACAGCTGCTCTGCCCCAAGCCCAGTAGCTGCAGTCTGACGGCCCCTACACCCTTCCACACGTCTTTCCCCTTCCTGTTGCCCAACCAGCTCCAGTCCCCCGGGAACAATAAAGCCACATCCCCCAGCTCCAGCCTCCCTCTGAGCCTTTCCCTCTCCCCACTCCCTCGCCCCACCCTCATCACCAATTGATGACTGGTCCACAGGGGGCAGTCCAGGTTGGGTCCTTGTTACTTTCTCACTGTCGTTCAAGTGGTTCCTTTGTGACTAAGTGCTTTATGTCTACTATCTCATTCGATCTCCCACAGCAACTCCTAAAATGAGTATTATTATTATACCGATCTTGAAAATGAGTAAGCCAAGCCTCAGACACAGCACCGCCCCATGCACTGCACAGCCCCAGCCTAAGGGATCAGCACCCCGTGGGCCTGGCAGCGGCCCAGCTCAGGTGCCAAAGAGCAGACTCAAGTCAAAGGAGTTAAAGGAGTCAATGACTTATGCGGCTGCGCCACCCGGGGGGCCTCTAGGTGTCCCAGACGCCACACGTCCAAAGCCAAACCTCTAATGTACTTCCCTCACAGCTTCCTTGTCACAGCTAAGAGCACCTTCGTCCTTCCAGCGGCTCAGGCCAGAGATACCTTGGAGCCACCACTGACATCTCTCCCCTACATCTCACCTCCCATCGTCAGGAAGTCTTGTTGGCTCTACTTTCAAAATATATTCAGAACCACCCTGGCCGGGGAGCTCAGTTGGTTAGAGCATCGTCCTGATATTCCAAGGTTTCAGGTTCAATCCCCAGTCAGGGCACTTACAAGAATCAACCAATGAATGTATAAGTGGAACAACAAATCTATGTCTCTCTCTCTCTCTCTCTCTCTCTCTCTCTCTCTCTCTCTCTCTTCCTCCCTCTCTCTTTCTCTAAAACCAATAATATATATATTCAGAACCCACCACTCCCAATCACTTCCACTGCTCACACCAACCTGCCATCTCCTGTCTCCTGAATTACTCCAGTGGCCTCTTACAGGTCTCCTTCCTTCTTCCCCTGGACCCTATAGCCTACTCTCCACACAATAACCAGACTTAGAGTTGACCCTTTTTAAATCAACCTCATCCGTCCTCTGCTCAGCACCCTCCAGTGTTACTTCCCACTCAGAGGAAAAGCAAGGCCCTCACAGTGGCCTCCAGGACCCACACCATCTGACCTCAGCCCTCTCTCTCTCTCTCCTCCCACACTCTCCCTGTTCCCTTCGCTCCAGCCACACTGGCCTCAAACACTCAAGACACATTCCTGCCCCAGGGCCTTTGCTCCAGCTGTTTTCTTTGCCTTGAATGCTCTTCCCTCAAATAGCCTCTTGACTTACTCTCTCACCCCCTTCAGGTTATGTTCCTAAATCTCACCTCCCAATTAGGCCTACTCTGACCAAACTATATTTTTCTGTAACCACCTTTCCCTTGACACTCCCAGTCTTCTCCCCTTTTCCTACTCAACTCTTAATTTCCAAAGCCATTATCAGTTTCTAATATGCCCTGTAATTTACTTATTTTTTATGTTTTCTTCTTAATTTTCTCTCTCACCCACTAGAATGTCAGCTCCACGTAGGCAGGCAAATCTATCTGTTCTGCTCACTGCTATATCCCAAGTACCCAGAACTATGCTTAGCACACAGTAGGTGTTCAATGAATATTTCTTAAATAAATAAGGTGACTGAGCTGGTATATATCCTTAAGACACTTTGGGGACAGCATATCTTGGGGGATTCAGGTGGACCACAGGTAAATGCATTATTTTGCTAAACATTTTTAGAGAGCTGCCTGTGCTGAGTCCAGGAAAGTGATCACGGACAGACGTGGTCCCTGCTCTGGAGGTCTCTACCCAGAAGGGGACACAAGCACTGCCTCCACCATCTTCAGCAGGGGTTGGGGGTGGAGGATCATTCAACTTTATGCAAACAGTAATCCTAATATATAAAAAGCCAGGGACCATCACAACCGAAACAACAGGACGGACGACCGAACAGCAGGCTGCATGAGGCGACCAGGCCGGCAGGGGGGTTAGTGAGGGACGACCGAATGACTGAACAGCAGGCTGCGTGGGACGACCAGGCCGGCAGGGGGACAGTTGAGGGCAACCAGGTTGGCAGGGGGGACAGTTAGGGATGATCAGGCCGGCAGGCAGAGGCGGTTAGGGGTGATCAGGCTGGCGGTGGGGGCAGTTAGGGGCAATCAGGCAGGCAGGCAGGTGAGCAGTTCAGAGCCAGCAGTCCTGGATTGTGAGAGGGATGTCTGATTGGAGGCAGGCATCCAGTCAGACATCCAGTCTGACTGCCGGCAATCAGACATCCCCTGAGGGGTCCCAGATTGGAGAGGGTGCAGGCTGGGCTGAGGGGGACGCCCCTCCCCTCCACCCGCCCCCCCCCCCCCCCCCGTGCATGAATTTCATACACCTGCCTCTAGTCATTAAATAATAGAATATGGCAAGATACCAGCTTGACTTTGACCTTAAAATAGATTTCAGAATAAAAACACCTTTATATCCACATCTCCTGGGACCTTCATGATCACTACCACCATTTCACCCCCAAACTCTTCCCTTCTTCATTCCTTCCTTCCTCCTTCTCATTCTCCCTCCCTTCCTTCTCTCCCTCTTTCCTTTCTTTAGAACACTTACTGAGAATCTGCTCCAGCCCTAACCGGTTTGGCTCAGTGGAGAATCTGCTCCAGTCATAACACAGAAAGGCTATAGGGTTCCAGTGTGGTTCCAGAGGCCTAGATTTAAAACTGCACCCACAACAATTTCAATAACAAGATCAAGCTGTTAGGTAAGGAACAAAACAATCCATAGCCCTCAAGGGCAGCTAGGCTCAATCAAGGATACAGGGAGTTCTCAGGCACAGTGTAGATCTGAAATAATAATAATAATGATAATAATAATATAATAATAATAATAATAATCAGTTCTTGGACATTCTGAGGTGAAAAGAAGAAAAGAAAATTAGGCCAGGTGGAAGGAACAGCTTGAACAAAGGCTTAGAGAAGAGAACATGCTGCATAGAGGGCATCAATCCGGTTGGAACAGAAAGGTCTTGAGGGATGGTGAGATTCGAGGAGCACTCAGCCCAAGTGATGAGTGAGAAGGTCAACAGTCAGATCGGGCAGCTAGGTTTACTGCCGGGACAGCAGGCAAGTAGAGCAAAGTATCAACTCTGATTTTACACAGATCGGGGTTCAAATCCCGGCCAAGCCCCTTGGGTTTCTTGCCTCTAAAATAAAGATAATAATTCCCAGCTCACACAGCATTTGTGAGGATTAAATAAGAATATATATATATATATATATATATATATATATATATATATCCTCTGGCGTAGTACCCAGTTGATGCTTTTTTTAAAAAAAGTTTATTGAATCTGGAAAAATGAAGGCAGTGGGTGTGAACTGCTCATTCAAGAGGTTTAGTCACGGAAAGAGGGAAACATATTGCACAATGGCCAGAGAGTGCAGAGAAGGGTCAAGAGAGGCTTTTTTTTAAGCTGAGGAAGACCTGTGGGTGTTGAAAAGCTGAGGCAGTTAGGAGCTGCCAAAAGATGAGCAGGCTGGTGACGAAAATACTCTCCAACCGAGTGTACTGATGGTAAGTTACACAACTCTGAGACTAGACTAAAACCGTGGAATAGTTACTTCCGTGGGTGAATTGTACGGTGTGTGAACTAGATCTCAATAAAGCTGTTTTTTTAAAAAGGCAGGCTGGGTAGGACCACAAGCTCCTTTGGGAGTCAGGAGGAGGGACGTGGGTGAGGGCCAGACTCGGAGAACAGAGGAGGATTCGGCATTCCTGCAGGACAGAATGGCAGGCTGGTGCCCTCGTTCATCGGTCCTACGGGCTTTAATGAGTGCCTACTAAGTGCCAGGCACTGGGTCAAGGACTGGGAGGCTGAGGTGCCCTGGAGTTGCTCCGAGGGCCTGGATGAGTCCAACGTGAGCACGGCTGTGGAGGGCACACAAAGTGTGGTGGGGGCAGGAAGAGCAAGCGGGGCAGGGACGGGACAGACGCCTGCCCATCTCACAGTCCTCACCAACTGGTGGGGTTGACCTGTCAATCTGAAACAGACTCCCAGGTGGGCTCAGTGCTACAGCAGACAGAGGCTTGGAATGTAGCTGGGATAGTGGGGACCAGCAAGGTGGGGAGCTCATAGCCTAACTGGGAACTTGTTGGAAGTGCCCAATCCTGGAAAGAGGTCAGAGAGAGTCCTGCAGCCATCACCCCAAACCCCAAATCTCTTCCATGAGACCTCCACGGAGGACCCCTGAAAGCACTTATGGAGTCCTCACTGGGTACACAGTTCCTGCGTGTGGTTCCTTTGTTTGAGTAAATGCCCCCACCCCTAAAACACTGTGGGTCCTGCTAATGTGGCAAAGTGATGCTACTGATGACAAGTGGGTAGACAGAGACCTGGTAGGCCTGGGGACAGGGCAAGGAGCCAGTTTGTGCCACAGAAAAGCCACCAAGTGGACTAACCACAGTCGGAAGAGCTCTGAGAGTCACATACATGACTACCACCCTGAGCTAATCACAGCCTTTCTCTCCATCCCAAAAAATCCACACCCCGACACCACCTGCCCTTCTCTGAGCTCATCAGGCAAACTGAGGCAGTGCGCTGGAGGGAGGGTCCGGAAAGGAAACCTGGGTTCGAGCCCCACTGGCTCTGCCACCAGCTTGCTGTGTGACTTCCGTGGGAAGGTTCAGGGCGTGGGCTCCGGGGCAGACCCCTGGGCTGTGAGTCCCAGCTCTCCACTTAGCAGCTCTGTGAACTGAGGATTGTTGTATGTCCTCTCGGAGTCCGTTTCTTTATCTAAAACGGGGAGAGTGATAGTATCCACCTCAAAGGCTGTGTGGGGATTAAACAGGCTAATCCCAGTGAAGCACTTGGAATGCTGCCTGGCACAGAGTGGGCTCAGTCCGTGTTAACTATTTGTATCATTGTGGCGATGAGGGAGGAGTGCCCAGTGGTCGCTGAGGTCCCTTCCAGCTCTGGCATTTATGACCTTGGGCTTCTACCTGTACTATCATATTTGTCTGCATTTCAAATATGCCACCATTATTTGCGTAACCCAGGCATTTCAAATCCAGATGACTTCTTGACCTTGGACCTCCTTGACTTGCCCTTTCTTACAACATCCACTGGGGAGGCTGGAGCCCCCACCCAATTGCTGTGGAAGGTTTCAGAGCCCTTCCCGGGGGGTTCCCCCAAGTCTTTCCTCATGAAGCCGTCTGCCCTGTGGTGGTCTGCTCCCAGTCTTCACCAGGCCCACATCTGTGTGGCCAACGTTCCCGAAGATTCAAGGGCACAGCAGGAAACTGCGGCACAGAGCAGGAAGCAACGTCCACATCAAGGTGAGACACGGGGAGTCTGGGTAAATAAACCTGGTGCACACACAGGGAAACACTGTGCAGCTGTTAAAAAAAAAATCCTGTGGAATGGTTACTAAGTAAATACAAAGCTGGGCGCAGGATACTGTGAATGTATTTGCCAGAGAAAAGGGGAGATGGGGGAAGGGAAATTATGTGTATCCACATTTGCTGTATGTACACAGAATATCTCTGGGAAGCCACATAAGAAACTGGTAGTAACCCTAACCAGTTTGGCTCAATGGATAGAGCGTCGGCCTGTGGACTGAAGGGTCCCAGGTTTGATTCTGGTCAAGGGCATGTACCTTGGTTGCAGGCACATCCCCAGTAGGGGGTGTGCAGGAGGCAGCTGGTTGATGTTTCTCTCTCATTGATGTTTCTAACTCTCTATTCCTCTCCCTTCCTCTCTGTAAAAAAAATCAATAAAATATTTTTTTAAAGAATTTTTTTAAAAAAATAAATTAAGAAAAATAAACTGGTAGTAACCTTAGCAGCTGGGGGCGGGGTGGAGGGAGACTTTTCGATGCATACACCTTCATACGCTTAAAATCTTTAAATATGCAAATATATTATCTACTAACAAAAAACAACAATTTCTTCAAAATCAAAATGAGATTTAATTCAGCCTAGACATTTCTTTGCTGGTCCTCACCCACTGCACCCTCTCTGTCGGCTGCCTCAGAGATGTCGGTTTCCTCAACATCTTATATTTATGCAAAACTTTTTCTCTTGACCTCATCTTCACCCATTCAGGCCATGCCTTTCTCACTCAGAGGGCCCATCGCGGTGTTTTCCCCACAAAAGAGCCACTTCCCCAAGATGAAACATACCACATTCCTAGAAAGCCGAAAGGGTGGCAGCGGCTTCTCTAGTCAAAGGCCCTCTCGTTTTTCTCCCACGTCTGTTTCCACACCAGCCTCTCATCCGCACCTTGAGGACGGAAGCCTGTCTTGCTCATGCTTTCTCGCCAGCATCGTAGGTGCGTGCGTGCACACCACGCCATGTCCCCAAGGCACCCTTAGCACCCTAAGAACAGGGACTCCAACTTACTCACATCTGTTCTCCCCTCAATGCTTGGCACGGGATGGCTCACAGGGCACAGGATGGCTCACACGGAGGACCTCCGTAAAGGTCTGTCAAATTGAATTGGTTTGGTGACTCAGAGAGACAGAGAAGAAGGGACTGACCTGGGGCAGGAAGGCAGTGGCCGTGAATTAATAACAGCTCACATTTGTTGAGCATTTTACTAAGTGCCATGTGCTCCTCTAAAGGCTTCTCATACATTAACTCATTTAATCTTCACAACCCTACCAACCCTACCAACAACCCCAGTATCATCTCATTATAGAGATAAGGAAACGGAGGACAGAGAAGACTGAGGAACTCTCCCGTCACAGCCAACAAGTGGCCAATCTAGGATCTGAACCCAGTCTGGACCTAGAATACATGTTCCCAATTATTTAAATTGCCTCACATGACCACAGTATAAAGCATACGCTACCCAGTGAAAGGCTGGCCTGGCCACGATGCAAATGAGATGGAGGTGCCCAGCCCAGCCAGAGCCTGGAGCTAAGAAGTAAGACCTTATGGAGTCTCCCTCTCCAGAGATTTTTTAAAAAATATATTTTATTGATTTTTTACAGAGAGGAAGTGAGAGGGATAGAGAGCTAGAAACATCGATGAGAGAGAAACATCGATCAGCTGCCTCCGGCACACCTCCTACTGGGGATGTGCCCGCAACCAAGGTACATGCCCTTGACGGGAATCGAACCTAGGACCTTTCAGTCCACAGGCCGACGCTCTATCCACTGAGCCAAACCAGTTAGGACCCTCTCCGGAGATTTTGAAGGAAAGAGCAGACCACCCTCAGTCTAGGCCTGCTTGGAGGCAGGGGGCTGGACAAGATCACTTCCCAAGGTCTTCCCCGTCTTCTGGTTCTTGCCTGAGCTGAGAGGCCTGAGGGCAGAAGTCCATGTTTGGGGGACCCTCCATGGGTACAGCTTGAAGCAGCCACCAATGCCATAGGTTAAAGGTAGGGAACAACCAGCTCCTGAAGGAAGACAGATGCTCCTCTGACCCCAAGTCCCTGCCTAGCAGTCAGAGGCCCCAACGAGGCTACCAGGAAGCAGGCAGGGGGCAGGAGAAGGCTGGCCTCTAACTCCCAAACCGTCAACCCTGGCCCAGAGAGGCTCACCCCTTCCCCGCCGCCCGTCCTCCCCGGTGTGTGTTCACAGAAGGCCCAGCTCACGCAGAGTGCCCCACGTCCCCTTGGGGTACAAAACCCTCCGCTGTGATGTGTCCCAGTGAGTGCACACCCCAGGAATGCATCCATTCATTCATTTCACAGGTTTTCACTGAGCTCACTGAGCTGCAAGCCCCGTGTGAGGCAGCAGGGATGCGGGCCCCCCTAGAAATGACCCACCTAGCGGGGAAAGTGGCACCTGAACAAGGAAACACAATAAAGGGCCGTGTCCGTTAGAGAGAAAGGGAATCTGTGAGCCCAGTGGATGCAGGAGTCAGCAAAGGCTTCTTAAAGGAGGCGATGCTTAAAATGAACCTTGAGCGAAAAGTGAATGCGGGCCGGGGGAGCAGGGGCGGGGATGCGCTTTCCAGGCAGCAGCTGAGCCCATCTAACTTGTGCGGCGGCCAGGCCAGCCTCTCTCAGGATAGCATATGCCTCATATTGTGGGAGACGGCGGGCCAGCTGGGAGGGTGGGTCATCTAGGGTGAACGGCTTGTGGAGCCCAAGAGTAACAGCCACAGACAAGACGGAGGGGAGAGAGGAGCATAAGGCTGGGAGCCACGCAGGCCCCTACAGCATCCTGGTCTTTCGCTGCAAGAGACAGAGAACCATGGAGGGAGTAAGCAAGAGACGTGTCCTCCTTCCTGGCTTAGAAAGGCCATTCTGGGAGGGAAAAGAAGGATCCAAAGAGGGGAACCCTGGACATTGTCAGTCTGCCTCCCGGTCTGGGGGGTCCTCCTGCCCTTCACACCAAGCAGGCCTCTGTCTACATGTGTTTGAACCATGTTTCACCCACAGGCATGTTCAGGAAAAGGACGGGAAGGGCCCCCACGGATGGCTGGTCTGGGCACTGCCCTAGGCCCCAATGGTGCATAATACCGGGTCCAGCTGGTCCCCACTGGTATCAGCTTTAACCCAGTGGGGGCTCAGGGGAGAGCAAGAGAGAGCTTTTCATGGGGGGAGGTGGGACTGGAAAATAAGGTTAGAGATTTCAGGTGACAGCAAGCACTTATTCGGTCGTTGGCATATGCTAGGCACTGTCTCAAGGCTTTATACCTATAAATCCTATGGAGTAGGTTCTAATGCTGTCCCCACTTGACAGAACAAAGCAAGGAAAGCACAGAGAGATCCCACAGTGTCTACCATGGGGATTCAAATCCAGTTTGGCTCCTTTTGCTTATTCAATAAATGCTTCCTGAGCACCTATGTGCCAGGCACTGTCTAGGCAGTTAGGGCACAATGGTGGATAAGTAGTGGATTTCAGTAGTCCATGTTGTCAACTACTATGCTTTGCTACCTCCCGGGTTGGGATGAAGGGAGGCAAAGGCCAGTCCTGTGCCTGAAGCTCATGCTCAGTGCCCCAGGGCATTACTGGCCTAGTTGCCAAAGAGAAAGAACAGCCACTCTTGCTGAGAAGCTGGTGGGCTCTGGTGCTTATGACCTCCTCTCTGAGAGGCTACCGGACAGAGGACCCAACTGCTCCTGAGCCTGCAGCTCCGCGGCCTCCCTCAGGCCTGGGGACCAGAGCAAGGAGGCAGGGAAAATGGCAGGACACTGGGGCAACTGGGCTGCTCGCCTGCCTGGGTGGTCAGCAGCTACCTCTGCAATAACGACTCAGCCGCAGGCGGCTAAGCCAGAGCACAGGACAGAGGGCTTTGGTGTTGCAATCTTGCAGCAGCTGCTCCAGTCAGGCTGGCTGAAGGCCAGGCCAGCCCCAAGGGTGTGGACCGGGAAGGCTCGTATGTGAAGGCCTCTCTGGGGGCCTTCCTTGAATTCACAGGCAAAGGGGAGGAAAGACATGGTCTGACTTGTGTTACTGCTGCAGGTGCTACAGAGCCCCTGCCCATGCCTTTTCCCAACAAGTTCCTCTCTTCCCTCCCTTTCCCCAAAAACCTCCCTGAAATGCTGCCTCCTTCAAGAAGCCTTTCCGAACTGACAGAAGTTAATGCTTCTCCTTGTCTCTAATCCATGTGCTAATGCATAGACTAACTCGGGTCTTCTCAAGCAATTTCCTCAAACTCTCCTCTAAGTCAGGGAGTACGACCCTCTACCCAGGTGCAGGCCTGGGCCTTCTGACACAATGGTCAAATTTCTTTGACATCTGATCATCTAGATCAGTAGTTCTCAACCTTTCTAATGCCTCAACCCTTTAATACAGTTCCTCATGTTGTGGTGACCCCCAACCATAAAATTATTTTCGTTGCTACTTCATAACAGTAATTTTCCTAAGACCATCGGAAAACACAGATATTTACATTACGATTCATAACAGTAGCAAAATTACAGTTATGAAGTAGCAACGAAAATAATTTTATGGTTGGGGGTCACCACAACATGAGGAACTGTATTAAAGGATCGAGGCATTAGAAAGGTTGAGAACCACTGATCTAGATTCAATGAGCTTTGCATTTACTCCAGGATACAGCCATATCTTATTATATTTTTAACATGTCTTAAGTTACTTACAAGATGAGTCATAATTTTTCTCCTAAAATCTTCTAGGAAACTGATACTCCGTGAAGATGTCCCATGTTTAAATTAACCTGTAACTTTGTAAACCACCATGACTTCAGCACGAACATCCTGTGTATCACAACTGGAGGACCGATAAGGCAATAAACTTCAGCTGGAAGGACACAAGAGCTTCTTGCTAGTAGACTCTGAGGCCTGTGGTCCTTAGGGCAGCCAGGCAGGTGTGCAGTTGGAACCCCCTCTGTGGTTGCCTCTGTTCAGGGTACTGTTCAAATACTATCTCTTTCTATGGGTGCCGTGATGTGACTGTTAAGAAGCAATTGTCTACTACAGTGGATCTCAAACTTGGCTGTGAATTAGAATCATCTGAGGGGTTTTTTTTTTCAATCCTGATGCTCAGCCACAACCTGTAGCAATTAAACCAGCATCTCCAAGAATGAAATTCAGTCATTGGTCGTTTTTAAGATTCCCCAAAGATTCCGTGTGAGCTAAGTTTGAGAACCAGTGATTTAGGCCATCCCCTTTATAACAGATGGAGATGCTGAAACCCAAGGAGGAAAAGCAATGGGCCAAGGCCATAAGCATGGCAGTGGCAGAACGCAAGTTTTCCAGTGCTCAAGGCAGGCCTCCTGTACCCCTGCTCCCCCATCTCTCATGTTGCTGTGGGAACTGAGCTAGCTGGCCAACTGCTTCTGCCACATGAACCTTGGAGTTCTGAACTCCAGGCTGGCTCAGAAAAAGAGCCCAAATGGGCCCTCATTCAAGCAGCCCCTGAAACTGGACACCTTAGGGTAGAGCCCCACCTAGAAATTCTCCAGGCCTGGACCACACCCTGGAATAAACAGGAGCTGAGGGAGACTGGGAACAGGTGGGGCTTGTGGCAGGGACGCCAAGGAAAGATGTACTATAGTCACAGGCAAAAGAGCTTCCCTGACCGCACCCTGTGGGGGCCTAGTGCTCCCCATCCCTCCCCTCCCCATCCTCCAAATGACCACTGACCCCTCCCCTCCACCGCACCGCCCTCAGCCTGAGGGGGAGCTGACAGAACTGCCTGAGGGCTGTCTTAACTGTTCCTGCCTTCTTTCTGGGGTCTGTCTGGTCTTGACAGGTTCATCCAGGGGGCTCCCCCGCAGGGCCTGTGTCCAGGCCGTCCTGTCTATGAGGCACACACTACACAGAACCTCTGGGGACAGAAAGGAGGCATCTCAAGGGCTCTGAGCCATTGGGTGCAGGCTGCAGGGTGAGGACATCACCAGTGAGGGATGAGACGAAGAGGGGGAGCCGGGGTTCAGAGCCGTCCATGGCCCTTGTGGTGGTGTCACAGGGGAAGGAAAAGAGGCTGATGGGGAGTAGACTTTTCCGCCCCTTTCCTCTCCTGTCTTCTAACCCAGTGCTTCTCAAAGTTTCCAGCAAAAAAGAAGCACCTATGCCGAGGCCGGTTTGGCTCAGTGGATAGAGCGCCGGCCTGTGGACTGAGGGGTCCCAGGTTCGATTCCGGTCAAGGGCATGTACCTTGGTTGCGGGTACATCCCCAGTGGGGGGTGTGCAGGAGGCAGCCGGTCGATGTTTCTCTCTCATCGATGTTTCTGACTCTCTATCTCTCTCCCTTCCTCTCTGTAAAAAATCAATAAAATATATTAAAAAAAAAAAAGAAGAAGCACCTATGGAGGTTTTTTAAATGCTGATATCTGGCCCTAGCTGGTTTGGCTCAGTGGATAGAGCATTGGCCTGTGGACTGAAGGTTCCCAGGTTCGATTCCAGTCAAGAGCACTTACCTTGGTTACAGGCTCAATCCCCGGCCCTGTTCAAGGCGCGTGCAGGAGGCAACCAATCGATATGTCTCTCTCACACCGATGTTTCTCTCTCTGTCTCTCCCCCTCCCTTACACTCTCTCCAAAAATCAATGGGAAAATATCTTCGGGTGAGGATAACAAAACAAACAAACAAAAAACACAAAAAATGCTGATGTCTGGGCTCTGGCTGTCAGGGAGTTCAATTTAACTGTTAGATTAACTCTGAGGAGAAGGGAGGGCATGTCTGCTTTTAAAGCTCCTTGCTGGTGATTCTAACAATGAATCGTGCAAAGGGGAGGGTGGATTCTGCCACTGGGCAGAGACTCAGGCAGGGAAAGGTAATATGCCCTGAGGCCCCTTCTCCAAGTCCATCATCAACAGAATGCAGTCAAGAGGTCGAGGTGAGATCATGGGCAGATGCTGGTCCTCGCTCTCCCCTTTCCTCATCTTAGGCAAATTATTTGGCTCCTCAATTTCTTCATCCATAAAATGGACAGAATTGACGCCACCTGGGAGGTACCTCTGATCATTAAGTAATGAAGGCTAACCAGTCCTGAGCGTGTAGTAAGCAATCAATAAAAGATAGCCTTTTCTTATAAAAAATAAAAGACGATTTATACACGCATGCTCATAGCAGCACTACTCACAATAGCTAACATAGGGAAGCAACCCAGTGTCCATCGACAGATGAATAAATAAGCTAAATGTGGAATAAACATACAATGGAATATCATTCAGCCTTAAAAAGGAAGGAAATTATAACCGATGGTGCAACATGGATAAACCTTGAGGACATTATGCTAAGTGAAATAAATACTGTATACTTCCACTCATATGAGGTACTTGGCGTAATCAATATCATAGACACAGAGAGTAGAATGGTAGTTGCCAGGGGCTGGGAGGAGGGGGGATGGAGAGTTCGTGCTTAATGGGCACAGAGTTTCAGTTCCTCAAGATGAAAAGAGTTCTTCTGGAGGTGGGTGGTGGTGATGGTTACACAACGGTCTGACTGCATCTAACACAGATGAACTGTACATTCAAACATGGTAAGAATGGTAAATGTTATGCACATTTGACCACAATAAAGAAATGTGGGAAAAGGTAAAACCAGAGCCAGAACTGGTGATACTGCTGACCTCAGGCCTGAGCAAGGCTGTTTCCAGGGAAGGGTGGACACGCGGCCCTGCCTTCAGGCCTCCCCCTTCCGAGACAGATGCAGCAGGACACATGCACAATGAATGGACTCGGGGCTTACGCCGATAATAAACAGGAAATAATAGATGGGCTTAAATATTTAAACAGTATGCAGGCTTCAGGGTGAGGCCATTACCAGTGAGGGCTGAGAGGAAGAGGAGGAAGGGGTGGGAGACACAAGGAGAATGTAAACCTTAGTAGAAAGTGGGGGGGGCGGGGGGAGCTGCCCAAACATGTGTTTCATGCGTACCCAGTAAAAGGGGGACAGCTGTGGGAGGGGAAACCCCTGTCCAGGCCCCAAGGAGTGTGCCAGAAGCCGGGGTCATGCGTTCCTTCCTTCCACGGGAGATCCTTGTTTACCCTGTAGGCTGGGAGAGAATGTTATCAAATTATGACTCGTTATTCTAAATTACTATCTGCAGTGGGGAAGGCAGGCAGGCAGGGAGCCTGGAGAGGGGAAACAAGTTATTTTCCAGGACATTGTTTGTTCATTCTCCAGCTCCCTCTGTCCCCAAGCCCTTTCCCTCCCTTTCTGCCTTCCCCTGTCCTGGCCTCTCCCTCCCTCCTTCCTGGGCTCTGCTCCCTCCCCGCACCAGCTCCCACGGCAGATTCCAGGGTTGGGGGAGCAGAGCAGGCACTGGTTAGTCCCAGCAGGTCACCATGGGTAGGACGTCAAGGAATATCCTGTCACCCAGGACCACCTGATCCCCCAAAAAGAATTTCCCAGCTCTTCCTACCTCCCCACCAGAGAAAGCAAACACTACAATCCCTCTGTTTCTACATGGCAGGCCACGTGATTGACTAGGACTCTGTCTCTAACTTGCTATATCACTTCGGGCAAGTCACTTGTCCTCTCTGAAGCTTGAGAGGTCATTTCAGAAAGAAGAACGCCTCTGCCTGCCCTCTGCTGCCTCCCAGGACCTGTGTGAGAACAAGGGGTAGTTCCACCGGTCAGAGACCCTCAGATTTAGGAGCCTGGAGGCCTGAGGCAGGTGACATGCACAGGACTTGAGTGGCAGGCGGGGCAGCTGGGCTGTGGAGTAGACCCTGAAGTATCCTGGGCCCCCACGGACATCCCAAGACCTGCCTGGACTAGACACCATGAACTAGACGCCCGGCTAAGAGCCACCCCATCCTTTCCCTGCCTCCACTCGAGCCTGCATGCAGGTTCCCAGACGGGAGGGCCGCAGGTACATGGTCCCTTTGAAAGCTCCCCTGGGCTAGAAAGGGGAAAGGACAGGAGCATCCTCCCGTGCCCTCTCCCTCTGCTCCGGTGACCCGAAGGAATGAGAAGAGAGGCTGGTTCCACTTCCTCCCGGGTTCTCACTCTCCAAGGCCTGGTAGCTTGTGGTGATAAATACAACTGAAAATCTTCTCAGGGGTCAAAAGGAAACTGTGAGCAAAGGGGAGGTACCATTTTTCCAAACATCAAGTTATAACAGAATTTCTCTCTCTCTCTTTCACACACACACACACACACACACACACACACACACACAGTCATGCACAAAGCACATACCACATGGTCATGAGTATCCATGTCAGGTAAAATCTACTTTATATTCTTTTATAATTAACTAGAGGCCCGGTGCACGAAATTCGTGCACGGAGGGGGGTTGTCCCTCAGCCTAGCCTGTTACCCTCTCCAATATGGGACCCCTTGAGGGATGTCCGACTGGGATCGGGCCTAAACGGGCAGTCTAGTCGGACATCCCTCTCACAATCCAGGACTGCTGGCTCCCAACTGCTTGCCTGCCTGCCTTCCTGATTGCCCCTAACCGCTTCTGCCTGCCAGCCTGATCACCCCCTAACCACTCTGCTGCCAGCCTGTTTGCCCCCAACTTCCCTCCTCTGCTGGCCTGGTCACCCCTAACTGCCCTCTCCTGCAGGGTTGATCACCTCCAACTGCCCTCCCTTGCAGGCTTGGTCCCTCTCAACTGCCCTCCCTTGCAGGCAGGGTGCCTCCCAACTGCCCTCTCCTGCTGGCCATCTTGTGGTGGCCATCTTGTGTCCACATGGGGGCAGGATCTTTGACCACATGGGGGCAGCTATATTGTGTGTTGCAGTGATGATCAATCTGCAGATTACTCTTTTATTAGATAGGATAGAGGCCTGGTACAGGGGAGAGGGCCAGCTGGTTTGCCCTGAAGGGCGTCCCGGATCAGGTGGGGGTTCCCTTGGGGCATGGGGCGGCCTGAGCAAGGGGCCTGTGGTGGTTTGCAGGCCGGCCACGCCCCCTGGCAACCCAAGTGGAAGCCCTGGTATCTGGAATTTATTTTCCTTCTACAATTGAAACTTTGTAGCCTGGAGCGGAGCCAAGCCTGGGGCTCCCTCCGAGGCCGGCAGCCATTTGTGATGGGGTTATAATTGAAACTTTGTTGCCTTAAGCGGGTGGGCCCGGCCAGGGTGTGCGGAAAGCTTTGCTTCCCCTGTTGCTGCCGGCAACCCTGGCCTGCTCTCTCAAGCTCCATTCTGCCGCCATTTGTTTGAATTTGTTTACCTTCTATAATTGAAACTTTGTAGCTTGAGTGGAGGCTTAGGCCTGGCAAGGGTAGGCAGAAAGCTTGGCTTCCTCTGTTACCTAGGAAACCTTGCTTTCTGTGGTGGTAGCCATCTTGGCTTGGGTTAATTTGCATGCTCGCTCTGATTGGATGGTGGGCGTGGCTTGTGGGCGTGGCTTGTGGGTGTGTCGGAGGTATGGTCAATTTGCATATTTGTCTATTATTAGATAGGATACCCTTAACTTTAATCAATCCACCCTGAAACTGTCAGAGGTAAACCTCACAGAAATTGCCACAACCAGGAAGGACAGTATTGAGGGAGTGTCATGACTGCCCTTTCCCGGCCCCTGCCGTCTTCTCACCACCCCTACCTGCTCTCCAACCCCCAGCCCTACCCACCTCCACCTAAAGATAGTCTTCCTGAGGTGCCTGCAATGGCTTCTGTAGGACCAGTAGACAGAGTGAAGGAAAAGAGGAGGAAGCTTAGCCTCCCTGGCCCCCAGCCTCTCCTTTCTGCCCATCCTAGCCCCGAGGATGGAGATGCAAAGAGAGTACTGTCGCTCTAGAGGGATGGAAACATACAGTTAGAGATGACCTCGGAGACTCCCAGCCCAAGCTTCCACTCTCAGGTGAGGTCACTGGAGTCCAGCGCAGGCCAGGCCAGGCCCCAGGTCGCATGGCTAGTCAGAGGTAGACTCAGCACTGAGACCCAGGACTCCTGACTCGACTCACCAGCAGTGGCTCCCAGGCTTTCTTCAGCTGTCTCCTTCCTCCCTCTCCCACTACCACTGTCTCCGTCGTTTCAGGCTGCTAGAGTTCTCAGATTCTGGAGGCTGGGCAGTCTAAGATCAAGGTGCCAACAGATTAGGGTCTTGCAAAGGGACCACTTCCTGACTTACAGATGGCCCCATTCTTACTGTATCCTCACAAGGCAGAGAGAGGAAGTTCTGGTGGCTCTTCCTCTTCCTATTAGGGCACTAATCTCATTATTGGGGCTCCACTCTCATGGCTCATCTAAACCTAATCACCTCCCAAAGGCCCCATCTCCTAATACCATCACATTAGGGGTTAGAGCTCCAACATGTAAATTTGGGGGGAGGGATCACAAACGTTTGTTCAGTCCCCTACAACCACTGTGTGGCTTTTGACCCCCACTGGCCTTTCTAGGACTCTCAGGAAAATCATTCCAAATAATAGAGCTCCCAGGGTCCCTGCTGACAGGCCCCTAAGGTAGCCGCCCTCTCATCTAGATGCCATCCCTGACCTGGGGCCCAAGTGATCTCCTGGCCCTCTGATAACACCCACAGCAACCCAGAGAGGCTGGGGGCTTATGGGAGGACCTGGGGATCACCTCTGGATTCATATGAAGCCTCTTAGCAGAGCTCCTTCCACATCTGACTGCCAGATCATGGCCCACCCTCAGCCCATCTCACCCAGAGACTCCCCAGACATCATATTTTCTAAAAGAAACTGAGGCTCAGCCAGGTGAGTGGACTGGCCCAGACTGAGCCAGATGGTCAGTGGCAACTCTAGAGCCCCTATGTCTTCCACTCTGTGCTGGACGCCATGACACACTGTTCAGACCCCATTTCAGGCATAAAGGACTTCATTTTCCAGTTACGGAGAGTGCTGCAGGCAGAAAGCTCTGAGCGGCCAACCCCTGTGGACACTGCCTGGCTGAAAACGGGGTCATCTGCCTGCATCCACTGGCTGAATGTCACGGAGATATAAAAAAGTGGCTCTCTTGCCCAGCCGGCGTGGCTCCGTGGTCGAGCGTCAATCTATGAACCAGGAGGTCATAGTCAGGGCACATGCCCAGGTTGTGGGCTCCATCACCATTAGGGAGTGTGCTGGAGGCAGCTGATCAATGATTCTCTCTCATCATTGATGTTTCTATCTCTCTCTCCCTTCCTCTTTGAAATCAATAAAAATATTTTTTAATTGGCTCTTTTGTCCTCACCTGAGACAACCCCAAAGAATCATCCCAACTTCAGAACTCACTGGAGGAGGCAGGGGAATTCCACTGAGACCCATTGCAGCTGGGCCCTTCCCTTCTCTTCCTTCCCTTCTCTTTGGCAGACGTTGGTCCTAAGAAGGAGCATTCCCTGCAACACCCACCACATGCTCACCTCTGTCTCAGAGCCCACTTCTCAGGAACCCTAACTGCATCCTATTCAGAGGCCAGGGTACTCCCCATTGCTCTGAGAGGCCTTGCACCTTACTTAGGAAAATAAACTTAACAAAGGAGGACACAAAAGAAACAGCCCCCTGGGAACATGGAAGATGAAAAGGATGAGGCTCCTGACCATGGCAGAAGTTAGAAGAAAAAGCAAATCCACAAGAGCAAGATGGCAACCGTCATGGATGCTTTGGGGGCGGTCCGCCAGGGAGCAGATTATCAAGTGTGAGGGCTTTGGCGCCATAATGTCGACATGAGGACATGCGGGAGGTTAGTTGACAACAAGACCATCAGACCTGAAATGGCACATTTTCTCTCTCTCACGGCCACATTAACAGGTGTACACTGTTGGAATAGGGGTGTCAATGCCCAAATATATCCTATATTGGTCACAAAACTCCTGGGACACGGGCCCAGCTTATTACTGACCAACCTCAGCTGCCCACCAGGGCAGGAACTCATAAGAGACAAAAACAGAAGTTAAGGATGATTGGACCAAAACAGACTTGGGTGCCAACGTTGTCTTCCAATAACTTAAATGCCACCATTTAGAAGAGGGTTAGAGGGTAGAGCAAGGACCAGCATACATAAGTCACAGAGGGGCAGATTTGGGTTACAAAAAATGGGGCAGGTCACCTGGCATGGCAGTGTGTCCCCCATCTTCAGGGACATGCACAAATGTCCCCTCAAAGCATCTCATGAATTACAACCCAGGCTGCTAATGGGCCTACATCCATTGTCTCCTTCCCCTTAGTGTGTAATAAGTAGCACCTCTGATTTTTAGCTTGGCACATGACTGTCCAGAATGAAGACATTTCCCAGGAGCCCTTACAGCTAGGCATAGCTATATAACTAAGACCCGGCAATATAAGGGATAGAAGTTAAAGTATGTACAACTTCTAGGAGGCATCCCTAACAGATGACCGCTTAGGCCATCCTTCGTTTATTTCTCCTCCCCAGATTATCTGAGCAGAATGGCTGGAGCTCACGCAGTCATCTAGGACTAGGAGGTGGCAGAGCAAAATGCTGGAAGGAGCCTGGGTCTCTGCCTGCTTCCAGAGTCCCTTGCCATCTTATTCACATCACTGCTCTTGGGGGTTTCCTGTCATGCGTAGCTGACCCGACTCCTAGCTGACACAGGGGATGACCATTTGTTAATTTTTCTGCCCTTACAGCACTTTCCCCTTTTCTTGAAACAGCACTTCCCTTCTTTGGGGAAACGCCTCTGCCTTTCCTGCAACTTCTCCCTATCACTCCCCGGGGGCCTGCCCATCTTAGTGTCGCTATCCCTGTCTCAAGGCTGGGAACCGCTGGCAGCCTCACGGAGAGAGCGAGCAACGAGTGAATAAAGCCAACATTCAGAGGGAAATAGAGACAAGAGGAGAGGAAGAGCCTGGTGTTTCCCGAGTCTCTGGCTCCAGTTGCCCCAAGGCGCCCCCCCCCCCCCCCCGAACCCTGCGCATCCTAGGTTGGATCTAAGAGATGGCAAATGTCCTTCTGCCAGCCGGGTGACTGTCACTTACCACTCGGAGAGTCCTGGCACATGTGACCAGCCTGCGGTCCTAATCTACACAGCCAGAGGCAGGAGCAGAACAGCTCCGAGGGGCAGGAAGGAAAGAGAGAATGTGCAGAAACGTCAGAGGGAGGAGGTTCAGACAAAGGAGAAGGGGGCCAGACCCTGAAAGAAGGGAGGGCTTTGGTTAGGGGAGGAGGGAGGACACCCCTGAAGAAGAACACGGTGGGAGCAACGGAGGGGAGGAAAGTAAACATGGGGTAGGTTTTGAGAATCTGTGTGTGAAAAGGAGAGACAAGTGGGAAAGTAGGGGATGCCACATCGTGGAAGGCCCCATCTGTCGGGCTGTGGAGTTAGGGCTTTCGTCTTCTTGGTCAGCAGCCTCTGGCTTGAGTCTTCCAGGAGTTCCTTCAGAATGCAAATTCAGAGGCCAGCTCTGGGAGATGAGATACCATTGAGCAGGAAAGGGACCAGGGGTTTGGAAAAATTAGAGACAGCAGCGTAGCTTGGAGATGGAGACACTGAAGGCAATGGGGAAGTTGGCATATTGGAAGATGGTGGTCATTGAAATGGTAAGGAAGAAAAGGAAATCATGAGGTTACTTTGAAATCTGTGACATTTATGAATGAATGTTAGGTCTGACCAAATAATTGAATCGATTCCCCCTCCCCTGGGAACTGACCTTTAGACCATTTCACAACCGACATTCCCTGTAGCTTAGACCACATTCCACCATTTCCCCTCCGGACCTTCCCAGGATCTGGACCATCCAGAGAATTCTCCGCCCAGGAAAAGCCCACCTCGAGTCCTTTAAAACCTTGACTCCCAGTGCCTGGGTGCTGGTGCTATTTTGGGGTTCAGCCCATCTGGTATCCAGATGACCTAATAAATTTATACTCCCTTACCGCTTTTTGCCTCGTGGGTACCTCCTTCGGTGACTCTAACAATGACACCTTGGAAATTAATGGGGGAGGGGCAGTCAATGGCGACCCTGAGTAACAGAAAGAGAGGTGGTGGCCTTACTTAGACACGGTGCATATTTAAGCTCCTTCAGGAGAACCAACTAGAAATTCCTGTAGACAGTCAGAGATTGGAGCTCAAACGAGGGTTGCTATGGCTTTTGGATTGATCAGCTTGAAGGGGAGAGCCAAAAAGTAAGAGTGGGTGAGACTCTGAAGGAGAGCAGAAGTGGGGGAGGAAGCTAAAGACCGAACTCCAACATCCTGGGAGTGTTGATAGAACCAGAATTCTAGAACCAGACAGGATCCCTTACAGGTGAAGAAACTTGGACCCAGAAAGCTCTGCCTTCAGGTTGCCTGTTGGGTAGAGCAGAGCTGGCCTCAGTCTGCAGCTCTTTCCTTTGGCTCTGTCTGTGTCCCCATGTGCGTACTGGGGACAGCATCTGCCTAGCGTGCCATTTGTTACTCATTAGCAGAAATGTGCCGATAGTTCAAAAGTGCTCTAAACGGTTAAAATCTCCTCCTTATGCAAGAATTGAATTCAGGCACCGGGAGAAAGAAATCTGATGAGTTTCTGAGCCTGAGGGAGGCATGGAGACCCTTTTAGAAAGGGCATCCGGCCCTCTGCTGCAGGGCTCGCTTCGTTTGGGAGGAAACTGAGATGAGCGGTTCTCACTGGCTCCAACCACAGGCTGCAGCGGGGGTGAGGCGAATGCCAGCCAAGCGCTGGGGGTCCCGACCAGGGTGCACTCACTCGGAGAGGAGTCTGGCTAAGCCTAGGGAGTACACACCAAGGGCACCACAGGCTCTCTCCCCGTCCCCCGTTTTGTTTGGGGGCTCTTTCCTCTGCCCTCAGTTTCCTGAAAGGGTTTAGGTTCTGAAGGCCCCTAAAACTACCTCTCACCAATGTCACCAGTTTTTTGTACTCCCTACCCCCTTTCCAACAACACGCCCTCATGATGCAGTATAGAAATGAGTCCGTTTTGTTTTACCATTAATCTGGGTCATTTAGGTTTTTATGTACTTCTTCTGCATGTGTTTTCTTTTACTACTTAAAAATGTTGTGTGTTTTTTTAAAACAGGGCAGGGATGGGGAGTGGGTGGGAGAAAGCAAATACATCCCGGAGCCATCAGCTAGTTTACAAAATGTTTCTTTGTCAGACAAGAGCTCTCACCCCTGGAGAGTTTCCCCCCACACGCCCCTGACATGTAATCATTTGTTTACAAAAGGCACGTAGTAGCTGCTCAATGGAAGCTCGCAGGTGAAATGAATCAATGAACAAAGGAGGAGGGAAGATGAATAACTGGGACAGAATTAGAGCCCTTCGTGAGGAAAAGAAGCAACTCTGAAAAATCGATGAAAAGCACTGCATTAGCCACACCACGATTGTTCCCAGGCCTATTGCTCAAACAGGGCACACCTGCAGAGAGGCCACCACGGAGCAGGGGTTCTTCGTCCATTCATACCTGTTTGGAAGCAGCAGCCCAAACAAGCAGAAACTGCCCTTTTTTAAAGGTCATGGGAAACCCAGGTGAGCAGCCAGGAAGCCCAAAACAAGTAGTCCTGGTTGTCCCCACAACACGACATTCTCTCCCAACTGAGGTCCTGTCCCTTCCGCATCTGCACAAAGCCAGTTGGGGAGGAGGGGCAGAGGCTGAAAATGAAACCAGACCCTTCTTGGGAGGCTCACAGCCTCAGCTCCCGGCCCAGTCAGGGCAGGCCACATGTTGTTATGGTTTCTCCCGCCAGCTGGGAACCAGCAGGGGGTTTGTAAGGAAACCACATTAATTAGGAGAAAGCAAACCTGACAGTCACTCACCCCACCAGTCCTCTCTCCCGGTTTCTCTTGCTGCTCCCTCCCATCATGGTCTCTACCAGATCAGCTCTCTCCACCTTCCTGCGCCTTTTCATGGCTTCTGCTCATTCATGGTGAACATCTGTGTGGCTCTTGGCTCTGACCCACTCTTCCTAAGAGAGGTGGGAGGAAGGCTGGAAGAACACATTCACCCACAGCTGGGACCAAAACTTCCTCAGCCCCGAAGCCATAGACAGGCTGACCCGCCCATGGCCTCCTAACTCTTGCCTTTGCTCTAGCCTGAGCAGGCTGTCCCGTTGGCCGAAAGCGGGTTGCGGGCTCGGTCCCCAGTGTGGGGTGTACAGGAGGCAGCCCATCAATGATTCTCTCTCATCAATGATGTTTCTGTCTATCTCTCCCTTTTCTTTCCCCTCTCTCTCGAAATCAATAAAAACATTTTTTTTTTTAAAAAAAAAAAAAAAGGAAGCAAGTCACTAGACCAGATCATTGTCTTGGCAAAATAAACATTTCTGGATTTGTCTCTTGTGAATGTTTGCCCTGAATATCTTCACTTGGACAGGTTACTTGGGACTTGTGTTACCTCCCAATTTAAGAATAGGGTCCAGGCCCAGCCAGCGTGACTCAGTGGTTGAGCGTTGACCTATGAACCAGGAGGTCACAGTTCGATTCCCGGTCAGGACACATGCCCAGGTTGTGGCTCGATCCCCAGTGTGGGGCGTGCAGGAGGCAGCCCATCAATGATTCTCTCTCATCACTGATGTTTCTATCTCCCTCTCCCTTTCTCTCTGAAATCAATAAAAATATATTTAGAGGAAGAAGAGGAAGGTGGTCCAGGGCAAGGGGTCGAGGAAAAAAGGAAATGTGTGGAAACAAGGAGGCTGGGCTCCTCAGGAGATGGGGTGGGAAGAAGATTTTGTCAGGATGAGAAGTGCTCATCAGCCTCCCTTCTCGCATAGATGTGTATGCAGTGTCATTGCTGCTCTTCACGTTCCAGGATGGATACTAGAACTGGAAATAATTCTTCACATGCAGAAGAGTGACTCTGGCAACCGCCCCAGAAACTCTGGCTCTTGAAAATCCCTTCGAACCAGCTGGGGAGCTCTGTTGATCAGAGCATCATCCCCATACACCAAGGTTGTGGATTGGATTCCCAGTCAGGGCACATACAAAAATCAAGCAAGGAGCCGAAACCGGTTTGGCTCAGTGGATAGAGCGTCGGTCTGCGGACTGAAGGGTCCCAGGTTCGATTCCGGTCAAGGGCATGTACATTGGTTGCGGGCACATCACCGGTAGGGGGTGTGCAGGAGGCAGCTGGTCAATGTTTCTCTCTCTTTGATGTTTCTAGCTCTCTATCCCTCTCCCTTCCTCTCTGTAAAAAAATCAATAAAATATATTTTTTTAAAAAAAATCAAGCAAGGAATGCATATATAAGTGGAACAACAAATCATTCTCTCTCTCTCTCTCTCAAATAAATAAATAAATTTTTTTAAAAAAAGAAAAGGCCCTTCAATTGGGTGGCAGCTATCATTTGCAGCCGTCACTCCCTTTTATTCTACAGCAGTTATATTTTTCAAAAATCTACAACATACCCAACTGGGGAGAAGGGTATATGAGACTCAATGATGAAATAGAAGATACTATATTTGGAATAGGAAGATAGATCTTAGAAAATACATTCAAATTAAAGGCAATCTACATGCCTAGCACTTGGGGATTGGTTGAGTAAGTTATGGCACTTCCAGACCATGAAATAGTATATAGCCATTAAAAATGGTGATAACGGACCAATGGAACCAAATAGAAATTCCAGAAACAGATCCACACCAGATAAAAAGCAACGGGGGGGGAGTATATTTTTAATATATTTTTATTGGTTTCAGAGACAAAGGAAAAGGGAGAGAGAGATAGAAACATCAATGATGAAAGAGAATCATTGATTGGCTGCCTCCTGCATGCCCCACACTGAGGATTGAGTACACAACTGGGGCATGTGCCCTGACTGAGAATCAAACCATGACCTCCTGGTTCATAGGTTGACACTCAACCACTGAGTCATGCTAGCCAGGTGGAAAGTATAATACTATATAATAAAAGGCTAATATGCAAATTGTCCCCTCAACCAGGAGTTCAACCGGGAGTTGGACCAGGGGGCAGGGCCAGCCAGCCAACCACCCGCAGCCCCTCCCCCACCAGCCCCACCCCCGGTCACCCCCCCTCCCCGGTCATCCCCCCAGCCCCCCGGTCATCCAATTGGGGGCGGGCCAGCTGGACCCCACCCATGCATGAATTCGTGCACCAGGCCTGTAGTATTTTTAATAAATGATGCTGTGTCAGTCAGATATCTCTAAAGAAAATAAATGAATCTTAATCCCAATCTCAGGCCACATAATAAAACAATTCTAGATGAGTTTAGATCTAATATGAGAGGTAAAACAATAAAGTCTTTGGAAGAAAACAGAAGAACACCTTCATGAGCTTAAAGAAGGAAAATATTTAAATAACAAACCAAAAATGCCAACCATGAAGGAAAAACCTTATAAATTGCACTATATTAAAATGTAAAATACTGCTTATCAAAAAATATACTACAGATGAATGAAAAGGCTATCCACATAGAGGGAGACAACATTTGCAGCACAGATATCCAACAAAGGACAAGTATCCAGAATATATAAAGAACTTCTACAAATTAATAAGAGGAAGACAGGCAACCCAATATACTAGTAAAATGGGCCAAAGACTTGAACAAACATTTTTAAATGAGGATATCTAATGGCTCATAAACTGATTCACATTTATTAGCCATAAAATAAACATAAATTAGATACACAATGAGAGCCTATACACATTCACCAGAATGATCAAGATAAAAAGTACAAAAAATATCATAATACAAAAAATATTGCTAAGGATGTAGAGCAACTGGAACTCTCATATACACATGGTACCAGAATAAACTGGTGCAATTGCTATGGAAAACAGTTTGGCAGTATCTGCTAAAGCTGAGTATATACATACACTATAACCCAACAGTTCCACTCCTGGATATGTTCCTGAGAGAAGTTTGTTAGGGCTGATCAAATAATTGAATTGATACCCCCTCCTTGGGAACTGACCTTTAGACCACTTCACAACCAACTTTCCCTTTCGCTTAGACCACATTCCACTTGCTAAGACCACATTCCACTTGCTAAGACCATTTGCCCTCCGGACCTTCCCAGGATCCAGACCCAACCAGAGAATTCTCCACCCAGAAAAAGCTCACCTAGAGTCCTTTAAAACCTCTGATTCCCTGTCCTGGGGTGCTGGCACCATTTTGGGACTCAGCCCATCTGGTATCCAGATGACCTAATAAATTTATAATCCCTTACCACTTGGGCCTTGTGCATTCCTCCTTCGGTGACCTTAATATTTGGTGCCGAAACCCAGGAGGGTTCCATGGGGAAAAGGAGCCATCGCCTCGGCTTCAGTCACCCCAAGTTTGCTACTTGGAGAGCAGTAGGCAGTGGCAGCTCATCCTGGGCTTACCTCTAAATACTACTCAAGTGAAATGATTGCTGGCATCCATTAGGCCTCCCTCCCTTACAGGCCCATCCAAACCAGCCAAGGAGGATGCCAGATCGGGAACCTCTCCTTCTCCATTGCTGACCCTCCAGCCCACACCGGTGAGTGACGTTCCACAATTTCCCTCATCTCGAGTCTTCTGCCTACTCACTCTCAGTGACTTCTTCAAAGTCCTCTCGTCTTGAAAGTCCTAGTAGTAGGCCAGAAGACTCCTCAGCCATCCGGCTTTGGGTCCTTATGGATTGGGGACGCCCAGTCCAGAGGGTCACCCCTCATTTCTTGTGGTGATTTGTTTAGCAGTGGGGACGCTTGCCCTAAACAGTCACCTTTGGACTTGTGATCTGTCACTCACCCTTCCTCTCTCATGGGCCATGCTACACTCCCTCTGCATGCTCCTGGGGGAGATCAGGCCCAAGTGCATCCATAATATAAACTAGATAATAAGTCTCAATGGCCTGAAAACAGCACTTTCAATTTTAACACATTGCCCAATTTAGAGAATTGCTGTCACCGCAATGGAAAATGGTCAGAGATTCCCTACATCCAGGCCTTTTTCACCCTTCAGTCCCAACACCTCTCTCTGTCAGTCCTACTCTAGCTATCAGATCCTTCTCCTTCACACAAAACATCATACCCCGAACACTTTTGATTCTGAATCTACTTTTGATCCAGAAGACCACCGACCTCCACCCACTTAAACACCCCCTCCCTCATCTGCAGTAGATTCCCAAAACCCAGACCCTCCTAACCAGCAACCACTTTCTCTCTGGCCCCTGAAAGCCCAAATCCCGAGAACTCGAGTTTCAATACAGCCTTTTCCCACCTAACACTTGCTCTTAGGCCACCCAAAGACCACCGTCCTCAAGAGTCACTTATATCCCCGTGTCCATTATACCCCTGAGGGTGGTAGCAGGAACTGAGGGTATTGTCCGGGTACCCATCCCACATTCCATGTCCGACCTCCCACAGATTGAGAGGCATCTAGGATCTTTTTCCACTGACCTGACCACCTTTACTAAGGAATTTGAGTACCTGACCCAGTGCTATGACCTGACCTGGCATGACATCTGTATCATCCTGTTCTCCTCTCTAACCCCAGAGGAGAAGGAGTACTTCTGGCTAGCAGCTCAGGACCATGCTGATACCCTCCATAGACAGGACACAATGGCCAACCTGGTTAGCAATGACGCAATCCCCTGAACTGACCTGAGATGAGACTATCAGGTTAATTCTTCAGGGCTTTGGCTCCGTAGCCATATAATCACCTGTCTCATTGCCAGACTCAAAAAGGCTGCCTGTAAGGCAATCAACTATGACAAACAATGAAATCACTCAGGTCCTCTCCCGCCTCACAGAGGCCTTACAGAAATTAACCACCTTAGACCCCACCTCCCCAGAGGGACGTGTTCTCTGAACCCCCACTTTATATACCAATCAGCTCCTGACATACGTTGTAAACTTCAAAAAATAGACACAGGTCCACAAACTCCTCAAAGGACCTCGCTAACCTGGCCTTTAAGGTCTTTTATAAAAGAGACGAGGAGACCCACATTAAAAAACAAAAGCAAGATTAGGCCAAGGCTGAGGCCCAGAAGGAGGCTTTTCAACTCCTAGCCACCACCTCATGAATCCCAAGCAAAGTGCCAGTCCTCCAACCAAGGGTAAGTCAGGAGCTAAGCCTCCTCTGGGCCCATGCTTCAAATGCAACAAGGAAGGACACAGGGCCAAGTTCTGCCCAAACCTGAGACCCCCATCTGGGCTCTGCCCAAGGTGTGGAAGGGAAGGCCAGTGGAAATCAGACTGAAGTCTGATTCCTCCAGATTGGACCTCAGCCAGTCCAGTAAGGGTGCCCTCTGGACCCAGTTTGGAGCTCCCAGACCTCCTGGGACTGGCCACTGCCCAGGTCCTGACAAGGCAGCACAGACTTACATCACCAGGACAGAGCCTTGGGTGACAATTGTAGTAGCAGGTAAGCTGATCTCCTTTTTAATCAACACTGGGGCCACTTACTCTGCCCTCCCCGAAGTCACTGGGACTCTTGTCCCCTCCTCAGTCTCTATTATGGGCGTTGACAGACTAGTCTCACAGCCATTAACCACCTCACCTCTACACTGCATCTTACTAGATCCCCCTTTGTCCACTCTTTTCTCATTCTGCCTCAGTGCCCGACCTGGGCTACTGCGCATCCCCTCATAAAGCCCTGTTGTCCCGAACCACAGTCACCTACCTCGGTTTCACTCTTACCTCACAAAATTGAGCTATTATCTTAGACCATAAACACATTATCTCCTCCATAAATGTCCCCTCCTCTAGACAAGGAATACTCTTCTTTCTTGGGTTTGCTGGATACTTTAGCCTCTGGGTTCCCAACTTTAGTCTTTTCACAAAGCCCCTCTATGACATGGCAAAGGGACTCCTCACTGAGCCTTTAGATCCCAAGGCCAGCATTCTCAGCCCCCTTTAATGCTCTAAAAACTGCTCTCACCTCAGCACCTTCTCACACACACCCTTTCCCAAAGAACAACTTTCTTTACTGCAAAATTGCAAATGCTTACTTAGCAGTTCTGCTACTATCAGAAGCTGAACTCATTATCACCCAAACCTGAGCATGTTATCACTAAGGAAAATGTGGCAGTTCTAAATCCAAGTGAGTAGAGGCCCAGGAACAGGCTGCAGAGCCTGTGCCATCTTCCCCCAGCCTTTTCTCCAGCCTCATATGCCTATACATAACTTTCTAAAGTCTTTGGTAACTTAAAGGCTTTGAGCATTGCTGAGTGGGGAAAGAAGGAGGTCTAACCTGTCCCTAATGACAAACATCTAAATATTTTTAAATAATATAAAATACTGAAAGATTGATTGCTAAACAAGTTTTAAATTTGCCTGCTCTTAGCTTTTATTACAGAAGGTCTCTTGTACTTTGTTAAAGGTATATTTTCTTAAAAGTAAGAGTATGTTTAAAGTGTGTTTATAAATGTCAATCAAGAAATGCTGATTATTTGTGAATGGATAAGGTTTGTACAAAGGTTTGTGAAAGTTGTAGAAAAGTCACCCTGACGTCCAAAGAGACCCCTTCTCTCCTAGTAAGCTATAGCAACCCGGCCCAGCTCCCTCCTGTTGCTTAAGTCCTTAGATTTATTTCCACTGCTCATTCACAATCCTTGACACTACCATTGAAAACCTCAACAGGTCTTCTTGCTTGGTATTTAGGAATTTCTCTCCCCTTTTCTAGCCTTTTTAAAAGTCATACACTGCAAAAGACACCAAGTCAGGAATGATCCCGTAATACAGGGAAATAACGCAGACCAGGAGGTCAAGGCAGCAACGCAGAGAAAGCTTCTGTCTCCCCAACTCTTAGCTATACCTCATATAACACCCAAATACACTCCAGGGGAACTTCAGTCCCTGTTAGCTCTTGGGGCTACTCAGGAAGATCCATGGTTAAAATTTCAGGGAAAATATGTCCTTCCCCAGGGACAGACCTATGATATCTTACAGGCTATTCACAATTCCCTACATATAGGATACAGACTGCTTCTATAACTCTTAAAACCCCTCATCAGATGTCCTAGCCTAGCCTCCCTACTGTAAGATATCACCAATACCTGTTCTGCTTGTAACTTATTATCTCCCCAGGGACAGGTTAGACCTCTTTCATTCCCCACTCATCAGGCAAGGGGCCAAATCCCTGGACAAGACTGGCAAATTGACTTCACTCACAAATTGACTTCACCTATTAAAAGAACCAAATATTTCTTAACGGTAGTAGATACCTTCTCAGGCTGGGTAGAAGCATTCCCCACTATGTCTGAAAAGTCCTCCAAGGTCACACAAAACTCTCATTCAGCATGTCATTCCCAGATTGGGCCTACCCACTTCATTACAATCAGATAATGGATGTGTTTCATATCTCAAATAACTCAACAGGTCTCCTCCACTCTGAACATCCAGTGGAACTTACACATCCCCTACCAGCCCCAATCTCCAATCTTCAGGCAAGATTGATAGATTCCTTAATTAAGTCTCACCTAACTCTCAAAACTAAAATACCTTAAACAACTCTTCTACCTCTAGCCCTTCAAAAGTTCCTAAATACCAAATGCTTCTAGGTAATTATCCCACAGCCCTGGTAATCAAGCCTGCCTTCTCTTCTGTACTTCTATTCAATCTCTTACTAAGGTAGCTCCTTCCTCCATCCTTGTCACAGGTCCTATCACTCTATACACCCCACTAATCGCCCAAGCCTCTTTATGCTTTACAAGATCACAGGGCACTATATCAATAGGTAATCTCCCATCATCAGTTTGCAACACCATAGTTAATCTATAACTACCAAACGGCCATTGGTCCGGGAAGCCTGGTTATTTCCTACAGCCCGTCCATTTTACTTCTTATCCAACCATCCAGGCCCGAGGCTTCAACTGCTCCTTTCCTTCCTTTTCACTTTCCCTTGGATAATAGCCCATTCTAGCGTTCCCACCCACTTTCACTGCAATAGAATCTCAACCATTCATCTGTCACCTCTCATTGGTAGCACCATGGCGACTACCCTCTTGGCTTGGAGCGTGGAACCAGGAAAAGGAACCTCATACCCTTTAATCCTCCTCTTCTCTCTACACCTTTCAGTTTGTCTCCATGATCGAGGATTCTTCTTCCTCTGCAGGGAGAACACATGCATCTGCTGCCTCCTGACCAACCGGACAAGAACCTGTACTCTCATCCATCTCTCATCCAATGTAGATGTAGCCCCCAATAATCAGTCTTAACCCATCAGATCAGACACAAAAGAGGAGTCCAGATAATCCCTCTCCTCATAACCCTCGGTATCTGAGCAGGTGTCAGGACTAGCATAGAGGGCTTAACCACTGCTCTATCATATTCTGAAATCCTGTTTCAGGGCCTACAAGAAAGCCTAAATGCCATTGCCAAAAGTTTAGTTCAAATTCAGGATCAGATAAACTCACTAGCGGCTGTCACCCTCCAAAATCAGAGAGGACTAGACCTCCTAACGGCAGAGAAAGGGGGTCTATGCCTCTTTCTGGAGGAAGAATGTTGTTTTTATGTCCATCAATCTGGCCTAGTCAGGGACGACACCCAAAAATTAACAGAGAGGGCCGCAAAGATTAGATAACTTCAATCAAATTCATGGGACTACTGGCTAAAGAATATAAATTGGTATACCTGGCTACTTCCCTTCATAGGACCATTAATATTCCTATTCCTCATCCTCATTTTTGACCCATGTATTCTGCACCATTTTTCATCTTTCCTTCAGGACCACTTTCAAGCCTTCACCAATCAGTCTCTTGGGGAAACCATGCTGCTGCAACCTTTCACACCAACCGTGAGGAATCTATACTGTGTTCCAGCCAACTATAATCAAAGTCCATTCCCCTATGATCTTGACATCCCCCTCAGCAGGAAGTAACTACAGAAGATATGACCTTCATCCCTATTCCATAAAACAAAAAGGCTGGAATGTTAGGTCTGATCAATTAATTGAATCAATATCCTGTTCCTGGAGAACTCCCCTTTAGATCACTTCACAACTGACATTTCCTTTGGTTTAGGCCACATTCCACTTGCTAAGACCATTATCCTTCCCCTCTGGGCCTTCCCAGGATTCAGACCCACCCAGAGAATTCTCAGCCCTGAAAAAGCCACCTAGAGTCCTTTAAAATCTCTGACTCCCCATCCCTGGGTGCTGGTGCCATTTGGGGGCTCATCTCATCTGGTATCCAGATGACCTAATAAATTTATAATCCTCCTGACTTTGGCCTTATGCATCCTCCTTCAGTCATCCTAACAAGTTTGCTCTTGTGTTCACCAAAAATCATATAGGAGAATGTTCATCACAACAGTATTTATAATAGTCCCCACTGGAAAGTACCCAAATCCTATCAACAAAAGAAAGGATAAACAAATTGTAGTGTAATCACAGTGGGACATTATACAGTAATCTGAATTAATGATAGCTATATATAACAATATAGGTGAATCTCATAAATATGAGGAGCAAATGCAAGCAGACACAAAAGAGTACATGCTATAGAAGATTCTATTTATATAAAGTTCAAATGCAGGAAAAAGTAATTTATGGTGCTAAAAGTCAGAATGATGATTACCTTTGGGGTATGGGTAGTGTCTGGAAGGGGACACCAAGAAATTTTCTGGTGTTCTACTTACTGGTGTGGGTAGTGTTTCCCTTTGTGGAAATGTTCTACTTGTTGGTGTTGTTAGGGTCACCGAAGGAGGAACACACAAAGTGGTAAGGGCGTATACATTTATTAGGTCATCTGGATACCAGATGGGCTAAGCCCCAAAAATGGCACCAGCACCCCAGGACAGAGAGTCAGAGGTTTTAAAGGACTCTAGACAGGCTTTTTCTGGGTGGAGAATTCTCTGGGAAGGTTCAGACCCTGGGAAGGTCCAGAGGGGAAGGATAATGGTCTCAGCAAGTGGAATGTGGTCTTAGCAAGTGGAATGTGGTCTTAGCAAGTGGAATGTGGTCTAAGCCAAAGGGAATGAGGGTTGTGAAGTGTTCTAAAGGTCAGTTCCCAAGGGGAGGGTGTCTCAATTCAATTATTTGATCAGAACTAACAGGTGTGAGTAGCTTCCCTTCATGAAATTTCACTTATAACTTGTATACTTTCTAATATAAGTTATTCTTTAATCCTATATAATAAAAGGCTAATATGCAAATTGTCCCCTCAACCAGGAGTTTGACTGGGAGTTCAACTAGGTGATGGGGACGGCCGGCCAACCACTGGTGGCCCCTCCCCCCCATTGGCCTGGCCCAATGGGCCCGACTGAGTTGGGCCAGCAGGACCCCACCTGTGCATGAACTCCTGCACCAGGCCTCTAGTTTAAAATAAAATTTAAGGTTAATTTTCTGAGAAACATCTGGTCTCACAGAATTGTTTTTTCATGTAAGAACAAGTAATTAATGGATTCATAAAAATAAGATATTTCAAAATGAAGAATATGCACAGTATTATTTCATTTGGTAAGTGTAAGTAATGCTCATCTCTGAATTATGGGTGATATTCTTTACCTATTTCATTTTTCTACCCTGATCACATGCTATTTGTCACTGTAAAAAATACAAGTTGTTTTTTAAAAATAAAATTTGATTAGGATAAGTTAGGGTAAGATAATGAAAGGGTTGGCACCCCAATACTTTAGCTCACTATATGCACAAGCCTTGGGTGCAGTTCTGTTACTGCCCTGGTCCCTACTGGGTTGCCAAAAGTTGGAAACTTAGAAACAGGGGATGTGATACAAGTAGGAAGGACTCAATGTCATTTGTACAGAAGGAAAGTGGAAATCGTCAGTCTCACACATCTAGGTTGACCTTCCTCTCAAATTTCCCCTTCCCAGAATTTGCCCTTGCTAAACACAATGTTTTAAGTTACTCCAATGCCACATTTCTCCTGCTCTCTTATCTGTGGTGATGCCACTCAAGCTCCCCAAGCAGCAGCTGCTCTGCATCCTCTTGGTCCACCAGGGTGGCAGTCCCAACTGGAAGGTATGCTCCTTCCCCATCAGCGAATGAGCTATGCCATTTAATGAGCCTGATTTTTCCCATCTATGAATCAGAGTAGGATAACTAGAAAATCCCCCTTCAGATTTATTGTGGAGGGTGGAAAAGAATATCCTAACCACCAAATGGAAGAATTGAGCTGTGAATGGCTTTCTTTTCTTATAAAGCTCCAGGGGAACATATTATGTCCTGCAAATCCAAAAGAGGGAAAATTGAGCACTTTTATTTTCTTTTTGATACTGAAACCAAAATGTGGGTGTTTGATATATTAGGGAGACAGGAGAAAGCAAAGCTGAGAGGGGGGAGGAGGGTGATCCTCTGGGATTGGATAAAAAATGATAGGCACATGCTTCTTTTACATAGGTGGGTACAGGATAGTTAACAGTCAACAATGAACAGATAACAATGAGGGAATTTGTGGTCTCTGCTCTGGTGCATTAGTTGTGCCCTGAGGGGTCCAGAAAAGAGGAAGTTACAAATTACCGACATTCCAAAGATAAGTTATCTTAGATGCAAAAAGGCAATAGGCTCAGTTAAGATCAAAGTTGATCTTAGTCAGGGAAGATACCAGCATAGGGCATGACTACTATAAACTGCTTTTTAATTTAAAAAGTTTTCATTTTAGACCATACTTTGTGATTACTCTAAGTCTCTGAGTTTGCAAGGCCACCAATCAGGCCTTCCCTGAGTTAATCAGGTTAGAATGTGGCCCCTTTTTGTCCATATATTGCATTCATTATGTGTCAGGCACTGTGCTATGTGCTGGAGATATGAGAGTCAACAATAAACAATGCCCTTGCCTTCTTGGAGCACACAGTCTCACGCGGAAACATATATTATACAAGCAAATGTAAAACTGCAATTATGCCAAGTACTAAGATGGAGAGGTATCTGGTGCTGAGAAACAGTAACAGGGAGGTTTTCAAGGAAGACTCCACTGTGGAAGGGAAGTTTGAGCTGAGTTCTGAGAAATAAGTGGGAGTTAACCAGGTAGGCAAAGAGAAGATAGAGAAAACAGCTGTGCAAAAGCCTTGGCCAAAGATGAGAATGGAAGTTGGGGTGGGGGAGGGGAATATTAATTCTATCTTAGGTTTCCCTGATACCTAATGCTCCAGAACCAGAGCTCCTAACCACCTCAGCTCTCCTGTACAGGCCTAGCTCCAGCCACAAGAAGCTGAATACCCACATCTGACTTGCAGAGAGAAAAAGCTTTCCAGATACAGGCGTAGTGCATGTGACTGCAGCAAGGAAGCCTGCCAGGGAACGAAAGCGACCTCGGAGGCTTCGGGGACTGGCAGATGGGAGCTGGAAGCCCTCCCCTATTCCTCGGAATGAAGCACAGCCTTGACACAGAAGCCTCTCCCCTTTGCCAAAAGCTAGAAAGGTGAGGGGAAAGGAAGCGACAGGGGTAACAGAGCGAGAAGCCCACAACCTGCACAAGTCTCGCCCACCACAGCGGCTGCGCGTGCGCCGTTCCGGAAGCGGAAGTGCCCAAGAGGTCATCGTTGGTCTTCAAGATGGCGGCCCTCAGTGCACTGGTGTCCGGGTGTGGGAGGCTCTTCCGAGGGCTTCTGGCCGGCCCTGCCGCGACCAGCTGGGCTCGGCCTCCAGATCGCGGGTTCAGGGAAGGTGAGTCCCCATTCCCGGCGACTTCCCAAAGCTGAAGAGGGGGGCGGCGGGGCCTCTTCCTCCAGCCGCCGCGCCCCTCCTTCCCTTCGCGCGGTTCCGAAACGTCGGAGATGCTGGCGCTCCCAGGGCGCTAGAAAGCCCCTTCCAGACCCTGGTGCTATTGTCTTGACTTCCCACCCCTCGCGAGCGTCCTCACGGGCAGGGGCGGGGGCGGAGGGGGAGGACGGAGAGAAAGACCTGCTTAGTGAGCAGGGACAGAAGAGAAACCTGTCCCCGGGTTCAGAAAAGTTTTCGGTAAGGGTCTGCATGCTAATTCTCCCTTCCGTAGTCTCCGGACGGCCGCCTCATTCATTAAAGTGCCCGTGGATCAGGAGGGAAGGACATCTGGAGACCTTCCCAAGCGTCTCCCTTTCCAGTTTTTCATCTGAAAGTGCTGTGATCTGATGGCGGCTTTTTCTGCCCGGGCCGCTAGTCTCCCAGAGAGGAAAGGCTATTGAACAGCTGAAACAGAGGCAAATGCTGAATGGTATTACTGCTTTTCATTCATCTTAAGTCTGGAAAGGCTTATGGGGAAACGTATATTCTAACCAAGTGCTTTACTTCAGGCTGTCAAGGAATTCTGAAGAGGAGAAAAAAAAAAAATTCAGCCCTTTTCCTGAGAAGTTCGGTTCTAAGGAGATGATATGTGTACGCTGCAATAAAGGGCAGGGAGATTCGGTTACTGGGAACAGCAAACCAAATTGGAAGTTTTCATGAGGAGGAAGTCTTGAATGGGCTTATAAAAGGGTGGGATCTGGCGGAGAGTGAAAAAGGTCTTTCAAGACATAGCCTTCCTTTGTGCACTGCTGCAAGCAGGAAAGGATGAGTGGTGTGGGCCTTCTTGAAGATTCTGGCACAGTATTGACCAGCATGTCCTTTAACTAAAACAGACATATCCAGAGGAAAAGAGTGATCATTGTTTTCAGAGGGAACAGGAAAGTTCAAAAAGAGCCTAATGAAGAGGCTATTGGATTTGTTTTGGGAGAGATCTCTTTTTTTTAGCTTTCAAACAGCAATTCCAAGAGAATGGGAAATCAAAGAGAGAGTTCATGAGGAAATGGAAATAGCAGGTATGTGTAAAAAACTTAGCTATGAAGGGAAGATGGAGCATTTGCTAGGAAGAACAACAAAATCCCGATACTGCCTGGTTAACATTAGGCAAGCTAATCCATTCATAAAGAAAGACACCAAAGAGACCATGCTGCTAATAAAAAGGACTTGGAAAAGGTGTTGTATCTTATTCCCATGCTGAAAACCAAGCATATGCCCATAACATTTTTGAAGGTGTCTACCAAGTGTCCAACATTAATGGCTGCAATTTACATATCCTTTATGAAATTAAAAGTTGAAAACTGCTTTGCTATGTTCCCAGAGGATAACCAAGAGCAATCGTTTTGGTTTGTTCTTTTACAAAGGAATATTTTAGATTCAAATTTTTTCTGTTGGAAAGTTTGTGAAATGATGGACTGTATAATCAGGTGGGTATCTGAAGGCCTCCTCTCCATAAATACCTGGGTTGGTTGCTCTTCTTGGTTACTCACTGTCAGACCTAAAAGCTAAATTGAATTGATGTCGTCTTAAAGAAGAACCAACCACCTGTCTCCAAAGCCTTTTTTTTTTTTAATTGATTTGAGAGAGAGAGAAACATCGATCTGTTGTTCCACTCATTTATGCATTCATTAGTTGATTCCTGTCTGTGCCCTGACCAGAGATCGAATCCGCAACCTTGGTGTATCGAAACAAATCCAATGGTCTCTAACCAACTGAGCTACTCAGCCAGGGCTCCAAAGCATTTCAATGAAAAAAACTTTCCTTGATATTCTACCCCCTATGTATAAAGTACAAAATATTACACATATACCTAATTTTGACTGGTCCCAGCTGGTATATTTGACACTCAAATAATATTGTACACTTAGAATTTAATGTTGTGGAGAGGAAGCTGGAATCAGATAATACTATTTAATTTTAGTCAGAGTTCATGAGTACTCAGTGCCAGGACTCCTGCCTGTAAAGACTCTAAGTCTAACGCGGTGGTTCTCAATTGGGAGGAGTTC
Source organism: Cnephaeus nilssonii (assembly GCF_951640355.1). Classification (NCBI taxonomy): domain Eukaryota; kingdom Metazoa; phylum Chordata; class Mammalia; order Chiroptera; family Vespertilionidae; genus Cnephaeus; species Cnephaeus nilssonii. Next base: position 84,368,475 of record NC_137080.1, read on the forward strand.
TGTTCCCCAAGGAACTTTTGGCAATGTCTAGAGACATTTTTAGTTGTCACAACTGATACTCCTGGCTTCTGGTGGGTAGAGTCCAGGAATGCTACTGTCATCTTACAGTGCACATGATAGCTTCCCACAACAAACTACATGGCATAAAATGTGAGTCATGCTGCTGTTGAGAAAACCTGGTCTAAAGTTTGACCAGAGCGACAGACAAGGCCAAAAAATAGGCCCTAACCAGTTTGGCTCAGTGGATAGAGTGCTGGCCCTCGGACTGAAAGGCCCCAGGTTCAATTGCAGGATCCCCGGCCCTGGATCAGGAGGCAACAAATCCATATGTCTCTCTCACATTGATGTTTCTCTCTGTGTCTCTCCCCCTCCCTTCCACTCTCTCTAAAAATCATTGGAAAAATATCCTCTGGTGAGAATTAACAAAAAGTATATATTATTATGGAAGGAACACAAAAATGGAAATTGTGGTTTATTAAGTGCCTGCTGCAAACACTGTGCCAGGTTTTTCACCTACATTTATTTAATCTTCCCAGCAATCCTTAAAGGTGGATATTACTGACGTTTTTACAAATGAGGTCCAGAGGGGTTCAGTAACTGCTCAACATCACACAGCCAGTGAGTGGTGGAGTTGAAAGTAAAGCCAGTGCTCTTCCCTCTCCACCAGTAACATCACCTCAGTTCTTCATGGCAGGGCTTCCTCGTGGTTCCCTCCCTTCCCTGAAAGCCCACATCGTTAACTTGCTGAAGACCATTTAGTGTCTTTATGGTTAGCACTGCCAGACTTAGCAAAGATTGTGTTAGACCTTATTCCTGCATTATCACTCATAGAGCTTTTATGAAGGAAACATATTTAAAACAAGAAAAATAGCCCTATCCAGTTTGGCTCAGTGAATAAAGCATCGGCCTGCAGACTAAAAGGTCCCAGGTTCGATTCCGGTCAAGGGCATATACCTTGGTTGCAGGCACATCCCCAGTAGGGGTGTGCAGGAGGCAACTGATCGATGTTTCTCTCCCATTGATGTTTCTGACTCTCTATCCTTCTCCCTTCCTCTCTGTAGAAAAATCAATAAAATATATTTTTTTAATAAAACAAGAAAAATAAGCATGTTGCTTATCTGAATGTATAGTAATGATCTATCAGACACCTAGATCAGAAAGAGTTGAAATGATTAAAGGCTGAAGGGAATTTTATTCATCTTTTCCAGTTAGCTATAGCATTTCAGACAAGGCAGCCCTATAGCTGAAAGCTTTGAGAGAGGAGTGAGCAAGTTGGGGCTTTATAGAATTGCAGCAATAAGACTCATCCTAAAGCATCGTGCAGAGGGACATTCCCTCAGGGGGTCCAAGGGAAAAGTGGGAGGTGATGAGAGAATCAGAACATTTCAGTGGTAGAATGAAAGATGAACAGAAGAACGTGGTGCTTGGGAGAGGAGGGAGTTTGAGAAAATAGTTAATGACCAGAAGTGCACCTCAAACATGCACTTTACTCCTGACCCTCTAATACTGTCAGTGCCACCTCTTAGCCATCCTGCCATTCAGTTACTCCATTCCTTCATACTCTGGGACTTGGTTTCCATGGACCCTTTCCAAGAAGGACCTTGGTCTCTGGGCACTTTGTGTAGCAGTGCCTCCACTCCTCATCGTTAATCTTTCCTCACTTCCTCCTTTACTTAAACAGTTGGGCTGTTCACTGTCTGTGTTTATGTGGCCATCAAGGTCTTTCTGTGTTCACTGCAATCTTACCGCAATGCTGTTTGCTCTGGACTGTTATAATTCAGTTATCTTGGACTCCATCCTAGACGAGTATTTACTGAAGCACTCAAAGGACCTCTTTACGAGGCATGGACTTTATTATAGTGAAGTTCCCATACTTGGTTTAGTTCCCTTTCCTCCCCTAGGGCAAAGACTGTCTTCCTATTCTGTTGTAACTCCTCAATAGGTGGAGCTGGCTGTACCTCCACCGGTGCTCAGCAAATCTGTTGCCTCCTGTGGAACAGATTATTTGATTTGTATGAGAAGTGCCTGTCTTTGAAGATTTTGGCCCTTGGTTCTAGTTTAGAAAACGGCTTCATTTCTTTCCTGAGTTTACTTGATATAACCATTTCTCAGAACACGACGGTGATTCCATCTTTTTCTAAACAAGTTCTATGTTAGTGCCTAAATCTCTTAGTCCAGCTTTTCTTAGCCACCCCCACTTCTCTTAAATGGAGAGGAGGCCAGGGACAAAATGGATCTCAGGTTTTGTTTGGTTTTGACATGCTTTGTATGCACACTGAAAATCAATACTATTTTGATTCCTATCTCCTGTTTTGAGAGGCTTAAAATCTATCAAAGCCTCTTCAGGCTCCAGCCAGGCCTTCTGCCCTAGCACTGAGACACCGCCCTGATTAATCTCAATCTCCAGTGAATTCTCAGGTCATTCCTTCTGGTTTGACAAATTATCTCTATTAGATAAGCATCTGCCTAATGTTTTACCCACTGGCTTATAGTAAGATGATTCACTGGCTCAGAGTTGCTGTGTGGGGAGCTTGTGAACAGTGGAGCTTGCCATGGTCTTTGATCTCTTTTCCAGGGGCCAGTGGGATGACTTCAAGGTTTGGTTCTTTGCCGGGAGTGATGTGTGTTTTGTTAGACTTGTTTACCTCATGATTAGGACCCAAGTGCCTCCATGGAGAAGAAACCACATGTTTATCCGCTTTGTGTTTCGGGGCATTGTTCTCGTGCTGACTCGAGTGGTATCAGAATGGTTCTCCTTTTGTTTCTGATCATGATTCTTAAAAACTTTCCTCCTACCTGTTGTTGCTCTAATTCCCTCACCCTCCATCCAACTTAGTTTTTTACAAATTTGCAATGTTTCTGGGGTGCCTAGAAGCCCTACTGGGCTGGAGCTGTGCCCTCCTTCTGCACCCCCATGTTTATAGGTTGACACATTACAGTGACAGTCCCTTTGCAACTGTGCTGGCCTCCAGACTGAGCACCAGGCTGAGTCTCACCCACATCCCGTTTAGGCGGGTCTCTGTTCTGAACAAGTAGATCCGTGTGTGGGGTGACGCATTTCCTTTTACAGGGAGAAACCTAGTTTGTCTTTATGAATTGATTGGTAACTACAGTGTTTGGGAGAAAGCCTCAGGGCCTTTCTTGCCATTGTTACAACTCTGTGTGTCTGGAGTTGGAAATGGAAAGGCTCTCTCAGGTTGGTTATTTAGAAGTAAGGAGTCTTTATGAATAGCCGTGCCCAGAAACAAATGGGAAGCAATTTCAGCAGTCTGTGTCCAATTAGGTGTCACAGCGATCACAGATGCTGCTGTGGGACTCTGGTTGGGTTAGAATTGCCTCACTTTTTTTCCTTAGACATATTCTTTCTCTCTTATTGTTTATTTTTTATTGCAAAAGCAGTACACATTTATTTTAAAAACTTTAGAAAATACAGACAGACATAAAGAAGAAACTAAAAATCACTTACTACCAGCACTGAGAGAAAACCAATATTACTATTTGTATATATAGCTTCAGGGGTCTGCGAGTCTCCTAAAATTCATGTTTAATTGTATGTATGCTAGGGAGAGATCCATAACTGACTAGATTGTCAAAGTTAAGAACCTTAGGCTCTTTTTAATCTGTAATCTTGCCTTGGCTAGAGCTGAGTAAAACTAATTGTGGTAGCCAAGCTGCTGTTAAAATATGATTTTAGTATGTGTGGAGACAGTTTGCAGTTATGTGGGCCCAAGTTTCCTATTACAGTAATTAGCAGTCAGAAGGGGACCATGACGAATATTTTGCTCCCTGAGAGCTAGTACACATTAATTGAGCATCTGCATGGAACTGTGTGCCAGTTCCTATGCTAACAGCTATGGCTCTCTCTTTCTAAAGAAACGGGAGAACAAGCGAAGATCTCCAAGAACTTTCTGTTTGATTATATTTGCTAAATGTGGGCTTTTAGCTTGGTTCTCCCTTTGCATATTGTTGAAGTTGTCACTCTGCATCTTAGTCAGAAATAGGTACAGCCTGACAGATGTGTGTGACTTACTTTCCCCTCAGGTTCTCTGTTGGCTGTCAGACCTAGAGGCAAAGAGCTGCGGGAGTCCCTTTCAGTTTGGAATTGCAGTAGTCTTCCTGAACCCAGTATCCGTAGCCCCTTATGCCCACCTCTTTTTTTATTATTGATTTTTAGAGAGAGAGAAACATCAATATGAGAGCAAAACATCTATCGGCTGCCTCCTGCACACCCCTGTCAGGGATTGAGTACACAACCCCAGGCGTGTGCCCTGACTGGGAATCAACTGGCAACCGAAAAGCACCTGGCAACACCCAGCCAACTAAGCCACACCAGCCAGGGCACTCCCACCTCTTTTATCACACCTCTCCAGTAGATAACAAAATGCAACCCTGCAGGGAAGAGTGGAGAAAAGAAGAGGATTTAACTCACACAGTTGTCCTCATATAGTTTCAACACAAGGTTCTCAGAATGAATTTTAGGAGTGAACTTGTCTCATTGCTTATCTACCCAGGGCCATTGGAGCTGTGTTAGTTCAGTGCTGTATCTTAGATTGTAAACTAATCAAGGTCAGGAATTATGTTTGTCTGATTCTCTTAGTAAAAGGACACATGCAGTGGGTACTTTTGAAGGTCTTTTACATGCTTCTGCTGTCGCCACCACCACCACTACCCCCTACACACACACACACTCAGGTCATTATTGCTAGCCATAGTAGGGCAGGATGTTGCCAATTTCCTTAGATAGCACCAAGATGAATCTTGGCTTAGAAAGGCAAAAGCAGTGTGGAGACTTAATCCCAGAGAGATGATATTACTTGGGCATCTGGGCTTGCCCCCACCCAGCCTCAAGGGCATAGAGCCTTGGCACTTGGAGGGGAACCCTGCACGCTTTCTCTTCGAGGTGGGGACTGTGGGAGAGTGCAGACTGAAGGCTCTATTTTTCTGCTGTAGAATTTGAGCTATTATTTGAAACTCCCTGTTCCTTATTAAATGGCTGACCTAATTTTTCCCCTTTATCTCTGTAGTGGTGGAGATCCAAAAAGGGAAGACAACTATAGTAAGTATCATCGAGTTGGCCATTTATAACCTCTTTAACACTTGGAGCTGCCTGGCTGCTCCTTTGAGGGAGGGAAAGAGGGAGGTCCAAACTGGGCTCCTAGCTCCAGGATCAGGTCCCTCTGTGACCATAAATCTCACAGTCTACTATTTTTCAAGCTGTGTGCTATAGTGTGGTTAATCAGGAACAGTCCCTTGTACCTGGATTGAAGCATCTATTATTTAAAATGGCCATGTGGATGACAAGGTCTCAGAGGTCTTTACTGATAATGTTCTTTGGAAGGTGATAAATTAGTTTTCCAAAGGGGAAACTAAGGCAATGGCAGGACTAAAGGCCAGAGTAAGTTGATCCGGGGCCAGGATCCTGGATCTCCACTCCTTTCCTTTCTGCCCAGAATGACTAAGCTACTCCTTAAGTGGTGCCGTTAAAAGGTGACACTCTCTGGACCCTGGGCTACTAGCTAGCACCCTGACTTGTCTGTTGGTAAGAAAGCTAGAATGACTTGATCCACCCACTCCCCTTTCCCTGTTGGGCCATCTCACCTCCCTTCCTCCAGGAGTCATGGGGCCTAGATTATCCTATAATCCCTAAAAGACGGCGTTGTTTTCACATGGCTTTCCATGCCTCCAAGAAATCCACAGCCACTCCACAGAGCTCCTAGAAGCCTGTATAGCTTCCATGTCAGCCAGGGATTTAACCCTTCTGGCAGCCGGCCAAGCAGTCTTATCTCCAGATCAAGGTTTTCGGGTTCCCTTTTTGGGTCTTCCCTAGAATTCTCCCTCAGCTTTTGCATTGCTTAACCTCAAAATAGTTCTTTTGAGGGGGCCCCCATCCCCTTAGGGCACCTTGTTTATTTCCTTATTCAAAGCTGAAACAAGCATTTACCCTGTGAACTCCCTGCTGGTGGAGAGAAAACACATCTGGCTTCTGAGTGTGAAGACTGGTTTTCATGTGGGGCATGAATTTGCTGTTTGTAGAGTGAGCATGGAGACATGGTGGCATTAGGAGAAACTTGGGGAGGGAGCCCATCCATGCCTGGAGAGGCGCTGCCTTGGCTGATGGTATTTATTGCTCACTCTCCGGGGTCTCACTTTCTTCATCTATAAAGTATGATCATGATGCCTCCCTCCCTAGGCTGTGGGGGTTAAATGAGATGACACATGTGAACCATGATTAGCACAAAACCAGGCATATAATGGGGAATCGATGAATGTTAGCTCTCTCCCCACAGACCACCTTAACCCCTCCCATGCCTACTCACACCTACATATTTTCCTTAGCACACTTCTCTCTTTCTGGCCCTGGCTGAAGGGTAGGTAACAGTGCCCTGCACAACCAAGCATTGCTTCCAGCTCCTCTCCTGTTTGCCACTTCTACCTCAGGAGACAGTGTTGCTTCCCTTCCAAAGCCTCTGAGCCCTGTCCCAGCCTCGCTCTCATAATCCATGGCTTCAATCAGCAAGGCTTTCTAAACGCCCCCTCTTGCAATTGGAGCTGACTCCCAGATCAGTGGTCCGTTGCACTTAGTAATTCCAAGGCTGTGTCACAGAATACAACAGCCACAGCAGAGGTCATTTTGCACGTGGCCTCAGCACGGTTGAAAAGGTGGCATCCAAAATAATGAAAGCAAGGAGGAAGATGGGAATGTATTCTCCCATCTGTGTTTTTAAAAGAGAGAGAGAGAAGCAGCAGAGCGTACACGGATATCTGCTTGTCTAGGCACTGCTGGCATCCTAGGCTGGCTAATTCTTTGTTGGTAGGGGCTATCCTGTGCATTGTAGGATGGTTAGGTTCCCTGCTAGCTGCCAATAGCACCCCATCCCCCAGTAGTGACGGTCGATTAAAAATGCCTCAGACATTATCCAGCGTCCCGTGGGGAAGAGTGGACAAAATCATGGCAGGCTAAGAACCACTGGCACAGACTTCGCTCTGTAAGATAACGCTGGGAGCTGCAGTTTCCTCAGAAGGATAGGTGGGATGGGAGGAGACTTCCTTTGGACTCTACATCCCTGCGCAGTTTGAAACTTTTTACCATGTGCATTTATTACTTCTTCCCAAAGGTGGTTTTTGTTTGTGTGAGGAAGGAAAAGTAGCATTCAGCTGATACAGCAAACCTCTCCCTCTTGCCACCAGCATTAAGTTCAGTTTCCACTGCCCTTAAGGCTACCAACTCACTTCTCTGTGGACACTCCAAGACCCAACATATAGCCACTGCAAAACCACCACTCAGTTCCAGCAGAGAGACCTATTACCTGTTCCACAAAACTTCCAGAGATAGAGTTACACCAGCAGTCCCACCAGTTTGGGGAGTTGCTCAAGGATTAGTGACCCCACGCCCCTCTCCCTCACTGGCTTTCTTTCTCTGCCTCCTAGATTGAAGGCCGTATCACAGAGACTCCCCGGGAAAGTCCAAATCCCCCTAACCCCTCTGGCCAGTGCCCCATCTGCCGGTGGAACCTGAAGCACAAGTATGGCTATGAGGTGAGTGTGCAAAGACACAGGGCTCTGCATGTTATAGAGGTCATATTCCCTGGTTTACAAGCGCCATCCCTGCCCCCAGCCCTTCCCCCATGGCCACTGCTGCATCCCATGGAGCCACCAGAGACAAGCATTTTGTCCAGTGGCTCTCAGCCCTGCTGCACATTAGAATTACAGGAAAGCTTTAAAAAGCGTTCAGGCCCCATCCCCAGACATTGATTCAGTTGGTCTGGGGTAAAGCCTGGCCATCATTTTTTAAAACTCCCCAGGTGATTCTCATGTGCAGCCAGGGTTGAGAGTCATTTAGTTCATTGTCTGGTTGCATGTGAATCAGACCACCAGAGCCCTGTACCCGAGTCTTGCAGGGTTGTGTTCCCAAAAGGGTAGAATCGGGATCTGAGTTTGGCTTTCTTTCTTTTATAATGAGAGGCTATTTGGAAAGGCCTCACTGTGATCTGGAGACACATCATTGTCTCTCTGTTGGAGCTACAGAGACCCCTGTTTGCTCCAGCTCTTCTACCTCTTCATCTGTTTCCATGGGATGACGACAGTGAGTAATAAGTACCTTGCATTGAGCACTGCTCTGCATCAGGAACTGTTGTAAGCATTTACACATCTTCATTCACTTAGTTTTCACAATATCCCTAAGAAGTAGGTACTTTTTTCATCCTGGTTTTACAGGTAAGAAAATTTGAGGCATGGAAAAGTTAATGAACTTGCCTCAGGTCACCCAGCTAATTATCAGACTCTGGGGATACAAACCCCACGTAGACTATGATCCCAACTATTACTCTGTATTCTCTAGCAATGGGGAGAGCCTGGGAAAAAGGACACAACCCTGGAGAAATTCATACTTGTCCTTCAGAGTTCTGTGGGTGGCATTAAGCACCCTATTTTTAGGTTTCAGGTGATTCAGGCTCTGGGCCAATTTGACCTGCCGGTTGTCCCTGTGCCCCTCTGTGGAATGGGATGACTAAGGGCAGAGATCCCGGTCAGGTGGTAAGAGCAGGAGAGGCCACATGCCCATGGGATCTGAACAGAGTGACCCAACTAATCTCCCAGGCTGGGAGCCTTGGCTTGAGGCCACCAGGGGTGGGGAGGGGGTGTGCTTTCACTCTGCCCTGGGCCTTGCTGCTGCTGGCCGCCTGGAGTAATAGGAAGCTTGCAGGCCACGCGGCAATATTCACAGCTTCTTGTTACATGGAAGCTAGTGGGGTTGTGGCCATACTTGGAATCCCAACTGAAGATGGGGAGGTGAACCTGCCTGACCACCATGGGGCAGTCTTCCTCCCAGCCGTTTCCAGGAAATAAGACTTGGCTCTGTTTACCCAGCAGAAGAAATCCAATCCCCTCCGAGGTAAAGGCTAAAGTTGTTTTCCACCCCTTTCCACTCAGGACACCGTTAGCCTGAGCTGCACAAAGCTGTTAACTTCCTTGGCAGCCTGCAATGGGGGAGGCTAGGGCAGTGAGCCCAGTTTATTAGCCCTGGATAATCCAATCCAAGTTCTTTTCATCAGATTCTGAAGATTACAGGGGTGGGAATTGGGGGGTCTGGGTCCCTCAGGAGCTGTCCAGTGATTAAAACAAATCTGCGGTTATACAGCGAGGCGCCTGCCAGGGCAGCAAGTCAGTTTGTGGACATGACTGCTAAGACTGGTGTGCCAGGCCCCTGGGGGGGGGGGGGAGCGGGAAGGGGGGAGCAAGAGGGGGAGATGGTGGCTTTTATTTAACCCCCTCAACTATCCTGTGAGAGTTGGGGGTAGGAAATGGTCTCTTGTCTTGATTTTGGCTCTATTTGTCCTTTTTTCCTTGACTCTTCAAAGCAGTCCGATGGTCCAGAGGAAGCCTGAGAGTCCATTCACATCTGGTCACAGGGGCTTAGAAGATGTGGGATTTAACTTCACAGCCTTGGTCCCTTCCTCAGTTTGTATCCTGACTAGCACTTCAGAGGGAATGGCAGAAGGTGGAGGGACTGTCTACATGTATTCTGGCCTGTGGCACAGAGGCTTTGGGGGAAGAAAGAGATTTTTTTTCCTTGTATGGAAATATATGGCATACCCTCTACCTAGGAGAATAACAGACCTTTTGTCACCAGGAAAGATACTGCAGGTGAAGGAAAGATTGTTAACACTTCTTGAAGAGTTTCTATTCTCTATCAAAAGATTATCTTATCGAGGAGCTAAAAGCTTTTGGGATTGCCAGTGGGGTCAGAGAATCTTATTAAGTTGGGATTTAGCCCGGCTGGCGTGGCTCAGTGGTTGAGCGTCAACCTGTGAACCAGGAGGTCACAGTTCGATTCCCGGTCAGAGCATATGCCCGGGTTGCAGGCTTTATTACCCAGTGTGGGGCATACAGGAAGTAGCCAATCAATGATTCTATCTCATCATTGATGTTTCTATCTCTTTCCCTCTCCCTTCTTCTAAATCAATTAAAAAATATATTTGAAAAAATAAATTTGAAAAAAAACGTTGGGATTTAACTTTTGTAAGGGTGAAGGGAGTAGACCAGTGTGCAAAGCTCTGTGTGGAGGGAGTAGTCTCAGGTCAGTTCCCAATAGAGACCTCAACCTTTTGGATTGCCAGGGTCAATAGCCTCCCCTGAAGGTCACGTGGCCTGGCTTCCCAGCATCAAAAGTCCACCCAGGTGACCCTCACCTCCTATTTTCTGTTTCTTCTAGGATGTCCTGCTGCTCAGTCAGTTCATCCGGCCTCACGGAGGCATGCTGCCTCGAAAGATCACAGGCCTGTGCCAGGAAGAGCACCGCAAGATTGAGGAGTGTGTGAAGATGGCCCACCGAGCAGGTAGAATTCCCCTTGGGGCTCTAGGCGCCATCTCCCCATCTCCCCACCAGCTGCCCCGTGTGTAGCCCCTCCTGGAAGAGTCTTCATTATAATCCCCTCAGTGCCAACCTTCCACCCCTTGGGCTTTCCCTGGGGCCCCCAAGAGCTGCAGAGGGAGCTGCAGAGACCATCTCCTTATATGCTCTTCCCTCCACTCAGGTCTATTGCCAAATCACAGGCCTCGGCTTCCTGAAGGATTTGTTCCAAAAAAGAAACCCCAACTCAACCGGTAAGCACACTAGGGTGTCAACACCCTGAGCATTCTGCAGGCCCCCAGTTCCCATTGTATTCTGTCGAGAAGGCCATTTCTTGGAGCTCATCCCACAGCCCAGGAAAGCTAGAGTGTTGTTTGGCTGTCTGTTCCATCCCATCCAGCTTGAGCACCCACCCCCATTGGTCCTACCGAGGCTGCAGTTGACAGTGCACATGCTTCTGTCACCCTCCCCTGCTGCCCTCAGCCCTCTTTCCTCTTCCCTCCCTAAGAGGGCACTTAGCACAGAGGCAAGGAGCATAAGGAGGTTTGCTGGTTGGGCATTAGAATGTGCTAATCCCCTGTTTATGACATCATACTAGGTTGCTATGGGAATGTCAGAGCACTTCAAACTTTTAGTATCCCAGCACTGGGTTTATTAAAGGGCAAAATGAGGCTTTAAAAATGGGAGGGCTCTCTGGGGTGGGACCACTTTATATAGCTGTGCAAGTCATACACTGCAAAACTTGAAGGCAGTATCCACATAGACTAGATTGTGAATGGCGCTTCCTAGAGTTGTATACTTAACCTGCCCGGCTGCACATGCTGACCCAGGAGGTCCTGAGGTTTTAGAGAAGAGGAAGGCCCCTAGATCCTTCAATCAATCTATCTGCCTTTCAGCCTAAGCAGGGTGGCACCCTCTGGTGTAGGAGCAGACCTGTCTAACGCTCAGTCATCCTATTGTATGTTCCTTCCCTTCCCCCATATCTGACATTGCCATACTCTCATACTCCTAGATCTGTAATACCCCTATTGAGAGTAGAGCCAGATCTATAAAACTGATTTTGGTATTTATTCTTGTTCTCCTCTGTCAGTGGTTCCTCCCTCTTTCAACCTGTCCAGCTGCCACTGGATTTGACCAAAGATGGTGAAGCAAAGCAAGACTTAACCCACCCCCTAGCAAACCTCCTAGTCTGATCCCTAACAGAACCCAGGCACGAGGGTAGAAGTACAGGCAAATACCAGCCACAAATTCCTGGGCTGGCAGTGCAGGGCCAGAGCTGGGTCTTCATTGATGCCTCACCACCACCCTGGCCCCATGCCCATCTCCACCTGCCTTTCCCACATTGTTAGCTGGGCTATCTGCCAGCAGTCCTGGGGGATTAGGACCTAGTAACCTCTTTCTGTCTTTCCTAAATATGCTATGGACCATTTGGGGGTTGAGCCTACCCCCACCCCCCGACTTGTTAAGAGACAGCAGCAGGCCTAAGGACACAATCCATCCTGCCCTCAGGCCTTTGAAGTGAGGCCAGGCTCCCTCCCATATATCCGGTGTCCTTTAACGTGACACAGGATTGATGATGTGTGGGGGCCCTTGGGTTGCAAAAGGCCAGCGAGAGGGGGAGTCAGAGTCCTGGCTACGATGGAGGTTAATTCCCTTGCAAGGGACGTTATGATTCTATCCAGAGGCCCTTGAGCTTTGGGCTCAGGGGAGCCACATTTCCTCCTTCCTCTGCCCCTTCAGGAGTGGTAGGACGGAGCCTTGGTTCTTCCTAGAGCTGGAATCTTCCCAGAAAGCTGACTGGAGGCCACCCAGCCACCCCTCCCCCACCAGCTGGCTGCTCCATGTGGCACAGGCATCAGGCCCAGGGCTAGCTGAAGCCTAGCTTCCTCGGGTCTCTCCAGGGCAGTGGGGAGGAACACTTCTAGGGCAGCAGTTCTGGAGAAGCCGGTCAGCCTGGGGGATCTTCTGGGGTCCTGACATTCCAGTGAGCACTCTTTTTGGGAAACCAGCTCCCATATCCTATCTCTTTACCCATCCCCTCTAGAAACTGGAAGATGCCAGCCCAGGGGCCTGCCAGGTATTCCTTCCCTTACCCTTTATTCTCCTGCTGTCCCAGAACCACCAGCCATAGAAAAAGCAGACCCTGGGGCCAGTCCACTCCTCAGAAGTCTCCCTCCCTGTTGGGGCATTGACATTGACAGGAGACTCAGAAGTCCTTCCTGCCTGCCCGCCTCACACTTCTGCCTGCCAGCACCTCCCCCAGCTCTTACTCCACTCAGAGCTGTTTCTTTTTGCACAGGGCTGAGAGCAGAAGACTCCATTGAAATGTATAAATCAGCAATCATTTTTTACTTTTATCTAAAAATGTTCATCCAAGGGTATTTTTTTTTTTTTTAATTAAAAACATCTCTCATTTGAGGTTTTTGGAGGTGGCTGTGTTGAGTCGCAGCCTAGAGTGGAGGCAGGGAGGACCCTGGCCTTTGCCATAGCTGAGCTTTTAGGATGAAGGGTGGGCCTCTCTGGACAGGATCCGAGTTTCATTCTGAATGGAGTAAACCCCAGCCCCAGCCGACATGAGCCACTTTTCCGGGAACATCAGCGCCCTGGCCACCCCCAAAGGAGGCCAAAGGACTGGGCGGCAGCCATCTTTCCCCACCTCTCCTCCTTACCCCCATGGGCCCTCACCCTTGGCTCCCATCATGGGTTGAGTGAGGGGCAGGGGCCTACACCAGTTATGGCTACCCAGGGGAGCTCCCTGAAGGCTGGGGTGGCAGGAGGAGCCAAGTGGGGAAGAGGGAAGGATTCCTCCAGGCCCTTACATCAGCCCCTCCTCTCCCCATGGCTGAGGCCACAGAGGAATGATCTGCTCTCTGAGTAGCCTCTTTCTCCACCTCCTCCCCCAGCAAATACACATAAACATTGACAACTCCTAAAGATGAAGGGAGCGCGTGGCCCTGGGCTGCCACACACACACAAGAACCCAGCCCATCTGTTACAGCACACTCGGCGGTCGCTCCCAGGAAAAGCCCCTGCTCCTCAAGGGAGGAAAACTAGAGAAAGGGTTTGGTTGGACAGCCACAGCTTTGGCCTGAGGAGGCAGTGCCCACTCTCCCAGCTCCAGCCCGGGCCCCCAGCCTTCAGCCACTTCCTGGTCCTCCCTCCACAGGTACCTGACCCGCTGGTCCCGCCGCTCCGTCAAGCCCATCTACAATAAAGGCCACCGCTGGAATAAGGTGCGCATGGCCGTGGGATCACCCCTCCTGAAAGACAACGTCCGCTACTCAAGAAGGCCTCTGGTGCTCTATCAGGGTTAGCCTGCCCCGAGCTCCTGCACTCCTGCCCTTCCCGCGGCTGGCCTGGCCCCTCCAACATGAAGGACACCTCCAGTGCCCTCGGCCCTCCAGCAGCAGTGCTGGGAGCTGGGGCAGCAGGGCAGTTGGGTTCTTTGGCAACTACGATGGTCTCCTGGCCGGTTGGGGCCATACTCTGTGCTAGGGGACAGGAGTTTTGCTCAACGGAATGTCATAAACCAGGCTCATGTTTCACCCACTGGATGTGTGCTCACTGCTTGGGGGCTTGGGCCTGTTTCCGGCCAGTTACTGAGCAGAGTCACCGATCTCTTGTGCTGGGCTACATAACACAACTGAAGGGAGTTTGTGGGCTGAACAGGTTCCCACCCTCTGTTTTGACAGCTGTTAGTCTTGGGCCTGGGGGCTGCAAGGAGGCAAGTTGGTCTGCCTGGCCTGCGTACAGCTCTGATGTGAGTCCAGGAGCTGCCTTCCTCAAAGGGCTTCTGGCCGTCACCTCCCACAGCCATTTCCACCCGCCATTCTCTCCCTTGTTAGCACATTGCGATCCTCTGCCACTTGCTTGAGAGCTGGGTCTCCCGGCACCTTGGGCCTCTCCTCAGAGCCTGGACACCAGATGGAGGTGGAAATGCGGGGAAGCGGCAAGACAGAACAAACAGACCAAACTCACTGAAATGTATGAAAATAATGTTGATGCTCTGCATACAGAGTCCCTGGGCGGGCCCCTCCTACAGCATGAAGGGCAAGTCCATGTTCTTCTCACCGGTGCCCACATAGATGTAGCCACAGTTCTTGGTGCCCGGAGCGTGGTAGAAGGTGAGGCCTGGCCAGAGCAGGCTGCGCAGCACCACCAGGGCGTTGCCTCGCTCCATCTGGATGCTCCAGGACCCTGGGGAGGAAGTGAGGCCTGGGTGCTGTGGAGCCAGAGCGCTTCCCAGTGTGCAAGGCCCCAGCTCCCTGGGCAGCCAGGCCCAGGTGCTAAGGTTCCACTCAGAAAAGGGAAGACAGTTTAATTACCCCGGCGCTTTACTCCTCCTGATTGCCTTTTAGCCATTTCACTGTTCATTAAAACCACTTCCAGGGGGAGGGCAAAGGAAATGAAAGGAGGTGAAACTCAAAAGGAGTGCATTTTGTTCCTGTCAGCAAGTCTAGTTAAAGGTTGAGTGGGGGAGGAAGCTGAATCCAAAGGCAGAGGGGAGTTGGAGCCGGTTTGGGGAGACTTTCTCCAGGCTCTGCTAGGGGTAATCACCAGTGACCTTCAGTCCTAGTGCAGTTTGCCCCCACTTGCTATTTTGCTCTCTCGTCCCCAGTCCCAGAAGCCTCTGCTCTGAGATAGATTAGACCTGACCAGGGGCTCACATAGAAGTTTGACCATTTCGGGCCTGAAGCTCACTAGCCCGCTCTGGCTGCTGGTGGCCTGGGAGCCATCCTTGGCGGGAGGGGACTTGGGCTACAGCTAATGAGCCTTGTCTATCCTGGGTCCTGCCCTGGTTTTTGCTCCCCAGACAGGAGCAGCCCAGCCCATGGCTGAGTTGTACGGCCATGAGGACTTGGCGGGAAGGACCTGATCCATCTCCAGAACCGAGGGAGGGAGCCGCTGTGTGGGAGGAAGGAGCCTGGGAAAATCGCCTCTGGATGCAGATCTGGAGCTTCTATTCCCCTGCGCACCGAGGCCCCTCCCGGGCCCAGCCGCAGCTCTGTTCCAGACCCTGCCAGAAAGGCAAATGCTTTGAAGGTTTTGGTGTTGGACCAGCCAGTGATGCACTGAGAGCTGTGCTGAGGCCTTCATCGGCTGCCAGCTCAGCTCGGCTGCTTGGCTCCTGCTGCCCCAGCTTCCCACAGGCCTCCTCCAGCCATGGCCCACCCTGGTCACTCCACACCCAGCAGCTTCACAGTTCAGTCCCCACCCACCAAGGGCCACCCTGTATCCAAGAGACCTGACCACCAGGATCCCTGGCCCTGACAGCAGCTCAGCCCTGCGGAGGGTGCCGTCACCTGCCCAAATCCAAGCCAGAGCGTTCTGGTGCATGTAGGTCAGCTGGCCCTGGCCTGCTTAGGGAGAGGCTGGCTGGGAGCCCACCACAGCTCTGTGCAGTGGCCTGCACCAAGTGCTGCCACCCAGGCAAGAGAAGATGAAGTAGAAGCTACAGTGATTCCACTCCCCCAGGCCCACACAGTGCTGGCCAGACAACATCAAGAAGAGTGTCCCCCTGGGGCCACCAGAGCTCTGGCTGGGGCACTGCCTAGGAAGGGGGGCGGATGCTGTCCTGGTCAGAGAAAGGGAGTATTTTCCGTGGCTCCTACAATTTTCCTCTCTGGGCACCCGAAGTCCTCCACCTCCCAGACCTGCCCTAAGAGGCCTAAGGCCCTAGCCTGTTGCTTTCCTAGTCACTCATTCAGGAAACATGTCTAGGGGTAATGGGAGTGGGACAGGCCAAAGCAAAGGATTCCAGGGCACTGCGTTCAGCCTTTGGACAGAAGCACAGACCCCGGGAAGGTACATCCCTTAGTCACCCCACCCTGTGCCCAGAGCATCATCTGGGGACAGGCCCTCTCTGTCCTTGCTGCTCACAGCCATACAGTCCCCTTGAACTGAGAAGGAGCAGGCTCTGCCCACCAGGGAGGGCAGCTTGCAGCCTGCCTGAACCAAATGCTGCCCTGGATAAATGGGTCCTGGTGTCCTCCAGCCTAGACCACTCATCAGTTCACTAGTGCCGGCATCTTTTTTTTTCTTTTTTTGCAAGCATCTTGGCACACCCTGAGCAAGGGCTGGGTCCCAACCTTATAACAACCTGCCCAGCTAGGGTTAGGCCACCTCTTTCCTTTAGCAGATGAGGGGGCCCAGGCTTATTAGCAGGGGCTCCCCTCACTCGCACTTCCAGAGAGCAAGGAGAAACTGATAAGGATGCTAGAGAAATACAGTGACCCTACAGGGGCAGGGGAACAGCAGCGCCAAGCAGGCGGAAGGGTGCTGGCCAAGTGTGGAAGCGGCATGTGAGGGGCCAGCCAACAACACTGCCTCCCTCCCTCCCTTGCATTCCTGTCACACTCCTGTCCTCCTCTCCTTGTTCCTGGCTCAGCTGGTTGCCCAGGAAACACACAGACTCTTAACGTGCCAGGAGTCACGTAGTGTCTACCTGGGAAGCCAGGCACTTGCTTGTCACCTTCACCCACTTTTCTTATTGCTGGGAAGGCTGGGCCCAGCCAGCTGCTGCTGCCTCTGCCCTTCTGGGGTTCCAGGAAAGGCAGCCTGCTGTGGCCCTGGTGTTTCAGTTCACAGCCCAGTCTCCCCAAAGGTCCCCTTCTGCCCCCTGGCACCCACTCGGTTCTGCAAGCTGCTTTTTGAGGCTTTGGTGGGGAACAAGCCGGTAACCAGGAGCAGGGCCTATTGCAGTCTGCAGGAAGTCCTGGGTGTCCAGAGCCCCAGGCTCTCACCCACCTTGCTAGTGCAGAAACCTCAGGTGAGGGTATGCTTCTCTTAATTAAATTCTCCTGCCCTCCAGGAAGAAAGGCAGCAAAGCACTAGATTCCGTTGATGGGGACAGTGGACCAGGCTGGGGACCAGGGCTGTCTGGGGCAGCAGGTAGCTTAAACCTCTCCAACCAGCACCATACAACTTGTCTCAGACACAAAATAGGCATGAGGTTCCTTCTCAGAGTGGCCACTCCCACCACCAAGGGCCACAAGGTATGGTCAAACCCCCTAGAGGTTGGCGGTGGGTAGGGTCCTATAGAGCCGGAAGAGTGCCCTGTCTGACTGGTAAGGTCAGGACCTGGGTCCAGAAGGCCGAGCACCTGTTAGCCAGGCTTCCAAGGGACTAGGTAGGAGGAGCCACCTGTATATACCCGCAAGAGAAGGCTGATCGAGGGTCCCATGTTCCCCACAACTCTGCAATGTTCCTGTCCTCCTTTCTCCCCTGTCCCCCCAACGCCTCCCCAAGCACCACCACCACATTTTTAAAGGCTGCTTTCCAGGCAGGCAGGCAGGCCCCTTGCTGCCCTCTGCTGCCTGAACTGGGCATTGCTGCTGAGGGCTCTCTTGTGCTGGAGCCTCTGCTCCCCCAGTTTGAGAGAGGCGTCAGCTCCAGTGCAGAGTGGAGCAAGGAGAGAAGCCCTGCCCTCCACCCTCCTGCTCTGCCTGCCCCTCTGCACAGGACACGATGACTTCTTGGTGAGGCACCTTCTACTTTACATTTCCACTTCTCATCCTCTGTTTCATTTATCTTTCAAACCTCTGTGAGTCAAGGATGGTGCCTGTTTTGTTCACAATGATGTCCCCAGTGCTTGGCGCATAATAGCTGGTCAGTGGCTATTGCTAATGAAGTGAAAGGTTAAGGAGCATGGACTGGCAGGGAACTATCTAGAAATCTGGCCTCCTGACCTGGCACTCCATCTGTTTCCCCTGGCTGCAGCCCAGACTCAGAACTATTAGCTGTTTCCCTGCATCCACCAGGAGGATGGCTCTGCCCCCAGAGCTACTCACTCCCACAAAACTGCAGACCCAGGGCAGACAGAACAGCTCAGCAGGGCATCATGGCCCCAGGCTGTCCCAGGGGCCAGCTGCTGATCTCGGACCTACCTCCATGGCACAGAGCAGGAGTCCCGGGGACGGGCCAACCTGTACCACACCTGCTCACAAGTGACACAAAGTCCCCTTGAACAAGCGCCTCAGACCCAGAAAGGAATTAATGATCTCTCCTGGGCAGGGCATTCCATCCCACCAGCCAGGGCTGGTGTCCCAGGGAACTCTTCCTTGTCCGCCTTAGCAGCCCAGCCCATTCTCTGCTGTCTGCCTGGCCGAGAAGCCTCCCAGCAGCTCCTCCTGCTCTTTAACTGGCAGATAAGGAAGGGAGGCTGAGAGCTCAATCAGAGTGTCTGCTCTCCCTGACCGCACTTCCATCCCTACACCATGGCCCCCACCGAGCCATCATGAGAAAAAACTGGGCCTGACTTCCTGGAGGCTTTCTGGTGGCGGCTTTGGGAGGAAGGGAGCTGGAGGCCCAGAAGCTGTGAGGTTTCCCAAGGTCAGCCCAAGAGCATCCCTCCCCTCAGGCCCACACACACAGGAGATGCCAGGGGCCCTCAACTCCCAAGGCTCCAGCACTGAGGAAAGAGCGACAGGCTGGAGTGGACTGGGATGTCACACCATCAGTTGATCCTTCAGCCCTGAGGTCCACCATTAGAGCAGAATGTCTAGGGCCTCAGGCCACTGCTACTCACTCACTTCCCAGGCCCAGATCCTGTACCTCCCAGGGGCCTGGTAAATTCACTGGCTGGCTGGGCATATCAGGGTGGCCCCAGCATCCTTTAGGAAGACCCCCAATGCTCCCTATCTTATACCCCTGCTGCAGGGAGAGACAGCTGCCTTCTGTGACCCTTCACCCCAAGTGGCAGGGCAGACAGGGCTGATGGGATTCCCATAGGAAGACTGTTGGACCCCCACAGCCCATCTAGCCAGCTTTGGTCTTGACTGCAAAGGCCCTAGCACCCTCCTTGCCCTCCCATCGCACAGAGGATGAGGCTCTAAGGGTGGGAGGCACTCTTGTGTTAGCCCCTCTGACCGCCCAGCACTATGGGAAAAGGGCCTCATCCACTGGCCCCTGGCATCCAGCTGCAGGTGAGAGGGCTGAGGAGTCAGCACCCAGCAGGGCTTTCCAGACTCACCATGAATTGGGAGGTGGGGCTGCTGCCCCCAGATTAGGGGTATTAAGGGCACTTTTCTCCCCCACCCTTCAGCCCTGGTGCTGGGTCCCACCATCACAACATTCCTGGCTCCCTTTATCAACGCCCCCGGGGATGTGCGTCTGGGAGCATAGAGTTGGAGGAGATAACTGGAGTCTGGAAAGGGTGTCTCATGGGTGAGAAATGCCCCAGCCCCTATAAACCGTTATCTCCCCCACAGGTCCAGGAATCCCTTTCCATGCCCAGGGAGGCTTGCCTCGAGCACCCCCATGTGGCCAAGGCCAGTGTAGCCATTCTTTGCTGGCAGCCCTTAGCCACTTGGGGCCCACTGCCTGGCCCCTTGGGCACTGCAGGAGCTCTGAAATGCCTCCAGATCTCTGGCTTGCCACTTCTCCATCCATCCAGGCACCACTCCCTTATTATCACAGACCTGTTCACAAGCCACCAGAAGCCCCTACTGCCTTGATGTAGGCCTCCTACCCTTGACCCTCTAGGCCCTCCTAGGCCTGCCCAACCCACCTCTCAGGCCTTTTGCCACTAAAAATAGATCAATTAAGTCCTGGCCAGTATGGCTGGGTTGGGCATCGTCTCCTGTACCAAAAGGTTGCGGGCTCTATCTATGGTAGGGAGCATGCAGGAGGCAGCCACATCAATGTTTCTCTTTCTCTTTCTCTCTATATATAATTTTTATATGAATTCTTATGTGTTAGGCACTGTTAGAATTATTTTGTGTTATATGTGTTAACTCTTAATTCTCATAACAACCCAATGAGGTAGAAAATATCATTATTCCCCTTTTCAAAATGAGGAAATTGAGGCACAAGGTAACTGAGGGACTTACCCAATGTCACACAACTAGCAAGTGACAGATTCAGGATTCCAACCCAGGCTGTCTAATTCCAGAGCCCTCACCTTAACCACTACGGCCATCCCACCTCCATCCTGAGTTCCAGCCCACCTGGGTGCCTCATTGCTCCTCAAAGTGTTTCCTCTAGTGGTCCATTCCCATTGTCTACTTAAAAGGAAACACCATCACCCTGACAGGGTGGTTCAGTTGGTTGGAGCATCATCCCATGCACCAAAAGTTTTCAGATTCGATCCCCGATCAGGGAGCATACAGGAGGCAACCGATTGATGTTTCTCTCACACTGGTTTCTCTCTCTCTCTCTCTCTCTCTCTCTCTCTCTCTCTCTCTCTCTCTCACACACACACACACACACACACACACACACACACACACACACACATCAGTAAAACATATCCTCGAGTGAGGATTAAAAAAAAGGGGGGGGGGGGACACCATCTCCTTGACACCACAGTTAATGCCAGAGTCCTGAAGTCTCATTCTCTGACACTTACTGTGCCCTTGGGTTTAACTCTCTGAGCCTCTGTTTCTTCATCTATAAAATGAGGATAATAACAATATCCACCTCTTAGGTTGGCTGTGAATCTTAAAATGAGATAAGGTATACAAAGGGCTGAGTTCAGTGCCTAGCACACAATAAGCAGTGCCACTGCTTTTATAAGTTGTTATCATCATTGCCATCATCAACAACAAATCCCTCCAGTTCTCAGAAAGGCCAACATGCAGACAGACAGTTAGAGGCGCTGAGTCAGTGTCTTGGGTGCGCCCCAGACTGCCCAGAGCCTGGCACCTGCCCTGGGGTCCAGCATCCAAGCAAGAGCATCTTCTCAGAACACGTGCTCTACGGTGAAGCTCAGATGATGGAAATGGGTCTCTGTGACCCAACCACCCAAAGGTGCATGCGTGGGCCAGGTGTGTCCTGAAGCATAGGAAGGCCTCTGAAGCTGTATGTTTTAAGATTTAAAAGTCCCATACACATAGCAGGAAGCAAATATACAGAACTCATACCCTTAGTAGGCGGATGCTCAGTCAATCAGCACCTACTTATTGAGCACCAGCTATGTACCAAACACTGGATCTAACCCCAAACTAACAGAGATGGATGTGTGCCTCTATTCAAGATTGATACGAAAGTCGAGAGACCTCTTGTCTGTGAAAGCATATGGAAGACAACCCTTTTGTCTGCAAACATTTATCCACTGCTTCCTATGAGCTGAAACTTGTATTGGACCCTGAGGAAGCCCAGCCTCAAGCACCCACACTGAACCATCATTTCCTACCCAGGCTTTGGTTCCACTCTCAGAGGAGAATGGCAGGTGCATGGCCCACTGCTCTGGCCTGAGGGCAGATCCAAGGTCCTCCAAGTAATAGGCTATTACCTTTGGGGATGTCATGCTCCAAGGAGTCCATGAAGTCCAGGGAGGGATCTAGGTCTGCCTTCTCAAGCAAAGTCTTGTTCTTCAGGTCAACTGGCTCCCTGAAGTGGAAGTAGGAACTGAGCTTCTTAGCTTCAGACAAGGTCAGTCCTAAAAAGAGGCAGCAGGTAGGAAGGGAACCCACAGCTCACTTTCAACCCATGGGGAACACGTGGAGGAGCTTGCAAATGACTCAGTCAGCTACTGAGAGAACTGAAGGGAGAAGAGGGAATAGTGTTCCCTCCACCCAGATTTGGCCCAGATCCTGCAATGAGGAGAGGCCAATGAGGAGGAAGGTGGGAAAAGGCAGGGAGGCCAGACACATGGAAAGACCTGAGACCCAGGTGGCCAAATGCTCTCCACCCTCACTCAGGCAGGGTCCAGTGACTGGGTAAGCCATGCCAACCACCGATGCCAGGTCACTGGACACATCCCCCCAACTGATGGGGTCACAGCTCTTTCTTTTCTGAGGAAGTGGGCAGTTTTGCTCAGACTCCCACATATGTGTCTGACTATGCTCAGGAAGAGGTGTCCTCCTGCCCATGAGAGAGGCGCCAGGGAACTCACCTTCAAAGGTCCGATTGACATGGGTGGGTCCAAAAGGACTCTTAAAGAGGGCGCCTCGGGGGATAATAGCCACAGCCTTGTCTATCTGGTCAATGATGGACACCAAGCGGGTCTCCTCCTTGATCCGGATCTGAGGAGACAGGAGACAAGCCTCCCTGCCAGGGCACTGTGCCCACTCCCCCTGGTGCAGGGCCCTCTGCACAACCATCTGGCCTGGTCACCACCGTGTAGATGCCCGGTCCATGAAAAGTCCTGCTGGGTGAGCCCTCCCTCTCCTCCTATCAAGATTTTCTTTCTTTTTAAAATTAGTAATACATACTGGTGGTGCAATATTTAAAACTAAAAAAAAAAAAGCAGTCTCTCTCACCCCATCCCTCGTCCCCCAGTTGCCCTCACTGGGGGAAACCACAGTTTATGGTTTCTGCACCCTTCCAGAAGCATACCATCTTATCATCAGATTTAAATGTTGATTATTTTGCCTTTTGAAAATGTAAAAGCAACCATGCTTACTGTAAACTACTTGGGTAATCAGAAATATTTCACAGTATACCTGAGAATTAAAACCATTCGTAATCCTACCTCCTAAAGATAATTAGTGATAACATATTGGTATACTTCCTTCTATCTTTTTTTATGATATATTTAAAGCACAATTAAAATCATAGTTCCTATAGTTTCATATCCTACTCTTTGACTTGACAAAGCATCACCCCGTATTTCCCAAGCATCACCCCATATTATCACATCTTTCTGCCGATGAGATTTGGTTTACAATCAATATCAAGGGCAACCCTGAGCAAAAGGATTTCATAGAGATGTTGGGGGGAAACAGCACTTGACAGGGAAAACATGTCACCAAGGGCCCCCAGAGTCACTCGGCCACCTATTTCCCATGGGCTACCAACTGGAATTCTTTACAAAGGGGGAGATGGAAGCTAGTATTTAATAAGTGTCTAGGCCAGGGGTTTCAGAAAATGTCATCTCATTTAATCTGCACAAGCCTGGGGAGCAAATATAATGATCCAAATTTTACAGAAAATAAAACTGAAGGGAAGTTAAGTTTGTCAGGTGGGAAGGGGTGGGTGTTGGACCCAAACTTTGGGCATCACCTCGGTTCAAGTCCAAAGGCTGTGTTTTGAATTCTGGCTTTGTCTAGTTTCAAAACTTGGGCTCCTTACTTTTCTGACCTAGCTTTCCATCTCTAGGAGTTGGTCATTCAGGTAGACTGCATCCAGTGGAAATGATGTATGTACAAGATCACTGCTTGTCAGAGCTAAACCTTGGAAACCTCCATTTCCATGACAACATCACGGGTTAAATTATGTTGCATTCACACATGGTAAAAAGAGTGGGGAGGCTCTTTAAGGCACTGATATAGAAAGATCTCCAAAATGTATTGTTAGGTAAAAATGCAAGGCGCAGAACGGTATGTATAACGTGCTGCCATTTGTTTTGTTTTGTTTGGAAGATAACAAGGGAATATGTAGAGGTAAGGTATTTGCTGTCTCAGGTGACAGAGCTTCTCACATTTAAACGTGAATTCGAATCCCCTGGGAATGTGCTAAAATGCAGATACTCATCCCCCACCTCCCATTAGTCTGCATTTCAAACGCCTAGAGCATAGTGATGTGTCTGACCCAGGCTGCGCTTTGAGTAGCAAGATTTGGACACACACATGCAAAACGGTTACATTACTGTCCCCCAGAAAAAGGACCTGGGTGACTGGAAGACAGGGCTGGGAGACACTCTACTACATTCCTTTTTGTACATTTGAATTTTGAACTATATGGATGTATTATCTAGGAAAACAATTGGTACAAAAATGTAAGAGCTTGTGCCCATGCCCTTACCCCAGAGCTCAGCACAGACCCTTTCTTCCCTGCCCCTGCCCCAGAGCCAGGCTCCTCAAGAGCTGCCCGTCCACTCCCCACACTGTTGCTCAGGGGCGGTGGTGTTACGTTGTCACCATATTTCTATTGGGCTGGGTTTTGGATGCCCCCGGCCCTCTTCCCTCAGGCCCTCCTCCTCTCTCATATTCACTCACCACTATTTCTTCTTCAAAGACCTTATCACCCTCGTTCACCTTCTGCAGCTCGGTGTATTCATACTCATGGGAGGGGTCCCCCATGAAGCGGCCCTTCACCACAGACGTCTGCGTCATCATCTCGTCTGTGGCAGGAGGCAAGAGGCTCCACTCCATGCAGTTCAGGCTGCCAACAACATCCACATCACCCTGGTTTCCAATTCCCCCTCCCACTCGGGCTTCCTGCCACCACCTCTTCTCCCAAGGGTGAGGCCCAAGAAGCCCTAAGTGTCTATGGTGCACCCCACCCCCATATGTGATGCCAATTCAATTTTATTTTTTTAAAGGTCACAAAAGGTCCATGTATGCTGAAATTCCAAGAGCTTCTTCCTAGATATCTGGACTATAAGGTTCCGGATGAGTTCTGGAAGCTGAATTTTCCTCAGTTACAGGTGCCTCTGCTTTGGTGGGCCCCTAATTCATGCTCAGTCTGCCTACTGAGTCCACAGCACGGCCATCTTCCCCATTTCTCAGGAAAGCCGGGCCCAGGCTCAAGGACCTCTCCTCCTTTGAGGTTTCCAGGAGCACTAGCCAGCCCAGTCCCTTCTTTCTCACTTCCCAATGGGTGAGGACATCCTCCCACTCCTCTCACTCAGGCCCTGTGTCCCCAGCCTGCTCTCGGCTCATCTTTTCTCCCTTCACTCTAGGGCCTCCTTCTGAATATAAAAACTTCTCAGCTTTCTAACACAACAGCCCTCAAATCCCTCTAGAAAATGCCCCTTTCCTATCCCTTCCTCCTCTGCCCCAACTCTGAACAATAATCTCAGAACAATTTGCCCTCTGGGAGCCCTCCTTCCCCCCCACTTTCACTCTTTGTCCAGTGCACCAGGATCTCTGCCCCCACCACCCCAAGAAATTACTTAGGAGAAAGTTATCCATGGGATGCCCTGAAAGACAACAAATGCATTCCCATTCCTACTCCATTTTTTTAAAATATGTTTTTATTGATTTCAGAGAGGAAGGGAGAGGGAGAAAGAGATAGAAACATAGAAATAAGAACAGAAATAAGAGAGAATCACTGATTGGCTGCCTCCTGCACATCCCACACTGGGAGCAAGCCTGCAATCTAGACATGTACCCTGACTGGGAATTGAACCGTGACCTCCTGGTTCATAGGTCAACGCTCAACTACTGAGCCACACCAGCCGGCTCCATTCCTACCTCTTTTGATATTTCCTTCTCCCTGCTCCAGTGCCTTAAGTATTTCCAGGGATCTATTCTTACCCCTCTTTTCTCTCTGGAGTCTCACCCAACTGCCTCCCAAAGCCCTAGCTAATGACTAATCAGTGTCCAGAATCCAACCAACCATCTCGAACAACCTCCACTGCTTTCCCCCTGGGCCAAGTCATCATCTACACTTGCCTGGTTACTGCAGTAGCCTCCTAACTGATCTCCCAACTTCCATACTCACTCCTCCTTGTGTTAAAACCTAAGCCAGACCATGCGTCTGTGCAGAACCTTTCTATGACTTCCCTTTGGACCAAGTCCTTACAATGCCCCACAAGGCCCTGCATGATTGTCTGCAGCCCCTTACTTCTCTGACCTTATGTCCTGCAATGCCCCTTCCTCACCCCTCTCTAGCCACACTAGCTTATATGGGTTCCACAAACACACTAAGCACACACCTGCCTTAGGGCCTTTGCACTTGCCTGGAATTCTTTTCCCTCAAATAAGCACATAGCTCACTCAGTTGCTTCAGGTCTTTCTCAAATGTTGCCTTATCAGAGGCCATCCCTGACCACCTTATTTAAAGTGGTAACCATTCCTGCATTCTCTATCCCCTTACCACTTAGCACCAGCTGACAGCAATACATGCTTATTTGTTGTCTGCCTCCCCTCCCCCTCCACACACACTATAATGTAAACTTTTTTAAAAATATATTTTATTGATTTTTTACAGAGAGGAAGGGAGAGGAATAGAGAGTTAGAAACATCGATGAGAGAGAAACATGGATCAGCTGCCTCCTGCACACTCCCCACTGGGGATGTGCCCGCAACCAAGGCACATGCCCTTGACCGGAATCGAACCTGGGACCCTTCAGTCCGCAGGCCTTTGCTCCATCCACTGAGCCAAACCGGTTAGGGCTATAATGTAAACTTTATGAATACAAGGACTTTGTCTCATTTACCAATGAATTCCTGGTGCCTAGATCAATGCCTGGCACATAGTAAGTGCTGAAGAAAGAAAAACTTATGGAATAAAATGAAACGAGTCTCAAATCTCTGTCCAAATTTTTCTTCTG
The DNA here is from genome assembly GCF_951640355.1 of Cnephaeus nilssonii. Lineage (NCBI taxonomy): Eukaryota > Metazoa > Chordata > Mammalia > Chiroptera > Vespertilionidae > Cnephaeus > Cnephaeus nilssonii. Next base: position 84,394,985 of record NC_137080.1, read on the forward strand.
GACTCCAGATCTGTACTTTAATACACCTCCTTACCACTCTGCCCCCCAGGCACCACACACCCAATTCACTAGGTCTACCCTCCTTCTTTAATTCGATCTGCTTCTTTTGTTGTTAATCCTAACCCGAGGATATTTTTCCATTGATAGAGTGGGAAGGAAGAGTGACAGAGAAAGAAACATTGATGTGAGACACACACATTGATTGGTTGCCTCCCACATGCTCCCTGACCAGGGCTGGGGATCATGCCTGCAAACTGAGGTATGTGCCCTTGACCGGAATCAAACCCAGGACCCTTCAGTCCACAGGCTGACGCTCTATCCACTAACCCAAACCACCTAGGGCTGTCCTGCTTCTTGAATTCTCCCCCAGTGGGTGGCATCAGCACATAGTCAGCTGCTAAACTGGAAGGAGCCAGCCTTGACCTCTTCTTCACCTCCCCCAGTCACAAATCCTGACAGTTCTACCACTTAAATCTAACCCAGGCCCTCTCCTCAATTCCCTCAGCTGGACACTACAATAGATTCCTAAATGCTTACCCACTTCTGGCCATTCTGCCCACTCAGATCAAAGCAGGCTCTTGCTTATAGCCCTCCCATGGCTCCCCATAGCCTACGGACAAGGTTCAAACCTCTAGGCTTCTCCATCCAGTTCTACAAAACACCCTCTGCTGCCACTGTTATGGTTACCTGCCTGCTGTTCTCCCAAACACTCCAAGCCAGCTGCAGCCAACAAGTTTGCATAACTGTTCCCTCTAACTGGCATGCCTTTTCCCCACACCTTCCTGGAGATCTGTTCATCTTTCAGATGGCAAAGAAGTTACTTCCGAATGACCTATTTAACTGCTCTCTAGGGGAATGCCCACCTTGGTCTCCCTTTGTGTACAACTCTATTCTAGTTTTGCCCTGGCCAGTGTGGCTTAGTTGGTCCCATGCAACAAAAGGTCTCTGGTTCAATTCCCGGTCAGGACACATGCCCAGGTTCTGGGCTCCACACCCAGTCGGGGGCATGCAGGAGGCAGCCTATCGATGCCTCTCTCTCTCTCTCTCTCTCTCTCTCTCTCTCAAATCAATAAAAACATATTTAAAAAAAAAGAAATAGCAACTCTATTCTAGTTTTAGCACACTTTGCTGTGATTGCCAGGTTACACATCGGTCTCCCTCCCTAATATGTGAATAACTTGGAGATGGGGTTAGTCTCAGCCCTCTTTGTAACCCCAAGTCAAGATGCATCCAACCAGTGCTGGATTGATGTGTGGATTGATAAATGTAGTCTCCAACTTCCTGCGCCTAACAGACTGCTTTGTGAGGTGCTGAACTCCCCCATAAACGCTGGGATAGTCAAAAAGCAGCTCCAAGGTCCTGAATGGTGGAGTCCAAGTAATTTTCCCCGGTTCTAAATCCCTTTTCTCCCATTCCACATTCCTTCGCTACTTCCTAGAGAGCCTCGGGCTGTGAGCCAACACTTCCACGGAAGATGATCTCTGGATATGCTTCCAAATAGCTCCACACAACCTCTGACACTTCTCCAAATTCAACTCTTACCAAAGCCACACGCCCGCACCAGGCGGCACCTGGCTTCTAACCCAGGTCTCCATCATCCAGGAACTTTCGCCTCCCTCTGGCGCTGCCTCCGTCCTTGGCCCAGACTCTATTGGAAACCCACCAGTCTCTAAGTTTCCCCTGCGTCCCTTTGCCCCAAGCATAGAAGTGTCCTCCCAGAGCCCCGCCCTCAGACCTCGTCCACCCCCTTCCCCGCCCCCTCAGGCTCCTTTGGGTTCTCAGTCCTCGGCCCCGCCCCTCGGGCCCTCTCCCCACCTCTGCAAATCCCCTCTCCACCTGCTTCCTTGACCCCGTAGCCCCCGCCCCTTTCGGTTCCTACCGCCACCCACTCCTCCTTCCAGGCCCCCCGGTGGCCCTCCCTTCGTATCGCCCCGCGGCCTCGGCCCCCGGCGCCGCCTCCACCTGTACAGCGTCTTGCGCGGCGCCAGTTGGTCCTCACTCAGGCCCTGCGCGATGTAGTAATCGGCGACGAGGCCGAGGATGCGGCCCCAGAAGAGCACCCGACTGTAGCGATAGTCGCGCTTAACCAGCAAAAGGGAAGTGAGCAGCGAGGCCCGCCGGTCCGGGCTGAGGCCCTGCCCACTGCCGGACGCCAGCTCCAGGGACAGCAGGAGACTGTCCGCGTCCATCTCGGCAGCCGCTCAGCTCAACGTCCTCCGGGTTGCTAGGAGAAGCCGTCTCCATGGAGACCCAAAGCCCCGCCCTTCCCTCAGGCAGGAAGTAGGATTACACCCACCCGTGGCCGTGCCCTTCCGGGGCCTCTGGCCAGCCCTGATCCCCTCGGAGCCGGTCCTAAAAGCCTGGGCACACTCGGGCTCCCGCCCTCTTCCTTTGTCGAGTTGGTGACAGGATGTGTTCCATTATCTCGGGATCCGCTCGGTTTCCCCTAAAATAGTGTGAGGTTAGTGGTCCCAATTCAGCCCAATTCTGTAGATATTTTTGCCTTTCCCAAGTCCTTCCATATAAATTACATGTATTGAGTCCTCACTGTATATGTAATGGGGGCTTGGGGAGAAAAACAACACAACAGTGACACCCGCTGTATTATTTCACTTCAGTCATGTCCCTTCTTGGCCTCAGAATTATCTGTGGAGAAAATAATTTAAAATGCTCTTGGCACTAAAAGTCTAGGCATCTAAGACAATCCCCGCCAATTACAGGTCTTACATGATGGGGCCCATCCATTTCATTCTCTTCAATCTTCTGATGTCTCTCTCTACCCCTTCCTTAGTACTTTCCACCTAAGTGGCAAATGAAGACCGAGGCAATGGGGCAAGGGGGTGTGAAGAGGGGTACAAAAAGGGTGACATTTACAGACTTCACTTTGCCATCGGCTACCACCTATTTACCTACCTGGGCCCCACAGCAGGTGCTTTTAAGCCCAAATGGTAGCCACACATGAAAGGGCAGAACCCCACTGCAGCTGGGGCTCTTCACTTCCTGGGCTAAAGACCAGCTACTTCTTCACACCCATCTCTGGAGGCCCCAGCCAAGGTCAAACACATAGGTGCCTTAGCAAGCTTGTTGTCGGGGAAGGTGGGATTTATTGTTAATATTAACCTTGCAGGGGGGTGTGGACGAGGTGGAAGAAGGCATAGAGGGGATAAGTGGTGATGGAAAAGATAAAATAAAATTGACATAACATACAAAATATATATATGCACACACTGATCTTTTAATTTCTGAATTCCTTTGGAGAAGACTCATGCAATCAAAATGACCTGGGCCCCAATGCCAAGCCAATAGAGGAACGAGTGTCTAAATTACCCAGATAATTACTTTGTTTTGGTTGTCCAGATATTGTTTACGAAGCCTTTTAAAATCAGTATTTGAGGGTGCTGACATGGGTTAATGTGTCTTCCACCTCAAAATAATTTATAACTCGGTTTTAACTCTCCCTCAGTTCAGTCAGACCCCTTTTAGCCTGTCCTTTCCCAAGTGGGAGATATGGCCCTGTTCCTCTTCTGTAAGGTAGAAAAAACAGCCAAAATTCTAGCTGGTGGAATATGCTTCTGGTGGTCAGAGCACAGAAAAGAACCCAAACCTTTTGTTTTTATTGATTCCATATTTACTCCGAACCTATTAATGTCAGGTCCCATGTAGAGAAACACAATATGAAGCCAGAAAGAGGAGTCCTGCAGCTTTCTAATACTACCACCTTTGGCAGGGCAAATCCTGATTAATATTTCACAGTGAAACCACGCAGGATGCACAGCAGTGTAAAGCATTCAGCCTCCAGTGCCAGGTTTGAATTCAGGTTTCCACTCTTGGGCAAGTTATTCAATCTACCCAAGCCTCATCTATAAAATGGGGACGATGTCAAAAAACAAGGTTGTTAGATTAGATAAAATGTATGTGAAGTGCTTAAAAGAGAGCATAAAATATAAACTATTTTCTTTTCTTGACAAAATATAAAACATTCTTCTTAGAACATAACAAATACTATATATTTATACTGTCCCCATTTATAGACACACTCTACCTCCAATACCAGCAGGGTGAGGACTATGTATTCAGCTTCCAAGAAATAAGCAGGTACTGCCAATGGAGACAGGCAGGGCTTAATTCCAGAAGGGACGTTTGGCCTTGGGGAGCTGATCCCACAGGGCAATCCTGAGGCCTCAGCCTACAGTTAAATCAGATTTTGCAAAGATCCTCTGTTTTCTTTCCTTAGCCTAGTCTTTCATCCCCATTCCCCTGTGTGACCTCTGCTCTAGGCACACATTTTAAGGGTCAAAACCAGGTATGTGACAAGGAAAGAATGTTGAGCTAGGAGTTAGCTAATGAGGACTCTAGTCCCAACTAACATCAAACTGCTCCAGAACCTTGGCCAAGTCACTTAACTTCCCAGACTGGCCTGGGGCTGATGAAGAGAAAGAACTGGTGGTGAAAAAACTATAAATAAATAAATAAGAGACTAAGTAGAAAGACAAAAGACTCTAGCCTCAAGCCTGGAAAGTCTCTTTTAAGCCAAGTGTCGGGAAAATTTAATATAAATTCATTCATTTTATATTTAAATTCATGAGTCACACCAACATTTATGTCTCTGGTAAAAATTCTGAAAGGCCACAGAAAAAGGGCACCTCCATAATAGTGTCTATGGGCCCACATTTGCTTTCCAACCCCAAACAGTAAAGTCTGACCCAGTCAACCTTTGGTTCACAGAGATGTTGTTCAATGATGATGATTACAGTCCCAGTCACCATCAGCTCACCAGGAAGTCTGAGAAGGGGAAGCAGGCAGCCAGGACAGAACCTTCCTCTCATCAGGAAGCAACTCTACTTCCAAGCAAGTGACAGGTGACTTGGTGCCAGAGAAGGAAAGATAATTTAGCCATTGTGTTCTCGATTAAGAAGCAGCCCTATTCACTCATGAAAGCCTTTCAATGTCACTGGTGCCTGGAACCAAATGTAATCCTCCCAGGCTGTGACTGGGATGGAGGGTCTGCCACAGGACAGGGTCACAGTCAGTTTGTGGCCCCGTACGGGCACTCTGTAGTTTAGCTTGGGTCGAAACCAGTCTTCTCCACAGTCGCGGTGCCCCTGTGCCATGACAATGGTGCCCATGAGTGGAGGAGCCTGAAGCTCACTGAAGGCATCAGCCATAAAAATGGCTCGGAAGATAAGGCGCAAACAAGCTGCTGTGCTCACCCTCTGGTCCACGTTGTTGGGGGCCAAGCGGGACAAGTCAAGCTCGTAGAATTCTTTGGGATTTAGAACACTGCCCCCAAGGAGGATCAGCACTCGTGGTACTAGTGTCCGGGCAAAGAGACTCTCTAGGTGGCTGAGGACGCTCTCCAGTTCTTCCAGGGTTTGTTGGCATTTCCTGCTGCTTGCCTCAGTGATGGCCCAAGGTTTCTTCTTCACCATGTCCTCTGCCTATGGAGACAAAGACTGGTGAGAGAGAAGGCAAGGTAGGGAAAGCTAGTGACCTTTGAAGAACCCTGTTGGTTGGGATATAGTAGACCATGGGTCTGGATTTCCAGTTCAATGAACTGCCACAGCTAAGACACTGGGTTTTATCAGAGGGCAATATATCAAAAAGGAAAATACATTCTTTGTACAAAACCATAACTGTCCCACACTTAGAACACTGAAGACAGTGTTCTGAAGTAGGAGGGCATTCAGAAATAAGCAACTAACACAGTCAAGATTTGGTGGCATAGTAGGTGGCAAATTTTGCTATAATGGGAGTGATAACAGGAACGAGGATTGTGTAGTTTAATAAAGGTGATTCTGGAGTGGGTCTTCCAATTAAACATGGCAAATTGAACACATTCTTATTTGTGCTCCTATATGAAATACTACCAAATGAAAGAAAAAGAAAAGAGAGGAGGTAGGAAGGAGGGAAGCAGGAGGAAGGGAGGGGAGAGAAAGGGAAGGAGGATACCCATGAGCAAAGAGACCTGGAGATTAGACAGCAGTGGCCAAAGGCAACAACAAATTTTTGAGGGACAGAAAGCAAATGAAAGAGTTCAAGTGTCGACAGAGGGGACTGACTCACACAGCAGAACCTCAGAAAGGCTCAGGAATTGCCTATTTAGACACTGCAAGAGGGAAGAGTGAACACATGGGGAATGAGTGAAAACATGAGGACCCCTTAAATCGCCTGCCAAATTTCTCCATCCAGAGAGAAAATTTTCCAACCTGGGATTAAAAATGGTGGCAGAGCCCTAAACAGTTTTGCTCAGTGGATAAAGCGTCAGCCTGCGGACTGAAGGGTCCTGGGTTCGATTCCAGTCAAGGGCACATGCCCAGGTTGCAGGCTTGACCCCCAGTGTGGGGTGTGCAGGAGGCAGCCAATCAATGATTCTCTCTCATCATGAATGTTTCTATCTCTCCCTTCCTCTCTGAAATCAATAAAAATATATTTTAAAAATAATAAAAAATAAAATAAATAAAAATGGGGAAAACCAAGATGGTGGCATAGGTAAACACCTGAAATTGCTGCCTTGCCCAACCACTTCAAAACTACAACTAGCCCTGACTGGTTTGGCTCAGTGGATAGAGCGTCGGCCTGCGGACTGAAGGGTCCCAGGTTCAATTCCGGTCAAGGACATGTACCTTGGTTGCAGGCACATCCCCGGTGGGGAGCATGCAGGAGGCAGCTGATTGATGTTTCTCTCTCATCGATGTTTCTAACTCTCTATCCCTCTCCATTCCTCTCTGTAAAAAATCAATAAAATATATATTTAAAAAAACAAAAACAAAAAACTACAACTAAAAGACAAAACAGACATCATCCAGAACCACAGGAAGGCTGGCTGAGTGGAAATTCTACAACTAGAAGAGAAGAGAAAAGCACACTGAGACTCAAAGGAGTTGCGGAAGTAAAGTGCAGAGGTACGGCGGCGCGCTCGCAGAAAGGGCTGGCAACTGAGTATGCGGTTGTCTTTTTCAATCAGGAGGGAGACAAAAGCTCCCAACTGCTCTGAACTCCAGTGCTAGGCAAAACTCTGGGGACCCAGAATTGTTCGGGGAGAAACTGGACTGTCTGGCATCAGGCGGAACTCGAGGGCAGCTTTCTTGCAGAGGTGCTTGCAGCGATTACTGCAGGACACTGAGAACCAGGCCTCTTAGGGCAGGGCTGAGGATCAGCTATAGCTGTTTGCTCCACCCTGGTGATTCCCAGATCAAGGTGGGGTTCCCTTGGGGCGTGGGGCAGCCTGAGCAAGGGGCCTGTGGTGGTTTGCAGGCCAGCCACGCCCCCTGGCAACCCAAGCAGAGGCCCTGGTATCTGGAATTTATTTTCCTTCTACAATTGAAACTTTGTAGCCTGGAGCGGAGCCAAGCCTACTGCTCCCTCCGTGGCCGGCAGCCATTTCTGTGGCAGTTAATTCACCTTCTATAATTGAAACTTTGTAGCCTTAAGCGGAGGCTGGGCCCGGCCAGGGTGTGCAGAAAGCTTTGCTTCCCCTGTTGCCGCTGGCAACCCTGGCTTACTCTCTCAAGCTCCGTTCTGCCGCCATTTCTGTTTGAATTTGTTTACCTTCTATAATTGAAACTGTAGCTTGAGTGGAGGCTTAGGCCTGCAACAGCTCGCGGAAAGCTTGACTTGCTCTGTTACCTGGGAAACCTTGCTCTCTGTGGCTGTAGCCATCTTGGTTGGGTTAATTTGCATACTTGCTCTGATTTGGCTGGTGGGCGTGGCTTGTGGGTGTGTCGATGGTATGGTCAATTTGCATATTACCTTTCTGTTAGGTAGGCTTTTTAATCAGTGTTATTACTACTATTATTTTACCTTTTTTAATGTAATTTTATTGATTTTTTTACAGAAAGGAAGGGAGAGGGATAGAGAGCTAGAAACATCGATGAGAGAGAAACATCGATCAGCCGCCTCCTGCACACCCCCCACTGGGGATGTGCCCGCAACCAAGGTACATGCCCTTGACCGGAATCGAACCCGGGACCTTTCAGTCCGCAGGCCAACGCTCTACCCACTGAGCCAAACCGGTTTCGGCTATTTTACCTTTTTTTAAAGTTTCATTTTATTGTCTCTTTATTTTATTTTGAGGTTAGTATTCTACATTCTATTTTCATTTTTCCTTTAGCATCATTTTACTCTATCTCAACTTTACCTTTATGCCAACACTCTCTTCCTCACTTTTCCCCTTTTGTTGTCCTGTTTCTCTTACCCTATTCCTGCTTTAGATTTTCTCTATCCCTTCTTTTTACCCCGTTAAAAATTCATCCTACTTATATATCTAATTTCTGATCCCCAGCTCCAAGTCCATACACACTTCTCTCTTCTCTTTCTTCACTATCCAAATGTTTTTCTCTTCCTTTTTTTTGTGTTTGTATTTTGTTCTTGTTTTATTTATGTTTTTTTGTTTTATTGTTTTGTTTTGCCCTTCTTTCTCTCTGTCCTATTGTGATTGTTAGTTTGATTGTTGATTAGATTGGGTTTTTTGTTTGTTTGTGTGATTGTTTCTTTATTATTATTTTTTTTGCTTCTGTTTTTCCTCTCCTCATTATTAGTTGTTGTTTGTAGTTTGCATTCATATCTGGGTGTTAGTAGTTTGCATTTTTTTTTTGGATTAGTTGTTGTCCTATTAGAGTTTTCTCCCCATATAGTTTTTCCCCCTTCTTTTTTCTTCTCTTTCTTTTCTCTCTTACTTTTTTTCCTTTTCTCAATATCATTTTTGCACTCTTTTTTTTTTATCCCCTAATTCTCTTTTCTCTGGTGGTCACCTTTATTTGGTATCGTGAATACATTTGTGTTCAGTGCCTTGTGCATTGTGCCTTGTTGTGTTGTATTTTGTGCCTTTAAGTCAACACAGGAGAGAGAGAGCTACATAACCAGACACCCGGAGAGGAGAGATCATGGGGAGACAAAGAAACAGCCTGCATAAGAAAGAAAAGGAGGCAGCACCAGAAAAGGAAGTAACTGAAATGAAGGCAAGCAATATGTCAGAGAAATAATTCAGAGAAATGGTCATAAGGTCGCTGAAAAGGTTGGAAGACAAATTCAACAATAAGTGTAAGAACCAAGAGGAAATGAAGAAGAACCAAGAAGAAATGAAAAATGACATCACTGCAATAAAATATTCAATAGAAAGCATCAACAGTAGACTAGAAGAAGCGGAGGACCGCATAAGTGAGCTAGAAAGAGCAGCATCTAGAAAAAAAAGCAGCATCTAGATAAAAAGCTTAAAAAACAAGAGGAGAGCCTAAGGGAACTTTGGGACAACACGAAATGAAACAACATCCGCATAATAGGGGTACCAGAAGGAGAGAAAACTGAGCAAGGAATAGAAAACCTGTTTGAAGAAATAATGACAGAAAACTTCCCTGATATAGGTAAAAAAAACTCACACAAATCCAAGAAGCTCACAGAGTCCCAAACAAAATGAACCCCAAAAGACCACGCCAAGGCACATTATAATTAAATTGGCAAACACCAACAACAAAGTAAGAATCTTAAAAGCGGCCAGAGAGAGACAGAAAGATACCTACAAAGGATCCCCCATCAGAGTAGCGACTGATTGCTCAAGAGAAACACATTAGGCCAGAAGGGAATGGAATGAAATATACAAAGTCATGCAAAGGAAGGGTCTGAATCCAAGAATACTGTACCCAGCAAGGCTATCAATCAAAATTGAGGGGGAAATCAGGAGCTTCACAGACAAAAAGGACTAAGGAAGTTTATCACCACCAAACCAGCAATGCAAGGAATGCTAAAGAGTCTGCTGTAAAAAGGAGAAATAGGAAGCGAAGAAGGAACATGGGCATAAAAAATAAAAATGGCAACAAACAAGTACCTATCAATAATAACTTTCAATGTAAATGAATTAAATGCCCCGATCAAAAGACACAGGGTAGCTGAGTGGATAAGAAAACATGACCCATATATCTGTTTATAGGAAACCCACCTCTGAAAAAAGGACTCACACACTGATGGTGAAGGGATGGAAAAAGGTATTTCAGGTAAATGGAAATGAAAAAAAAGCTGGGGTAGCAATACTTATATCTGACAAATTAGATCTCAAAGAGAAGGACATAACAAAAGATAAGAAATAATGCTAAAGGAAACAATCCAACAAGAAGATATAACTCTGGTAAATATGTACACACCCAATACAGGAGCACCCAAATACATAAAAAAACTTCTGGAGGATATCAAGGGAGAGATTGACAACAGTACAGTCGTAGTAGGGGACTTTAATACCCCACTAACACCATTGGACAAATCCTGTAAACAAAAAGTCAGCAAAGAAATATCAATTCTAAATGACACACTAGATCAGATGGAATTGACATCTTCAGAACATTTCATTCCAAAGCCACAGAATATACATTCTTCTCTAGTGCACATGGGTCATTTTCAAAGATAGATCATATGTTGGGACACAGGCAAAGTCTCTTCAAATTCAAGAAGATAGAAATCATATCAAGCATCTTCTCAGATCACAATGGCATAAAACTAGAAATCAACTACAATAAAAACAATCAAAAAAATCAAACACCTGGAGGCTAAATAGCATGCTATTAAACAATGACTGGGTTAACAGAGATCAAAGAAGAAATAAAAAACATCATGGCAACAAATGACAATGAAAACACAACAATCCAAAATCTATGGGACACAGTGAAAGCAGTCTTGAGAGGGAAGTTCATAGCTCTACAGGCCTACCTCAAAAAACAAGAAACAATAGTAATAAATTATCTAACCCTACAACTCAAAGAGTTAGAAAGAGAGCAACAAGAAAAGCCCAGAGTAAACAGAAGGAAGGAAATAATAAAGATCAGAGCAGAGATAAACGACATAGAGACCAAAAAGAAAAAAACAATGCAAAAGATCAACAAAACTAAGAGCTGGTTCTTTGAAAGGATAAACAAGATTGATGAACTTCTAGTCAGGCTCACCAAGAAGCCAAGAGAGAGGACCCAAATAAACAAAATCAGAAATGAAAGAGGTGAAATAACAACCGATCCCACAAAAATACAAACGATTATGAAAAAAATACTATGAACAACTCTATTCCAACAAAATGAACAACCTAGATGAAATGGGCATATTCCTAGAAAAATACAAGCTCCCAAAACTCAACCAAGAAGAATAAAAAAACCTGAAGAGGCCGATAACTACCGAAGAAATTGAAATAGCAATCAAAAATCTTCCAGCAAACAGCTTTACAGGGGAGTTCTACCAAGCATTCAAAGAAGAACTAAAACTTATCCTCCTCAGACTATTCCAAAAAATTCAAGAGGAAGGCACACTTCCAAACTCTTTCTATGAAGCCAGCATTACCCTAATCCCAAAACTAGATAAAGACACCACAAAAAAAGAGAACTACAGGCCAATATCCTCGATGAACATAGATGCTAAAATCCTCAACAAAATTCTAGCAAATCGGATTCAGCAATATATTAGAAAGATCATACACCATGACCAAGTGGGATTTATTCCGGGGATGCAAGAAATAATATCCACAAATCAATAAATGTGATACATCACATAAACGAACGGAGAGACAAAAATAACATAATCATATCAATTGATGCAGATAAAGCATTTGACAAAATCCAACACCCTTTCTTGATAAAAACTCTCAGCAAAGTGGGAATAGAGGGATCATACCTCAACATAATAAAAGCCCTATATGACAAACCTACAGCCAACATCATACTCAATGGGCAAAAACTAAACTCATTTCCCCTAAGAACAGGAACAAGACAAGGATGCCCACTTTCACCACTCCTGTTTGACATAGTACTAGAAGTACTAGCCATAGTGATCAGACAAGAAGAAGAAATAAAAGGCATCCAAATTGGAAAAGAAGAAGTAAAACTGTCCTTATTCACAGATGACATAATACTATACATTGAAAACTCTAAAGACTCCATCAAAAAAACTACTAGACCTAATAAATGAATTTGGCAATGTAGCAGGATACAAAATTAACACCCAGAAATCTATGGCCTTCTTACACACCAATAATGAACTCACAGAAAGAAAAATGAAAAAATCCCATTTACCATTGCACTAAAAGAATTAAGATACCTAGGAATAAACTTATCTAAGGAAGGAAAAGACCTGTACTCAGAAAACTACAGGACATTGAAAAAAGAGATAGAGGAAGACATAAACAAATGGAAGAACATACCATGTTCATAAATTGGTAGAATCAACTTCATTAAAATGTCCATATTACCTAAAGCAATCTAAAGATTCAATGCAATACCTATTAAAATACCAATGGCATATTTCAAAGATCTAGAACAAACTCTACAAAAATTCATCTGGAGCCCTAGCTGGTTTGGCTCAGTGGATAGAGCGTCGGCCTGCGGACTAAAAGGTCCCAAGTTCGATTCCAGTCAAGAGCACATGCCCGGGTTGTGGGCTTGATCCCCAGTGTGGGGCGTGCAGGAGGCAGCCGATCAATGATTCTCTCTCATCATTGATGTTTCTATCTCTCGCTCTCTCTCCCTTCCTCTCTGAAATCAATATATATATATATATATATATATATATATATATATATATATATATATATTAAAAAAAATTCATCTGGAATAAAAAAAGACCCCGAATAGCCACAGCTATCCTGAGAAAGAAGAACAAAGTTGGAGGGGTCATAATACCAGACATCAAGCTATATATTTACCAAGCCACAGTTCTCAAAAGTGCCTGGGACTGGCACAAGAACAGACATATAGATTAATGGAACAGAATAGAGAACCCAGAAATTGACCCAAGCCATTATACTCAATTAATATTTGACAAAGGAGGCAAGAGCATACAATGGAATCAAAACAGTCTCTTTAATAAATGGTGCTGGGAAATTTGGTCGGATACATGCAAAAAAAAATGAAACTAGACCACCAACTTACACCATACACAAAAACAAACTCAAAATGGCTAAAGGACTTGAATGTAAGACAAGAAACCATAAAAATCCTACAAGATTCCATAGGCAGCAAAATTGCAGACATATGTCGTAGCAATATCTTTATAGACACAGATCTTAGGGCAAGAGAGACTAAGGAGAAAATAAATGAATGGGACTACATAAAAAAAAAAAAAAAAAAAAAAAAACTTCTGTACAGCAAAAGAAACCATCAACAAAACAACAAGAAAGCCCACTGCATGGGAGAATATATTTGCCAATGTTATCTCAGATAAGGGTTTAATCTCCAACATTTACAGGGAACTCATACAACTGAACAAAAGGAAGATAAACAATCCAATCAAAAGATGGGCAAAGGATCTAAATAGACACTTTTCGAAAGAGGACATTCAGAAAGCCAAGAGACATATGAAAACATGCTCAAAGTCACTAATCATCCGAGAGATGCAAATCAAAACAACAATGAGGTACCACCTCATACCTGTCAGAATGGCTATCATTAACAAATCAACAAACAACAGGTGCTGGAGAGGATTCGGAGAAAAAGGAACCCTCCTTCACTGCTGGTGGGAATGCAGACTGGCACAGCCACTGTGCAAAACAGTATGGCGTTTCCTCAAAAATTTAAAAATGGAACTGCCATTTGACCCAGTAATACCACTTCTAGGAATATATCCTAAGAAAACAGAAACACCAATCAGAAAGGATATATGCACTCCTATGTTCATAGCAGCACAATTTACAATAGCTAAGATTTGGAAACAGCCTAAATGCCAATCAGCTGCTGAGTGGATTAGAAAACTATGGTACGTCTACACAATGGAATACTACGCTGCTATAAAAAAGAAGGAATTCTTACCATTTGCAGCAGCATGGATGGAACTGGAGAGCATTATGCTAAGTGAAATAAGCCAGTCAGTGAAAGAAAAATACCACATGATCTCACTCATTTATGGATAATAAAGAACATTATAACCTGATGAACAAAAAGATAGATACAGAGGCAGAGAAGCATCGAACAGCCTGTCAAATTACAGCAGGAAGGCTGGGAGGTGGGGGGGGAGGTAAGAGATCAACCGAAGGACTTGTGTGCATGCATATAAGCATAACCAATGGTCGCAAGACACTGGGGGTAGGAGAGGCAGGGGGAAGGTCAATGGGGAAAAAAAAGGAGGCATATGTATTACTATTTGTAATACTTCAAACAATAAAAAAAAGAAATGCTAAAGGGACTGCTGTAATGAGAAGAAGAAATAGAGAGAAACCTAGGCGTACAGAATTAAAATGGCAATAAATAAGTACCTATTAATAACCTTAAATGTAAATGGATTAAATGCTCCCATCAAAAGACATAGGGTACCTGAATGGATACAAAATGACCCAACTATATGCTGTCTTCAAGAGACCCACCTCAGGGTCAGTGCCGACATGTACACATGAGGAACCGGTGGACATTGATATTGGGTCTCAAAAGAACTGTTGGTCCAGAAAGAAACTCACTACAGTCTGATTCATTTGCCTGTCAGCATAACTATTATTGCTCGTCTCACATTCAGTCCTTATATCTCTAGTGACACATGATTTCGCTCATCTAGGGGAAATGATGAACAACATAGACTAATGAACAACAACAGAACCAGAAACAAGGAGGCATCCATCGGACTATCGACCTCAGAGGGAGGATAGGGGAAAGTGGAGGGAGGGGGGAGAGATCAACCAAAGGTCTTGTGTGCATGCATATGAGCCTAACCAATGGTTAAGTTCAACAGGGGGTTGGGGCATCCGTGGGGAGGGGTGTGGGATGGGAATGGGGGGATGAGGACAAATATGTGACACCTTAATCAATAAAGAAAAAAATAAAATTTAAAAATCGCCAAAAAAAAAAGAGACCCACCTCAGAACAAAAGACACACATGGGATGAGAGTGAAGGATGGAAAAAAATTTTCCATGCAAATGGAAAAGAAAAAAAATTTGGAATAGCAATACTCATATCTGATAAAATAAACTTCAAAATGAGGCCATCATGCCGAAACCGGTTTGGCTCAGTGGATAGAGCGTCGGCCATCGGACTGAATGGTCCCAGGTTCGATTCCGGTCAAGGGCATGTACCTTGGTTGCGGGCACATCCCCAGTAGGAGGTGTGCAGGAGGCAGCTGATCGATGTTTCTAACTATCCCTCTCCCTTCCTCTCTGTAAAAAATCAATAAAATATATTTTAAAAAAAAAATGAGGCCATCACAAGAGACAACAAAGGCCACTACATAATACTAAAGGGATTGATCCAACAAGAGGATATAACCTTGGTAAACATATATGCACCTAATATAGGAGCACCTAAATATATAAAAAATCTTCTAGAGAACTTTAAGGGAGAGATTGACAACAATACAGTTATAGTAGGGGGCTTTAATACCCCACTGACTTCACTGGATAGATCTTCCAGACAAAAAATTATCAAGGAAACAGTGACTCTAAAGTACATACTGGATCAGATGGATTTAATTGACCTTTATAAAACATTTTACCCCAAAGCTGCAGAATACACATTCTTCTCAAGTGCACATGGGTCATTTTACAAAGATAGACCACATGTGAGGACACAAAACAAGTCTCTACACGTCCAAGAAGATTGAAATCATATCAAGCATTTTCTCAGATCACAGTGTAATGAAATTAGAAATCAACTACAGTAAAAACACTCAAAAACAGCCCTAGCAGGTTTGGCTCAGTGGATAATAGAGCGTCCACCTGTGGACTGAAGGGTCCCAGGTTCGATTCTGGTCAAGGGCATGTACCTTGGTTGCAAGCACATCCCCAGTAGGGGGTGTGCAGGAAGCAGCTGATCGATGTTTCTCTCTCATCGATGTTTCTAACTCTCTATTCCGCTCTGTAAAAATCAATAAAATATATTATCTTAAAAAAACACCCAAAAACATTCAGAAAGACTTTTTAATATGTTTTAGTAGTCCTCCAAAGAGACCACTAGGCTGCCACCAATATCCTTAAAGTCTTATCAGACCCAGCCATGCATACAGAGCTTTCAGTGACTTATTCTTAAATATTCACCAGACACAGACTAAAAGCCTCTAACGTGAAAGGCAAAGACCAGAACAAATAGGAAAAGGAATCTGAAAGAAACAGAGACACAGCAAGGAACATAGGAAAACCTCAAAAATAAAGTAATTGATATCTTCAGGTAAGAGAGGTTCATACAGACATGAAACAGGATGCTATTAGAAAGGACCATACAGGTGACAGGAGGAGATTTGACTTTGGGCGGTGGGCACATGGTGCTATATAGATTTTGTAACTTAGAAATCCACACCTGAAACCCATATGTTGCCCAATGTCACCCCCAATAAAATTTAAAAATTAATTAATTAATTTTAAAAAGGAACATGCGGCCCGGCCGGCATGGCTCAGTGGTTGAGCGTCTGTCTACCTATGAACTAGGAGGTCATGGTTTGATTCCCGGTCAGGGCACATGACCGGGATGCATGCTAAAACCCTGAGTGCAGGAGGCAGCCAATCAATGATTCTCTCTCATTATCGATGTTTCTATCTCTCCCATTCCCTTCCTCTCTGAAATCAATAAAACATATTTTTTAAATAAATAAATAAAATAGTCAAAGAAGTCCCCCAGAAAGTAGAACATAAAAACAAAGAGACAAAAATAAAAATTTGGAGAGAAAAGACATTAAAATTAAAGGGTCAATCCATGAAGTTCAAATGTAGCACAGTAAGAGTTTCAGAAAAAGAAAATAAGGAAAAAGTGGAGAGGGTTAGACTATCAAAGTGACCGAAACCATGGGATGAAACACATTCCTTACAGCTGCTTAGGCTGACAAATCCTGAAGATTCCTTAGACCTCCTTTGTAACCTTCCTCCCATCTAACAGCCACAGAGTCTCCCCACCAACTTTCTCGGACAGCCTGTGCCTACCTGGGGAGAAGATTTTCGGTAGAAGTGCTTAAGCTGTTCATAGGGCAGAGGGAGTTGCTGGCGTTGGTACATGACATGCTTTAGAAGTTCACAAGTGAATTGACAGCAGCCTTCCTGGCTCACAGGCCCGGGGAACACCACTGGCACCAGGCCAGCTCGGGGGCAAAAAGACTCCGAGCGGTTGGGAAGTTCCTGGGAGGTGGTGGTCTCCAGTAGTTCTATCTGGGGGGCGTGGGTTTCCTCCGACTCCTCGTACCACTCCAAATCTAGGCGCGCAGAGGGACAAGAAAGAGAAAAATTAAAAACTCAAAGGCCAAAACCAGTCTTCTCATCCCCTATTAGCACCCTAACCCCGACACATGCACATTCCCTTCGCAAACTCCAGTGTGGGTGGAGGTGGGAACATTCCTAATCCCAGTCGCCTAAAGTGACAGAAGTGACGGCGGGCGGTGAGAAAGCGGGGTGGGGGTGGGGGTGGGGGGTACAACTTTGCGGCCGGGGACTGATGCTCGGAAAGTAGAGGCTCTGATCTGAACTGAAAGAACGTGTAGTCAAGCGGGCTCCAGAACGCCGCCGAGATGAAGGCAGAGTGGGGTGAGCCAATGGGATCCTGGGCCGTGAGGCGATGGAAGTCACTCTGGTCGAGCCAGAGCCGGGAGGGAAGACCAGGAATGCGGCGGGGAAGACGGGCCAGAAAAGGGGCCAGGGGGTAAACGACGGGAGGGGGCGGCGGCAGGGAACAAACAAGTACCCCAAGTGTCCCGGGATCCGGACCCCATGCCTTACCTGGGGCTGCGGTCAAGGGCCGTAATCCGGGCTCCGAAGCTGCCATCGCGACCTCCTCTCCGCAGTGCGGTTTGAATAGGCGCCCCGCGAGGTATTATGGGAAGCCTGTGCTTCCACTTCCGGCAGGTTGGGCCGGAAGCCGACGCGGCGCCACAGCAGTACGGAGCCGACGGTGCTGGCGTGGGACTTGAGCCTTGCGCTGGCTTCCTAACACCCTCGCACTGGTCTCTGCCTCGAGCGCTGCCTCCAAAGGACACCCGCCCTCACGCATCCCCTCTCTCCAGCGTCCACTATTCATTGTGCACCTACTTGGTGCCAGGCCCTGTCCTAGGTGCTGGACACCCTGTGGCAAACAAGACCGAGGCGGAGGCTGTCCTCCAGAGGTTCACAGCCTATAGGTACAATACAATGCCATGAACTATACAGCACACTGTCTGTGGAGGTGAAGAACAGGGACACCTACCCTAGACAAGGGGGGAGCAAGGGGTAGTCCAGAGAAAATGTGCCCAAGAAACTGACCTGTGGGTTGAATAAAGGTAAGGAGGAGAACGTTAGAGGCAAGAACATCCTCTATTCAAGGAATGAAAAGAATTCAGGCCCTGGAGGGTGTTGCTCAGCGGTTAGAGCGCCGCCCGGTGCACCGAAGGGTCGATGGTTCAATTCCGGCTCAGGGCACATACCCAGGTTGTAGGTTCGATAAGCGGTGGGGGGGCACTGTATGAGGCAACAAATCGATGTTTCTCCCTCTCCCTTGCTCTCTCTCTCCGGAATCAATGGGAGGAAAAATGTCCTTGGAGGAGGAATTTTTTTTAAAAATCAGGTTATAAAGAGTTAAGGCTGTGGTGGACAAACAGGAGCCAGATCATGGCAAGGCTTTATAACCCATGTTTGAACTTGATCCTGTAAGTGATGGAGAAACTTTGAAAGATTTAAGTAGGGGAGTAGCATTAAGTATAAATTTAATCTCTACACTGGCTGTAGTGTAGAGATTAGATTACAGGTAGGATAAGAGAGGAGGCAGGGATACCAGTTAGAGCTAGCAACTAGTTACCCAACTGCATGGTGAATGAGGCCTGAACTAAGAGTGGTCACAGTTGGTGGAGAGAACTGGGTGAACTCTATAGAGATATTTAGGAGGTCCAATGAGCATTACTTGGTGGTTGATCCCAGGAAGAAGAGGAGGGCTAGAGAGTGGCTTTCAAGAAGACAAGCAGCCGAAACAGGTTTGGCTCAGTGGATAGAGCGTCGGCCTGCAGACTGAAGGGTCCCGGGTTCGATTCCGGTCAAGGGCATGTACATTGGTTGCAGGCACATCCCCAGTGGGGGGTGTGCAGGAGGCAGCTGGTCGATGTTTCTCTCTCATCGATGTTTCTAGCTCTCTATCCCTCTTCCTTCCTCTCTGTAAAAAATCAATAAAATATATTAAAAAAAAAAAAAAAGAAGAAGAAGACAAGCAGGCTTTTCACTTCAGCATCTCTACAGCCGGTTGTGTCATTCAACGAAAGAACACTAGAGTAGCCCGGCCAACCAGGGCTCAGTGGTTGAGTGTCAACCTATGAACCAGGAGGTCATGGTTCGATTCCGGGTCAGGGCACATGCCTAGGTTGCAGATCCATCCCCAATGTGGGGCATGCAGAAGGCAGCTGATCAATGATTCTCTCTCATCATTGATGTTTCTCTCCCTCTACCTTCCTTTCTGAAATCAATAAAAATATATGTTTAAAACTATTTAAAAAAAGAACACGGGTAGGATCTGTTTTTTGGAGGTTGTGGATAAGGAGAAAAGATGAGTTCAGTTCTTGATAGGTTGAGTTTGCGTTTCATTGAACAGATATTTAGGAATAGAGATAAGTATTTGAGTGTCATCAGCATGGGATTGGATAAGATCACCCAGGGAGCCCTAGCTCGTTTGCCTCAGTGGATAGAGTGTCAGCCTTCAGACTGAAGGATCCCAGGTTCGATTCCAGTCAAGGGCACATGCCCAGTTTGCAGGCTCGATCACCAGTAGGGGACCTGCAGGAGGCAGCCGATCAATGTTTCTCTCTCTCTCTCTCTCTCCCCGCTCTTCCTTCCTCTCTGAAATAAATTTTTAAAAATCTGTATTGAAAATAAAAAAGCCCTAGCCAGTCTGGTTTAGTGGATAGAGTGTCAGACTGCGAACTGAAGGATCCCAGGTTCAATTCCTGACAAGTGCACATGCCTGGGTTGCAGGCTTGATTCCCCGGTAGGGGGCATGCAGGAGGCAACCATTCAATCATTTTCTCTCATCGATGTTCCTATTTCTCTGACTGAAGAGTTGCCAGAGAAGTATCAATAGAAATAGATGTGTCAAATCACAGAGGCCAAGAAAGGTTGTGTTTCAGGAAGTAGGCACCAAAAATCAAAACATACTATAAAAGACCCAACTGGTATAACTCAGTGGTTGAGTGTCAATCCATGAATCAGGAGGTCATGGTTTGATTCCCGGTCAGGGAACATGCCTGAGTTTCAGGCTTGATTCCCAGTAGGAGGCATGCTGGAGGCAGCCAATGGATGATTCTCACTCACTGATGTTTCTATTTCTCTCCCTCTCCCTTCCTCTCTGAAATCAATTAAAAAAATGTTAATTGATCTTATGTCATTGGATTGAGATAAAGCTATCTGATGGGTGAAAATGGCCTTCCATGAGAACCCAGGTTATTGCAATTATCCAAACAAGATCCTATCTCCTATAAAAGAAGCACAAAGAGCTGTGTTTGGCATCTCATCTTGAAAGGAGTTTGACTTTTGTGGTTGTTCAAGAGCTGCATTAAATACAAGATAAGATTCAATGTGATCCCTATTAAAATACCAACAGCATATTTCACAGATCTACAACAAATACTCCAAAAACTTATATGGAACCAAAAAAGACCCTGAATACCTGCAGCAATCTAGAGAAAGAAAAACAAAGTTGGAGGAATCACAATGCCAGATATCAAGTAATACTACAAAGCCACCTTAATCAAAACAGCCTGGTACTGGTACAAGAACAAGCATATAGATCAATGGAACAGAACAGAGACCCCAGAAATCGACCCAAGCTATTATGTTTAATTAATTTTTGACAAAGGAGGCATAGCAGTCTCTTCAATAAACAGTGTTGGGAAAATTAGACAGATACATGCAAAAAATGAAACTAGACCACCAACTTACACTATACACAAGAATAAATTCAAAATGGATAAAAGACTTAACCTTTTGCACTCGGATGTCGAGATTAAAATTACTCTTTGAATGTATCAATAATTTGAAATATAAAAAAATCCAAATAAATAAGTTTGTATGAAAAGAAACTCTAGTTTTTTATTCTACTGCCGTGCTTTGTAAAATCTGGGGTATTTAAAAAATTAAATCCTGAGTAGAATAAAGGAATCGAGAAAAAGCAAGCAAGTGCAAAGGGTTAAATGTAAGTCAGAAAACAATAAAAATCCTAGATGAAACCATAGGCAGCAAAATCTCAAACATCTCTCATAGCAATATGTTTATGGATACATCTCCTAGGGCAAAGGAAACTAAGGAGAAACACATGGGACTACATCAATATTAAAAAGCTTCTACACAGCAAGAGAAGCCATCAACAAAACAAAGATAACCCACTGTATGGTAGAATATATTTGACAATGATACATCTGATAAGGAGTTAATATAAAGATATATATATAAAGAACTTATACAACTTAACAAAAGGAAGGCAAGCAATCAAATTTAAAAATGGACAAAGGGCCAAAACCGGTTTGGCTCAGTGGATAGAGCGTTGGCCTGCGGACTGAAAGGTCCCAGGTTCGGTTCTGGTCAAGGGCATGAACCTTGGTTGCGGGCACATCCCCAGTAGTGGGTGTGCAAGAGGCAGCTGATCGATGTTTCTAACTCTCTATCTCTCTCCCTTCCTCTCTGTAAAAACTCAATAAAATATATATTTTTTTAAAAATGGACAAAGGACTTAAATAGACACTTCTCCAAAGTGGACATACAGATGGCCAAGAGGCATGAAAAAATGCTTAAAGTCATTGATCATCAGAGAGATGCAAATTAAAATGACAATGAGGTATAACCTCACACCTGTCAGAATAGCTACCATCAACAAATGACAATTGCTGGCGAGGATGCGGAGAAAAGGGAACCCTAGTACACTGCTGGTGGGAATGCCAATGGTGCAGCCATTATGGAAAACGGTATGAAGTTTCCTCAAAAAATTAAATACGGAACTGCCATTTGACCCAGTGACCCCACTTCTAGTAATATATCCTAAGAAACCTGAAACACCAATCAGAAAGAATGCATGCACCCCTATGTTCATAGCAGCACAGTTTACAATAGCTAATATCTGGAAACAGCCCAAGTGCCCATCAATAGATGAGTAGAGCCCTAACCGGTTTGGCTTAGTGCAGTGATTGGCAAACTCATTAGTCAACAGAGCCAAATATCAACAGTACAACGATTGAAATTTCTTTTGAGAGCCAAATTTTTTAAACTTAAACTTCTTCTAACGCCACTTCTTCAAAATAGACCTGCCCAGGCCATGGTATTTTGTGGAAGAGCCACACTCAAGGGGCCAAAGAGCCGCATGTGGCTCACGAACCGCAGTACACTGACCACGGGCTTAGTGGATAGAGCGTCAGCCTGCGGACTGAAAGGCCCCAGGTTCGATTCCGGTCAAGGGCATGTACCTTGGTTCTGGGCACATCCCCAGTAGGAGGTGTGCAGGAGGCAGCTGATCGATGTTTCTAACTCTCTATCCCTCTCCCTTCCTCTCTGTAAAAAATCAATAAAATATATATTTTTTAAAACAGACGAATGGATAAAAAACGTTGTGGCACATTTATACCATGGAATACTATGCAGCAGTAAAAAAGTAGAATCTCTTACCATTGAGACAGCCTGGAAGGACCTAGAGAGTACTAGTATTATGCTAAGTGAGGACCTAGAGAGTACTAGTATTATGCTAAGTGAAATAAGTGAGTCAGAGAAAGACAAGTATCACATGATTGCACTCATATGTGGAATCTAAGTAACAAAATAAACTGATGAACAGAGTGGATCCAGAGGCATGGAAGCATGAAACAGAGTGTGGAATCTCGGAGACAAGGTGGGTGGGGGGTGATCAACCAAAGAACTTGTAACCATATATGCATAACCCATGGACACAGACAATATGGTGGTAAAGGCCTGGGGTGGGCAGCAAGGGAAGGATGGAGGGGGCAATGGGGGGGGAGGGGGACATATGTAACACTTTCAACAGCAAAGATTAAAAATAAATACAAGATAAAACTCATCATGATCTCGACATCTTGAGTTTATAGTCAGCAGACTTGGTTGCAGAGAATAATCCAAGGAAAGTGTTCATAAAGATTCTGCAAATGATACTTTATCTTCTTTACTGGATTAATGATTTTGATTTTTGGATTTGCTGTGGCAAGTTTCTCCCTGGGTTATAAACTGTTTCCCTTTGCAATGATAATGATGGATATTGCCACTGTTTTTCTTATCATTCTTATTTTGGTAAATGTTGATGTACGCCGAAAGTCGGAGGAATTCACCACTCCTCAACTAGAAGAATCATGGAAGTACAGAATTGAGCACAATGAAATTTAGGCATTAGCAACCGAGAAACCAACAGTCAGCATCTGCCTATAATCTTATCTGAAACCTGGTTATCTCTAGGCCTTCAGAACTTTGTAAAGTTTCTTGAGTATTTCACTTACAAAATAAACACTAGTTTAAAAAAATGTTAATCGCTTAAAAAATAAAATACTATAGCCCAGCCGGCATGGCTCAGTGATTGAGCATCAACCTATGAACCAGGAAATCACAGTTCGATTCCCAGTCAAGGCACATGCACAGGTTGTCAGCTTAATTCCCAGTATGGGGCATGCAGGAGGCAGCCAATCAATGATTCTCTCTCATCATTGATGTTTCTATCTCTCTCCATCTCCCTCTCTGAAATCAATAAAAATACTTTTTTAAAAAACATACTATAAAAGTACAATGATTAAAATACTGTGGTATTGGCTCAGGAATAAGCAAACAAATAATAAAACAGAAGAGAGTCCATAAACAGATCCATGTATATATAAATCTTAGTATATTATGAGGGTGACTTTTCAAAGCAAATAACTTGAGCCCTGGCCGGTTTGACTCAGTGGATAGAGCAACGACCCAAGGGCTGAAGGGCCCCAGGTTCAGTTCCGGTCAAGAGCACAGACCTCCTCTGTTGCAGTCTCAATCCCTGGCCCTTGTCAGGGACTGTGTGGGAGGCAACTAATCAATATGTCTCTCTCACATGGATGTTTCTTTCTTTCTGTCTCTCCCCCTCCATTCCATTCTCTCTAAAAAAATCAATGGAAAAAATATCCTCGGGTAAGGATTAACAACAACAACAACAAAAAGCAAATAACTTGAAAAAATTCCTATCCAATTAGAGGGAGGAATAGCAAATTAGTTCCTACCGCACATCCTACATAAAGATAAATTCCAAAAAATTAAAATCTTATGTAAAAGTACTATACACAGAATAAATGACTAATTACATCCCAGGAAAAAGTGTGTGTGTGTGTGTGTGTGTGTGTGTGTGTGTGTGTACATATATATCCCAGTCAACCACATCATAAGCATCTCACAAGTAACTCCTCCAGGAAACTAAACACATAAGACCTTCCTTCTCCCAGGACCCTGATCCCCTCCTAGACAGACATCTGTATTCAGCCTACTTCTCCGCCAGCCTTCACTCCTATCTGTGGTAAGCCAGATTGTTCAAGAATGGGATATTGCCCTAGCCGGTTTGGCTCAGTGGATAGAGTGTCAGCCTGTGGACTTGAAGGGTCCTGGGTCCGATTCCGGTCAAGGGCATGTACCTCGGTTGCAGGCTCCAGGGCCAGTGCAGGAGGCAACCAATCAATATTTCTCTCACATCAATATTTCTGTCTTTCCCTCTCTCTTCCACTCTCTCTAAAAATCAATGGAGCCCTAGCTGGTTTGGCTCAATGGATAGAGCGTCAGCCTGCGGACTGAAGGGTCCCAGGTTTGATTCCGGTCATTGATTGGCTGCCTCCTGCCCGCCCCCACTGGGGACCAAGCCTGCAACCCAGGCATGTGCCCTTGGCCAGAATCAAACCTGGTACCCTTCAGTCCGCAGGCTGACCCTCTATCCATTGAGCCAAACCAGCTAGGGCTCCATTGATTTTTAGAGAGTGGAAGAGAGAGGGAAAGACAGAGAGAAATATCGATGTGAGAGATACATTGATTGGTTGCCTCCTGCACTGGCCCTGGAGCCTGCAACCGAGGTACATGCCCTTGACCGGAATCGAACCCAGGACCCTTCAGTCCACAGGCCAAAGCTCCATCCACTGAGCCAAACCGGCTAGGGCCAATAATATATATTTTTTAAAATCAATGGAAAATACCCCCGGGTGAGGATTAAAAAAAATGGTATTGAAAAACAAACATAAATAATAAAATAAATTTTTAAAAAGAATGGGATATCAAAATTAGTTATCCTTTCCCAACTCTCAAAAGTTCTCCACTTAGGAGACCAGGGTGTTGGGATGGATAAAGTGAAACTGTGTTGAAGTAGTTGAAAGATCCACGAAGATGAGAAGACAAGTGTTATCAGCAAGTGTAGCAGGCCCTGGTTATCATGAGAGCCCAGAGCTGCTCCTGGTGAGAAAATTGGGATGGTCTTAGCTCTCCCTTCCAATCCCCATCCTTCTTGAGATCTGTCACTGAGTTTTTGGGTCTCAGCCTCTATGTAGCAGTTTCTCTGGCTAAGGTTGACTTCTGCAGCATAAACTTCCTTTAGCTGAACAGGGTTGGGAAGAGAGAAGTCAAATGTGCTTTCAACCACTGAAGACCACATAAATTGGCTGGGTCCTCTAAGGTCTTTTGCAGATTTTGGCCCGTCAGCTCCCACTGTTTGGGGGAGTTATGCCAGGTGGGCAGCAACTCTGATTAGTAATCTGCCACCCTCCTTGTCGTCTTGGGGGGAAGCCATGGATTCGACCACGTCTGAACCCCTAAAAGGATCACCAGAGGTAAGCCACTGTTGCTGCTTCTAATTTTCCGAGTTAACCTGAGGTCTGGAGGGATGGGCTGTTTTATTTCTTGGCTGAGTGTGAGCGTCTCGCTGTTTGTGAAGAGAGGGGAAGTGGACACACAATGAATGGTGAGTCATGAGAGAGCCAGGGGCTCGGAATTGAACCCTGGCGTCCTGACTCCCAACCCAACAACACTAATTGCTTCTCCACTCTGCCTTTCTAGTGTCTTGTACACTGGTTTATGTCGCTAAATGTTTACTCTTTGCTGGCTGCCAGAGCTCTAAAGAGCAAGAGGGATGACTTGGCAAGGAAGTCAAAAGTCAGCAATCCTCTGGGGCCCTTGGCCAAGTTTCTATTCTCGGCCACTTCCCCGCCCTCCATGTGGTGGAGGTAACCCGAGCCCGCCCCAAGTAGGGGCGAGGCCCCTCCTATAGCCCTGAATGTTTTTAAACTAAACTCGGTTCTCCCCGATTGGTTCTGCTTCAAAACAAGAAGGAGGGGCAATACTCGCTGCGGGCCTCCTTGTAAACCCTCAGGCAGCAAGGCTGGTTTATGGGTTCGGGCCTCCTGTTGGGGCTACCGCGGTGTCTTGGGCTGCTAAAACCAGCCCCCGGAGGGTGCCAGCCTGGTAATAAAGCAGTGACTGCTGTGTAAAGGCGGCATAATCATCGTAACAATAACAGCCATAATTAGGCTAACCATCATCCGCCTCCGCCCTGGCATTCGCCCTGACTCACCCCGACGGCACGACGGCCATCGGGGAAGAGGGAAGAAACTGAGGCGGGGGAGGAGCCTGCAGGCTGGAGGGACCAGTGGCTGTGCATTTGCAACGCTCCAGGTCTCAAACCTGTTGCCTGGGATCGCGCTAAGGGGCCACACCCAGGAGTGCCCTCCAAGCTGGATTCTGAAGTAAGCCCTCCGGTGACCCCCACCCCACACCCACCCCAAGGCCTTATTAGATAAAGACCCGTTCAGAGCGCGGAGACTGGGAACCAGACTACAGCTCCCTTAGACCTTTGCGCGCAAAGGCGCGCTCCTGGTCTACGCCCCGAAGCCACCTGCGGCCCCCTGCGCCGCGATGCTTCCTGTGAGTTGTAGGACGGCAGCGACCTCTTCGGAGGAAGCTCTCAGGCTTGAGGACTCTATATCCCGTGGTGCACCGCGGCTGTTTCTGACGCGCCTAGAGCCGGAGACGGGTGGGGGCGTGGCCTGGGCAGGGCCCCACCCCGCTCTCCGCTGGCTGGCCCGACGCGGCGGTGGCAGTAGGGGCGGCGGCGGCGGCGGTAGTGGCGGGGGGGAGGGGCCGGGCGGGGGGCTGGCGGCGGCGGCGGATGGACTCGCGGGTATCGGAGCTGTTCGGCGGCTGCTGCCGGCCCGGAGGGGGCCCGGCCATGGGCGGAACCCTCAAGGCTAGGGGGGCCGGGGGCAGCAGCGGCTGCGGGGGCCCGAAGGGGAAGAAGAAGAACGGAAAGAACAGAGGGAGCAAAGCCAACAACCCCCCGTATCTGCCCCCCGAGGTGAGCACCTGAGCAGTGGCGGGTTGAGAAGAAACCACTTCTTCCGGTCCCGGGACTCTGGGAAGGCGGGACGGAGAGACTTGCTACCCCTTTCCGGTGTCAGGACCCCTGGGGAGAGTAGAACCCCTCCTTCCGGTCCCAGGACCCCTGGAAGGAGGGATAGAGAGACTGGCCCTCTCCTCCGGGATCTGGACCCCAGAGAGGAAGAGAGGAGAGGAGGATCCCCCTATTCTGATCTAGATAATGCCAGGAGGAAAAGTTGGGAAGGGAGATCCCACTCCCATCCCCTTGGGATGATCAGAAAGGAATGCCCAGGTTCATCCCTTGCTGCACTGAGAGCAGAGAGACTACATCCTGGGATGAAGAGGCAGAGTTTTCTGCACTTGTTCCATGGGGAGGAGGGGAGTACCCGGGAAAAGAGCAGTATGTTCTGTACTTATCCCTGAGTACACACACACACACCCCAGAACAGTCGGGTAATCCTGCCCTTTGCCTGTCCTAGGAGGATGTGAGGACCGCCTCCACATACCTACTTCATCTACCCCTTAAGGCAGAGAATAATGCTACTTTGTCCATCTTAGGAGAGGAGGACCCAGAGGAAGAGCCTAACCCAGTGGTTATCCAACTTTAGCATGTATCAGAATCATCTGATTGCTGCCCCACCCCTAGAATTCCTGACTCAGTAGGTCAGAGGTGGGCCTGATAATCTGCATTTACAAGTTCCTGGGTGGTTCTAATGCAGCTGGTCCTGGGACCACACTTTGGATCATCCTTGTACCACTTTTCTGAAGCCATTCATTCTAATTTTTCATCTCCATCAAAATGATAAAAAGGAAGGTCTTTGTTGATGAGTAAAGCTCTCCCTTATATTCCATGAAGTAGAGATTATAGGTGAAGACCTATTAGAGCCTGGAGTCAGAGGGTCTTGAAGAGATGGAATGATGACAGAAAGGGAGAAAGAAAAATGGCCAGGGACGAGGAGCGCAGAAATGCAGGACAGGCAGAACAAACAAATCTCATATCCTTTTGCACCTGTGAGGGGAAGGCTCGGGCAATAGGATACTTCTGTTGGGTCACGTAATATAGGGGAGAGGTGGAGGAGACTGGAGTGGACTCAGTATTCTACCTCAGCTTAGACAGAAGAAATAGGGCAGGTGTGGGGAATGTCCAGCTCACCGGCCGTATAAGGCCAGAGAAATCATTTGGTCTGGTCCTGCCAAGGCATTAGGGGTAAATTAATTGTTTGACCAAATATAGCAGGGTCAAATTTTTTAATTGATAATTTTGTATGGCCCTCGAAGAATGTTATAAATATCCAAATGACCCTTGGCAGAAAAAAGGTTCCCCACCCCTGGGTTAGGGGATAGGAGCCACAGTGAGTCTGTCCCCTTAATTATAGTTTCTGAGTTTCTTCTCTTCACCTCAGCCCCAACTTTGGAGCCCTATCCCTCTCTTATTTCAGCTCCTCTCTCATTGGGCTTGTAATGACCAGTGCTGAGTTCACTCATTGGCCCTGATCCAGAACCTCTTGCATTCTCTTACTCTTGATGACATCAGCTGAGAAGGGTGGGAAGGAAGGAAATGGTGTCTCCCAGACCAGTGGCAAATAATGGCCTCAACAGCCCAGACACAGAGGAGACATAGATTTCTGGGGACGGCAGTTTGAGGGCCTGAAGAGAAGGAAGGAGTGATCTTGCATCTAGGAATTACATGCTGCCAGTGACCAAAGAAAGGAGGGACTCAGGGTTCTGTTCCTGGCTTAGATGGGTGTTCTTAGAGGCCTTTCCTTGAGAGAAGGCACGTTGGGGCTGGGTAGAGGGCTTGTCTGCCAATGACCTTTGGCAGGCACCTGCTTCAGCAGGTGCCACTGTGGCTTCCTGCTCTCTCAAGTTAGCTGTTGCCTGGGCCCCATCAGGAATCGGGGAAGTAGGGGTTGGGTCTGGACCGTATTTGGTAACTGCTCCCTTTTTCTTTTCAGGCTGAAGATGGAAACATCGAATATAAAGTGAGTCTTAGGCTGGGGAGGTGCAGGTTGTCCTTGCTGGCATGGGATGGCGATTTCTCTTGAGATCCTTCCAATTTCATGAACTATAGTAATTTAGGATGTGGTTCAGGGTAAGGGCTCTGTACCTCATTTTATTGGGGGGACTCACTGTTAGAGGGGAGGTCAGGCATGAGGGGGGTTAAGCGGGAAGGGAAGGTCCTTGTCCTTACAGCAGGACAGGTGGTGAGCATGTGGGTTTAGGAGGACCATCTCTGATTTCACCTTCTCATGATCCCTCACCTGCCCTAAGCTGAAGCTGGTGAATCCATCCCAGTACCGCTTTGAGCACCTGGTGACACAGATGAAGTGGCGGCTCCAGGAGGGCCGTGGTGAGGCAGTCTACCAGATTGGGGTGGAGGACAATGGGCTGCTGGTGGGGCTGGCTGAGGAGGAGATGCGGGCCTCCCTCAAGACCCTGCACCGGATGGCAGAGAAGTATGCTTCCCCTCCCCCCTCAGTTCCCTCTTCCCTAACTCTGGGGAGAACCCAAATGCATCCAGTGACCTAGAGCCTTAGGGCGAAGAAGATACTTTCCTTCTGCTGCCTTCTCTTGACAAAGGGATGAAGTGGGGAGGGCTAGTTCTGAGCTCCTCCACATTTGAACCTAGGCTTTTTTGCTTTTTGACTTAAGACTTGTTTGTTTGTTTAAAGGGATCTGTGGATATGGGATAAATTGGAGGGTGGTAGGAGAGAAAGTAACGCGTTGGGAGCTCTTTGGGACGTGTGGGAAGGCCATTGGTCCAGAGCCAGGATGGAAGGCTGGAGGTGGGGGAGTACAAGCGAGATGTGGCAGCTGTGGCCTTGCTGTGATAGGGTTGGGGCAGACATCACTGTTCTCCGGGAGCGAGAAGTGGATTATGATAGCGACGTGCCCCGAAAGATCACGGAGGTGCTGGTACGAAAGGTCCCTGACAACCAGCAGGTGAGCACACTTTTCCCCGCCTTTCTTACCCATGCTCCCCGAGGACCCTGTGGCGGCAGGCTCTCTCCTCGCCTGTGACCCTGGGGGTATCCAGTTCATCATTTGGTTCCCAGGGAGCAGCGCTGCCCTTGACCCAACCTTCAGTAGAGAGAGAGAAGGGATTGGAGCCCTTACCGCTGACAATTCATCCACAGTTTCTGGACCTTCGTGTGGCTGTCCTGGGGAATGTGGACTCGGGGAAGTCAACTCTGCTTGGAGTCCTGACCCAAGGAGAGCTGGACAATGGCCGGGGCCGGGCTCGGCTCAACCTGTTCCGCCACCTGCATGAGATTCAGTCTGGCCGGACCTCCAGCATCAGCTTCGAGATCCTGGGCTTTAACAGCAAGGGAGAGGTGCATGCAATCAACGGGACCCAGTGGGGCCAGACTATGAGGATGGGATAGTAGTGGTGAGGGACAGGGTGTGAGGGCAGTGTGTGGACACTTTTGGGAGTAGAGTAGATGAAGGCCCTGAGGGCAGTGCACAAGTTCTGTCCTCCTTAGAAAACAAATGGGGAATCAACTGAATTAAATCATAAATGGGGCTCAGGGTTAAGAGGCAGGGTCACCCAGGGACTGGTTTAGGTCCTGGCAACTCTGAAAGGGTTGGGGAGGCTGGCAGGGGGCACTGAGCGCCCTGGGCTCTGGGCCAGGTGGTGAATTACAGTGACTCACGGACGGCAGAAGAGATCTGTGAGAGCAGCTCCAAGATGATCACCTTCATCGACCTGGCTGGCCACCACAAGTACCTACACACCACCATCTTTGGCCTCACCTCTTACTGCCCTGACTGTGCCCTGCTCCTCGTTAGTGCTAACACTGGGATTGGTACGAGGCATTGGGGCAGGGATGTGGCTGGAAGGGGGTGCTGCCTTTCTCCTACCCTGGGTCTCCTCCAACCTGGGAGCCAGATGAACTTTTCTCTTGTTTCCTCTCCTCCCTCCCACATCCTCACTCGTCTCTCCTGATTCCTGCCTCCCTTCTCCGAGGCAGCCGGCACAACACGGGAACATCTGGGGCTGGCCCTGGCCCTGAAAGTGCCCTTCTTCGTCGTGGTCAGCAAGGTGGACCTGTGTGCCAAGACCACAGTGGAGAGGACGGTACGCCAGCTAGAGCGGGTTCTGAAGCAGCCCGGCTGCCACAAAGTCCCCATGCTGGTCGTCTCTGAGGATGATGCCGTCACTGCTGCCCAGCAGTTTGCCCAGTCACCCAAGTAAGCCTTCCTCACTCCAGAGCCCTGATTCACGGGGAAGGCTGCCACGGGGCCTGGGAACATGGAGTCCCACCCCAGGACCAAGCCAGCCTGGCTCAGTTCTATGGTTTGCAGGTTGGGATTGTGGGAGGGTGTCTTTGCTAAAGGGCTGACCCTTTCCCCAAGCCAGCCTGGGGCCCTGGAGACGAAGTGCTGTGACAGGCATTCACCAACCCCCTGGGCTCTGGATAGGTCCTTGGCTGGTTCACAGAGAGAGGGCCTGAAGCTCCTGTGAAGCTTATCAGGAGGGGCCTGGCCACCCTGATAACAGCTCACCTTTCCATGTATGGGCTCTAGCCTCTGCTTCCTGTTACAACTTTCCTCATCTGTCTATCTCATGTCTCTCTCTACAGCGTCACCCCTATCTTCACCCTGTCCAGTGTGTCTGGAGAGAGTTTGGACCTGCTCAAAGTCTTTCTGAATATCCTGCCACCGCTCACCAACAGCAAAGAGCAGGAGGAACTCATGCAGCAGCTGACAGAGTTTCAGGTAAATGTCCACCCAAACAGGGAGTGAGCCGGGGAACTAGGAAGGACTAATTCTGGCTAAGCCCCGAGTCTGCTTAGAGATTTTGCACCTGCACAGGCCATTGATAGAATTTTCTTTGGCTTCAGGTGGATGAAATCTACACAGTACCAGAGGTGGGGACAGTTGTTGGAGGGACACTTTCCAGGTGAATTTCCTTGCTTGCTGCCCACCCCACTCAGCCCTCACATACCCAGACACTAGAAGACATCATGGTCCAGAGGAGACCCTGGAATTGAACAGAACTTAGCTAAAAGATGTGCTTGTCTTCAGATTAGGCTTTCACCGTCAGAAGAGCTGGAGAAAGCTAGTCTAGTGGCTTGTGAGGGAAGAAACAGTATTGCTGCTTTACTGGGCATCTCCAGGCCCCTGAGGGAGAAGGGTGGGTCTTAGACTCCAGGAAGAAAACTAGAGTGTGTTCAGCTGACCTCATTTTCAAGTAGGGAAATGAGAGGGCCCTTAAGACTTTCCAAAGCAGAGGATGAAACCCAAGGGGCTGTCTTGCTCTTACAGGCAGGGATGAGATGTTCAGTATCAAACCAGCAGGTACCACTGCCAGTCATCACTGCCTTTCCTGGTATTACCCTTCAGAATCTGAACTCTGAACTGGGACAAGCAGCCATTTCCTCTATCTCTAAGTTAGAATTTTTCCCTAAGTCAGAATCTAGGGTCTCCTTTCCCCTCCTGAGGGACTCACCTTAGAGGGGAAAGAATGCTCTGGGTGACCCCAGCAGAGAAGTAAATAAGGGAGCCTGGGCTGACGCTGTGCCATCCGCCCTCTGGGCTGCAGTGGGATTTGCCGTGAGGGCGACCAGCTGGTGGTGGGCCCCACGGACGACGGCTGCTTCCTGGAGCTGAGAGTATGCAGCATCCAGCGCAACCGCTCTGCCTGTCGTGTACTGCGAGCTGGTCAGGCTGCTACACTGGCCCTCGGAGACTTTGACCGTGCGCTCCTTCGAAAGGTGAGGTGGGAGGGTGGGTTGAGAGGGGACACAAGAGAAGCACCTGTGTAAGGGGAACTCAAAGAGAACATGGTCTGTACCCCAGGAAGCTAGTTACACAGACTGTCTGTGTTTGAAAAAAGTTAGAATACTCATAAAGCACAGATCACTAATTATGAATCACTGTGGACCAACCCAAGTGTCCAGGACCCTAGAAATACAAATCATTAGAAGGGTTAGAGGACCTGGGAGGTAGGTAAGGAGGGTTCCTCCTAAGAGGAGAGCTTTGGGAATTGCCTTCTGAGGTCTTGTGTTTGCTAATGTATTTTTTTTTTAATATATATATTTTTAATATATTTTATTGATTTTTTACAGAGAGGAAGAGAGAGGGATAGAGAGTTAGAAACATCGATGAGAGAGAAACATCGATCAGCTGCCTCTTGCACAACCCCTACTGGGGACGTGCCCGCAACCAAGGTACATGCCCTTGACCGGAATCGAACCTGGGACCTTTCAGTCCGCAGGCCAACGCTCTATCCACTGAGCCAAACCGGTTTCTGAGGTCTTGTGTTTAAAGTCCTAGAGGAAGAGGAAACTTAGGAGCTGTAAGGGTGAGAGACTAACGTGAGGTCTGGGGCTGTGCTCCCCAGGGCATGGTGATGGTGAGCCCCGAGATGAATCCCACCATCTGCTCAGTGTTCGAGGCAGAAATAGTCCTACTGTTCCATGCCACCACATTCCGGCGAGGCTTCCAAGTTACAGTACACGTGGGCAATGTCCGCCAGACGGCAGTGGTGGAAAAGATCCATGCCAAGGTGAGACGGATCCAGCTATGCACGTTTTTCCAGGGAAAAGTCAATTCTCCTTCCAGAAAGGCCTGGCCCCAGACTCTTAGAGAACTCCCTGGTCCCACAAAAGGGACAAAGACCCATTCAGAGTGGGTACAAACCTGATAGGCCCCGGAGGGTGGAGAACCCAGGCTGGTAGAGAATGGGACCCGAGGCATTATCAGGGCCAGTGACCACATATCTGCTGCAGGACAAGCTGCGGACAGGGGAGAAGGCAGTGGTACGTTTCCGCTTCCTGAAACACCCAGAGTACCTGAAGGTGGGCGCCAAGCTGCTGTTCCGGGAGGGTGTCACCAAGGGCATCGGCCATGTCACTGATGTGCAAGCCATTGCAGCAGGAGAAGCCCAGGCCAACGTGGGCTTCTGAACTCCAAGCAGGCACAGCTCTATTGCTGTCCCTACAATATATGATGCCTCTGGCCATGCTGCCCCCTGTTGGCGGCTCTGTGTGTTAATAGGCTAGGGAGAGGGGTGCTCCCTGCCACCATGCTGGAAAGGTGCCAAGCTTGGTGTGGCCAGGGAGGGAAAGCCCTGAGGGAGAAGACAGGAGAATTCAGGGCAGTGCTCAGCAGCTGTGTGTCCATCTTGTTGACTCATCCACACTGGAAACCCCATGACCTGTCTACGGAGGGAGTTGACCGCTGCCAACTCGGCCCCACTGTCAGGACTGGGCATGATTCACCGGTGTGGTCCCTGCACTTCAGGAATTGTCACAACTGGGAGTGTTCCTCGAAAGCACTCCTTTTTCTATACCTCTTTTGAAGACCATGTAAGTTGCCCATCTCTACCTGACTGTGGACAGAAGACATCTACTCAGGCTCCTGGCCATCTGGTGGCCTAGGGTCTGAAGAAATGGCACAGGGACAGTGAATGGCAATGTTCCCATCCTGTGCTGAGACATGCAGCCTATTCCTCAGCTTTACGGCCCTTCCCTTCTTCACTCAAGGGCCATTTCCCCCGTTTCTCCTCTCATAGGCCCCACAGGTGCTATTTGTTGAGCTGGCCCAGGCGTGGGGCTGCCAAGCTAAGGCTTGGCATACTGAAGGTCAGCTGCATGTCATTAGTTTTGTCCCCTCTTCTGCAGTGATCTGTTGGTTTTAATTTTTTTTTCAATTGGTCTTAGAAAGAGGGAGAGAGAGAGAAACATTGATTTGTTGTTTCACTTATATATGCATTTATTTATGTGCCCTGACAGGGCATCAAACCAGAAACCTTGGCATATCAGGACAATGCTCTAACCAACTGAGCTATCCGGCCAGGAGTGATCTGTTGGTTTTAATGCTGGATCAAGCAGCATGTTTTACTTTCCCACACTGACCCACAGCTCCCATTCCATTACCTCCACCCTGCTTCCCGCTCCTACATAAGTCCTCTTGTTTGAGTAATTTGCAGTGACCATCCCTTTCCCTCTGTTGCTGGGAACCTGGAGAAAAGGGAAAGTTGTTGCCATATTTCCTACTCTTTAGGACATGGACTCCCTCCTTTTCCTTTGTTAGTGTCCTGGGTTCCCATGGACTCAGGGATTTGTTGGTTGAGGTTTCTTTGCGTGTATATATATATGTACATACATATATATATTTAAATACACATACATATATATATATATATTGTACAGAATAAAAATGTTTTATTGAACACACTGTGCTTATTAAACATAGGTTCAACTTCCAGAACTAGATTCCTCTCTCGGATTAGAGACAAGTGAAACCCTAACACTGCTGAACCCTGAATGGGGAAAGAACTCATCTACCAGTAATACCGCATTCACCATTCTTCCTTTCCTCTCTCCCACTTGCGATCAGTGTTCCAGTATTGTGATCAAGTATTCTGAGCTGTTTTGCATAGTTCTTTGAGTGAGCAGAATAGAAAGCGAAACTGCTCTTTTGAGCTGAGATAGGTAACCACCTCATACTTGAAGAATTGGCCACTTGCTAATGGTAAGGAACTCACTACTGTGTCAGAGATTTGGGGATTAGTATGCCAGCTACTAATGAAGAGTAGAATTTGGAGACATGGTAATCTGGTCCTCATGCTTTACCTATTAATGCAAAATAGCCTGAAGTGAGGTTTATGTAGCCTAAACTGGCTCCTTGGAGCTTTGAGGGCCACCTTGCCAAACTTTAGTCCCTTCCTGTTTCTGTGTTCAAAGTACCTGATTATCACAGTCTACAGGTAGAGAAATAGGGCTCAGCATTAAAATCAACTACAAAACGAAGGAACTGCATTTTGAGCAATGAACTTTGAAAAAGAAATTTAATGACAAATGTGGCCTGAGGTCCCCAGGGGCATTCTGCCTCCAGGGTATTAAAGTGATAGCTTCCCTACCTCTCAAGCTCAGCTGCTTTTTTTTGCTCACTGGTTTCACTTGTTCTTTCACTTGAAGAAGCCTACCATTGAAGACCTTCCCCTGTGTTGGGAACTAAGAGAAGGTTTACTTCCATCTGTACAATAGCTGCGCTATAAGTAAAGGTTATATTTAGCACACACAAAAAATGTTTTTGGGAGACAACAAAATTATGCTCATGGACCACCAGTGGTCCGTGAACCACCGGTTGGTGACCGATGCTAACCAACTGAGCTACCCAGCCAGGGAAAAACCCTGCATGGGTTTAATACCACTGTGGACAAGTAGGAGCACATGTCTCAGGTGTCTTCAGAGAGTTCTTAGCAAAGAGTTCTCTCACCCAAACCAAAACTCTCAAATAGTCCTCACAAATTCTCAATATTTATAGTCTAAACTAGAGGTCCGGTGCATGAAATTTGTGCATGGGTAGGGTCCTTAAGCCGGGTCGGCAATCAGGGCCAATGTGTGGGGTGATCGAGGGGGTCCCCTACTGGCACCCACCTTGGCTGGCCTGAGGCCTGCAGGCTGGGGCAGCTCCTGCGTTGAGCGTCTGCCCCCTGGTGGTCAGTGTGCATCATAGTGACCAGTCATTCTGCCGTTCGGTAGATTTGCATATTAGGCTTTTATTATATAGGATGTCCCCTTACCATTGTTACTTCTCCACATGTTCCTATTGGTAAGCCCCCAGAAGAACCCCCCAGCAGGGCTTCTGACTGCTTTTAAACAACAGATGCAGAATGATCACATCCTGGCATAATTCATTCTAATATCAAAGCAACTTTTTAAAATGTCATAAACAACTGAATTAAAACAATTTCACTTAGGTCATAAGTGGACTTGAAGTATTAAACTAATCACCTGTTACACAAATCACCTGTTAAAGAACAAAAATGCTTTTTTTTTTTATTAATATATTTTTTTAACTTTTCCTGGATTAAGAAAGGAAATTTTGGAAAATCATCTCAGTACTTAATGAGACATCTTTAGGAACTAGTAAGCCACTCTACTATGTCAATGGAACATGTAGGAGGATAAAATGGTACATAAAGCAGCTCTCTGCCCTCCCTCCCCCCAGTAGTATGTATATTTTTATTGTTCCAGTTCTAGTAACTATCTAAAATTTTTTACTATGTTTCATTTAGTGAATATCAAGCATCTATTATGTGCAAGACACTGAAGAATTCTTACCTCCAAGTAACTGCAGATCTAGTAGGAAAAGGACCATGTACACAATGAATACTGTCTTTTGTTAGATATTTAACTGCAATAAAAAAAGGAAACTATTTTTGGAGGAAGAAATTTTCTGTTAGACCTAGTGGTTTTCAAATATTTTCCCCCATCTTCAAAGAAAATACAGATCCCCAGTTTATAAGTAAGATTAAAAAGCAGTTGGTTTGAGTATATGTGTGGGAGGGGGAATATGTACACCATTCTCCCTACTTCACTACCCCCACCACCAAACTCAATTCTTCAGTTTTTTAAATATTTTTTATTGTTGATAGTATTACAGATATCTCCCATTCCCCCGCCCCTTTCCATCTTCTCTCCCAGCCCCGCCTCCCCCCAATGTCTTCACTACCTTTCATCTTCAGTTTTATTCAAGGTAAACCATATCAGAAAAGCTGACTTTCCACATATAAGAACAGAGCTAAGAATACAGTACTATAAACATGGACAAGTGCAAAAAAGCTACAATAATTGAAAACCCTTAAGCTAAATAAGTCACTTAGCAAAGAGATGAACACACCAGTGACCCTGAAGGCCCAAGTACTTACCCCTTAAATTTGTACTTTAGAATTTAAGAAAATGCTCTCTACAAACCTGGCTGGCTGCTGGTATCTTCTAGATCAGTGCTTCTCAAACTTTAAGATACAGCCTGAGGAACCTTGCTAATATACAGATTCTGATTCAGTTGGGGTGGGGTGAGACAGATGATTTTAACAAGTCCCCTGATGAAGCTGCTGCTGCTACTGCTCAAAATCACAGAGTAGCAAAGGTCTAGAGATGATCTAGCTCTGATCATGACTTATCCAGTCTAAACAGAATTCCTGAAGTGGTGCAGTAATAATCTCATACATTAGAACATGATGCAAGAGGTAGAAGAGCCAGTGGCTAAAACTGTTTATCATACAGTTTGCTTGTATGAAATTCAGTATTTATTGAGTAACCCCTGTCACAGATAGGGGGAAATTTTTTTTAATTTTTTTTTTTTTACTCAGTTCCTTTTCTGTGCTATAGTACTTTAATAAATTGTTCTTAATCTTCAGTAACCTGTAAAGCATTATCTTTATTTTTCTCATTATCTCAAAGATGAGGAAAAGTGAGGAAAGTGACTTGCTCAAGGCCATATACTTCAGGAGGTAGAACCAGGTTTGGAACCAGATCTTTTAGCCTCCAAGGTCCACACACTTTTAACTATATGACTGCCTCCTTAAACACTTAACAATTAAAAACTCAAAGCAGTTGTATCTCTGGAAGATGAATTTTTACATCTCTATCAGCAATGAAATTAGGATTCATGCCCATGAAGAGATGGGAGCCTTAACTCAGCATTTAAGTGCATTATTTTTCTTACAAAAATTTCTATAAAGTTATGAATTTCATTGAAAAGTGAACATATTTCCATTTCCCAGGTTATAAATAAAATATTAAAACCTTATAGCAAGCCTGAGGGCAGCACTAGTGTGTTAATGGCTTAAAAAATGATTCCAATGTCTGCATGCCCTCAGGCTTAGGGCGTTTATTACTGGAGGCCAAAGGACTCTTGGGATTTCTTTTACCTTGAGGAGAGCTGGCAGGAACAACCTGGGGGTTTGAGGAGTGGGGCTGCAAAAAGGATTTCTGCAACTCCAGTGCAAAATGATAGTCCATATGTTCCGGCATCTCCCACGCAGGTACCAGAGAACCACACTTCTCACAGGACACTTGATCCTCAGTAGCCAGAAGACTCGGGATAGTGGTTGTTTTCTGAGCCACCTCCAGAGCAGACTGGGGAGTTGAAGAAGCAAGCCTACTGGGGCTGTTCTGGGCCAAATCCATCTCTGCAGGAGTTGCTTTACAGGATTCTAGCTTCAAAACCTCTTCACAGACAGGGGCAGAATCTGGACATTCTGTTGGAAAATTGTCTGTTAACTTTTTAGGACTAGGCTCTGGATTTTGTGGAGGGAAGGAAATGGAAGGATTATTCAGCTGTTTCTGCTTCAGAAGCAGACTTTTCTGCTTAAAGAAGGGCTCGATTCCTGTCGTACGGCTGGTCTGGAAAGGTAATGAGAGCTTGAGTGGTGAATTGCTCT
Source organism: Cnephaeus nilssonii (assembly GCF_951640355.1). NCBI lineage: Eukaryota > Metazoa > Chordata > Mammalia > Chiroptera > Vespertilionidae > Cnephaeus > Cnephaeus nilssonii. The sequence goes on from NC_137080.1 coordinate 84,434,399, forward strand.
TGGGGGCCTGGGTAGCGGCAGTGAGAGACGAAAGTGAAGCTTCTTTGACTTTCTGCTTTTCTGCAGCTTTTTGGAAAAAGGATTCCAAAGGATTGGTTGCTTTCTTAGTGGCTGTCACCAAAGGGCCACTTCCCTGGGTCTTACTTTCTGGACTGGTAATTGGTGCCTTTGGCAGAGGACTTGAGTCGTTACTCAAGAAGGCGGTGATGTCTGTGCAAGATGAAGGGGCAGAGGTGGAGAATTTGGTAGCACAAAGGAAAAGCATTGTGAGGGGAGGGGACCTGTATGGAAAGTAAAAAAACAAGATTTGAATTAGAAATGATGGGATTCTGATTCTGCCACAAGAGGAAATCATTACTGCATTGATTCTCAAACTTTAGGGTGTATCAGATGAATGTAGATTCCATAGACCTGGGATAGACAGAGAATTTGCCTTTCTAACAAGTTTCTAGATGATGCTGATGTTGCTGGTCTAGGACCACATCTTGAGAATGGCTGACTTGGTGAACCAAGTCACACATGTGTAAGTTGGATCCCCTGACAGCTACGTATTACTGTTTTCATATGATACTGCTGCAGAGCTACTGTAATTCAAGGGTAGGGCCAGAAACTTTACTCAGGGTAACAAAGAGCTTCAGAAAATTTAGACTAAAAAAACTTTTTTTAAAAACCTCTCACCCATTCTGTTTTTAAAAGGACACCACCTGACACTAATGCTGACAGGCTTTCTTTCTTTATATTTCTCTTATATTTTTATTGATTGCAGAGAGGAAGGGAGAGGGAGAGAGAGATAGAAACATCAGTGATGAGAGAGAATCATTCATCAGCTGCCTCCTGCATGCACCCTACTGGGGATTGAGCCCATAAGCCGGGCATGCCCTAACCGGGACTGGGAATCAAACAGTGACCTCCTGGTTCATAAGTTGACTCTCAACCACAGAGCCCACCAGCCAGACTGGAATACTTTTTAAAAAATGTAACAGGCTGTTAAATAGTTAAAGGATTCCAACATTGAAAATAGTATCTAGACAGTAAATGAACACACTCCAATCATATATTTGGTTATTTTTCATGACTAACTAAAGTTTATTTAACATGATATTTGGTATTATACCATGGAGCTTGTAACTGAGTTGGGATGCTAGATCGAGATTATCAATGAGGATGGTTTAGTTTCACTATCAAGAAAGATGCTTTTAAGATAGAAAAATCAAGTAGAGAAAGAAGTTCCCAAGTGTGCTGTGTTCTTGAAACTTTAATTCTGTACTCCCAAGTGCAATTGGTCATTCCCCCTGACTATTGCAAACTGATACAGGTAAGGATAGTATTGATTCACTCTGCCTCTCAAACCTACCCCTGGGAATTGGATTGCACCAAATGTAGGCAAAGAAGTTGCAGCTGAGCTGTCTTTTTGTTGGTGCTTCTCTCCTTTGTGCATGACTATTGCTCTCTGTAATAGGTCCTGCTAGCCAGAGTAACAACTACCCCAGCTGGAAAGTTTATATTACCCACTAATTTTAGAGCAAGACAGGGTACAAGTCTCTTCTGAAAAGATGAGCTAGAAAGAAACTCACCATTCGGTCTGGATTCCTGAAGTATTACAGTTCCTGATGGCAGCAAATGCATCATGGCTCATCTTGTGAGCATCATAGCGGGTAAGGGCACAGCAGCGGCGCAGACTGCTGAGACGTTTGTCTCCTTGTACACGAATGCTCACAACCAACTGGGTGGCAACCCTGTCATTCTGTGGGTGTAAAAGGATTGAGACCAGAACTAAAGTTACCATGAGCATCTGGATTCTGTATACTGAACTGTGTGACAGAACATTAAAAGAACCAGGGTGACAGAATGGTTTGGAAATAGTCAAGTTTAATTTAAAATTTTAAAAAATTGTGCTATTTTGATGTATAATAAGAAATTAAAGAAAATACAATTTGGATGATTATTAGGATATCTAGGAAATTTTGACAGGTGATGCAAAGAGGAGAGAATAAATAAAATGGACTCTCCTGAATGTTCTTTTTTGGGTGTCTATGCAGGAAGATTATAACAAATACCTGTAGTACTATATTCTATTTTGTGGCTGAAGGAAGAACTCTTATAAGTAATTGTCTGAATGGAAGATCCAAGCTAGGATGTCAAGATTGAGTAGTAGATTTGTTCTTTAATCTGCTATGATGCTTAACCTTTTGCACTCGGATGTCGAGTGTGACTCGACACGGTTAGCATTAGAATAAAGGAATCGAGAAAAAAGCAAGTGAGTGCAAAGGGTTAATAAGAGTAGAAGTTTTCACCAGCACCTCCTTCTTATAGCCCATCACTAGAAGATACAGTGTAGTGAGCCTGCCTCTAGAAAGCAAGATCATTGGTTCACTTTTCTAGTGAAGGCTAAGCATCTGAATACTCCTGATGCAAAGCAAACTAAGAAACAAAGGTCAAGAGGCAGACATATAAGAAGGTAAAAGTCTATTTTTGGCACCCCCTCAAAATCAAAAGATGTTACTGAGAAGGAATACCCCTAAGGCAAACAAGCCAAGAGTAGCAACTATTTTAGGGGTAAAAATAGAATTTTGTGTTTTTGTATACTTTGAAATACAATTCCTACAGATGTGTATATCTTGAGAGAATACACATGGGCAATTACAAAAGGAGTCTGTTGACTAAACCACGCAAGTATAACTGAATGCCTACTTCATATAGGCAGAGATAAAGGATAGAACAAAAGTCCAGGCCCTCATAGATTTTTTTTCTTAGAGAAAGAGAGAAAGAGAGAGAGAGATAGAAACATTGATGATGATGAGAGAGAAACATCAACATCGATCAGCTGCCTCATGTATGTCCCCCACTGGGAATTGAGCCCACAACCCGAGCATGTGCCCTGACTAGGAACTGAACTGGTGACCTTCTGTTGCATAGGTTGACACTCAAGCACTGAGCCACACCAGCTGGGCAACCCTCATGGATTTTATCTTATAGTAGGAGCTACAAATACTAAACAAGTAGACCTGTAATAAAAGTGACTACAAAGTGCTATCAAAAAAAGCAGAGTAAAGCAGAAGAGTGCTGGAGGCTGCTAATGTAAGAGGGTAGCTGGAGAAGGCCTCTTTGAGAAGGTGAAATTTAAGCAGAGACCTAAATAAACTGTGGAAGCAAATTTTAAGAATATAAGCAAAGATTCTCCAGGCTGAAGAAACAGCAAGTACAAAAGTGCTAAGGTGAGAATTTGCTTGTTGTGTTAAACAAAAGGGAAGGAAGCCAGTGGAGCGGACACTAGAGCAGAGTGGGTAAGGGGGAAAGGATAGGAGATGAGTTAGAGACGTAAAAGTGTGAAGGGAAACCACTAGAATATTTTATTTTATTTTTAAAATATATTTTTATTGATTTCATAGAGGGAGAGAGAGATAGAAACATCAATGATGAGAGAGAATAATTGATCAGCTGCCTTCTGCACACCCCTCACTGGGGATCAAGTCCGCAACCCAGGCATGTGCCCTTGACCAGAATCGAACCCAGGACCCTTCAGTCTGCAGGCTGACCCTCTATCCACTAAGCCAAACCAGCTAGGGCTAGAATATTTTAAAGTAAAGTGATACGATCTTCTATGTCCAGAATTATTTTTGGGATAAAGTCCTTGTAAGCTTAAAGACATTAATTTACAGGGATCCTTATTGCGTTGCACTGCAAAGTGGGAAGAAAGTCCCAGAGGCTTATAGAGATGAGAATGGGGCGACACCTAGTGGGCAAAGTCAAATAGGCTCACAACACTACTGGGATCATAACCCTCTTTGTTACCAGCAAAGAACAAACATTCCCCACCATTCAGCTAAAAGGGGGCACACAGGTAGTTTTGGATAGTTTCTGACAGTATACAGTTGACTTGTAGGGCTCCCAGATGTTTCAAAAGGGAAAGGCCCATCAAACAACACCATCAGGAAAATGAAACGAATACCCAGAGAATGGGAGAGAAAAATTTATATAAAAAGTTATATATCTGATGAGATTTATACCCAGAATATAAGAAGAACTCCTAAAACGCGATAGATAACCCATTTTAAAAAATGGGTAAAGGCTCTCACCAGACATTTCTCCCCAAAGGATAAGAAAATGGACAATAAGGTTTTCAAGTGAAAACCACAAACTTTATATCCACTAGCAGAGCTAAAAAAGATAAAAAGACAATAACAAGGATATAGAGAAATTAGGACTCTTTTACATTGCTGGGGGTGTAAAAGAGTGCAGCAACAGCTTCAAAATGCTAAGCAGAGTTACCATGTGACCCAGGAATTCTAGGTATTATATAGGAGCAAGAGAAATGAAAACCAGATGTCTATACAAAAATCTGTAAATAAATGCTCATAGCAACACTATTATAATAGCCAAAAAGTGGAAACAACTCAAAATCCATTCACTGATGGATAGGTAAACAAAATGTAATATCTATACAATAGAATGTTCAGTTATAAAAAGGAATAAAATACTATTTTAACTTAAAGATTTCAAACCACTCACACAAAGTCACATACTATATTATTCCATTTATATGAAATGACCAGAATAGTAAGTCTATAGAGACAGAAACTTAGTGATTGCCTAGGGCTAGGGGAGTAACTGCTAATAGGTATAGGATTTCTTTTTTGGATGATGAAAATGTTCTTGAATTGATTGTGGAATAGTCAAACAACTGGAAAATACTAAAACCAATGAACTGTATACTGTAAATGGGTGAATTTTTTTAAACAAATAAATTTTATGGTATGTAAAATATATATCAATAAAGCTGGGTTTGGTTTTTTTAGGATAGTAGATAAAGAAAGGAATCATCAGATGTCAGGTCTTTGACAATACTCTGTCTCTAAAACGGTGGGTATTTTTTAATCCTCACCCGAGGAATGAGTATATTATTCCCATTGATTTTTAGATATAGTGGAAGGGAGGGGTGTGGGAAAAGAGAGAGATGAGAGAGAGAGAGAGAGAGAGAGAGAGAGAGAGAGAGAGAGAGAGAGAGAGAGAGAGAGAGAGAACATCAACCTGAAAGAGACACATTGATTAGTTGCCTCCTGCTTGAGCCCCAACCAGGTGGCCAGGGATTAAACCTACAACTGAGGTATATGCCCTTGACTGGGAATCGAATTCAAGACCCTTAAGTCTATGGGCTGATGCTCTAACCACTGACTCAAACCGGCCAAGGCTAAAACTGTTTTTATTGATTTTAAAGAGGAAGGGAGAGAGAGAAATATTGATCTGTTGCCTCCCATACACATCCCGGCCAGAGACTGAACCTGAAACCTAGGTATGTGCCCTGAACAGAAATTGAACCCGCAACCTTTTGGTGTTCATGACGACACTCCAAACAACTGAATCACCCAGCCAGGGCAATTGTCAGTACTTCTTTGTCAGTGCTTCTTTGTAAATTATTGGACTATGTTTAAGTCCAATAATTTACAGCCCAATCTCTAAATGTCCTGCTTAATGGCTCTGTACTCTGATGAAGATCCACTGTATATTCAGGGCTGAGGAAGTAGTTAAAGAAAGAAATAAACAAAGCCCTGGTCGGGTAGCTCAGTTGGTTAGAGCATCATCCCGATATACAGCAAAGTTACAGGTTCACTCCCCAGTCAGGGCACATACATGAAACAACCAATGAATACATAAATAAGAGGAACAACAAATCAGTATTTCTCTCTCCCCCCTCCTCTCTAAAAATCAATAAATAAATTTTTTGAAAGTTAACAAAAAAGGATATACACAAAAAAGTAGAGGCAAATGGTAATGAGGGAGACAGGAATATCAGGTCTTATGTTTACAGATCCAGGCTTTCGAAGATCATGTTGAGTTTTATGGAAGCAGGTAAAAGATTTCTTAAAAGTTCTTAGCTGTTATCTTTTTGTATCTTTGTTTCTACTCCATAAGATATTTAAACTGGTATATTAAATCCCAAAGCTCACCCCAGGAATAAAGAAAAAAAATCTTACATCATTTCGGTCCTTTGTTAGTCTCTCCTCTAGTTCCTGGGCTAATTGCAAAAGCCACCATTGTACCTAAAAAAAGTGTTGATATTTTAATCTTTCATTTTGAAATTGTAGTTTATTATAGAACTAGATGGTAGATTTGTTAAGCTCTCACCCAAACGGAAGTGTACAAGAAAGTTTTCCCTATAACCAAGGGACCAACAGGTCATAGAAATTTTCAGTACTCTGACCTGCCCTAGCTCTAATTTTTCATTTTCTTTTCCTGCTGGCATGCCATCAGGTGAATTTCAGGCATGTTCCAGCTCTGAGAAGAAAGAGGGGGGGAAAAAAAGACAAACTTAAGGCACAATATCATGGGCCTCCCAAGTTTTCACCTACTATTTTATTTCTTTTCAGGAGGAAAACAATGAAAAAATAACAAATCAAATTAAAACTAGTCAATTTTCAACACACACAAAAGAACTCTATTTACTTCATACTTTACAGCATAAAGTTTCCATCTAACTTGTTAAACCTTGGGCAGTACCCAAACCTCACCCCCGTGAAAGAGGCAATGTTCTGCCAAGAATGCCAGCCTAAAAAGGGGTTGCTGTCATGAGCAGCACACGTTGGGCAGCTTGATTGCTCTACATGTGGAACTGACACCAAGATTTTGGGAGCATAATGTGTTGGTAGATGGGCAGCTGGTGATCGTTGGTTCTGGCACCAACAAAGGAAAAAAAAAAAAAAAAAGCCTGCCTACCTGTTCCCGAGTAGCCAGAGCCGTCTTTCCTGGGAAGTTCTTGCTGCAGCCAATGGTTTTGGGTAGTTGCCTGGGTTTAACCGGATCATGTTCGATCCCACGACACATGGCATATAGCCAAGATCTAATAAAACCAGCCAAAAAGTTCAAGGTGAAAACAAATGATTATTCTTATTAAAACAAAACAAAATACCTATATTATACTATCCTTTTATCACCTTCATGAAAAGGGAAACGTTTGTCCAAAATTAAGTATACTTTACCTCTGACAGAATCCCTGCCCTTTCCAATGAATTCCAGTGCAATATATTGCCAAAGAGAGGAATGTTGGTTACGCTTTTCAAAACCAAGCCATTATTTGTATTTTTGGAAAAGTGCCAAGCAAGCCACTGATTTATATCCCCAAGTTTTTTGGTACTTACTAAGCCTAAATACAAGGATTTTAAGTGAATATCAGCATCTTAGCATACAAAGATGATGTACTTGTATATATCTAAGCTTCAAAGTAACAGTTCCTATCAACCTATTTAGGTACATGAAAAAACTACTCTGGACTGACAGGCCATAGTTATCTAATTTTTTTTCATAGCTATCTAATATTTTAAAGCAAAATGACCAATAAAATTACCTCAGGGAGCAAATGCTAACCTAAAGATAGGCCTAGACTTTACTAAATTCTTTGGTCTATATTTCAATTTAGTATTCCCATAAGAGTTATGATTGAAAAGTATTAGGAATCACTTACCCATTCTTCTCTCCAAAATGACTCTGGAGCTGGGATTCAGTGAACTGGGTCAGTTCACCCATGTATTCTATCCCCAGGATTTCAATGACAGAGGCCCCGAGTTTCCCTCCAAGACTACGACTAACAAAAAAGACAAAGAATTCACAGGTCACATCCTAAATATCTATTTAGCAGCAAAGACATTTTGCTTGTGTAAGGAGCTCCCCAGAAGATTCAGGAAAAATGAGAGCACATACAGGTCCTGTAGAATATTGATATCTAGTATAAGACTAGATGATTCTGGGAATTCAGATACTCTGGGAGTTAGGACCTGGGAAGATTAACAATAGCAAAAATAAAAGGTTAAAGTCAATAATTCATCATTAATTCAATCATATAGAAAACTTTCAATTATATAGAATCTATTATCCCATTTTGGGATTAAAATTAACCTAAAGATAGGCCTAGACTTTACTAAATGCAGCCCCCAAACAAATCCATAAGCTAAAAGCTTTTATACTTAAGAATAAAGTGAAAAATCATCAGCCTGACCTTAGAGGCTTCCTATAATCTGTATTCAACTGATCTTTTCAGTCCTGTTTCCATCACTTCTCCTCCTTAATATGGTCCAGCTAAACTAGTTTATGTCCCAGTTCACTAAAAATACCTCATACTTTTCCCTCTTTGTGTTCAAATGTTGTCCAAAGCGCTATTGCTCTTCTATTCTCATCTGACTCTCCAAATTCTGCCAAATCCCATGCCTCTTTCATAAATCCTTCTGTGAGCTCTGGTAACTCCCTGTACAATTCATTTAGCAATTACATACACTCTCATGATAACACTTTCACAGTTGCTTTGAACTGTCCTATCTTGTCCCTTCAACAATATTATAAGCCCTTGTCAAGGACACACTATTGGCAGGCACAACCTAGATATTCATTTTGTTTGGATTCTTTCATGCCTAGGTTTAGGAGCAATTCAGTAGCCTGGAATACCTTGATATGATATTAGAAGAAGTAAAACTCCTGTTTATTTTGTTATTTAGTAACAGATTTGAATAAAAAGTCTAGAGGGAAGTTAAACATACATCTAAAAATCAGTTCATTTTTGAAAATTCAGTATTAAGTATCTTCCACAGATAATCCAGAATTGAAATTTCGTTAAGAAAAAAAGTCCGTGTGTTTTTCAAAATGTTCTGTGTTATCTCCCTCCCACCTCCCTAGTACCTATTTTCCATGGCTCCAATCCTTCTTAAGGAACAGAAGAAACTACAATCAGAGGGATGCCTTCAGATGTCTCTGAGTGAAATTTAAGGTGCTCCCCAAATACTTACATTTTGTTAATCGGCATGTGGCTGAAGAGTTGTGGGACTGACCCATGTGAGACCAGGGTCTGGCGGTTGGGCTTGTGTAGTCCACAGGCCAGTTTTGCCAGGACCTGGAGGGTGGAAAGTGTAAAAACCTCATTGCTGTCAACACCCTCACAGAGAGCTGGTGAATATTAACATACACATACACATGCAGGCACAGCTAAGGCTGTAACTAATGGTGTCCACATTAAAAACAAAACCAGAAACTCAACATCTCTAAACATTGGTTGGGCACAACACCCTTAGTGGAAAATATGACCCACCATCATTATCCGAATAGTTCTTTCCAGATCTTCCATTATGGGTTTTCCTTTCGTCATTTTCCCACCCCCGTTCTCCTACTTTAAGAGGGTAAAAAGCAGAGAAGCTGCAGAAGAAACTTATGATGCATTTCTTAACGTGTCCATGTGAAAATGCTGAAACAAACTTGTTTTACCCATTTATTTATATTTCTTTTTAAAAAATATGTTTCAGAGAGAGGAGAAGGGAGAGGAAGAGATAGAAACATTGATGAGAGAGAAGCCTCCTCAATCAGTTGCCTCCTGCACGTCCCCCACAGGGGATCGAACCAGCAGCCTCTTGGTTCCTGGGTTAATGCTCAACCGCTGAGCTACACAGCCAGGCTATTTACATTTCTTGATTAATGGTTAGTTCATTTTGAGTCCTGGATTTAATACATATTGCCATAATTTAGTATCTCTCATAATGATTGGGCTCAGAATCATCCTCCAACAGTAAATATCTTATACTATACACAAAACTTCAAAATGAAACTAATTTAAATCCTTGAGAACTCTTTCAAAGAATAAGATACTTCAGTGGTACCATTTCACAACTTAAATTGCTGGGGAAAGTATAAAATGATTCTTTAAGTTTATTGGAGAGATTCTCTGGAACTTTTACTGGGCAATACTTAGCCCGGTTTAAATTATTACATTGGGACTTTTGTTTTCTTTTCCTCCACCCAACCAGAAAAACAAACAAAACAAAAACACCCAAACTCTTCTGGGTAGTTTGTCAACTTCCCTCTTATTGGAGTGAGGGGGGAGAAGGTAGTAACCAGTGCTCAGCCACTGCCCAATTATTGAGCCTAGTTAAAAGGGGATGAACATCCCAGGCCTTCACTGAACTGTAATCAGAAAATCAGTTACTCTGCCCCTGGATTGAAAGTGCCCATAGCCCATAAATCAAAATAGTGTTCAAATTAATAAAACTTTACTATTTCATTTCTCTTATTAGGAATGGGGGAATAGGCAAAGCATAAAACACCTAGATCACTCCACATAAGAAATGAGATACTGTAATAAGCCCTGGCCAGTGTGGCTCAGTTGGCTGGGTGTCGGCCATACACTGAAAGGTTGCCGGTTCAATTCCCGGTCAGGGCACATGCCCAGGTTTTGGTCTCGATTCCCAGTAGGGGATGTACAGAAGGCAGCCCATCGATGTTCTGGTCTCACCTTGATGTTTCTCTTTCTCTCTTCCTCTCTAAAAATCAATTTAAAAATCTAAAAAAAGAAACTTAAAAATCAGATAATACTGGAATATTCAGGAAATAAAAAGAAAATAGATTCAAAGACTAGCCTCCTCCTTTATAGGTAGTTCAGTCATTAAGGAAATACTTTGGATGCAACTATATAAATAAGCATTTTCTGCAAATCTTTCAGCTTGCTTCTTTTTTTAATTAATTTTTTTAAATTACTATTTTTTATTGATTTCAGAGAGGAAGGGAGGGGGATAGAGAGATAGAAACATCAATAATGAGAGAGAACCATTGATCAGCTGCCTCCTGCACACCACCCACTGGGGATGGAGCCTAAAACCTGGGGATGGAGCCAAAACCCGGGCATGTGCCCTTTACTAGAATCAAACTTGGGATCCTTCAGTCCTCAGGCCGATGCCAAACCAGCCAGGGCTCAGCTTGCTTCTTAAGAAAGTACATGTTCAATGTGGTTCTCATGTTAAAGAATTACTTAGGCTTTTATTTAGTCCTCAACATGAATTTTAAATAGAAACCCAGCCAGACTGGAGTGGCTCAGTGGTTTGAGTGCCGGTTCGATTCCCAGTCAGGGCACATGCCCAAGTTGCCAGCTCAATCCCCAGTAGGGGGTGGCAGGAGGCAGCTGATCAATGATTCACTTTCATCATTGATGTTTATCTCTCTTCCTCTTCCTTCCTCTCTGAAATCAATAAAAATATTTTAAATAAATACACAAACAGAAAACCCATTGCAAAGTATATATGTAATGACTTAAATGCCCCACTCATATCTATCTGTGCTGTATTTAAGGACAGGATCTATGTTTCTCTTTGAAATCTGCTATTAGCCTTCACCTTATTGTGTGAGATTCCAGCTGAACACTGAAACCCAGTCTGCCTCTCGATGGCTGCTCTCATTTCCTCCACAATCACTGCTCCCACGGTGAGCTGTAGGTCTGGAGAGGTGGTGTTATCAAACTGAAGGGAATCAAGCCATTGCGATAAGCCTTGTTTTCGCATCTCCTCTGAAAAAGTTGAGAGGTCACATTTAGAAATTTTTTTTAATCAGAATTTTATTTGTGTTACCTAATGCAGAAATGCTTCAATTTCAGGTACTTTAGATATATGTAGGTTTTCACAGAAATGGCAGCCATTTTAGAAGACTGGTACTTACAAGAGAGATCAATCTACACTAATAAAAGAAAAATGTGCAAATTGGCCATACCTCCATGACACCCACCAGCCAATCAGGAATGAGTATGCAAATTAACCCAACAAAGGTGGCAGGTTAATTTGCATATACAGGCCAGGAGTGGCTGGGCAGGGCGGGATGCCTGTTATGAGGGGGAGGGCGGGGGGCAGAGGGAACTACAGGAGTGGCACTTCGGCAGGAGCAGAGAAGACTGAAGGCTCTAGCCAGAGCAAAGACGGAAGGCAGCAGCCAGAGCAAAGACCTGGGTCTCGGGTGCTGGAGGAAAACCGGTGCCAGCAGCCAGGGGAAGGAAGGCCTATTGCACAAGTCTTCGTGCAATGGGCCTCTAGTTTCTAATAAAAGTTTAAAAAACAAATAATTTTGTTTTTTTCTTTTATTCCTCATTATTATTTAGTTAAAGCCTACTTCAAAATATTTCACATATCCATCTTAACCCACCCTATTTTATTCAGGTTTTCTTTATTCATGCCTTCTACACAGTCCCCATAAATTAAACATTCTCAAATACCAATGTTATCAACCTTATCTGCCTGTTCAAAATTGTCATTGGCTCTCTCACACCTACAAAATAAATATCGACTCTATAAATTGGCACTGACAACCATCTGCCTTTTTCTTTCTTTCTTTTTGTTTTGTTTTGTTTTGTTTTGTTACTCCTCACCTGAGAATATTTTTTCCATTGATTTTTTTATTTTTATTTTTTTCCCCATTGATTTTTAGAGAGTGGAAGGGAGGGAGGGGATGGGAGAGAGAGGGAGGGAGGGAGAGAGAGAGAGAGAAAGAGAGAGAGAGAGAGAGAGAGAGAAACATTATGTGAGAGACATTGATTGGTTGCCTCCCCCATGCACCCTATCCAGGGCTAGGGATGGAACCTGCAACCCAGGTATGTGCCATTGACTTGGAATTGAACCCAAGACCCTTCAGTGCACAGGCGAACACTCTAACCATTGAGCAACACCGGCAGGGCCCATTTGCCTTTTTATTTACTTTAAAATATATTTTTATTGATTTCAGAGAGAGAGATGGAACATCAATGATGAGAATCATTGATCAGCTGCCTCCTGCATGCCCCCCCCACTGGGGATCAGGCCCGAAACCTAGGCATGTGCCCTTGACTGGAACCAAACTCGGGACCCTTCAGTCCACAGGCCAATGCTCTATTCACTGAGCCAAACTGGCTAGGGCCCACCTGCCCTTTAAATTTATCTTCCACTAATCCCAAATTTGTTATATCCTTATAATTTCCTGAACATGCCATGTTTCTACCTCAAGACATTACATTCTATCTCCCTACTCTTACTCCTTAACTCAGTTCTCCCCTTTGCTTAAATAAATCTTATCTGTACTTCAGGGCTTATCTCAAGTCTTATCTATCATGAGATCCTCTTCAACTATTCTAGCTAACTTTGGGGTGTCCCACTAAAGTCCTTTAGCTCTTATCTGCAACAAGTATAGCATAATTGTTAAAAGAACATATTCCACAGTCAGGACCAATTCAAATATTGGCTTCACAACTTACGATGTGACTTTGAGCAAGTTACATAATTCTCTAAGCTTTGGTTTTGTTGTCTATAAAATAAAGATGAGTACTGTACTTTATAGGATTGTATACTGTCCCCCATAGAACACTAAGTACAACATCCAACCATTTATTAGTATTTAGTAATAGTTTTGTGAAACAATGTAACTTATTGAAATTGTGGGGATTTCTGGACTCCTTTTCTTTTTTTAAAATATATTTTTATTGATTTCAGAAAGGGAGGGAGAGGGAGAGAGAGAGATGGAAACATCAATGCTGAAAGAGGGTCACTGATTAGCTGCCTCCTACACACACCCCAGTAGGGATTGAGCCAGCAACCCGGGCATGTGCCCTGACTGGGAATTGAACCATGACCTCCTGGTTCATGGTCAATGCTCAACCACTGAGCCATGCTGGTCAGGCTGGACTCTTAATTAGTAGAGCTAAGTTTTCTCTGCTTTAGATTTCTTCATTATTGCTCTCCTAGATTAGGTAATGTTGCAATCCTCTGTTACTCTATGTCCATGTCAATTAAACAGGACCACAGAAGATAAACAGCATTCCTTTGTTTTCTTCTCTTCTCTAGTAAGAAAAATCTGTAAAAAAATTTTTTTCTTTGATATGCTGAGGTATAGGGAGAAAATTCAGGCAGTTTTTGCTGAAAAAATACTCACTAAAGTGAGAAAACTTTCCTTTTCCTATTAGGTACCTTTGTGGAAAACAATTGATCAAAAAATGAGGGGACCTATTTGTGTACTTTCTATTCTGCACCATTTATCTGTAAGCCTAGCCATGGGGCCTTCTCATCCGATACCAATACCACATTGCTCTAGTTACTGTAAATTTATAATTAAATCTTTAAGTCAGATAGTATAAGCCTTCCATTTAGTTCTTTTTCAAGGTTGTTTGGCTATTCCTCATCCTTTGTATTTCCATATACATTTTTAAAATATTTTTATTGATTTCAGAGAGGAAGGGAGAGAAAGAGAGAGAAACATCAGTGAGAATCATTCATCGGTTGCCTCCTGCCCGCCCCCTACTAGGGATTGAACCCGCAACCTGGGCATGTGCCCTTGACTGGAATTGAACCCGGGACCCTTCAGTCCACAGGCTGACGCTTTAGTCACTAGCCAAACAAGCTAGGGCTCCATACAAATTTTAGAATCTATTTGTCAATTTCTATAAAATCCAACAGGGATTTTGGAAGGGAATGCAATAAATCTGTAGGCCAAGTTGGGGAGACGAACTCTGATAACATTTAGTCTTTTGATCAATGAGCATAGTATGTCTCTCTCCATTGATTTCATTGTCTTTAATTTCTCAGTGATTTTTTTTAATATGTTTTTTTTTATTGATTTTAGAGAGAGGAAGGGAGAGGGAGAGAGACAGAAACATCAATGATGAGAGAGAATCATTGATTGGCTGCCTCCTGCACGCCCCAGAGTGGAGATCGAGCCCTAACCCAGGTATGTGCCCTGAGCAGGAATTGAACCGTGATCTCCTGGTTCATAGGATGATGCTCAGTGATGTTTTCACTGACCTAGTTTTTCATATGTATTATTAACATTATCTCTGATAATTTCATGATTTTAATACTATTGCCAATATTGCTTTTAAAATGTCAATTTCTCATTTTAAAATTATATAGAAATGCAATTGATTTTTAAATTGGCCTTTTCCCTGTAACCGTTCTAATCTCACTTATTCTAGTTGTTTTTTTGTGGTGGTGGTGGTGGTGTTTTTTGGTGATGGTAGATTTTTTAGGGTTTTCTATAAGCATGGTAATGTCACCTGCAAAGGAAGTTTACTTTTTCCTTCTATTTCCTCTTCTGTCCTGAATGGACCATCTTGTACTTCCAGTACAGTGTTGAATAGAACAGGCAAAAGAGTGAGCGTTGCTGACTTGTGCCAAAACTTCAGGGTTAGACTGATAAACCTCTAGCTAGACTCCACAACTCCAGGGACCATAACTACAAAAGAGAAATAAATCTCTTGGAAAGCTGATTAGTGCTTTCCAAGCTCCATCAGGTTGTTGGCAAAATTTATCATTTTGCAGCTTGTAGGATTGAGCCCCTGTTTTCTTGCTGGCTGTCAGCAGAGGGCAGCAATCAGAGCTTAGCCATGGGGCCTTCTCCAAAGGCCCTCTCATAACATGGCAACTTGCTTCTTCAAAGTGAGCAAGGACTCTTAACTTCCAAAACTTTTACCTTTGACAGTTTATTTATGATAGTGTATATTAATACATCACTGTTTCATGTCATATGCATTCAGAAGCTATTTAATATGTGTTTAGAAAGAAATGAATTAAGAGCAAGCAAAGGGAGGAAAGACAAATGAGTTCCTTAGTGAACACAAACTAGTTACAAAACGGTCCTAAAGGGAAATTTTTTACTCTGGCCATTTTTAGTACTATTTTTAAATAATCCTACTACTTAAATTTTCCACACACATATAACTATTTCGGAAACAGAAAATACAAAGTTGAAAATGCAGCATGCTTGGCAGGACTGCTAACTTTGAACCCAATAAGAATCAGGATGGTAAAGGTTATATGCACTTAGATCAGCTAATTTCTGTTATCAGCTTTTTTGTTATACACATCAGATGAAGACGGAGGAATATGACATGCAATCATAAGCCATTCACTAGACATTGCAATATTCTGAACTCTATAAATATCACTGCATCTGAAAGCTTAATATTTAAACTGGCCACATTAAAGCAACAGATACCTCAGACTTCTTTATAAACACTGTCATTTAAAAAATATATATGTGTGTGTGTGTATATATATATATTTATATATATATATTATTGATTTCAGAAAGGAAGGGAGAGAGAGACAGAAGCATCAGTGATGAGAATCATTGATCGGCTGCCTCCTGCACACCCCACACTGGGGACTGAGCCTGCAACCCCAGCATGTGCCCAGACCGGGAATTGAATCATGACCTCCTGTTTCATAGGTTGACACTCAACCACTGAACCATGCTGGTTGGGCAACACTGGCATTTTAAATAAAAATTCTAGACTTATCTAGATAAGTCTAGAAAAAAAAGGAGCATGTCCATTTGAGTGAATATTTGACCACCGACAAAGATATGTTCCATCATCAGCCAGAGAGCTGCTCAACAAGTTTTAGCTAAAAAACAATGTAATTTATAGTAACAGTTCTTATTCTGAGGTGTGTGGGTTTCAGAGGATCTGTGAATCTACTGAAAACTGCACACTAAATTGTCTTATGTGTATATTTGTGTTTTTCTCTGACAAGCAAGAGTCCATAGCTTTCAACAGATTTTCAAAAGGGTATGAAGCCCTCGAAACAAAACAAAACAAAAAAAAAAACACATAAAGAACCAATGATTTAAAGCATTATAAAAGAAATTTCAAATGTTTATTTAAAAAATAAGCTACACAATAAAATGTGATACACACACCCAGCCGGTATGGTTTAGTGATTGAGCATCGACCTATCAACCAGGAGGTCACAGTTGGATTCCCCATCAGAGCACATGCCCCAGTAGGCGATGTGCAGGAGGCAGCAGATCAATGATTCTCTCTCATCATTGACAATTCTATCTCTCTCTTCCTCCCCCTTCCTCTCTCTGAAATAAAAAACATATTTTTTAAAAGAATGTGATACACAAAGCTAAGACCAAAGACAACCTTCCTTATTATGATCATTACATTTCTGACTCTGGTTCTAGAATAATAAAGAAATCATGCCCTAGCTGGTTTGGATCAGTGGATAGAGTGTCCACAGACTGAAGGGTCCTAGGTTCGATTCCTGTCAAGGGCATGTACCTCAGTTGTAGGCTTGACCTGGCCCTGATCTGGGTATGTGCGGGAGGCAACCAATTGATGGCTTTCTCTCACATCGATGTTTCTCTGTCTCTCCCCTTCCTTTCCACTCTCTCTAAAATTCAATGGAAAAATATCCTTGGGTGAGGATTAACAAACAAAAAAGAAATCATGACATGTTTCATCGTCAAATGGTTATGTACCACAACTTTGCCTTTTAATTGGCATAATTTTATTGTCCACTGTATTTTCCCTATAGAACTAAAGGATGTGCAGACTCCAGCTTGATAAACTCTCCTATATCAGGATCAGAGAATAAAGTAATTTCTCAATGGTTATTCCCACAGGCTTCCCTAGATAGTTCTACTACCCTTCAGCACAACATGTTAAAGGCATATCTTATTTGAAAACATGAAACCCATGGCAAATTCACCACTGTAACTAGAAATAAGCTAAACTCTCTTGGAGGTTTTTCTGGAGAAATCTGTATTATTTCTATAAGTAATAACAGATTGCCTTATTTTTACCCCCAATAAGTTAATTTGTTACATTTGTATCCAGACAGTTTTTGACAAATGTCCAATATTTAAAGTGTGTTTTTTTTTTTTAGTGAAAGAGCTCTTCTGAATAAGAACAATGTTACAAAATAGTAGTTCTAAAAGTACATGTTACAAATGAAGGGGAGAATAGATACACTGTTTTGAATATAGCCTTGATCAACAGTACTAGAAAATGTCTATGAAAAATGTCTGAACACCCTGTTGAAAGCTTCTAGATACAGAAAGAATTATTTCTGTATCTAGAAGATCTAGGAGATCCCACAGAATTCCCTTTTCATAATATTTGATTAAAAATGTAAGACCCAGATTCTCTAGGTCTGGTATTTAGAACCACCATAATCTAATATTACCACAAAAGCAAATATTTTATTACCCTAATTTTATTCTAGTCTAAGAAAATACTTTTAACCACCAAGTACATTTTCTTTTTAAAGCAGTTCATGCAAATTATAAATTTTTGCCAGGTAGATAACCTGGGTTGCAGGCTAGATCCCCAGAAGGGGGTGTGCAGGAGGCAGCTGATGATGCTTCTCTCTCATCGATGTTTCTATCTCTCTACCCCTCTCCCTTCCTTTCTCTCTAAAAACACACAGCTATACAAGATAGAGCTATAAAATCAACCATTTTCTTAATTTTGAAAGAAAATTAAGAAAAAGAATGAGGCCCAGCTGGTGTGGCTCAGTGGTTGAGCATCGACCTATGAACCAGGAGGTCACAGGTTTGATTCCCGGTCAGGGCACATGCCCGGGTTGCAGGCTCGATCCCCAGTGGGGGGTGTGCAGGAGGTAACCGATCCATGGTTCTCTCTTATCATGGATGTTTCTCTCTCTCCCTCTTCCTTCCTCTCTGAAATAAAAAAAAAAAAATTTTTTTTAAAGAGAAAGATTGAGCTCTATAAATACAATACTATACTGTAATTAAAAAGCAAAAATGTAAAAAGCACATACACAAAGCAATTTTGTATAATTATAAAGACATATACATACTTAAGAAGATATGCCAAATACTGATATATTGGTAGGTGCAAAAGGGTGTATGAGGTCAGGAGGGAGTGGGAGAAATCACAATGAAGGGAAAAAGAAGTAAAATAAAATGAGAGAGGCCTTTGCATAGCTCATTGACATTGTGCTATGAACTGATTAGAAATTTTGAGTGATTCAACTCCCAGTACTTGAGGTCTCCCTTAAAAAAAAAAATTCACCCTTCTTTTTTTTTATAAAGAAACCAAGTTACAATAATATAAATTAACTTGCAAAATGATGGAAGTGCTCAGTCAGACTTCTATGGATAACTTTAACTTGCCCTAGTCATATCGGAAGAGAAACTTTGATTTCATACAGATTCCAAGCTTTTAAACATCCATATACCTGGAATGATAAGAGAATTTGTATATCCTTCTATGTGAGTCCTTGTGATTCATTCAGGTTGTAGTTTAAGTTTCCTTTCAATCAATCCAAGAAGTATCAGTGTGGCCAAGCAAAGCAGATTCCAAAGGCAGGAAGCAGAAGCAAATGATGCTATGAAGTACCTTTCTGAACTGTCCCTTCTGCTGTTGTAGAGCCTTGGGGCAACCCTTCAATGTAGGTCGTTGGCAACAAGTCTGCTGAGATAGGCTGACCTTGTTGCTTTTGCAGTCTCTCTCGTACAGCACTGGTCAGGTCTACATAAGCTTCATCAATGCTGGCACGTTCAATCACAGCAAAACGAGACATTACCCCCATCACTTCCACACTGGCTTCCCGGTACCTAAGAAGTATAAGGATTGTACATGTAGAAAATAAATAGAGGCAACATTGAGACTGTGGGCCCCATACCCCCCTCATCATAGAATAATAATATATATAATCAGGGTAAGATCTCCTTAAAGAGAAGACTGGCTTGTCAGAGACTAGATAGTAACCCAATTAATAAGGCAGAAGATGGTCAATAGCAAAAGCAAGGAAAAAGAACCATAGAAGCAAACATTTATAGTGCAACTCTAGCACACCAAGGTAGAAAGCATCTAAACCATGAACATATCTGTGTAACAAGTATCTCTCTAAAGAGGAAAGAAATGCTTCAAACTAGTTTAACTAGAAACCATTTTACTATGATCATCTACTATTCCTTTTGTTATTTTCATATATCCACCACATAGTATTCTGCTTCGACTTTTGTCTTCAAATAAGAGGTAACTTATAGGGAACACTGCACTGATTAGTGAACCCAAGTATCTTGTCTTTCTCAGGTTGGTATTTTTATTTATACACTAGCAAAGTGACATGTGGATTTTATATTTCTTTTTAAAAATATATATTTTATTGATTTTTTACAGAGAGGAAGGGAGGGATAGGGAGTTAGAAACATCAATGAGAGAGAAACATAGATCAGCTGCCTCCTGCACACCCCCTACTGGGGATGTGCCCGTAACCAAGGTACATGCTCTTGACTGGAATTGAACCTGGGACCCTTCAGTCCGCAGGCCAACACTTTATCCACTGAGCCAAACTGGTCAGGGCTGGATTTTATATTTCAGTTTGATTAACATGTGAGCTGGTTATCGCTACACACACACACACACACACACACACACACACACACACAGAGCCAATAAAGTCCAAGCACTACTGAATATACTAACATTCAAATTATCAAGTTGAAGATAAGCTCCTAGAATGTGGTAATGTGTCTGGACAGGCAGACATCCTCTGCTAGGGGATACCAATCTCACCATATACAGTCTATTCAAATCCTAACAAGCAGCTTTTCTGGCTAATGTAGCTAGTTTTCTAGGCAATGTGTGGATGTTTTCTTTGCTTTAGACTTGCTATGGAATTTAAATAAGTTCTTTGTTCCAGTTGAGCCTATTTTATTTATCATAAAAATGAAAATATTTGCACTTCACCAAAACATCTATCAAAATTGGTATAATTATTGTTCTAAAACATTCTCAAATGAAAGAATTAGAGAAAGACAGCTTTTTTTCTTTCAGTCATTATTTGGGCTGGAGAGAGGATAGTCAGACCTCAAATAAAAAAGAGAGCTCCACGTCAACCCATGAATCAGGAGACCATGGTTCTATTCCTGGTCAGGGAACATGTCTTAATAATTCTCTGGCCTCTAAATTCTCTGCTAATTTTTCAAAAACTGCCTTTGCTCAAAAAATTTAAAGCTGGTGGCATGTGACTTTTTAAAATCACACTCTGAAGTCAACTATATTTCTGGGAAATTACATTATGTCCATTAGCTAAATTAATTCTAATTTAGGGTTAAAGTATTAAGCTCCGGTCAAATCTATCTTTTCTGGCGATAACTTCAATGTGTGGTTGGCTATGACATTTTACCTTTAGATTTCCAATTCATAGGTGAATTCAGGAATATCTCAAGTCTCAAGTCAAGGCATGATCCCTACACATCACACCACACAGTATAGTGTAGTGTGAGAATGTGGATACAGAAAGAGAAAAAAATTCAGTCTTCTAATTTTTAGCTGTATGAACTTATTTAATGTCTCTAAACTTCTTTTCCTGTCTGTGTGTGGAAGGGTGTGTGTATGGGGGGAGAGTACTACTAAAACATATCATATAGCAATGTGAGATTTAAGAGACATTGCCTATGGAGAGCTTAACCCGGTGCCTGGCATATGACATATGCTCAATGCATACTATTAGGATTATTATAATGGCTTGGGCTTATACCTACCTCTAACTTGGCTATGCCTATACATGTCTCCCATTCTAAGGCTAACCTTCTGAAATTTGGGAAGAGACAGCTCAGTTCAAAAGCAGAGAAGGTAATCTCCTTTGAGACTGTTTAAATCTGGCAAATAATTCTTGATATTGCACTAGAATGTCAGTTTGACTAAGTCTTCTCTGGAAAAACTCTTAGTTTCACAGTCAATTTAATTACTTCAAACACTTCAGACTTGGCCTGAGAACATATAATTTGATGTTAAGTTTTAAGTATAACAACACATCCTATCTAATAATAGACAAATATGCAAATCGACCATACCTCTGACACACCCACAAGCCACGCCCACCATCCAATCAGAGCGAGTATGCAAATCAACCCAAACCAAGATGGCTACAGCCACACAGAGCAAGGTTTCCTAGGTAACAGAGGAAGCCAAGCTTTCCGCCTGCCCTTGCCAGGCCTAAGCCTCCACTCAAGCTACAAAGTTTCAATTATAGAAGGTAAACAAATTCAAACAAATGGCGGCAGACTGGAGCTTGAGAGAGCAGGCCAGGGCTGCCGCCGGCAACAGGGGAAGCAAAGCTTTCTGCACACCCTGGCCGGGCCCACCCACTTAAGGCAACAAAGTTTCAATTATAACCCCAACAGAAATGGCTGCCGGCCTGGAGGGAGCCCCAGGCTTGGCTCCGCTCCAAGCTACAAAGTTTCAATTGTAGAAGGAAAATAAATTCCAGATACCAGGGCCTCTGCTTGGGTTGCCAGGGGGCGTGGCCGGCCTGCAAACCACCACAGGCCCCTCACTCAGGCTGCCCCACACCCCAAGGGAACCCCCACCTGATCTGGGACACCCTTCAGGGCAAACCAGCTGGCCCCCACCCCTGTACCAGGCCTCTATCCTATCTAATAAAAGAGTAATATACAGATTGATCATCACTGCAACACACAATATAGCTGCCCCCATGTGGTCAAAGATCCTGCCCCCATGTGGACACAAGATGGCCACCACAAGATGGCCAGCAGGAGAGGGCAGTTGGGAGGCACCCAGCCTGCAAGGGAGGGCAGTTGAGAGGGACCAAGCCTGCAAGGGAGGGCAGCTGGAGGTGATCAACCCTGCAGGAGAGGGCAGTTAGGGGTGACCAGGCCGGCAGAGGAGGGAAGTTGGGGGCAAACAGGCTGGCAGCAGAGTGGTTAGGGGGTGATCAGGCTGGCAGACAGAAGCGGTTAGGGGCAATCAGGAAGGCAGGCAGGCAAGCAGTTAGGAGCCAGCAGTCCTGGATTGTGAGAGGGATGTCCGACTGCCTGTTTAAATGAGCAGTCAGACATCCCTCGAGAGTGGACATCCCTCGAGGGGTCCCAGATTGGAGAGGGTACAGGCTGGGCAGAGGGACAACCCCC
The DNA here is from genome assembly GCF_951640355.1 of Cnephaeus nilssonii. Classification (NCBI taxonomy): domain Eukaryota; kingdom Metazoa; phylum Chordata; class Mammalia; order Chiroptera; family Vespertilionidae; genus Cnephaeus; species Cnephaeus nilssonii. Next base: position 84,456,842 of record NC_137080.1, read on the forward strand.
CTCCGTGCACGAATTTCGTGCACCAGGCCTCTAGTTTTTAAATAAGAAACTGAAAGGGTATCAAGGCAGTAATTATTATAGGTTATAATGACTGAACTGTTCCTGAAATACAGTATCAGAATCTATTTTTATTTCACATAGAAAAGTTGGCCAACCAAAGATAACTTTTTCAGATGTTATTTACACAAGACAAATTTGAAAAATCAGTTCCTAGCCTCATGGAATAATATTTCCAACCCTTCCACTCCCCTCAAATCATCTTTCCTTCTTACTTGGTGAGGTTAGCTTTCCCACGGGACTCACGAACTTGTGCCAGTAGAAGATCTGGGCATAACTTCTTAGCATCATCTGCCCACATGTTTCTGGTGACTCCAAATGCACGAGCTTCATAACTCACTGCAATTATTCTAAAGTTACCAACAGAAAGGAACAGAAAGATATTACCTGACACAGGCACAAATAATTAGAATTTATCATGAATAGGCTATACATATAACAGTAGAAACTTTTTGGCCACAGATGTCACTATTTGATTTCAAACACAGCAGTTCAGACATCTCACAAATCCCTAGCATAGTCCTATGCATTACATTCTTACAGATTAGAACAGTAGTTGACAGTTACAACAATAACTATGATACATACCCACCACCCTTCCATGATTTGTACTGCACGACCGCACAAGGTTTATTCCTCAAATGAGGATTTTGCCGCTGCTCCACTTGAACAAAAAAACAGTCCATGTCCACTAGAGCAACTACCCGGTCCTGTCCATTAGCCATTTTTCTGTAAGACAATATTTTATAGACAGTTATATTTCCATTCTTCCACTGTTGAGCTACCATGAGCATGAGAGCATGGAAACTAACAAGAATATAACAGGCATTTTCATCTACTGCTAGAAGGAGAATAATAAATTGGTATAATTTTAGGAAGGTAATAAGTGTTAAAAGCTTTAAAAATACTCATCCCCCAAAAGAATTGAACACTTCACAAAAGAAGATAGTATACAAATAGTCAACAGGCACATGAAAATGAGCTCAACATCATTAGTCAAAGAGAAATGCAAATTAAAACCACAATGCACAACCTAGTTCATAGATAAGTCTCAAGTATAAATTCAGGGGAAAGAAAAGCAGAAGATGATATATAGCATTATAGCATTCATGTGAATTTCTTTAACTTTTTATTTTGAAATAATTTTAGACTTGCAAAAATAGTAGGGTACTTCTATAACCAGTTTCCCCTAATGTTAATGTTTTACATAGCACATTTATAATAACTAAAAAAATGAACATTGGTGTAATATTTAACTATATACTTTACTTGAATTTCACCAGTTATTCCACTAATATCCTTTTTCTGTTCTAGGATCCAATCTTAGTCATCATGTCTGCTTAGTCTTTTCCAATCTGTGACACCTCCTCAGTTTTCCCTTGTTTTTCATGAACTTGACACTTTTGAAGAGTCAGTTAATTTGAAAATATCTCTCAATTTAGGTGTCTGATGTTTTCTCTTGATTAGACTGAAGTTATGCATTTTGGGCAAGAATATCACAAAAGTTATGTACTCTTCTCAGGGTATCATATTGGGAGGTACATAATGTCAATATGTCTTATTATTGGTGATGTTAACCATGATCATTTAATTGAGAGAGTGTTCGCCAGGTTTCTCACTGTAAAGTTACTATTTTGAGATGGCAAATATCCTGGGTTGTTTTTTTCAAACTTTCAACCACTAAGCACTCATCAGTGAATCTTGCTGCAACAATAACTTTTCAGTGTTCTAATGGTGACTTTCTACTCATTCACATAAATTTCTGAAAAAATACTACCTACCATTTGGATAGTAGACTGGAAGAACAAACCTTATATACTCGATAGTGGGTACAGACTAATATTATCATTTAACAATGTTAGAAATTTGGAATAAGGAGTGTAAACTAATGAAATGGCTTCCCAACTTTGCTGAAGATTGGAATCACCTAGGAATATTAAATAAGGTTGATATTGGCTTCCAGCACCAGACATCTTAATTTAATTGGTATGGATATGACCTGGGCGTTGTGATTTTTACAAACTTCCCAGGCAGTTCTTTTTTTATTTATTTAAAAAAAATTTATTGTCTAAAGTTTTACATATGTCTCCTTTTCCCCCAATTGCCAGGCACTTCTAATATGCAGCAAAGATTGAGAGTCACTGACCTCAAGTACATGATTTAAATATGAGAAACACCGGTTATACAGTTGAGTAAGCACTCAACTGTATTCTTTTTAAAAAGTGTCAAAAATTAACATTTATCTTGAAAAAAAGTAACATGCAACTACAAACTGCAAGATTAGTGGAAAGAAAACAATGAACTTATAAAATCAGAGTGTCTAAGGCATTAATTCCTTATCAATTCTACGTGCCCCAAACGGGCAGGAGGTGATGCTTTAAACATTTCTAAGTTAAAACCATAACATGTCAGAAATCATTTTACCTTGAAGTGCCTTTTGCGTAGCACTGGGACGGATGCCAGAATAGACACAGTAAATGTATTTTCTCTCACACACAAAGAAAACACCTGGTACGCACGATAGTAGATACACGCACTACATTCGACACAAATCCCAGAAGTGGAGAGGATGAGCAGGAGGCAGTGCTGTAAGTCCAGCAAACACATGACTGAATATGCAAACACAAATACTGGTATGCAGACTTTTAACAGATAACGATGCTGTTGACGTTTAAACAGGTCAGGTATTTTGCTGGAGAAAGCAAGAGCTTTTCAAAATGAAACACACTCTCTGCCAAAACCCTCTTTTCAGAATAAGGGTAGTCATGTAGCACTTCCAATGATCAAAACTGCACAAACTTTCCACTGCAATCTTTAAACATCTCGACTTATCCCAATCGGTACAAAACAAGTTTGGTGCCCATCAGGTGACAATGCATCCAAGGAGAGTGAGTACAAGTGAAGAGGGGGGTCTAAGAGCGATAGAGACAAAGTTCCCGTCCCCCCCCCTCCACACACACACACACACACACACACACACACACACACTCCTCTCGGAGAATACCAGGCCCGTATCTCTCTGTATGTATTTCTATTTCATGTCATTTTGGCCCGGTGTTGTCACCAGCCACTGCTGTATCATCAACCAGTCCCCAAAGCAACACGAAAAGTTTGTTCACAGTGATGCCGAAAGTTCCCAAATCCTCTTACCAATGTGGCAAACACCTGGCAAAACTGTCAACCGGGGACGCCGCGAACGCTGGGCTCGGTGTCTAGAGGAAGATGAAGAGGTCTCGAGTATCTGCCCCCTTTCCGGGAGCAAGTCAGCCGGTATCGAGAGGTTTATCCCCGTCAGGATGAAGAAACGGACCAAGAGTCGCCGAGGATCCTTGCCCGGGCAGCGGCCCTCACAGCCGTGCGGGTTCTGGCAACGCCGACGAACTCCACCGCGAGCCCCGCTGACAGATACAGACTGCGCGCCCGCCGCGAAGGGCGTTGTCGCGCCTGCGCACCACAGCTCTTCCGTCCCCCGCTTCGCCCACCGCCGGGCAACCGTCACAAGGGAGCCGCCACTTCCGCCGGCGCGTGCGCAGTGGAGGGTTGGGCGCGTGTGCAGCGCCGGTTCTTTCCCCGCCAGAGCGTCAGCTACTCCTCCTGCTCTCCCCCCACCACCCCCAGCCCTCCGCGGCCCGGTACTAGCGCGTTGTCCCGGCAAGGGAGCTGTCTATACCTTGCGCTCCCGGCCAGCCCTAGTGCGCTCTCGCGGCGCGTGGCAGTAGCCATGGCGATGGATCAAGTGAACGCGCTGTGCGAGCAGCTGGTGAAAGCGGTGACGGTCATGATGGACCCCAGCTCCACCCAGCGCTATCGGCTGGAAGCCCTCAAGGTAGCTAGGGTCTGGCGCCCCGGGCCTGCCCCGAGACCCTCCCTGAGCCCATAACCCTGCTTGTCTTCTGCTCACGTGGCCCTTGGACCTCCCTCCCCAACCCGGAGGGACCTTCCCTCGCCGCCCTCCGCGCCTCTTCCCATTCCCAGCCTATTCTGCTCGCCTCGCCTGCCCCTTTCCCGGACTCCCTGGTCACTGGCTGCTTTTGGCGGTCTTTTCTCACCACCCCTTCCCACTGCCCTCTCCTCTCCCCGTCCCCACTTCTGTTCACGGGTGTTCGCACCAAGACCCTTTCCACAGCTGGCTGCACTTACTCCCCCAAGCCCCACATCTCCTCGCCTTCCCCTGGCGCACGTGTCCATCCCGTACTCAACGCCAGCTACGTACATTCTTTATGGTCTCCCCTGCACTACATGTTTCCCCGCTAGCCCACTCCTGACCCGCCCTAAATAAGCTCCAGCCCCCATAGTGCCCCTTTACTTAAAACGCTACACCCCTCCCTACCTTCTTGTGTGTCTTGGTATTTTGGGCTAATTCTCACACGTCCTCATGTTTTTTATTGTGTGACAGTCTTGGGCTATTTTGCGCAAAGATGAACTTCCACCACTTACTTTGCATTTTAAAATACAAGGGCACTTTGATTTCCTGAAAGTAGTTTTCTTGAGTACCGGGCTGTGCTGCAGGGACTGACTTGTGATGCTAATACAGGTGGGGATGCTACTGTAATATGAGCATATTCCCGCATCAGACAATGTATGTGGGCTGTGAGAAATAAAATAACCATTAGGAAAAAAATACTTGTGCTGTACATAGTTTAAGTGATGTACAATGAGTATCACTTACAGGAAACTTTACAGTATGTAGATGTATGCCACGGAATTTGCAATCAAAACAGTTGGGTTGTATTTGTTTTTTACTATGAAATATTAAAAATAGATACAAAAGTAGAGAGAATACTGCAGTTGTTTTGTGTATACCCATTGCATAAATTCAGTTGTTATAAAGATTTTACATTTGCTTTATTCTCCACCAAAAGTTTTTCAAATAAATTGCTTTACTCCTCCACCAAAAGTTTTTCAAATAAATCTTAGAAATTGTTGTTTCACCCCTATATACTTCAGGGGTGTATCTCTAACATAATTTTTAAAAATATTTTTTTATTGATTTCAGAGAGGGAGAGAGAGATAGAAACATCAATGATGAGAGAGAATCATTAATTGGCTGCCTCCTGCACGCCCCACATTGGGGATTGAGCCCACAACCCCCTGCATGTGCCCTGACCCTGACCATGTATCAAACCGTGACCTGGTCAATGCTCAACCACTGAGCTGCACTGGCCGGGAAGAATGTAATTTTTTTTAACATAATTTTTTAGTCTTTTAGGTCAGATTTTTTTTTCCAACATTAGTTGGATATTGCATGGGATATCTGGAATTATGAAAGCGAAAGGAATGTTTATCAGTCTTTACTCATAATATTGAGCTATACTTTGCATCTTAAAAATATAGCTCAGGTTTGAGTTAAGATGGTGCTTTTTTAGTCCCTACTCCTGGCTCCTAAGGTAAATGTTAACTTTTCTTCTTTCAGTTTTGTGAAGAGTTTAAAGAAAAGTGCCCTGTTTGTGTCCCCTGTGGCTTGAGGTTGGCTGAGAAAACACAAATTGCCATCGTCAGACATTTTGGCCTTCAGATCCTGGAACACGTTGTTAAGTAAGGAGCTTTCGGGTGTTACCACTGAAGCCCATGGGAGAGCAAATCTTTATTTCTTACATAACTCATAGAGATACTCTATAGGTGAGCAGAAAAGAACAATCCCCAAGAAGAAAGGATTGGTCCTCTAGAGGTTATCCCAACCTCATGCTGTTCTCATTCAGGACTTAACCTTTCTCTTCTTCAGTTTCTTTGTCCATGTAAAGTGCATAGTACATACTAAGCATTTTACAAATATTAACTGATAGTCATTCAGCCAGCATTTATTGAGTTCCTACTATATGCCAGCAGACCTCAAAGTTTTTTTAGAAAAGACTTTGTAAATCATCACAAAAATGGAATTAGTGATATCAGAATTGTATTTTCAGAAAAAACAACTCTATTGTTGCAGATGTCCCAGGTAAATACATTTGCTTTTGTCTGTCAGGAAAATCAAGGGGAAAGCTGATCTGTGCACAAATCCTCTGTGGATTCCAATTAATGGACCATTGCCTGTATAAAACTCTTTCCCAAGAACTTTTCTGTTATTAACATTTTGGTTAAGTTTGGACTGTTTTGTCTGTTCTTTGAAGCATATGAGATCAAAAGCATAATTTCTTAGTGAAATCGCCAACATAATCTAACACAAGAATCAAACCTAGTCTCATAAAGAGAAGACTTTTCATGTTGACTGTTCTGTTGACTTTATAAATTTTGGTGGCCAGGTTTCGGTGGAACAGCATGTCTCGATTGGAGAAGGTCTATCTGAAGAACAGTGTCATGGAGCTGATTGAAAATGTAAGGAATGGTTGGTTGGAAGACTTGTGTTTCTAAGGTAGTTCAGACAGAGTGACTTCTTCAATGTAGCATTTGTGTAAAACTCACTGGTTCCTCATAGGTTAGCATGCTTTGTATGATATTAAATGTTACCTTCAAGGTAAAAAAAACCATCATCACAAGAAATCATAATTCATCACAAATGCACTGTATGATAGTAAAAATAGGCAGAATGAATTTGTTCCAGGAATTAGAATATGACTTTAAACATGTTTAAGATCCATAGCCTTTTTTCTTTTTTTACAAAGGTCATAAAAAGTGGAATCTCTACCTCTGTTCATCCCCAAAGTCTGGTGCCTTTAATAGGAAAAAACATTCCCTTCAAAACTATTAATTAACTTAGGATTTGTATTTTGCTAGTTGTGGGAAATCTTGGTAAAAACAAACAAACAAAAAACCAGCCCTAGCTGGTTTGGCTCAGTGGATAGAGCGTTAGCCTGTGGACTGAAGGGTGTCTGGTTCAATTCCAGTCAAGGGCACATGCCCGGGTTGCAGGCTCAGTCCCTAGTAGGGGGCGTGCAGGAGGCAGCCAATCAAGGATTCTCTCTCATCATTGATGTTTCTATCTCTCCCTCTCCCTTCCTCTCTGAAGTCAATAAATATATATATATTTTTAAAACAAAAAAAAACAGATGTGTGAGAGAGAAACATTGAGAGGTTGCCTTTGCACATGCCCTGGCCGGGAATCAAACCCACAAGCTTTCGGTGTTTGGAACGACCCTACAACCAACTGAGTCATACCAGCCAGGGCATCATTAATCTTGATATCAAACAAAGGAGAGTCCCAATAGTAGTCTTTCTGTTTTCTAATACTAGAACTATTGATAAAATATTTAGGGCTCCTAAATCTCCAATTTTCAGCCCCTCAATGTATTCCTTATTTCATATTCTTCCACCCTGGCTTTCTTACAAAATGAAACAATCAATATGAGATTCTCTTCAGTTTCTAAAGGAGAACCATGATGTCTTCCTTACTCTGTGTGACAGCCATTTTATATGCTAGTGCAACCCTCACTTAAGCTTTAAGTGGGGAGAATAATTAGCAAGAATGCAGGACAAGTGACTCAGACATGGAAAACAGGTTGGTTTATTCTGTTTAGTTTAAAAGCCTGCCTCTTGATGAGTTTTCCCACTTTTATGGCCCAGTTTTTCCCTTGAATTCAATTTTGCAGACCTCTTAATATCTCTTGTTCTTTTTCAGGGAACACTGAACATCTTAGAAGAGGAGAATCATATTAAAGATGTTCTGTCTCGAATTGTAGTAGAAATGATTAAGCGGGAGTGGCCACAGCACTGGCCTGACATGCTAATAGAATTGGACACTCTTTCCAAACAAGGGGTATGAAATACAGCAGTACCAAATTTTTTTGTTGTTGTTGTTGTTCTTCAGGGGTTTATTTTTATTTATTGATTTGAGAGAGAGAGAAACATTGGTTTGTTGTTCCACTTACTTATGCATTCATTGGTTGCTGCTTGTATGTGCCCTGACTGGGGATTGAACCCACAACCTTGGCTTATTGGGACGATGCTCTAACCAACTGAGCATCCAGTCAGGGCAGGGCGGGATTTTGTTTATTTGTTTGTTTTGTCAACAGAAAAGAGCCTTTAGGCAAACTTATAATGAAAAGATGTTTAATTTAACTAGCTTATTTCTATTAATGCAGGAAACACAGACAGAATTAGTGATGTTCATCCTTTTGAGACTGGCAGAGGATGTAGTGACCTTTCATACACTGCCCTTTCAAAGAAGAAGGGACATCCAGCAAACATTAACCCAGAACATGGAAAGGATCTTCAGTTTTCTACTTAACACACTGCAGGAAAATGTAAACAAGTACCGGCAAGTGGTAAGGAATATCCCACCTCCCTGAAGTTGTGTTTTTTAATGAGTGTTTTTTTGTTTGTTTAAAGTTCAAATGAACAAGGAACTGAGGTGTCTAGTTCAGCAAAAGAAGAGGCCATTTTATGAGCAAAAAAGAAAAAGCGATAGGAAAAACAACTGATTTTTTTTAAAAAACTGATTTTCTAAGAAACTCAGGTCAGGGAGTTTCCATATGTACTGGGGGGAAAATAATTCCTTTTATAGTGAGAAATTTTTTTAAATAGTATAAAAATGAAGGTTAATTCTTAATATTTGAAAGCCCAGATATCTAATAGGTCAGGGTGGTATCCTGGTTAAAATTTAAGGTCTCATTTAGTGTTGGTCCCATTTGTAGTGTAAACTGCCAAGTTTTATTAATCTTGACTACATGCTTCTTGGTATTTTGTTCTTCCTGATGAGGTAGGATTACTCTTAATTTTAATTGTCCCTTTCTGCAGAAAAGGGCAAGCCAGGTACTCTGTTTCTAACCATTTTCATTGTTAGCAGAGAGCCTTCAGAAGAAGGCAGTATAAAAGTTAATCTAACATAATGTCCTCACCAGAGGGCAATTTAGCCCCCCAGGTTGTCACAGTAGGGATTCCTATTGGCATCTAGTGGGTAGAGACCATGTATGCTGCTAAACATTCTATAATACACAGCCCCTACAATAAAGGATTATCCAACTCAAAATGTCAAAAGTACTGAGTTGAAAAACCCTGATCTAGAATTCTCATATGTACTTATTTCACAAAATAGGTTGAATTAAATATTAGTTATTTTTTTTATACCTCTAACAGCTTCATTGGTCTGTTTTCAGAGAAGCACTAGACACTAACACAAATGGGAGAAGGTGCTATGAACTGTTTTGGTGGGGAGGAACTAACAGTGAATACCTAGTATATACCGTTACAGGGTGGGGCAAAAGTAGGTTTATAGTTTCGAGTACAGAAACTGAGTTTATTCTTGTATTATTATTTATTAATTATTTTCCAAAACAACTGTAACCTACTTTTGCCCCACCCTGTCCTTGTTTGTACTTTATATGTTATTTAATCCTCAAAACCAACCCTAAGAGTCAGAAAATATTGTCTCCATTTTACAGATAAGAAAAACCAAGGCTCAGAGGGTAATTATTAAAGACCCCCTAATAAATGGTTTTCGTAGAATTCAAGCCCCATTCTTTTTACGAGAGTGGACTTTTTCCCAAAAAATTTCTCCCCAAGATTTTTCAAAAGAAAATATCAAGGAAATAAACTTGCATTTAAAACCCTATGTGTATTGAGGGTGATTGAGGTATTCTTTTTTGTTTCCCTGGGAGATTCAATCCCTAGGAGGAGAACAAATTATGAATACTTAGTTGTCCTAGAAATCTAGCCAACGTGCCAGAACAGATTATTGGTGATAATCTGACACAAGTTAGAAACATCTACTGTAGTGTGTGTTTTTTAGCCCCACTTTCAGTTTTCTTCATCTGTGCTACCACTGTGCCCAGGACCAGAGCACACCAAGAGCCATGTCTTGTACCTCGAACTTCTCAGTTTGCTTGTAGTTGCTTCTCTGCTTCCATCCCTTCACCTTCCCAATTGGTGTCTTCCAAACAAGGGGTAAACATTGATGGGATGAGTAGGCTCACTTTCCCTGTCCCATCACCTGGCTCCTGCACTGGTCCCAGGGGCATGGAGGATCCAAACAGGAATGAAGGATTTGTAGGAGTGGAGAGTAAAGGCTGGACTTGGCTGTTGTCACTAGGATCCCTTTTCCTCCTTGGGCAGCATTAGTAGATGCTGGTGAGAGGGTTCTACCCCATTAACACATCTACATGAACACTGCTAATGAAGGCTTAATACTTGTTCTTTATGAAAATACTTTTTATAATTGAGAAAAGGAATTGTAAAACAAGTTCCTTATAGTCCTAATGGTGGTAAGTTTTTAGGTATTTCAGAAGTTGTTATTCCTGCTTGTATTATTTTTCCTTTAACAGTCTTCAACTTTTAATTTTAATTCCAGAAGTTCCTCAGGACAATATTATTTTTATATACTTGTAAATTATAAACATTATGTAATATTTTTACAGAAATTGGGATATAAAGGTAAAAAATCAGTCATAATTGTATGTTTACTGAACAGACATTATTTTGATCTGTTTAGCATCTAATATTTTTGTGTACATGTTTTCCCTATATGTCCATCCATACGTGGTCATAAATTGTATTGATTTAATTTTTTAAAATTTATCTTTATTGTTGAAAGTATTACAGATGTCCCCTTCCCCCACATTGATCCCCTCTTTCCCGCTCCTGCCCCCTCCCCAGGCTATATTGATTTAATTTTGTTTCTTGCTTTTTTCCATTAGCATTACATCATTTCAGTATACCTTTGCCAATTATAATTTGTCTTTTTATTTTTTTAATTTAAAAAAACATGCTAATACTTTGTTTTAAACTGTATTTATTTCATCTAGCAATATTGAACCTTATTGTTCATCTTTTGGTTGTATTTCTTTGTAAATCATGTGCTTTGAAACTGTCTTTGTGGCTCTTAATGTTCTAACAAATTTGTGTAAACTCTTTAAATACTAACTTTTTGTCATATTGCTAAAAGTAAAGTAACCGTTCTTCTTAGGAGGAATATCAGTTATGTGTTCCTAGTAAAGTTGTATTCTTTCCAAGATTGAAAGTTGAGTCTATATTTGAGAATCTATTTGAGGACCTTGATTATGGGGATGGAAAGTTATTACATAGCCTTTTGCTCATTAAAAACATTGGATCCTTATACTTCTTTTCTTTCAGAAGACAGATAATTCTCAGGAGCCAAAGGTAAGAGCTCTTTGTGGCTTTGGAAGGAGACTTCTTTGAGGCTTTCAGGTACAGGATGTATCCACCTAGTGGAGGGTGACCTCAGCCTTGGTTTATTTGATCATTGAGCTAAGGTGGAAGGAAGTTAAAATTACAATATTTGAGATTTCTTGTAGGAAATATAATGGACTCACATATCAATATGGTCTTATTGATATATTGAGACTGCCGGTGTTTGAAAAATGAATGTGTTCATCAGGAAAAAAACATTTGACTGTTACATGAGTACATTTTTTTAAAAGTCATTTTCTTTTTGGAATTAGAAAATAGAAGGAGCTCAGGTGTATAACCACTGCTTTCTTGTCTGTGAGTGAGGACTTAATGGTCAAAAAGTTATTTCTTTTCATTCAGGCTCAAGCAAACTGTCGAGTAGGAGTTGCAGCCTTAAACACTCTGGCAGGCTACATTGACTGGGTGTCCATGAGTCACATCACTGCGGAGAACTGCAGGCTCCTGGAGGTACTGTGCCTGCTGCTCAACGAGCAGGAGCTCCAGCTGGGAGCAGCTGAGTGTCTTCTCATTGCAGTGAGCAGGAAAGTAAGTTGCCACTTCAAACTGACTTTTATCCGTGAAATCTCTGAGGGGGCTATTTAATTGTTGTGGCAGAAAGACATTTAAAGGTTTGAGTGTTGTTTTTTCCTTGACACCAACTAACTACCTGTCTTCAACCCCTTTGTTTTTAAATGTATTTTTATTGATTTCAGAGAGGAAAGGAGAGGGGGGAGAGAGATTGAAACATCAATGATGACAGAGAATCATTGATCCGGCTGCCTCCTGCATGCCCCCCTACTGGGGATCAAGCCCACAACCTGGGCATGTGCCCTTGACTGGAATCGAACCCAGGACCCTTCAGTCTGCAGGCTGATACTCTACCCACTGAGCCAAAACAGCTAGGGCCCTTCAACCCCTTTGGACAACAGTTAGCCAATATTTCAGGGATTTATTGGCAGAATATACAGAGGTCTGTCAGGCTACTTACTTCTCGATACAGCTGTGAATCTTAACTCTTCACACTTAAGAAATAAAGTTTAAAACTCAGTGTTTATGTCAAAAAATCTTAGATGATGGCTACACTGGCTTTTTATCTGTCTTGACTAACAATAGGGACCATGATTCTTTTCTCCATAGGAATGCTATCATCAGCTGTAACTTATTTATCTTTCATTTCAGCACTGTTGACCAACACATTTAAAAATATGTTTTATCCAGATTAGGTTTTAAAAAGCTGGCTTTGCTCTAGTGTTCAGTCAATCTGGGGGCTGTAAGAGAAATTATGAAGTCAGTATATTTGCTTAGATAGGTAAGAAGTTGTTAGTACTTGGAGGCTTTTAATAATGTAGTTTTTCTATTACCTTTGTTTCCCTAAAATTGGGTCTAGGGCAAGTTGGAAGACCGGAAGCCCTTAATGGTCTTATTTGGAGATGTTGCTATGCATTATATACTCTCTGCTGCACAGTGAGTATCTACTTTTCTATGTTTTTTCTAATTCCTTTGTTATTCTGTATCATATTTGGATATATCTGAAGTTCCTATCTAAATACTAGCAGTCAATTGACAGTGTTTCTAATTAAAAAATCAGGCAACCTTGGGGTTAGAGATCAACCAAAGGACTTGTATGCATGCATATTAGCATAACCAATGGACACAGACACTGGGGAAGTGGGGGCTTGCCCTCGAGAGTGGGAATGGCTCAATCGGGGAAAAAGGAGACATATGTAAAACTTTAGACAATAAAAAAAAAATCAGGCAACCTTCTAGGGACTATTGAATCTTCTTGAAGACCTTATACTGGAAATAAGTTGTGGCCACTGACTCAGCACCCACTCACTTTCACAGTTTTCCCCATTACCTCCAGATAACTCATCTCCATGATTCTCTTTGTCTGGTTCTGATGATCCCTAAGCTTCCTAGTCTCCTTGGTCACTAGGCCTGAGAGTGCTTAGATATGGACCCAAGTCTGTCCCAGGGCCTGCCTGATTGTAGAACTTCAGACACTCCTCCCTGATCTTCTCATCAGAGTAATTAATACCTGAAGTGTTGAGGCTCTTGGAAACAGCCGGAACAATGTGTTCAATGAGAAATGTGTGCATAAAACCTATAAACATAGTCAATGTCCTAAAACAATGACTCTGCTTGTTTTCTTCTAATTGCTCTGGAAATTTTTTTTTTTATATTTTTATTGATTTCAGAGAGGAAGAGAGAGAGAGAAAGAGAGAGAGATGGAAATATCAGTGATGAGAGAGAATCATTGATCGATTGCCTCATGCACCCCACTGGGGATTGAGCCCACAACCCAGGCATGTGCCCCCGACTGGAATCGAACTTGGGACCTTTCAATCCACTGAACCAAACCAGCCAGGGCTGCTCTGGAAAATATTAAAGCATTTCCTGATAATGTGTTTCTTACCAGGGAGTCACATAGAACTGTGTCTTACAAATAGTTGAAGCTGTTGCAACACCCTCTTTTCAATACTCTTCACTAATTCTTGGTCCCAAGGATAAGTGAAAAGATGTGTGACACATATGTGTTATTTAAAATCTCTTACATCCTATTCTAATACAGTTATGATGACTTTCTTTCCTATGGAGACTACAGCTCTGTTTTTAAGGGAACCTGTTAATTAAATGAGTGACATTTCTTTTGAGTAGCCACTGTAGTTTCTGTCTCCAAGACCCATTAGTTCTGTAGAGACCATGACATTCACCCTAAGGTGTCCTATCTCTGTTTGTGCTACTAATACTGGTTAGCAAAGCTATGACTCTAACCCAAGCAAGCAGACTCCAAAGCCTGCACTGGAAACCATAATGCCATACTGCCCTTCAATATCACTAGAGCCTAGGTCTTGCTTACCTCAAGGCCTACGCTTTTTACATTATACTCTACTGCCTCCAGAACACAGCTGATATGGCTGTTGTCCCCACTGTTCATTATTAATTCTTACTGCTGTAAATAGTTGTACATCATAACAGGTCAGTTGTTTTTGTGTGTTTTTTTAAAAATATATTTTATTGATTTTTTACAGAGAGGAAGAGAGAGGGATACAGAGTTAGAAACATTGATGAGAGAGAAACATCAATCAGCTGCCTCTTGCACACCCCCTACTGGGGATGTGCCCGCAACCAAGGTACATGCCCTTGACCGGAATCGAACCTGGGACCCTTGAGTCCGCAGGCCGACGCTCTATCCACTGAGCCAAACTGGTTTCTGCTTTTCTCAATTTTTTTTTTATTAAGGTATTATATGTGTACATATCTTACCCTGCAGTTTTTTTTTAATTTTTTTATTGTTTAAAGTATTATATATATATATATCTCCTTTTCTCCCCATTGACCTCTCCCTGGCCATTCCTACCCCCCAGCATATGCCCTCACCCCCCTACTGTCTGTGTCCATGGGTTATGCTTATATGCATAACAGGTCAGTTTTAAAAGAGCAGATAAGGGATTACATATTTGAACTAAAAAATGAGACATAGAACAACAACAAGATGGCGGCAAAGTTAAACAACTAAACTGCCGCCTCGCACAACAATTTCAAAAATACAACTAAAAAACAAAACGTCTACCACCCAGAACCACGGGAAAGCTGGCTGAGTGGTAGATTTACAACTAAGAAGAGAAGGGAGTGCAAACGCTGGAGAGCTGAGGTACGGAGGCACGCGCGAAGTGGGCTGGGCGCATGGGCGCATGGCTTTTCTTCAAACAGAAGGGAGACAAACTCCCGATCACTCTGAACTCCAGTTTCTGGGGACACGCGGGGGACCCAGACGCCTACGGGGCGAAGCTGGACTCTCGGCTATCAGTCGGAGAGTGAGAGTGACTTTTCTGCAGAGGTGCGCCTAGCAATCAGGGTTTGCTGCACTGGAGCGCGGGACACGGGGACTTGGAAACGCGGAAAGGCAGAGACAGCTGAAGGCAGCCATGGCCGTTGGCCATGCCCCAGCCTAGTGATGCTCTGAGACCACGCCCCACACATTCTACAAACCCGCCCAGGCTCCACACAGCGGCCTTTACATATAAATGGCCTGTTCTGTGGCAGCTCAACCAAATTAACTGCAGCTCCAGTCAGACTGCTCCAAAACTGCCCAAGCAAAGAGGAGAAAACTGTAGCTCTTGCTGTAGCTCCTGCTGGGAGGCCTCAGACCTGCACCCCATTGGAGATCCAGACACTAGGGTATCTAGTGGTCGGTGTGGACGACACCAGATTTCAACCACTCTCATAAGGGACACATTCAAGAGGCAGACTCAGTGAGCACCAAAGCCCTACTGTGTCTCCAGCACAGCAATTCTTCCGTTATAGACACAGCAGGTCCTCACAGCCAATTGGCCTGGAGGTCAATTCCTCCCAGTGTACCAACAGCAATCAAGGCTTTTAACTACACCAAGACTTTCCACTCAGCCCACAAAGGGGTGTACCAAGAGCGACCACCTAGAGTGATTGGGGAAGCTGAGCTACCGGCCCCTATAGGTCACTGTCCACACAAAGCCACTCCATCAACACAGGGAGGCAGCCAAAATGTGGACACACCGAAGTATGTCACGAGTAGGAGAGATGGAGGAAAGCAAACTAATGGACGACACAGTGTTCAGAACCACATTTATAAGGTTACTCAAGAATCTTCTAAAAACCGCTGAGAAACTTGAAGAGACCTTCAAGGACCTTAATGAGAATACCAAAAAAATGGAAAAGGACCAGTCAGAAATTATGCATACACTGTCTGAAATAAAGAATATACAGACACTCAACTGTAGACCACCGTACCCGAAGAGTCAAACCAAAGATCTGGAATATGAGGAAGAAAAGAACACCCAACCAGAGAGGCAGAAAGAAAGAAGAATCCAAAAGCGTAAGGAGCCTCTGGGATGGCTTTAAGCGTACCAATATCCGAATTTTTGGGGTGCCAGAAGAAGAGAGAGAGCAAGATACTGAAAACCTATTTGAAGAAATAATGACAGAAAACTTCCCCCACATGGTGAAAGAAATAGACTTACAAGTTCAGGAAGCGCACAGAACCCCAAACCAGAGGAATCCAAAGAGGACCACACCAAGACACATCATAATTAAAATGCCAAAGACAAAGAGAGAATCTTGCAAGCAGCAAGAGAAAAACAGTTAGTTACCTATAAGGGAGCACCCATATGACTGTCAGCTGATTTCTCAACAGAAACTATGCAGGCCAGACTGGAGTGGCAAGAAATATTCAAAGTGATGAATAGCAAGAACCTACAACCAAGACTACTCTACCCAGCAAAGTTATCATTCAGAATTGAAGGGCAGATAAAGAGCTTCACAGATAAGAAAAAGCTAAAGGAGCTCATCACCACCAAATCAGTATTATATGAAATGCTGAAAGGTATTCTTTAAAAAGAGGAAAAAGAAGAAAAAAGTAAAGATAAAAATTATGAACAGCAAATACATATCTATCAACTAGTGATCCTAAAAATCAAGTGAATTAAAAATCTGAGGAACAGAATAAACTGGTGAACATTATAGAATCAGAGGCATAGAATGGGAGTGGATTGATAATTCTCAGGGGGAAAGGGGTGTCTGTGTGGAGGGTACGGGAAGAGACTGGACAAAAATCATATACCTACGGATAAGGACAACGCGGGGGAGGTAAGGGCAGAGGGGGTGTGGGAACCGGGTGGTGGGGAGATATGGAGGGAAAAAAGGAGAAACAATTGTAATAATCTGAACAATAAAGATTTATTTAAAAAAAAATCCACAAGGCTGCAATTAAGATTGGAAAAAAAAAAGAGAGACATAAAGTTATGCTTTTATTATAGTTTTTTTAAAGACTATTTTTTAAATATATTTTTATTTTTATTGATTTTAGAGAGGAAGGGAGAGGGAGTGAGAGGTAGAAACATCAATGATGAGAGAGATTCATTGATTTGCTGCCTCCTGCTCGCCCCCCACTGGGGATCGAGCCTGCAACCCGGGCATGTGCTCTGACTGGGAATCGAACAGCGACCTCCTGGTTCATAGGTAGACACTCAACCACTGAGCTGACAGCAAAATTCAGGGGAAAGTACAGAGATTTCCCATATACCCCCCATCCCAACACATGAGTAGCCTCCCCCATTAGCAACATCACTAACCAGAGTGGTATATTTGTTACAATTGATGAACCTACATTGACACATCAAGTCATCCAAACTCCCTAGTTTACCTTAGGGTTTACTCTTGGTGTTGTACATTCTATGGATTATAAGCACTGAATAATATCCCAGTGTCAGATGTATCAGGGTTTATTTTTTTATTTTTTTATTTTTTTAAATATATTTTATTGATTTTTTACAGAGAGGAAGGGAGAGGGACAGAGAGCCAGAAACATCGATAAGAGAGAAACATCGACCAGCTGCCTCTTGCACACCCCCTACCGGGGATATGCCCGCAACCAATGTACATGCCCTTGACCGGAATCGAACCTGGGACCTTTCAGTCTGCAGACCGACGCTCCATCCACTGAGCCAAACCGGTTTCGGCAGGGTTTATTTATCTATTCACCTATCAAAGGATACCTTGGTTGCTTTCAAGTTTGAGGAATTATGAATAAAACTTATAAACATCCAAGGTTAACATACTATAAATAATTCAGGCTTTTGTGTAAACACAAGTTTTCAACTCCTTTGGGTAAATACCAAGGAATTTATATCAATTGCTGGATTATATGGTAAGAGTATCCTTAGTTTTGTAAGAAACTATCAAACTGTCTTCCAAAGTGGGTGTACCATTCCTACCAGCAGTTAATGAGAGTTTCTGTTGCTCCATATCTTTGATAGCATTTGCTATTTTTATTGTTAGATAATTGGCTATTCTAATAGGTGTGCAGTGGTATCTTGCTTTAATTTGCATTTCTCTGGTGATATGTAGAGCATCTTTTCTTTTTCTTCTTTTTTTAAAATATATTTTTATTGATTTTTTACAGAGAGGAAGGGAGAGGGATAGAGAGCCAGAAATATCGATGGGAGAGAAACATTGATCAGCTGCCCCATGCACACCTCCTACTGGGGATGTGCCTGCAACCAAGGCACATGCCCTTGACCGGAATCGAACCTGGGACCCTTCAGTCCGCAGTCCGATGCTCTATCCACTGAGCCAAACCGGTTAGGGCTCTTTTCCTTCTTTTTTTCTTAATATATTTTTATTGATTTTAGAGAGGAAGGGAGAGGGAGAGAGATTGAAACATCAATGAGAGAGAATCATTGATCGATTGCCTCCTGCACGCCCCCTACTAGGGATCAAGCCCCCAACCTGGGAATGTGCCCTTGACTGGAATTGAACCTGGGCCCCGTCAGTCCACAGGCCGATGCTCTATCCACTGAATCAAATCAGCTAGGGCTTTGTGCAGCTTTTTATGTATAGAAGTATATACATTATTCTGTGGAGTCACGCTCAGGGTTTATGTCACTATTCCAGAATACTCAAGAACCATATAAATTACCCAAATTAGAGTATATCTTGATGGATGAAATTGCATTGAACGCTATTTTTTCCCCCCGTCCATCTTTCAGTGTTTGGAGGGGTTTTTTTGGTTGTTTTGTTTTTAAATAACACATTTAAATGTTGCAGCACAGACCACATACAATTCCATTTGATGGGAATCCCTTTGGTTCTCTTGATGTGCAACTAATCACACTGTTTTCTCATCTTACAGGACTGCTGACGGAGGAGGCTTGGTAGAAAAACACTATGTCTTCCTGAAAAGACTTTGTCAGGTGTTGTGTGCTCTGGGCAATCAGCTTTGTGCGTTGCTGGTGAGCACTTACTTTCTGGAGCGTTTCAGGGCCAGTTGAGGAGAGCTTTTATTTTTTCTAATTTAATTTAATTTTTAAAAATACATTTTTATTTATTTCAGAGAGAGGAAGGGAGAAGGAGAGAGAGATAGAAACATCAGTGATGAGAGAGAATCATTGATTGGCTGCCTCCTGCATGCCCCACTCTGGGGGTTGAGCCCGCAACATGGGCATGTGCCCTGACCGGGAATCAAACTGTGACCTCCTGGTTCATAGGTCGACGCTCAACCACCGAGCCATGCTGGCCAGGTGAGGAGAGCTTTTAGAAAATTATATTTGTGTTAGGGCTGACACATGCCATTGATTTTAGCCTCATATGGAGCATTGCGCATAGATTATTTCATGTGGTTCTACAGATTAAATTATTTTAACAGTTTAAGTGATGTAAATTTCTTTTAACAAATCAATTATTATTAATATCAACAGCAAACATTCACATATGTTATTCCATGAAGTCAACAGTGCTATTCTTGTGAATTTTGGTACTTACAAACATCAGTCTGCTGAGTGCATTAACCCTTAAAGTCCTATTAGATTATGAAACATTATGGGTTTGAATAAATAATCCTTTTCCCAAATTTAAAGGATCTATTGTTGGATTATAAAAGATAACTTAAGTCTGATTTACCTAGAAATACCTGTCTTTAGGGAAATATTTAATACTCAATCTTATAACTTGAAAGATAGGATACTGGGGCAGACATTTATCTTTTATGTTATACCTTTTCCTGGTAGCTTGAATGGTTAGAGGATAGAGCTTCAGACATAAGACATGTACCATTGACTGATTATTTAATGGGTCACAGAGATGTGAATAGTTCAGAAATAAATAATATGGATATCTTTTTTTCTGTGATTTCTGAAATGAATACTCTCTTGTTTTACTATTTGACTACAGAATGTTTTTATTTATTTATTTATTTTAGAGAGAGAGAGAGAGAGAGAGAGAGAGAGAGATATCGATGTGACATCAGTTGGTTGCCTCCCGTATGCCCCCTGACCAGAAATCAAACCCACAATCTGGGTATGTGCCCTGACCAGGAACCAAACCCGCCATCTTTCAGTGTATGGGATGATACTCCAAGCAATTGAGCCACACCTGTCAGGGCCAGATGAATTTTAATGATTATACTTAAGGAGGTAAATCGGCTTTCCTGTTTTTTAGCCCTTGAAATGAGGTCTTTCTTAGACTACAAGGAAGTATACAGTCATTTCAAAACTGAAATTTTGGAGGATTTAACTTATCTGTATTTGTTATTCCACTCTTCCCACTCCCCTCCCCTAATCAACATCATTAATGTAATGGACTTTTTGTCCTACAGGGTGTGGATTCTAATGTAGAAACACCAGCAAACTTTGGAAAATACCTGGAATCTTTTCTTGCTTTCACAACGCATCCAAGTCAGGTAAACATTATGCAGGTAACTTTTCGAAATTTGAGTTAGGTAAGCCAAAACAAAGCACTATGGCCTAAAGCAGTGGTCGGCAAACTCATTAGTCAACAGAGCCAAATATCAACAGTACAAGGATTGAAATTTCTTTTGAGAGCCAAATTTTTTAAACTTAAACTTCTTCTAACGCCACTTCTTCAAAATAGACTCGCCCAGGCCGTGGTATTTTGTGGAAGAGCCACACTCAAGGGGCCCAAGAGCTGCATGTGGCTTGCGAGCCTCAGTTTGCCGACCACGGGCCTAAAGTAATCAGCAGCTTATATATAAAACATGACTTGTAAGGCCCTAGAAAATAACTACAGTATCATTAAGAGACTTGCTGAATCTTCTTCCTGAACCAGCATTAAACCATCAAGGTCAGCAGCTTTCCCCTCCAGTTAACATTATTTTGATAATGCTCAATCAGATGTGAGGTATATCCCAGGCAATTTACTACTAAAGATATTTTAATACAAATTAATTTCATCCAACTCAAGATTTTTCTTAATACTACCCTGGCATTCCTATAACCTTTCTTGCATAAACGAGAAAGGGGTAGATTTCAGTTCACACTCCAGGAATTCCACCTAACCCACAGTCTGTCTTATTAACGTGTGGTTCATAATGAGTGGTCATTACTGATGTACTACAGTATGGGCAGTTCAAAGTTTTTATAGAGGTTTGTTTTCATGAGAAAATATAGTTGATAATTATGAGCTAAGTAATAATCTTGGTTATATAAAATCCAAACCCTTAAACAAGTTTACTTTTTTCTCCCCCCCGCCCCTTTAGTTTCTACGCTCTTCAACTCAAATGACTTGGGGAGCCCTCTTCCGGCATGAGATCCTGTCCCGTGACCCTTTGCTATTAGCAATGATACCAAAATATCTTCGTGCTTCTATGACAAACGTGGTCAAGGTATGCAGTGGTGATCTAAACAGGTGGAATATAGATGAGTACACATAATGTGACTTCGATTGGCATCATTGACAAAGCTGTCTTGGTTACTGTGATCCCTTCCTTGGGCGTATTCTCTTATTCCTCAAGAAGAAAGCAGTCCATGGTGGTTATAATATCTACTGTTTCTATCTTGGAGCACTTATATACTAGCACCAATATTGGGCTAGATGCTAGATAAAAGAAGTGATAGGGCAAGAGCAGTGGCCATGACCATACAATGAGATAATTGCTTTTCAGAGGTTAAAAGCAGGAAGGAGGGTAGAGTGAAGAAGACTCCAAGAGGAAGTAATATCTGATATGAAGGTCAAATGAGAGGAAGATGAATAAAAAGGGAGGGAGAGTGAAAGCAGATTGCTCACTATCTCAGTAGAGAGTTGGTTATGAATTCCCTGAGATCTGCTAAGGACTCTTACTAGTACATCTGACAGATGCTTAATCTTGGTTTGTAAAATTAGAGAATGGGACCCATTCAAGAGTCCCTTTATTTCTTCAAGGGATACACCTAGCACATACCACATGTGTCCTTATTGTCTACCATAGTCTTTATTCCTTTTTGAATGAAACATAAAAAGTTCCATGCTTATTCCCAGGGTCTAGCATTTAAGTAGGCAGATAGTTTTCAGTTCTTTTTTACTTATTTCATGCTGTGTTAGCACTCTATCATGAGGTATTTTTATACTCAGACCCTTAATAAATTCCATAATTTAATTCTCTTTGAGGAACCTGGAAGAAAGTATCAAGTAAAAGTTCTCTTTTCTGCCACTCTTAGGATTATTGGAACTAGGACCAAATTGTTGATGTGGGATAGACCAGAAGCAGTTACTTATTTTTTCATGAACAACAGGCATTTATTTCTCACAGTTCTAGAGGCTGCAAGTCCATGATCAAGGGGCCGACAGACTCAGGTCTGATGAAAACCCACTTCCTGGTTCGTAGTGGCCATCTTCTCACTGTGTCCTCACATGGTGGAAGGGCCAGACCCAGTTATTTATTATAAAATACCTCATGTAAACCCTAACTCTTCTTAGTGCTTGAATTCCTGGAGTTGAAGACGCTTGGTAAGTCTATTTTCATCCCTTATACCAACTATCTTTCTCTTTCCAGATGGGCTTTCCTTCTAAAACAGATAGCCCTAGCTGTGAATACTCTCGATTTGATTTTGATAGCGATGAGGACTTCAATGCTTTCTTCAACTGTAAGTGACCTGGAATTACTCCCAGCAGTCTCAGAATGGCATCTATTGTTGTGAATCATGGTGCATGACCCGTGGGGTTCTATATTAAAGAGCCCTAAATTTGAACAGCTGCCTGTTTAATCTCTAGTCTCACATTTCAGAGTGTGCTGGGATTGTACTTATTTCAAGCCTAGTATTCTTTCACTGGTGCACACACACACACACAATACCTTTGGAGATTGATTTTTATTTTTTTTAATATATTTTTATTGATTTTAGAAAGTAAGGGAGAGGGAGAGAGAGATAGAAACATCAATAATAGAGAATCATTGGTCGGCTACCTCCTGCACACCCCCTACTGGCGATTGAGCCTGCAACCCAGGCATATGTTCTTGACTGGAATTGAACCTGGGACCCTTCGGTCTGCAGGCCTACGCTCTATCCACTGGGCCAAGCCGGCTTTATTGAGATCTAATTCATTTACCATTCAATTCACCCACTTGTAGTATACAATTTAATGGTTTTTAGTATTTTCAGAGTTGTGCACCCATCACCACAACCAATTTTAGGACATTTTCATGACCCCAAGAAACTCTGTACCCATTAGCAGTCAGCACCCAATCCCCTCTTTTTTCCCAGCTTTGGGAAACCACTAATTCACTTTCTATTTCTATATTCTGAACATCCTTCTATATAATTAAGAGGTAATATGCAAATTGACCCTCACAAGATGGCTGCCTATGACCAGGCCGGCAGGGGGGTTAGTGAAGGACGACCAAACGACTGAACAAGCAGGCTGCATGGGGCAACCAGGCTGGCAGGGGGGTTAGTGAGGGACAACCAAACGACTGAACAAGCAGGCTGAGTGGGGCGACCAGGCTGGGTGGGGGGTCCGTGAAGGGTGACCAGGCCAGCAGGGGGGTTAGTGAGGGACGACTAAACGACTGAACAGCAGGCTGTGTGGGGTGACCAGGCTGGCGGGGGTGCTGTGAGGGGCAACCAGACCGGCAGGCGGGGACAGTTAGGGGTGATCAGGCTGGCACGCAGAGGCAGTGAGGGACGATCAGGCCGGCGGGGGGGGCAGTTAGGGGCAACCAGGCAGGCAGGCAGGGAGCGATTAGGAGCCAGCGGTCCAGGATTGTGAGAAGGATGTCCGACTGCCAGTTTAGGTAGGCCTGATCCCGGGGTTCAGGCCTAAACCGGCAGTCGGACATCCCCAAAGAGGTCCCAGATTGGAGAGGGTGCAGGCTGGGCTGAGGGGACCCCGCCCCCCGTGCACGAATTTTGTGCATCAGGCCTCTAGTTTCATATAAATGGAATTATACAATACTAGAGGCCTGATGCACGCTTTTATTATTATAGATATGATCTTTTGAAACTGCTTTCTTTGACTTAACATAATGTTTTTAATATTTATGGCATAGCATGTATCAGTACTTAATTACTTTGTATTGTCAATATTTTATTTTATGAATATATACATTTTACTCACCCATTCATAAATTGATGGAAATTTGAGCTGTTCCCACCTTTTGGCTATTTAGAATAATCTATAATAATAAAAGTGTAATATGCTAATTAGACCAGACATCCAAACGACCTTCCAGACATCCTTTTAGACAACCTTTCGGATGAATCCAGGGCTGCAAGGGCCAAGACCCTAGTCTGCTATAACGTTGGTGTACAAGTTTCTTAGTGTGCATATGTTTTTATTTCTCTTGGGTATATGCCTAGGAAGGGAATTACTGGATCATATGGTAATTTCATGTTTAACGTTTTAAGGAACTGCCAGGCTGTTTTTCACAGCAGTCTCCATTTTATATCTGTACCAACCTGATATTTTCATTCCAACAGAAATGGGAGACCATTTTTTGTTTGCCATTTACAGGATCTAACTGACAGGGCACCTTCCAAAGATAATAAAAAAGTTTTTTTTTAATGTCTGGATTTGTTAACAAAGCTTTATTGCACAAGTCTGCAAAACAAGAGTCTCTTTGAACATTTCCCCCCTGGAATGGATAAATGAATGAACATTAACTAAATACCTATTATATACCAGTTATTGACTCATGTCTTTCTCTTGGCAGCCTCCCGGGCCCAACAAGGAGAGGTAATGAGGTTAGCATGTCGTTTGGATCCCAAGACTAGCTTCCAAATGGCTGGGGAATGGCTAAAGTATCAGCTGTCAACTTCTGTTGATACTGGATCCATAAACTGTAAGTTGTTTTTTTCTAATCCTCACTTGAGGACATGCTTATTGATTTTAGAGAGAGAAACATCGATGTGAGAGAGAAACATCCATCAATTGCCTTCCTGTAGGTGCCCGGATCAGGGATCGAACCCACAATGTAGGTATTTGCCCTGATGGGAATCAAACCCGCAACCTTTCGGTGTATGGGACAACGCTCCAACCAACTGAGCCATAGGGTCTAGGCTGAACTATAATTTTTTTAATGTCTGAACATTAGTGAAATATTGTATCAAAGTTATACATAGGAAATAAACCTTCTGAGTCACACTTCAGAACAATATTCTAATAGTATTCAAAAATAGCTTTGCTCACTGCCCAGTTCCATTCTAGGGAGTGAGACTCCATTTACACACTGAGAAAGCAGGTAACACTACATTTTTAATCTGTTTAAATTAGATAAAGCCATGTTCAGTTTTGCCTTTGTTTTTCCTTTTTCACAGAATCAACTAATTGTTTATTGTTAATTTTTTAAAAATATATTTTATTGATTTTTTACAGAGAGGAAGGGAGAGGGATAGAGATTTAGAAACATCGATCAGCTGCCTCCTGCACACTCCCCACTGGGTATATGCCTGCAACCAAGGTACATGCCCTTGACCAGAATCGAACCTGGGACCCTTGAGTCTGCAGGCTGACGCTCTATCCACTGAGCCAAACCGTTTAGGGCTATTGTTGATTTTTTTTTACTTCACTTCAGGTACTATCTTAAATTGCATGTCTGCACCTAACTTTTTAAAGCTTTTCAACCAAGCTTTGCATAGCACCACTCCTAAACTCAGAAAGAATGTGCTGTTACTCAGACATAATAGGAGCAATACAGGGACTTCCCACTCAGCCACCTCAAAACCTCCGGGAAATGTCACTTTATATAAAATCAAAATCACCCCCCTCTACCCAAATGCATAAGCAAGGTAATTTCTTTGTTCTCTATATCTTCTGTCTTGTCATTAGTGCATAGGCAACAGGGTTAATAAAGCAGGAAAGGTGTCATAAATAACTGCTTTAGAAAGGTCCATGGTAATTAATCATCAATTACCATATACACTAGTTACTTGATAATCATGGGATTTAGCTTTCAGTTTTGCATATTCACAATTGATTCTGAAGGTCCTTGGTATCAGGTAACTCGAATGTTTGCAGAGGCTCAATATTGCATCAAGATGAAGATAATAAATGGGAGTACTAATGGGAGCAAGAAAAGTTTGTAAATCTTTTTGCCTGTTCCTTGCTGTTTGAGTGATGTGGCTTGATGATACTTGTGAACTTGGAGGGTGGCACAGTTCTCTAGCCATAGCCCTTGCATTGATCTGAGGCTACTGCATGTGAAGCAGTATTTTTTTTATTTTATGTCAGTTCTTTGTAGGAAGGATTATTTATGGTCTTAAGTATCTTAATTATTTAGATTCCCATGGACAGATTATAAAGAGAGAACTTAATATTTATCAATTGCCTCTAATTGGTCAAGCACTGTTTTTTTGTATGTTTGTTTTTTAATCCTCAACCAAGGATATTATTCCACTGATTTTTAGATAGAGGGAAAGACAGAGAAATATTGATATGAGGGAAACATCGATTGGTTGCCTCCTGCACTTGCCCTGACCAGGGCCCGGGCCAGAGAGGAGCCTGCAACCAAGGTACATGCCCTTGACTCGAATTGAACCTGGAACCCAGTGGCCTGCAGGCCGAAGCTCTATCCACTGAGCAAAACCGGCTAGGGCTGTTCTTGATGCTTATATCTATACTATTGACCCAGTGCACAGATTCATGCACATTGAAAGGAAATTAATTAGAAGGTGGCCGGCGGGGCGGGACTGGGCGAGACAGGGTGAGACAGACTGGACACACCCTGGAGCCAATCTCCCTTGGTCCCTCCCCTGCCTGCCGCACCTGGGACATCTGCAGAGTGAGCAGGTTCCCTTCAGCAGGTGGAGTCCCTCAGCCTGGCCTGCGGGGATTGGGCTGAAACCAGCTCTCTGACATCCCCTGAGGGGTCCTGGAGTGCGAGAGGGCACTCTGCAAAGTTGCTGCATTGAGCTTCTACCCCTTGGTGGTCAGTGTGCGTCATACCTGTCAGCCAGTCAGCCAGTCAGTCGGTTGCTTAGCCTTTCATATATATAGTTTCTTATTCAGTACTCAAAATGGTTTTCTAGATAAGGCTCCTAGAGCTCAATTCAGACAGCTCATTGTAAGCAGAATAGGAATTCCTTTTTCTTTTCTTTTTTTTTCTAGACTGAGGAGTTAGATTATTCTGTTCCTTCAACTGGGAAATTACCAAGTAGTCTCTAAGGCCTCATTGCCTTTGTGTCTTCTATGATCCTACCTAGTGTTGGGGTGTGTGTGTGTGTGTGTGTGTTTTAAAACCCTGTTTTCCTATAGCTGGAATTGGGGAAGGCGGCCTCTGCTCCATCTTCTCACCTTCATTTGTGCACTGGGAAGCCATGACCTTTTTTTTGGAAAGTGTGATCAACCAGATGTTTCGAACACTAGATAAAGACGTAAGTAACTGTTTCCCATGCTGATTGTGTAATGATTTGGATCTTTGTAAAACTGGCAGAGGGATAGGAAAGTCTATGGATGTGTATCTCACAGAAGAGGAAACAGATTCAGGAAGGTTAAATAACACTCAAATTCAAGTGGCTAGTATATAGCAGAGCTGACTCAGGTCTCTCTGACTCTAAGCTCTACAATGTTTAGTATTCATTTGAAGGGGATAATATGAGCCTGATACTACAGTGAACCACAGGTAGGAAAATCTTGAGATATTCAAACCTTGAATTGGAAAATCTTGAGATATTTGCCATTAAGCATCTTTTTCAATTTATGGCAGGTAGACCAGAATATTCAAGTTTGAGGGTCATTGTCTCTCTTCTCTGAATATTTTTTTTAAATTTTTATTTATTGATTTGAAAGAGAGAGAGAGAGGCATTAATTTGTTTTTCCACTTATTTGTGCATTCATTGGTTGCTTCTTGTATTTGCCCTGACTGGGGATAGAACCCAAACCTTGGCATATTGGGACGATGCTCTAATCAACTGAGCTCCCTGGCCAGGGCCAGATCTTGTTTTTCTATACTTCATATCACCTATCACTCTTCTCTTATAACATTACCTTATTAGATTAAAATGATTTGACCACTCATTTGGCAGTAATTATGTTTTAGTGTATTCTAGGTTAGTTATAGAAAGAATCTTGAAGAAAGGGGGATATAGTGTGTGTGATTTTTGTGGTTTTTATTTTTTTTATTTTTTTATTTTTTTATTAAGGTATTATATGTGTACATATCTTACCGTTGCCCCCACCCCCCACCTTTTGTGGGTTTTTTAGTGTGTGGTTTTTTTTTTTTTACAAGTGGCATATTAACAAATTAGATCTTAGGGTCATCTGCGTTTTGTTGTTGTTGTTGTTGTTTTGGGTTTTTTTAATATATTTTATTGATTTTTACAGAGCGGAAGGGAGAGGGATAGAGAGTTAGAAACATCGATGAGAGAGAAACATCAATCAGCTGCCTCCTGCACAGCCCCCACTGGGGATGTGCCCACAGCCAAGGCACATGCCCTTGACCGGAATCAAACCCGGGACCCTTGAGTCGGCAGGCCGACGCTCTATCCACTGAGCCAAACTGGGTAGGGCAGGGTCATTTGTTTTTATATTGATTCACTTCAGTTTGAAATGATAGCATTCTGAGTTTGTTCTAAAATATAGATGGGAACCCTACTAAGATCCTGTATTTTTCACTGTTAGTCCTTTTTCAAGTTAGTTGGGACCTATGTATTAGTAAGTGTGGCAAATCAAGAAAGCCCTTTATTAAATCAAGGGAAATGGCCCTGCTGTTTTCTTTCCTGGCATTTAAATATATATATATATATATATATATATATATATATTATTGATTTCAGAGAAGAAGGGAGAGGGAGGGAGAGATAGAAACATCAGTGATGAGGGAGAATCATTGACCAGCTGCCTCCTGCACGCCCCCTACTGGGGATCAAGCCCGCAACCCGGGCATGTGCCCTTGATGAATCTAACCTGGGACCCTTCAGTCCACGGGCCAACACTTTATCCACTGAGCCAAGCTGGCTAGGGCACCTAGCATTTAAGTTAGACACCTTGAAATGGATCCAGATGTATGG
This sequence comes from Cnephaeus nilssonii, assembly GCF_951640355.1. Lineage (NCBI taxonomy): Eukaryota > Metazoa > Chordata > Mammalia > Chiroptera > Vespertilionidae > Cnephaeus > Cnephaeus nilssonii. Next base: position 84,485,710 of record NC_137080.1, read on the forward strand.
GTATGATCCTGCTTGAAGGTTAGGGTTTGTCAAGTACTTGTTTTTAAGGTGTATGAAAGGACTGGCAGTATTGGGGGAGAGAGGAGTACCTGGTTGGTTGTATGTTGGATTTTACAGTAAGTTCTTGAATATGCTGGTATTTAGTCAAAATACCAAATACTAGTTGGTTAAAAAATACAAAAAAGGTTTGGAATGTATATACAAGAAAGATATGGGCTAGAGACAAAGCGTAGGTAACAATTAGAAATTTGGTAGGATTCATAACCAGTGGTGGGGAGAAAAACAAATGGCACTAAATTCTTTTTTCCTCAGGAGAATCCTAGATGGTAGTATTTAGGTTTGTTAATGACATAAAGTAAACCTGAGTCTAAGACCAAAATCAAATGGGTAAGAAGAAGCATTCCTAATCAAGAGAGATGAGTGTTTGAAAATATTAAATTATTCATCTACTTGTTAATGAAGCTATAATACATTGTATGTCCCAGGAGCGTGCCAGTCCCAGATCTGAGCTTGTTACATTCCCATTCACTGCTATCAATTTTAGACTTGGAAGAGTATTTATTATCTAAGTCTAGGGATTTTGCTCTTTTTCTGCCCTCAATCCCCACTCTGGGTCAGTCAGAGCAGATCAGCTTTTATCATGTGAAAGAATTTAACCAAGAGCTTCTTTGAAAAACTATTCATCTTGTCCGTAGTGGCATTAGCTAGGCTTGTATTTTTAGTAGTATAGATCCAAGTACATTGGGTAGAGCCTTTTAGCAGCTTTAGCAGTGAATTAATGTAAGGAAGAGCTTTGGGGGCGGGCGGGGAGTGGGATCACATTTGGAAGATGAGGATTGATTTGCCTCAGATAATAAAATATAAAGCTACTGTATTTTTTTTTTTTAATGCTACAGTGTTTTAAAGCAGTGTAGAACTGGCATTAGACACAGCTTATTTGAACAAAATAGCCCAGAAACAACCTGAAGCATATACAAGAAATGAGAGGTATTGGTCATTTAATAATTAGCATTAGGCCCTGGTGGGGTTTGCTCAGTGGTTAGAGCGTCGGCCCACCGATTGAAGGATCATGGATTCGATTTCCAGCCACGGGCATGGTGTGTGTCTCTCATGTCGATGTTTCTCCCCCCCCCCCCCCCCCCCACACACACACACACACACACTCTCTCTAAAATATCATTGGAAAAGATATCCTCAGGTGAGGATTAACAACAACAACAAAAATAGTAATTAGCATTAGGGAAAATTAACTGTTTAGGGAAAGGTCCCTAAAAGTTGAAAAAGTAATGAAAAAAAAATGGATGGCTTTAACTGCATATGTTTTTTAATCCTCTCTAATAAAATGGTAATATGCAAATTAACCATCACTCTGCTACATAAGCCACACCCACCAGCCAAGCCACGCCCACCAGCCAATCAGGGTGAGTATGCAAATTAACCCCAATCCAAGATGGCTACAGCCACAGAGAGCAAGGTTTCCCAGGTAACAGAGTAAGCCAAGCTTTCCATAGCCGTTGCAGGCCTAAGCCTCCACTCAAGCTACAAAGTTTCAATTATAGAAGGTAAACAAATTCAAACAAATGGCGGCAGAATGGAGCTTGAGAGAGCAGACCAGGGTTGCCGGCGGCAACAGGGGAAGCAAAGCTTTCCGCACACCCTGGCCGGGCCCACCCGCTTAAGGCAACAAAGTTTCAATTGTAGAAGGTGAATTAACTGCCACAGAAATGGCTGCCGGAGCCCCAGGCTTGGCACTGCTCCAGGCTACAAAGTTTCAATTGTAGAAGGAAAATAAATTCCAGATACCAGGGCCTCCCCTTGGGTTGCCAGGGGGCGTGGCCGGCCTGCAAACCACCACAGGCCCCTCGCTCAGGCTGCCCCACGCCCCAAGGGAACCCCCACCCTTATCTGTGACACCCTTCAGGGCAAACCAGCTGGCCCCCACCCGTGCACCAGGCCTCTATCCTATCTAATAGAAGAATAATATACAGATTGATCATCACTGCAACACACAATATAGCTGCCCCCATGTGGTCAAAGATCCTGCCCCCATGTGGACACCCGGCATGGTTGGGAGGCACCCGGCCTGCAAGGGAGGGCAGTTGTGAGGGACCAGGCCTGCAAGGGAGAGCAGTTGAGAGGGACCAGGCTTGCAAGGGAGGGCAGTTGGAGGTGATCAACCCTGCAGGAGAGGGCAGTTAGGGGTGACCAGGCTGGCAGAGGAGGGAAGTTGGGGGCAAACAGGCTGGCAGGGGAGCAGTTAAGCATCAACCAGGCTGGCAGCAGAGTGGTTAGGGGGTGATCAGGCTGGCAGGCAGAAGTGGTTAGGGGCAATCAGGAAGGCAGGCAGGCAAGCAGTTGGGAGCCAGCAGTCCTGGATTGTGAGAGGGATGTCCGACTGCCCGTTTAGGCCCGATCCTGGTGGGATCGGGCCTAAACGGGCAGTCGGACATCCCTCCAGGAGTCCCAGATTGGAGAGGGTACAGGCTGGGCTGAGGGACAACCCCCTGCCGTGCACGAATTTCGTGCACCGGGCTTCTAGTTTACAAAATAAATGTTTAAAAGGCAAACTGGGATTAGTTTCTGCAATAAATATGGATGGGATTGATATCCTTACTTTATAAAGCTTATCTCAAACATCACTAATAGAATATAACTGGTATCACTTTGGAGAATAATTTGGCAATATATTGTATAGACTAGATTGTAATAGAGCAGTGAAAATGAACTAGGCTTATACGATGAATAAAGATGATTCTCATAAACATAATGTTGACCCAAAACAGCAAGCCACAAAAGTGAATACATTTGAGGTAAAAGTATACAAAAATGAAGGAGTCTATGAATTTATGAACACCAAATTCAGGATGGTGGCCACCTCTGTGACTGGAAAGGAGGTTATGTGCATAGAGCAAGCACAGTATCAATAGCATCTACTTCTCTAAGTAGTTGTATGGAGGGTCATTAAAGAGTTATACCATTTTAAAGGTCTGGAATATTTAACAACAAGCTTTTTGTATAGGTTGATAACACTAGAATCCAATGGAGAAATAGACAATAGGTATGATCAGATAATATACAGAGGAGAAACTAAAGTAGTTAATAAATATGGAAAAAATCAACCTCATTAGTAATTGAAAAAATGCAAATTAAATAAACTTTTGTTTTTCCTAAATAAATACAAGTTTTAGGGAACAAATTCATTGCTAACTGAGAAAATGGTAAGAAGGACACATTAATGGATCAAGAATCAATTGATAAAACCTGTAAAGAAGGAAAGCAGCTTGACTTACATATATTCGTAACTTTTGACCCAATGATTCCAGCCACCCCCAAAAGTCTCTTATTCAAGAGGAATAATTGATAATGTAGCCAACATTTTTTTTGCAAAGATATATATTAGCATTATATACAATGGTGAAGAACTAGAAATATTCTAAATTTCTAATAGTAGGAGATGCTATATCTTTAAGATAGTACATGGTGGCATATATGAAATTTTTCTTTTTTTTTAAATCCCCACCCAAGGATATTATTCCACTGATTTTTAGAGAGAGGGAAGACAGAAGCATTGATGAGAGAAACACATCAATTGGTTGCCTTCTGCATGCACCCTGACCAAGGCCCGGGCCAGGGAGGAGCCTGCAATCAAGGTACTTGCCCTTGACTGGAATCGAACCCACGACCCTTTGATCCACAGGCCGACGCTCTCTATCCACTGAGCCAAACCGGCTAGGGCTGAAAATTTTTAATAACATGGAGTGATGCTTTGAATTTTAAGGATTAGAAAGTAGTATACAAAACCATATGTGGCCCCTGTCTTATGTATTTATAAACTGGAGTCCAAAGGAAAAGTGGTTATCAGCTGTGTCAATCTCCTCTGTATTACAGGAAATCCCTGTTCATGATGGAATAGAGCTATTGCAGATGGTCCTGAACTTGGACACTAAGGACCCTCTCATTCTGTCTTGTGTCCTCACCGATGTCTCAGCACTCTTTCCATTTGTCACCTACAGACCAGAGTTCCTGCCCCAGGTCTTCTCTAAGGTAAACTCCATCTGCTTTGTAAACTTTATTTTGGCATTTCTAAGCTAATATATGTAATAGTTTTTGAAAGTGTGTGAGACAAGTTAATAAATAGACAGCCATTTATTCATTTATCAGATATTTACTCAGTACTTATTGTGGATCAGACACCATGCTCGTAGAAAAGCCTTATCCTTTAAGAGCGCTCTGTTTGGGAAGAAACTCATATAAACAGATGTACCTATTTGGCATTGCAATTATAGACATGTACACTGAGAAATGAAAAGAATACCTAAAGGGAGGGTTCAGAGCGTGCTTTCAGATTGAGAAGGGATTTGTGAGAGGTCAGTATGGACAGTTTTTGAGTTTCCAGTTTAGGTGACTAGGTGAGTAATGAGTGCCACCTGACGGAGAATACTGGATCAGGAGGGAGAGTAGGAGTTAGGAAGAAAAGGGAGTGAATTCTGTTTTGGAATACTATGTTTGAGGTATATGTACAATAGCTAGGTGGAGAGACCTCACAATAAATTGGCTATTTGAGGTTAAAGGTCTAGACTCTAGAAAATTTACAAGCTAGTATTAAGGCATCGTCATTATAGAAGTGTCAAGAGTAGAAGTGAAGCCCTAGGGAAGAGGAGAGGAAGAATTAGGCATGTAGCTCAAGCAAGGAACCCTGGAATGACCATCATTGGAGGAGAATGGCAAAGAATGAGAAGCCCCAAAGGGAAAAAGAAAAAAAGAAGAGAGAAAGCCAGAGAAGTGGAGAAAATATTATGTGACAAAGGCCAGTAGAACTTTAAAAAGGTGAACTCCTTTGTTGCAACAGAAATGGAGAACTGGAGAATGTCCATTAAGTTTCCAATTAGACCTTTGTTAGTGTTATTGCATCATAGTGACTAGGGCAGCAATCAGGTTGCATTGGGTTAAAGAATAAGCGGGGTCCTTGCAAGTGTGCCTCAGTTGGTTGAACATCATCCCGTGCACCAAAAGGTTGCCAGTTTCATTCCCAGTCAGGGCACATGCCTGGGTTGTGGGCTCAAGCCCTAGTAGGGGGTATGCAGAAGCAATCGATGTTTGCTCTCACATCAATGTTTCTCTCTCCCTCCCCCTTTCTCTCTCTCTTAAAATCAGTTAAAAGGTCTTTGGTGGGGGGAGGGTGAAAAAGTAAATGGGAAACCTTGGCCTGGTGGCTCAGTTGCTTGGAGTCCCGTATACCAAAAGGTTGTAGGTTTGATCCCTGGTTGGGGCACATACAAGTTGCAGGTTTGATCCCTAGTTGGGATGTGTACGGGAGGCAACAGGTCCATGTTTCTCTGTCTTCTCTTTCTCCCTTTTTCCTCTCTAAAAATTAATTTAAAACAAAAGATGTCCTCAGGTGAGGGTTAAAAAATATAAAAGTAAATGGGAAGTTAAGGTGGAGTTAGGGAAGGTTGATCACTCAAGTTTTAACAGTAGAGAAGGAAGAGGCATCATTGTAGCTGAGTGTGTGTGTGATGGCATGGATTGTTTGAGAAACTTTGTAAAATGTTTGCTGGTAAGATTGTGAATCTCAAGCCTCTCCTACTTATCTGAGAAAACAAACATCTGAAACTTTGTAATGGCAATTGAAAACCCTTTTGTTACCATATTGTAACACTTTTGGGGTTTTGTTGGAAACTTTGTAACTACTGTTTAAAACAACTTTACTCAGTTGGTACTGATGAGTGGCCTTTTTCTCCTTCCCCTTAGCTATTTTCGTCTGTCACTTTTGAAACTGTTGAAGAAAGTAAGGTAAGACCATTAATTCAACCAACAAATTCTAACTTCTTGGGAGCAAAAGTATGAATACCTAACATTTAGTCTAATAAGTAGAAGGGTTAGGTACAGGCAGGAGATGGTCATGATAAGGTCTTTTGTACTACAGATACTTTAGGGCAAACAGTAGATATGTGTATTCATGGTGACTATAAATGTGACTCTATTATACTCTCACAGTTGTAAAAAATGATTGTGAATTTGCCTCTGAAGGGAGGTATTTACATGATAATAAGCAGTATCTGTAAATTATATTATATTGAAAGTGGCTCTGTTTGTTGAATATTTCTTCCCAGGCCCCCAGAACCCGGGCAGTAAGGAATGTAAGAAGACATGCTTGTTCCTCCATCATCAAGATATGTCGAGACTACCCTCAGCTCGTGTTGGTAAGCCACTGGATTTGCTAAGTAGTCACTGAGACCTATTGAGTTCGGTTATATTTTTTTTGGTAAATTAAGTTCTGTTTATACTCACATAAATAGAAAATGAGGAACTATATCTTTGCTTAGGATAAGCATTTTTTTATTTTTTACTAGATGCCTGGTACACAAATTTGTGCACAGGTGGGGGCCAGCCAGCCCGCCCCAATCAAAGCCAATCGAGCAGGCAGGGAATTGTGGGAGGTTGGCCGGCAAGCCCTGCCCCCTGGTCAAACTCCCAGTCGAGAAGACAATTTGCATATTAGCCTTTTATTATATAGGATTTTTATTGATTTCAGAGAGGAAGGAAGAGGGAGAAAGAGATTGAAACATCAATGATGAGAATCATTGATTGGCTGCCTCCTGTACGGCCCCTACTGGGGACTGAGCCCGCAACCCAGGCATATGTCCTTGACTGGAATCCAACCCGGGACCCTTCAGTCCCCAGGTTGATGCTCTATCCACTGAGCCAAACCAGCCAGGGCAGGATAAGCATCCTATATAATAAAGAGGTAATATGCAAATTGACCATCACTCCAACACACAAGATGGCCACCATAAGATGGCCAGCAGGGGAGGGCAGTTGTGGGCGAACAGGTCTGCATGGGAGGGCAGTTGTGGGCAATCAGGCCTGCATAGGAGGGCAGTTGTGAGCAATCAGGCCTGCAGGGGAGGGCAGTTGTGGGTGATCAGGCCTGCAGGGGAGAACAGTTGAGGGGACCCAGGCTGCAGGGGAGGGCAGTTGGGGGACCAGGCCTGCAGGGGAGGGCAGTTGGGGGGGACCAGGCCTGCAGGGGAGGGTAATTGGGAGCGGCCAGGCCTGCAGGAGAGGATAGTTGGGGGGGGAACAGGCCTGTAAGGGGAAGTTGGGAGGGACAAGGCCTGCAGGGGAGGGCAGTTAGGGGTGACCGGGCCAGCAGGGGAGGGCAGTTGGGGGCAATCAGGCCAGCAGGGGAGCGGTTAGGTGTCGATCAGGCTGGCAGGGGAGTGGTTAGGGGGTGATCAGGCTGTCAGGGGAGTGGTTAGGGGTGATCAGGCTGTCAGGAAGGCGTGCAGTTGGGAGCCAGCAGTCCAGGATTGTGAGAGGGATGTCCGACTGCCCATTTAGGCCCCATCCCACCGGACATCCCTAGAGGGGTCCCAGATTGGAGAGGGTGCAGGCTGGGCTGAGGGACACACACCCCTCCTCCCGTGTGTGTACTGGGCCTCTAGTTCTTGAATAAGTGTCTTGTTCCTCTCCTACTTAGTAGAAGAGTTAAAAATGCAAACTATTCCCTCAAAATAAACAATTTTCCATATGGATAATACCAAGTTTTCCCTATCAGTGTACACCTCTTTACTGTATTGTGTGATGTTCTTAACTGCTACTGCCAAATGATGTGCCTAATCTTGAGAGAAGCCAGATGTGAACCCCGTTCTTTTTTTAAATATATTTTTATTGATTTCAGAGAGACAGGGAGGAGGAGGGAGAAATAGAAGCATCAGTGATGCAAGAGAATCATTGACTGGCTGCCTCCTTCCTGCACAACCCCTACTGGGTATCAAGCCCACAACCCAGGCCTGTGCCCTGACCAGGAATCAAATGGTGACTCCTGGTTCATAGGTCAACACAACCACAGCCACACTGGCCGGGTGAACCCAATCTTTTTTTTTTTTAGAGGGTTTTAAGAAGAAATGTATTACTATTTCAAATTACAAATTAACCAGAAATTTCTTCTCTGAACACAGAGCAGTGTGTGTGTGTGTGTGTGTGTGTGTGTGTGTGTGTAAATAAAACAAGCTGATCTTTGCAAAGATATTGTAAAAATTGATGTAGAAAAAAGACAGATTGTTTTCACAATTGCAGTATGGGAAATTGCAATTACCCCATTACTCAAGACAATCACCTCTGCCTAAATTGCCTTGCTTGCCCAGGCAAAGGAGCATTCTAGCTAAATTACTAAGGACAGTCCTATAGGCTTGACCTTCCTGAGTGACTCGCCTCTCCCTTCACCACCTCTAGTTTTTGTTTTTTCCCTTTCTGATCTGCAGCCCAATTTTGACATGCTTTATAACCACGTAAAGCAACTCCTCTCCAATGAGCTACTCCTGACACAAATGGAGAAGTGTGCCCTCATGGAAGCCCTGGTTCTCATTAGCAACCAATTCAAGAACTATGAGCGTCAGAAGTTGTTCCTAGAGGAGCTGATGGCACCAGTGGCCAGCATCTGGCTTTCTGAAGACATGCACAGGTAGAAGAGACCCTTTGCCACTGACTGTCACTGCGCTCAAGCACCCATTCTATTTTAAGAGCTATGCCCAGTCATGGGAATGTAAAGCACAGCATAGGGAATATAGTCAGTAATATTGTGCCAGTCGGGTACTAGACTTAATGGGGGGAACACTTTGTAATTAATATGAATGCCTAACCACTATGCTGTACACCTGAAACTAATACAAACTAATATTGAATGTCAACTGTAATTGACAAGAGAGAGAGAGGGAGCGCTATGTCTGGAGTGGGAGTGTAAGGGTATTGAGATGTAATGACACACACAGTCAGTGATATATGAAGGTCTCTAAAAGCAGCCTGTATTCTAATTGCTAAAAATATCCCCTTTCTAAACAGAGGTGTAGGGAGGAAAAAGAAATGAGTAAAAATGGATTATATGGACATCTCGCTTTGGCAGCATATGTACTAAAATTGGAACGATACAGAGAAGATTAGCATGGCCCCTAAAAAAAAAGAAAGAAAAGACCATCTTGCCCTGGCCGATGTAGCTTGGTTGGTTGGAGTGTCATTCCATGCACTGAAGGGTCGTAGTTTGATTCTTGGTCAGGGCATCGAACCACAGTGACATCTGATATGTCTGCGTTGCAGCACCAGCACATGTAGAGAAATGAGAACATAGTAGGAACCACATAGCCACACAGGTGCCCACATAGCATTTTCAAGCTTGTATTTTTCTAATAAGAGGAAGTTTATTTAGAAAGTTACAGAGGTAGTAGAAGTGAACCTGCTGGGTTCAGGAAACATGTTACAGAAGCACGAGAAGGGCCCTTGGAGCTTAGAGAGAAGGCAAAGATAACGGGCCTGGAGGGAAGGGAAAGGGGGCCGGGGAGGGAAAGGGGCAGGCATGAGAGAGCACACGGGGAAAGAAGAGGGGAAGGTGCCAGAGTGCTCCCAAGAGGGAGAGTGCCATCAAACTTGTATTCTTAAGTGTTGCTAATAACATTTAGAAGTGAGAAGAGAAGTTTAAACCTTCAAATGAAAGCTGACAATGTGATTAAACTCCTCTCATTATAACAACTGTTCTTTGGGGCCAAATAATCATAGCTTATTAGCTCTTGTGGAAGAAACTGTCCTTGCTTAAAGTCATGGTATAGCTTGTCTCCCCTCCCATCCTTCAGAGTGCTGTCAGATGTTGATGCATTTATTGCCTATGTGGGTGCAGATCGGAAAAGCTGTGACCCTGGCCTGGAGGAATCCTGTGGCTTAAACCGTGCACGAGTGAGTAAACCTCTGGGAATGGGAAGTTGAATTGGCCATGGGTAGGAGTAGGGGTGTTGTCATTTATATTTTTTCTATATGGGTTAGAAATCTGGGACTATTCCCTTTCCTAAGCTGCTGTTTTCTTTTGTCTTAAATTCTTTTTTTTTTTAAATACGTTTTTATTGATTTTTTGTTTGTTAATCCTCACCCAAGGATATTTTTCTTTTCTTTTTTTAAAAAAATATATTTTTATTGATTTCAGAGAGGAAGACACAGAGATAGAAACATCATTGTAAGAGAGACACATTGATTGGTTGCCTCCTGCACATGCTTTGACCAGGGCCTAGGATTGAGCCTGCAACTGAGGTACATGACCTTGACCAGAATCAAACCCACGACCCTTTAGCGCTCTATCCACTGAACCAAACCAGCCAGGGCTGGTCTTGAATTCCTGAGTTAGTTTCCACAGCAGAGCAGATGATCTTTCCTTCCTTTCTATTTTTAGTCACATGTTATTTACTGGCAATATTTTTAAAAATTTTTTTATATTTATTGATTTTAGAGAGAGAGAAAGGAAGGGAGAGAGACAGAAACAGAAACATCGATCTGCTGCCTCCCACACGTGCCCTGACCAGGGGACTGAACCCACAACCTGGGTATGTGCCTGACCAGGAATCGAACCATGACCCTTCTGTTTATGGGATGACGCTCCAGTCAACCAAGCTACACCGGCCAGAGCAAGATGGTCTTTTCTTTTCTTTTTTTTTGCGGGGGGGGGGGGGGGGGGGGGATGCTAATCTCTGTATTGTTCCAATTTTAGTATATGTGCTGCCGAAGAGAGCACAAGATGGTCTTTTCTATGAAGTCATTATTTTGGCTTTTAGGATCTCTAAATAGCTCTGAAGATTGAAAGCATAATGAAGAAGTAGGTCAGCAGGGTGAATCCTTCCTGCCATTGCTCTCTAGCATGTAAAGTCCTAAATGGGCTAACTTGCAAACCTGAGATTTTTCAGTTCTTTGCTACTCAAATAAGCATTGTTCTTGACTCCATTATGTCAAAAGTTGTATTAATTAACCTGGCAATTAATAGATTGGTTGAGAGTACTGTGAGTGGGGATTAGGGCAAAAGCTATCAAGGCTTAAGCTGAAGGGTGCTGGATCAATTCAAAAACAAGATGAAATGTTTGTTGCCTGTCTAAACACTTTCTTTTGAAGCATGTCCAAGCCACCTTCTCATTGGGGTCCTGGGAGAGGATCTCAGCCTTTGGAAGGACATCCTTAGGGAAAGGGAGTTTCTAGAGCCTACCACTGCACTTGAAGATGGCAGTGGAAGGTCTTGACCTGAAAAGAAGAGCCCTGTCCTGTTTGCTCAGTGGTTAGAATGTCAGCCTGTGAACCGAAGCGTCATGGGTTCGATTTCCCAGTCAAGTGCATGCACCTCTGTTGCAGGTTCTCTAGCCCTGGTAGAGGCACGTGCGGGAGGCAACCAGTCAATGTGTCTCTCTCATGTTGATGTTTCTCTCTCTCTTTCTTCCTCCTCCTCCCTCCCTTCCACTCTCTCTGGAAATCAGTGGAAAAAATATTCTCGGGTAAGGATTAAAAAAGAGAGGCAGGATGTTGGCAGGTGTCTTTTCCTTCTCTCAGGTCTCTGTATCACTTTTGCCATAACCTTGCAAATATCTAATAGCACTTTTGTTTTTTCTTTCCCTTTTATGTTTACCTTTCATTTTTGTTTTTCTGTAGATGAGCTTTTGTGTGTATAGCATTCTGGGTGTTGTGAAACGAACTTGCTGGCCCACTGACCTTGAAGAGGCCAAAGCTGGGGGATTTGTAGTGGGTTATTCGCCCACTGGAAATCCAATCTTTCGTAACCCCTGCACAGAACAGATTCTGAAACTTCTTGACAATTTGCTTGCCCTTGTAAGGTGAGTTGGAATAATGTTTTTACATTTTTTGTTTGTTGTTATTTTTTTACCTTAAGAACCTTAGAAAGTTGAACCTGTCTTATTTCTTCAGATCATGGTGATAGTAAATGAGGCATTAGGACTTGTTTCTTTCTGGTGTCTTTTTTTGTAGTATATATTTATGAGAGAGAGATAGAAACATTGATTTGTTGTTTCACCTATTTACACACTCATTTGTTGATGGTTGTCATGTGCTCTGACCGGGGATTGAACTTGCAACCTTGGTATATCAGGATGATGGCTCTAGCCAACTGAGCTACCCAGCCAGCATGGCCTTTATTTAAAAAAATAACATTAGTTCTGCCCTGACCAGGCGGCTCAGTTGGTTAGAGCATCGTCCTGTACATCAAAAGGTTGCAGATTTCGTCCCGATTGGGGTGCATACAGGACGCAACTGATCCATGTTTCTCTTCCCTCTCCTTCCCTCCCTTTCTCTCTCTCTCTCTCTCTCAAATCAATAAAAACATATCCTCAGGTGAGGATAAAAGAAATGATAATAACATTAGCTCACTTGCATTGTCATATATTCCAAGTGAACACATGGTGCTAATCCCAAAATGGCTTTTCTCAATTTGAACCTCCTCTGTATTCTTCTACATTTTTATACCTCATCCATACTTTTAAACTTGCTAAGTTTTATTTGCTCTAAATTTTTGCCGCTAAAGAAATTGTTCATTGGGAGCAGGACAGTTGCTTTCTGTAGTGATGCTTCTCTGGGTGGTATTCAAATGAGCAAATCTGAATTTATCAGCAATGACTCTTGATAGCAAATGGATCAAACATCCAGTGGCTGATCATGCCAAAGGAAGGTATGATACATGTTCCACCTCCCTTTCCTAGGTGTTATTTTTCAAAGCTAGGTCCTTAAGCCAGCAGCATCAGCTTGTTTGAAATGCAGAATGGGTTCCCACCACAGACATATTAAATCAGAATCTGTATTACAACAAGATTCCAAGGTGGTTCTTGTACACATTAAAGGTTCAGAATCACCGTGGCCAGTGTGGCTCAGTTGGTTTGAGTGTCGTCCCATGCACCAAAAGGTCGCTGGTTTGATTCCCGGTCAGGGCGCATGCCTGGGAAGTAGTTGTGTGGGAGGCAGTCAGTGTTTCTCTCTCTCTCTCTCCCTTTCCCTTCTTCTCTAAAATATCAGTAAAAACATGATTTCTTAATAAAGGTTCAGAATCACTGTTATAAATCACATGAGCTAATCTATTCAAATGGAAGTAGGCCAAGTCTAGGCTTGTTAGTTACTTGATGTCTGTTGGTGATTCAGAGATGCTCTCCACAGAGAAAGATAGGCTTTGGATAGAATTCAGTTTTAATTAGCCAAAGTTAACTAAATTCAATGCTTACATCTCAGTACTCCTGAGTTACAGGTTAGAGCTCTATTACAATGCTTTTTGGCCTCTGATACAGGGTGTAAGAGTGCAATCTCAACTGAGCAAAACAAATTACTCATGTCTCAGGGATGCTCTGCTGGCAACAGACAGCTTAGACCATAAACTTAAGTATCAAAGGTTTAAAGAGCTTGTTGACCGTGGTTTAAAGAGGAGTGTCTGAAAGAGTTGTCACTGTGGATGTGTCTATGGAAATAGGCAATATTTTGTTCTGATTTCAAAAGGAGAAAAGAGATTTCCGTAAAGAAGTATGGCTTGCATGTTGAGAGGGCAGTAAAATAGCCAAGGAAAGGTTTGCTTCCATACTGATGTTTTTAAAACCAAAAGGTTCTTCTTTAGCTTAGAGAAATCTGAAAGGGATGAAGTCAGATGCAACAGACTCAAAGGCCCAGCAGCCTTTTTAGGGCTGTGGCCAGAGTCCATGTGGTGAGAACCCACACCTGGAAACAGTTCGTTCTTGGTTGGACAAGGAGGCACAAGAACAGCATGCTTGTCATCTTGATGTTTTTCTCGGAGTTGAGTGCTTTTGGGAAGTCAGTCAGAATGTATTTTGAAAATGTTGACTGTAATTAAGGAGCATTTAGGTTCCTTGAGTAGTGTGCAGCTGGAGCTATTAGAGTTATGTCTTGTTTTTGTAGTAAATTTTATCTTGAAGTATAATATAAGGACAAAATATATATATATATATAATTAAAGGGCACAAATTAAGAGTGCATGTAGGTGGATTTTCACAAGATACATGCATATAATCAGCACCCAGATCAAGAAACAACCTTATCCAACAACTTTTCAAATCATTACCTGCCTCTCAAGGGTACCCCTTATTCTGACCTTTAACCTTTTGCCTGGTTGTTTTAGCTTTAATAAATGGAGTCAGAAGCATGCACTTCTTGTTGGGCTTCTCTTGCTCAATATTATGTTTGTGAGAGTCATCGTGGTATTGTACATAGTTGTGGTTTGTTCATTCTCATTGCTTGTGTGGTATTCCATTGTGTGAATATGTTGAAACTTATCCAGTTAGTGTTGATGGACTTTGGGGTAGTTTCTAGTGTTTTCTTATTACAAACAATGCTGCTAACAGTGTTAACGTTCTTGTAAATATCTTTTTTTTTTTAAATATATTTTATTGATTTTTTACAGAGAGGAAGGGAGAGGGGATAGAAAGTTAGAAACATTGATGAGAGAGAAACATCCATCAGCTGCCTCCTGCACACCTCCCAATGGGGATGTGCCCGCAACCCAGGTACATGCCCCCAACCGGAATCGAACCTGGGACCCTTCAGTCCGCAGGCCGACGCTCTATCCACTGAACCACACCGGTCAGGGCAGTTGTAAATATCTTTTGGTGTACACATAATTTCTGTTGAGTTAGAAGTAGAACCCTACACTTAAGAGTAGAATTCCTGTTTTATAAGGTATGCATATTTTGTTTACATTGATAGAACCAGGTAGTTTTCTCAAGTGGTGTATTAATTAATTTACAATTTGCATTTCCATCCGTTGGAGCTGGGAGTTTTAACTCCTTGTCAAATAGTCTGATAAGCAAAAAAGCGTCATGGGTTCAATTCTGGCCAAGAGCACGTACCTCAGTTGCAGGCTCGACCCCGGGCCCTGGTTGGGATGTGTGCGGAGGCAAACAATTGATGTGTCTCTCTCACATGGATGTTTCTCTCTCTCTGCATTCCCCTTCCTACCACTCTCTTTAAAAATCAATGGAAAAAATATCCTCAGGTGAGGATTAACAACAACAAAAAACAACAACAAAAAAAGATGTTAGAGCTGTGCTATCTACTATGTTAGCCACTAACTATTGTAATTAGCTATTGAGCACTTGAAATGTGGCTAGTTTGAATTGAGATAAGCTGTAAGTATAAAATACACACCAGATTTTGAAAACTTATTGCAAAAAAAGAGTATAAAATAGCTTGTTAATCATTTTTAATGTTAACATGTTGAAATTTTTTTTTGATGCATTGGTTTAAATAAAATATTAATTTAACCTGTTTCTTTTCCCTTTTTAAGTTTGGCTGGCTAGAAAATTTGTAGTGGTTTACATTGTATTTCTTGTTGGACAATGTTGTTTCTAGTGGGTTGGATAGAGGACAAGTAAGGGGAGCAGAACTCTAGTTCTCAAAAGGTACATTGTCATCATTATCTGTTTATAATAGCAGCTTTTCTGCTAACTTGAAATTTGTTACATTGTTTCTATATATCTTCTGTATGTTCTACTGAAATCTTTATGTGTGTGAAGGCTTATTTAGCACAGGGATTATACTCATAGCTGGTGATACTAAAAATACAGGGGTTGGCAAAAGTAGGTTTACAGTTTTAAGTACTCAAAACAGTTTATTCTTGTGGTTTCTTTTTTAAATATATTTTTATTGATTTCAGAGAAGGGAGAGGGAGAGATAGAAACATCAATGATGAGAATCATTGATTGGCTGCCTCCTGCACACCCCACACTGGAGATCGAGCCCACAACCCAGGCATGTGCCCTCGACTGGAATCAGCCCAGGACCCTTTAGTCCACAGGCCGATGCTCTATCCATTGAGCCAAACCAGCTAGGGTTATTCTTGTATTATTATTTATTAATTACTAGAGACCCGGTGCACGAAAATTTGTGCACTTGGCGGGAGGGGTCCCTCAGCCCGGCCTGCCCCCTCTCACAGTCCGGGAACCCTCAGGGGATGTCCTACTGACAGCTTGCTCCTTCCAGGGAGCGGGCCTAAGCCACAGTCTGGCCTCCCTCTGCAGGAGGCGACCAGGCAACCAGGGGAAGGCACTGCCCCCATCACCCCGCTGCTGCTGCCACTGCAGGCTGCCAAAGCTGCCAGCCCTCCTCGGCCCTCACAGCTGCTGCAGCTTTGCTGGAAGCCATCTGGTCTATCTGGTCTAATTAGCATATTATCCTCTTACTAGAGGCCCGGTGCTCGAAATTCGTGCATGGAGGTGGTGTCCCTCAGCCCAACCTGCACCCTCTCTAATCTGGGACCCCTCGAGAGATGTCCGACTGCCAGTTTAGGCCCGATCCAGGTAGGATCGGGCCTAAACTGGCAGTCGGACATCCCTCTCACAATCCAGGACTACTGGCTCCCAACTGCTCGCCTGCCTGCCTGCCTTCCTGATTGCCCCTAACCGCTTCTGCCTGCCAGTCTGATCACCCCCTAACTACTACCCTGCCAGCCTGATTGATGCCTAACTGCTCCCCTGCCAGCCTGTTTGCCCCTAACTACCCTCCCCTGCAGGCCTGGTCGCCCCTAACTGCCCTCCCCTGCAGGCCTGGTCACCCCCAACTGCCCTCCCCTGCTGGCCTGATCGCCCACAACTGCCCTCCCTTGCAGGCCTGATTCCTCCCAACTGCCCTCCCCTCCTGGCCATCTTGTGGTGGCCATCTTGTGTCCACATGGGGGCAGTCATCTTTGATCACATGGGGACAGCCATCTTGTGTGTTTGCGTGACGGTCAATTTGCATATTATTCTTTGATTAGATAGGATAGAGGCCTGGTGCACGGGTGGGGGCCGGCTGGTTTGCGCTGAAGGGTGTCCCAAATCAGGGTGGGGGTTCCCTTGGGGCGTGGGGCGGCCGGGGTGAGGGGCCTGTGGTGGTTTGCAGGCTGGCCACGCCCCCCAGCAACCTAAGCGGAGGCCCTGGTATCTGGGATTTATTCATCTTCTATAATTGAAACTTTGTAGCCTTGAGCGGAGGCCAAGGCAGGCCAGGGCAGGCGGAAAGCTTGGCTTCTTCCATTGCCAGGGAAACCCAAGCCTCCTGCTCTCTCCGTGGCCGCAGAGAGGGTTAATTTGCATACTCACTCCTGATTGGTGGGTGGGTGTGGCTTGTGGGTGTAGCAGAGGTATGTCAATTTGCATATTACTCTTTTATTAGGATTAGTATAGATTGTATTATTTATTTGTATTACAACTGTAAACCTACTTTTGCCCATCCCTGTATTTCAGATAAGTACAGATTGTCCAAAAGTTAAAACTTTGATTACCTAATTGTCTTTTTATTTGCCAAGCAGTAACTAGTCCCTCTTAATGTGGAACCACAGAGCTCTAACTTGCAAGTGTGTCAAGAAAGGTGATAGTTCAAGAGCCTGAATATTACTAGGTGTTGTAGATGCCCCTGCCTATGAACAACTGACCTGGAGTCAGAGATATCAGAGCAGTATGTACTCTGAGTCCTCCTCTGCTTGTGCGTTAGAGGTGCGGCTACTATGTTGCTACCACCTCTTAAGGAGGAGGAGAATACAGCAAGATTCTGTTGTAGCTCCAGGGACATTTGACATATAATGCATTAACCCTTCTGTTTTCTAAATTTTCTCTTGGGATCACACCACACTTTAATTAAAAAATAAGAAACAGCCCATCAGCTTTCTGTCAAACTTAAGACTGAATTTCTTCAGGAAACTGATATTATTAGAGATCATTTTATAGTATCAGGTATCTTCCAAATAAAACTCAATTCAGAAACTAAAATGATGGCTCATTGCAGCTTTTAACAGTAAAGGGTGCCCTGGCTGATTGTGGTTAGAGAGTCAGCCTGCAAACCGAAGGGCATATTCCTTGGTTGCAGGTTCCATCTCCAGCCCGGTTGGGATGCGAGCCGGAGGCAGCCAATCGATGTGTCGCATGTCAATGTTTCTCTCCCCCCGCCCCCTTTCTAAAAAATCAATGGAAAAAATATATTCGGGTGAGGATTAAATAAATAAATAAATGGCACCTGTTACCTATTCTTGGGCTCCACACAGCAGGAGGTAAAGGCTAAGGCAGAGTTGTGGACAATCTTATAGAATACAAGCTGACTGAAGCCAACAGCCTGTTAAGGATTAGACACTATGACCAAGTGGGATTTATCCTGGGATATAAGATGGTTCAACATAGAAAAATAAATAAATGTAATATACCATATTAATAGAACAAAAGAAAAAAAGGTCACCTTAATTGACACAGAAAAGGCATTTGACAAAATCTAACATCCTCTCATGATAAAAACTCTGCTAACTAGGACTGGAAGGGAACTGTCTCAACATGAAAAATGATTTTTATTATTTATTTTTAAAATATATTTTTATTTCAGAGAGGAATGAAAAGGGAGAGAGAGATAGAAACATCAGTGATGAGAGAGAATCATTGATTGGCTGCCTCCTGTACGACCCTACTGGGATGGAGACTGCAAACCCAGGCATGTGCCCTTGACCAGACTCGAACCCAGGACCCTTCAGTCCACAGGTCAGCCCTCTGTCCACTGAGCCAAACCGACTAGGGCTGAAAAATGATTTTTATAAAAAAATTAACAACTTATAGAATACTCAATGATTAAAGATGGAAAGCGCTCCCTCTTCCATCAGGAACAAGACAAGGATAGCTACTTTTATCACTGCTATCCAACATGGTGTACTGGAAATTCCAGACAGAGCAGTTAAGCAAGAAATAAATGCATCCAAATTGGAGAAGAAGTAAAATTATTTCTATTCACAAATATATAGAAAATCCCAATTGAATAAAATCCATGTATAAGGACCTATGCATTTCAAACCTGTGTTGCTCAAGGGTCAACTATACATGAATTCTACAAAGTAACAGGATACAAAATCAACGTACAAAAATAGGTTGCATTTCTATATTCTAACAATAAACAATCCAAAAAGGAAATGACAAAAACAGTTGCATTTATAATAGCATTAAAAAGAACAAAATACTTAGGAATTAACATCCAAGAAGGTTGAACAACTTATACATTAAAAACTACAAAATAGTGCTAAAAGAAATTAAAGAGGATATAAATAAACTAGAGGCCCGTTGCACGAAGAGATTCGTGCAATAGGCCTTCCTTTCCTTGGCTTCCAGCACCGGTTTTCCTCCGGCACCCGGGACCCAGGCCTTCGCTCCGGCCGGAGTCTGCCTTCTTCGTCTTTGCTGCAGACTCAGGCCGGAGTCTGCCATCTTCGTCTTCGCTGCAGATTCCGGCCGGAGTCTGCAGTCTTCGTCTTCGCTGTGGCCAGAGTGCTGCTCCTGTAGATCCCTTCGCCCCCCGCCCTCCCTCTCATAGCAGGCATCCTGCCCCACCCGGCCACTCCATACCATCTTTGTCCTTCTAATTTGCATATTCCCTCCTGATTGACTGATGGCGTAGCGGAGTGATGGTCAATTTGCATGTTTCTCTTTTATTAGTGTAGATGGGATTGGAAGACTTAATTTTATTAAAATGTCAATAGTACTCAACACAATCTATACATCCAATGTCCCCTATCAAAATGCCAATGATTTTTCTTGCAGAAATAATAAAACTCATCCTGTAATTCATATGGAATCTCAAGGGACCCCAAATACCCAAAACAATCTTGAAAAACAAAACTGGAGGACTCATACTTTCTGATTTCAAATCCTACTACAAAGCTACCTTCATCAAAACAGTGTGGTATTGCCATTAAAGTAGACATATAGGCCAATGGAATATAGTAGGTAGCCCAGAAATAAATCCTCACATATATGGTCAAATGATTTTTGACAAGAATGCCAAGACTAGTCAATGGGAAAAGGACAGTCTTTTGAATAAATGAGAAAACTGTATATCCACATGTAAAAGAATGAAGTTGGACCCTTACCTAACACCATTTATAAAAATTAGTTCAGTGAATCAAGGACCTAATGTAAGACCTAAAGAATAAAACTTTTAGAAGAAATCATAGAATAAAAGCTTCACAGTGGATTTGGAAATGATGTCTTGGATATGATACCAAAGGCACAGGTAACAAAAAAATAAATTGGATTTCATGAAAACTTAAAATTTTGTGCATTAAAAGACATTATTCCACAGAATAAAAAGGCAACCTACAGAATGGGAGAAATATTTGTGAATCACATATCTAATGTAGGGTGTCTTAAACGATATTTATAGAAGAAAATTCTGCCCAGCCACCATGGTTCAGTGATTGAGCATCGACCCATGAACCAGGGGGTCACAGTTTGATTCCCGGTCAGGGCACTTGCCCAGGTTGTGGGGTGTGCAGGAGGCAGCCAGTCGATTCTCTCTCATCATTAATGATTCTGTCTCTCTTTCTCTCCCTTCCTCTCTGAAATCAATAAAAGTATATTTAAATAAATAAAATGAAGAAAATTCTGCAATATTCTACAACATGGACAAACCTTAAGGATATTATGCTAAGTGAAATAAGCCAGTCATAAAAAGACAAATAATTGTTGAAAGAAATTCCAAACCTAAAGAAAGGTTTAGAGAGTTTATTTGAGCCAAGGTTTTGGGGCCAGTCGGGGAAGCAAAATCTCAAAAGGACTGAGATATAATGCTCCAAGGAGTAGCAGTTTTGCAGTTTATTTTATACATTAGAATCAAAGGAGAAGACATAGGAAGGTTACATGAAATCCATTGGTGGTGAGTTAAGGGCGGAGAAAGTAAAGCAAGAGAAATCTCTAGGGTTGGATGCAAAGTAAAATGGAGAGATACATGCTTCTTTTACATTGATGGGTGCAGGATACTTAACATTTAACATACGTAGTTGACAGAGGTATGCTGGTAAAAGATCATAATGAAGAATGTTGGGGTTGTCTGACCATACTGGGGTGTTTATCCTTGGAGGTTTGTAGACAAGATCAGCTTGACATTTTATGTATATTATTCTTGGACAAAAACAATGGACAGAACTTGCTCCAGGTAGAGATTAATCTATTGTATATATAGGCCTTAAGACATGACTTCTTTCCATTATAATCTGTTCATTTAAGAATTTTTACATGATCAAAACATCCTGTGGTTACTTTCAGTCACTGATCTTGTCAGGCTTGCCAAGTAGCTCCATTTTTGTTCACGTACTACATGATTCACTTGTATGAGGTACCTAACGTAGTCAAAATCATAAAAACGAAGTGTAATGGTGGTTGCCAGGAGCTCAGGGAAGGGAGGAATGGGGAGTTTTTGCTTAATATGTATAGAGTTTGTTTTACAAGATGAAAATACTTATGGGGATGATTGGTGGTGGTGATTGCACAACAGTGTGAGTGTATTTATACCATTTAAACTGGACACTTAAAAATGGTAAATTTTATATGTATTTTACCACAAGAAAAAAAGTAAAGCCTATTGCAAATGTTAGTGTAAGCAAGTCAGGCCACAGACTGGGAGAAGATATTTGCAAACCATGAGTTGCAAAGGACCAGTTTCCAGTAATTCTACCTGTTTACATCCACCACAGAGAAACTGTCACATGTGTACACAGGGAGACCTCTTCAGAAAAGCTCATTGCTGGGCTCTATAAGCAAAAGAGTGGAGACAATCTAATTAGCTTTCAGTAGGAAAACGGGGCAATGACCTGGAAGTAACTTATTAAGTGACATTCTAAAATGTAGTTTAAGTGAGTGTACTAACAAGTGTACATAGTTAGATTTTAAAAACAATGTTGAGGATTGTGTGTGTTTTAATAAGCATAGTCTAAAAGGATCTGGTCATTGTGCATCTTAAATATGTAACCTTGCTACTACCTGTTATATTTTGTAGCTTTCTGTATGTTTTGAGATGTTTTATAATTAACTTTTAAAAGAAAAATAGGTAGTTATGCTCTTTGGCTGTAGATTGTTCAGTAGTGCCATTGCTGTGGGCAAGAGGGGCTACTATAGATAGCAGGTAGAGGGGTATACCATAGATGGCAGGGAGAGGGTCTATACTGAAGATAGCAGGTAGAGGGTCTATACTGAAGATGGCAGGTAGGGGGGTATACCATAGATGGCAGGTAGGGGGGTATACCATAGATGGCAGGTAGGGGGGTATACCATAGATGGCAGGCAGATCAGGTCCACAGTCATTCCTGCTTAGTCATCCAAAGCCAATAACTGCTCAGGTAAGTCATTTTGGTGGAAAACAGGCACACATTTTGGGAACTGGATGTTCCTCCAGAGCATCAGAGCGTTGTAGGTCCATGTTCTTGGAATGGAGACAACATTTGAAAAATGGGAGCATATTAGCATTCGCTCTGTGTTCTCCCTGTGCATCCACAATGCCTCTGACATTTCATCCTGTGTCACTGGCAGTCAGAAGATGGAGTGCCAAGGCACAGTCTCAAGTTTAAAAGAATTTTGCTTTCTAGCCTCAGACTGTGATATTGTCTAGCTATCTCAGGATTTGGTTTTCACCTTGATTGCTTTTAGATTGTATACTATACAACTGCACTTAATAGCTTCAAGTCTGTGCTCTTTTCCAGGGAAGCATTTAAATGTTTATACTGTGTTTTCTTCCCCCTGCCAGGAGTAGTGGTGACAGGGAGATTTGTCTATGTGGAAGTGTAACTGAATTACAAGGTGAAACCCACTCTTGCCTTCTGCAACAGACTAGGAAAAGTTCACATAGCATCCTTTTTTTTCTTTTAGAACTCACAATACTTTATATGCTCCAGAAATGCTAGCCAAAATGGTAGAGCCTTTCACAAAGGCTCTGGATATGCTTGAAGTGGAAAAATCTGCTATTTTAGGTAAGACATCTAGCCTTTTGTTGTTGTTCACCTTATCTCTAATGGGCTCTTCTAGCAGCCTCAGTGTGCCTTGTGTCTCCTGGTCACGGCACTACTTGACCACCCATTTGTTCAGAAATGCATGCATGGAGTTCCCACAGGCATTTACGTCATTGTCGAAGCATACAGAGAAAGTCTTCAGAGGCAGTTTCTCCCCCCTAGCACCCCCACCCCACATTAACCCCTCCAGGTAGAGCCTTTAGATTATAAATAAACCATGTCTTTTTTACCTGAAGTATATTAGCATAATTTTGCCTTTTATTTATAGAAAAAAATTATTAAAACAATTAAGCTTAAATAGCTTTTATCAGTAATATGTTATCAAAAAATTTTAAGGAATACTTTCTAAGCCATGTTTTCTGGATTAGAATGTTGCTTTAACTCATTTTTCCCACTAGCAAATAACTATGCAGTCATAATTGTGACATGTGCTGTGAAGGAAAATGACTGAGAGGCTGTCATGGGGAGGAGTCAGAAGATTGCCCCCCAGTGGAGACTTGAAGGATGAGTAGGAGTTACCAGGTAGGGCATAAGAGGAGAAGCTGAGCATTCTGGGCCAACAGATACAAGATGCTAAGGCATGCAGGAACGAGAGGTA
The DNA here is from genome assembly GCF_951640355.1 of Cnephaeus nilssonii. Classification (NCBI taxonomy): domain Eukaryota; kingdom Metazoa; phylum Chordata; class Mammalia; order Chiroptera; family Vespertilionidae; genus Cnephaeus; species Cnephaeus nilssonii. The sequence continues at coordinate 84,508,896 of NC_137080.1, forward strand.
ATCCTACAGAGATGTCCAGGAAATAGAGAAGGCTGACGCATGTGGCTGGAACAAAAGAGAGCAAGGCCTTGATGGTTAGAACTGAGAGCTAGAGACATCCATAGTTGTCTAAACCTTGTGCCTATCTCTGAAGCTTCATGCTGGCTCTGAAGCTTCGTCACTACCTCCACAGTATCTCTTCGTTCCCAGCCATAACCTTGGGCCTGGCTGTGGATAAGCAATCCAGTGAGCATGTTAATGAAAGGAAGGGTGTTAGTTGGCCTTTCCAGAGCTTATGTCTGTCTTGGCCTATATGGTCCTGGGCCATTTCCTTTGGCACCACTACACTTAAGGTCCATGTTGCATAAAACAGTAAAAATAAAACTGCCAAGAAATGTTTTATCATTATAAAACGTAGTTGTTGCTTCACACACACACACCCTTGCATTTAGTTATTCACATTAAACCAGGAACTCCTGCTATAGAACTATATGACCAACCAAAACATAGTAGAATGGACAAACAGTTCCTTCTAGCAGCTTCCAACCATGAGCAAGACTTGAAATATAAAGTTACCTCTGATTAGACATATAGCTCTTCTAAGGCCGTTACTATACTGAGGTAAGTGGTTTTCATTTTGATCCATTGTACATCTTGGGTTTTGCATAAAATTTTGCTTGAAAAAGAGGTTCCACACTTAAAAAGGGAGGCCCCACTTCCTTATGGAGAGAATATCATTTTGAGCTGTCATTGTGTATTTTGGTACAAGTCCCATCTGGAGAAACCCAAGCAAAAGTTGGAGTATCCAGGTCTAGTGTTGAGCCCTGGATACTTAAAAAGCTTTGATCTTTTCTGACCAAGACAGTAGAGCTCTTGGCACTTCCAGCTGGTAGAAGACTTGGCCAGCTGCTTGGCATTTATAACACTCCTCATCCTCCCACCCCCAAACCACATCTGCCTGCGATCGCGTGTTGGTAAGTTAAGGCTCGGCAGTGGAGCAGCCGTACCTGACCTGTGTTTCTCTGTAGGATTACCTCAGCCTCTCTTGGAACTGAATGACTCTCCTGTTTACAAAACGGCCTTGGAAAGAATGCAGCGTTTCTTCTCCACCCTCTATGAGAACTGGTAATGAACCAATGCAGCCTCCCCATTCTCTTGCTAGATACGTGTTATATAGGAATGGCCATGTGTTGGACTTTTGATCTAGAATTAGAGTCAGGTAAGATGAGGCAAAATTTTGACAAGGAACTAGCTCTAGTGTCAAGTCAAAATGAACAGTTTTCTTACATTTGCTTTTTTATAGTTGTCATATGTGCCTCAGTCCTAGCCGTGACTTGATCGTTTATGTCCAACATGTCTGTTTCTGATACATAAAATGATGAGACCAAAGCAGAAGATATAGTGGTAGGGATGCATTTTCTCAGACCCCTCACGACCCAAAGCCCACTTTTTATGGGATACTGGGAGGTGGCTGGCCAGATTTTGCTTTCAGGTCCTAGTTGTGGGACAGGGAAGTAAGTGGCCCTCCTGTACACTGCCACAGCCTCAGCCTTGGCCTCACTACCCCAGAGCCCTAATCAGCCAAGCTAACAAGAGGTTCTCCATTGTAAATCTGAATTACTTAGGAAATAATGAAGGCTACTGTTCATCTTGGGTACCAAAGGATACCAACAACCGACTTTCAAAAGATGCTGAATCTGCTATCAAGAGTTTCCTTAAGAGTGGGAGGCAAGGGGTGTTATTTTTACTTTTGATAAAAGATTAAGTCCACATCTTCAAAGTATACTAATTACGTTAAATTTCTCTTAAAGAGTAAATATAATTGCTCTTCTAGCTGAAAAGTCTTATTGTAGACTAGAAGTCTCTATACCAAAAATCCATGGCACAGAGATATCCCAGGGCAATCGGGGCTGGCACTAATAGATGTTGAATGTGTCATTGCCTATTATTTCCTTTACAGTTTCCATATCCTGGGGAAGGCAGGCCCTTCCATGCAGCAGGACTTTTACACCGTGGAGCATCTGGCTACCCAGCTCCTCAGCTCAGCCTTCGTCAATTTGAACAATATTCCTGACTACCGACTCAGACCCATGCTTCATATCCTTTCAAAGTCCCTCGCTATCCCAGAAGATTGAATATAGAAACAGTTCATAGGCACCAGAGGAGGCAGAGCTGTGCTGCATGGAATAGATGGAATCATATAGCTAAGTTTATAATAACCATGTTAAAAGGACAAGAAGATTGTCCAGCTGGGTGGCTCGGTTGAGCATCATCCCGTTCACCAAAAAAGTTGCAGGTTCGATTCCCACTCAGGGCACATACCTAGGTTTTGGATTTGATCCCTGGTCAGGGCACATATGGGAGGCAACCAACCAATGTTTCTCTCTCCCTTCCTCCCTTCCTGTCACTCTCTCTCTCTCCTTCTCCCTTCCTCTTTCTCTAAAATCAATAAAAATATCCTTCGGTGCCCTAGCCAGTTTGGCTCAATGGTAGAGCACAGCCTGTGGACCAAAGGGTCCCGGGTTCAATTCTGGTAAAGGGCATATACTTGGTTGCAGGCTCCTCCCCACCCGGGCCCTGGTCAGGGCACATGCAGGAGGCAACCAATCGATGTGTTTCTCTCACATCGGATGTTTCTGTTTTTCCCTCTTCCACTCTCTCTAAAAATCAATGGGAAAATATCGTTGGGTGAGGATTAACAAAAAAAAAAAAAATATATATATATATATATATATATATATATATATATATATATATATATATATATATATATATGTATATATGTGCTCTCTGTCCCCCAGAGCGCGCGCGCACACACACACACACACTAGTGGCCCAGTGCACAGATTCATGCACATTGAAAGAAAATTAATTAGAAGAAATATTTTAATATCACCATTTGCCCTTTCTCTATAGTAAAAGTGTCAACCAAATTCACGATAGACAATGACAGATCAAAACACACACGTGTGATTGGCGCCAGCGAGAGCTTTATATGTATTGCACATGCACGAGTCAACGTTTATTTTTAAATTGCCAGTGCGCATCATATGTAACGGTCAGTCGGTCAGACATATGGTCAGTCACTTAGCCTTTTATATATATAGATATGTTTTTCTTGAGGATGGAAGAAAAACAATAAGGACAAGGAGACTGGAGTAAATAACGGGAAGGCAGTCCAGGGGGCCTTGAAAGCTTGTTGCTGGGCACAAATCCTTACCATGCCACTTTTTTATTTTTTCAGAGAGGAAGAAAAAGGGAGAGAGAGAGAAAAAAACATCAATGATTAGAGAGAATCATCGATTGGCCCCCTACAGGGGATCGAGCCAGCAACCTGGGCATGTGGCCCTTGGCAGGAATCAAACCCGGGACCCTTCAGTCCGCAGGCCGACGCTCTATCCACTGAGCCAAACCAGCTAGGGCTACCATCCCACTTTCATCCTTTTTGTATATTTTGTCAGGTGCTCCTCTTTGAAATTGCACTCTCATACTTCATTGTCATTTGGATTCTTTTTTTTACCCCCATCTTTTGTTTAGTATCTTTTTTTCCTGCGTTATAAGGAGAATAGTGAAGGAGAGTTTATTACAAGAATGTCTCTTCTATTTTCTGCCCTACTTTCAGACAACCCAGTGCCTATAACATGCAGCCTGGTAGAAAGCATAGTGAAACTAAACATATAATGGAAATGAGTATCCATGCAGCATAGGATTTTCAGAAAAGAGCTTGAAGATGAGCACAGGATGTTCTTGGCATCTTGCAAGTCCTTTGTCGGTTGACGCTGCCCAAGGATTCTGTTGCCTGACACACAAGGGGAGCTTTAGGATGAGGAGGGCATGTGCTCATGTACTAAAACTTCTTAACCTGCTGTGGCATGGGTCTTTGTGAAGCCTCTGGTGCTCTTCTGTCCCCCAGAGCACTATGAAGCCCTGGTGTCTCCCATCCTTGGACCTCTTTTCACCTACCTCCACATGGTAAGAGATGGGACAGGAACGGTGCGTGGCCTCTCATGACTTGCAAGTCAGGAGCTTCTGAAAGTGTTGGTTCCTAGCCTTGCCAGGATGTCTGCAACCAGCTCGTCTTTACTACAGTGGATTAAGCAGCCCCCCAAGAACTAAACTGGTTTAATTGCCCACAAAGCACCTGCAGAGTCGGCTTCTGCTCCTAACTTCCTGTTACCTGAGGAAAGGTGATCAGAGGAGGGCCTCCCCTGGTTCTGTTGCTCTGACTCTGGAATTAAGCAAGGGAACCAGCTGGGTGGAGAACAGATGTGTCCAGAGTGACGCAGGAATTGTAAATTATTGATCCTTTCCAAGCAAATATGTGTAATTGGCTGCCCTTGTTAGGGGTGTGAGAGGTTACAGAAACCATACCTGGTTTTTTAGCCTGTGGGCCTCCCAAGGTTCTGTCTTTGATGCCCGCAACCATCCTTGGCTAATTTTAATCATGAAGTAGACCTTAGATATTATCTGTTCCCACTTCTACACAGTGCTAGCACTTACTTCCTTTTTGTTTTCCCAGAGGCTTTCCCAAAAATGGCAAGTCATCAACCAGAGGAGCCTGCTGTGGTAAGGAGCATCTTCTCCTTGGTGGATGAGCTGAAGCCAAGCTGGGGTGGGGGAAGATCAGAGGGGAGAGGCGGTTTCCGCTGTCTCTGGGCTAGAACAGCAGTGGGTTATAGTCATTCTCAGCCTAGAGGAGTGATAGGTGGCTGGTCCGTGACCTTTAGTCAGACTCGGATAAGACTCAGACTTCATGGGGGTACCTTCACCTGCCTTAGGAGAATGCTGAGCCATCTTAGCCACTTAGGATTTTGATCCAGTACTCTGCCAACGGGATATAGTCACAAGTCATGTTCCTCAATGGATCATTGATGTCCATTCCCAACATTTGCATGGAATGTAGACCAGAAGCACTCCAGGAGAAGGAACGGCACAGTTTAGTTAGGGTCACTGCTTTTCTTGTCCTTCCCTTTTTTGCACTTCATGGAACCTTGACCCTCTGGTGTTCTGCAGTGGAGAAGATGAGACTGCAGAGGAAAACCCAGAATCTCAAGAGATGCTAGAGGAGCAACTGGTGAGGATGTTAACCCGAGAAGTCATGGACCTAATCAGTAAGTGGCATGTGGAAACCGGGGGAAGTAGAGAAGAATTTTTCTGGAGAAAGAACTGGTCACCCACCCAACCCCATTAAGGCATGTTTGCAGCAATACTAACAGGTTGATGAGAAATAATTAAGTAGAAACAAGGTAGTCCTTAAATCAACCTCTGGACATTTTATGAATGGCAAACTGAATTATATTTGTTCATACTAAGACCAAAATATAAGGAAATGGTCTAAAATAGCAGGAGAAATTCGGATTAATGGTAGGAATAACTTCTAGCTTTGTCGAAATAAGGGAAAATTTTTAATCCTTGGACATAAAGGTGGTTAATTTTTATTTTATTTTTTTTTATTTTTTTTGGTCATTTCATTTGTTTGTGATACAAAGTAGACCAAAGATGTATCAGGTATCCTCTCCTGGTCACTTAGTCTCAGAGAATTCTGTAATTTCCCTCCAGTTAATCTAACTTGAAGAGGGATCAGAAGTCTGGTCAAATACCTTCATTTCTGTTGGTGAAGCTGATGTTCCTGGACAGTACCCCACCTTCTCCCCTTCTCATCTGCCCAGAGACAGTTTGGGATCTAGTGGCCTGAGATGGCTGTTGTCTGGTGGTAACAAGCCAGTAACCCTGCTTTCTTGCTTTAGCGGTATGCTGTGTTTCAAAAAAAGGTGCTGACCACAGTACTGCTACCCCTGCAGATGGAGATGGTGAGTCTGTTGCATGGCCCTTGGAGAGGACTAATAGGCTCCTAAATATTGTCCCTTCTGTAGCCAGGTCAGTTCTGGAAGAAACTCTTTCCCTAACAGTCTGATGTGGATGAGATGTTGTGCATCTAGATTTCATCTCTGCTGGCCTCCTTGCTGTATTCCTCCAAACTGTACTCCATCTCAGAGCCCTTGCACTGGCTGTTTCCTCCAGAATGATTTTTCCTCCCAACTATATGCATTGCCTGTTCCCTTGTTTCATTTGGGTCTCTGCTCAAATGTTACCTCCAATAGGTCTTCCATGACCAACTGACCAAAAATAGCAACCCCAACCATGCTATATTCTCTGCTCTATTTTTCTGTTTTGCTGTTAATCCTCGCCCAAGGATATTTTTCCATTGATATTTACTTATTTTAAAATATATTTTTATTGATTTTAGAGAGAGGAAGGGAGGAGAAAGGGATTGAGAGATAGAAACATCAATGAGAGAGAAACATCGATCGGCTGCCTCTTGCACGCCCCCCACTGGGGATCAAGTCGGCATCCCAGGCATGTGCCCTGATTGGGAATCAAACCGTAACCTGGTTCATAGGTCCACGCTCAACCAGTGAGCCACACTGGCCGGGCTTCCATTGATTTTTAGAGCGAGTGGAAGGGGAGGGGTGAGACAGACAGAAACATTGATGTGAGAGACACATCAATTGGTTTCCTCCCACACGTGCCCGAACAGGGCCTGGAATCGAGCCTGCAACCGAGGTACATGCCCTTGACCGGAATCGAACTCGGGACCCTTCAGCCCACGGGCCGACGCTCCATTCACTTAGCCAAACCAACTAGGGCATCCTCTGCTCTATTTTTCTCCAGGGCACTTATCGCTACCTAATGTTACTTTTGTTTTGTTTTTTATGATGTCACGTATTATTTATGAATTCATTTATTATTTGTGTGTCTCATTAGAATGTCAGCTCCCATCAGGGAATGGACTTTGTGCTATTCCTGTGATATCCCCAGTAACTAAATTAGTGTCCACTACAGTAGGTCTTCATATATTTGTTCAGTGACAAAAGTTCCTCACTAGTGGCAGCTTTTTAGTAACCGTCCAGAAAACCTCGTTTCCCACTGTTTCCCAAATGTACAGCTAGATACATGTCTAGATCTGCCAGGGGCAGTGGCTTCTATACCCTTTCATGAGGCTTGGGGGCCACCCAGTGCTACTCAACCGCCAGTCAGCCCAGGTACTGAACTCTCCTGTATTCTGTGAGCTGCTGTCAGGACAGGAGAGTCTGCTCTGTTCTGAAAGGCTGGAGTTAACATTCTGCTCTCTGCTTACAGATGAAGAGATGATGGCCACAGAGGTAACCCCCTCGGCCATGGCAGAGCTTACAGACCTGGGCAAATGCCTAATGAAGCACGAGGTGGGTGGAGGGCAAGGTGATGTTTTCTCCTTTTCCAGCTGTGGAGCCAGCTTCCACTATTCTCACTCTGTGATGCCTTCAAAAAAGTTTTGAGGGTAATACTCCTTTATATGAGTTAAGTTCCTAGTTCCTAAAGTTCGAGAAAAGAGTGGGAAGAGCTGAAGGTCATGTCTCCCTTATGGGTGTGGGCAAAGACTCTCAGAAAAACTCAGAAGCAGGCCGGAGCTCTCTCTCCTTCCTATACATAGGTTTCCTCTTCTATATTGGTTGTTTTTTCTTTTTGACTGCCTGATTTACATAGAGAGGAAATAAGCTCATTTCTCTTATCATTTTCCTGCTTACCTACTATTAAAACTCCAGCTCCTGATACATAATACTCAGAGAAAGTTGTGCTTACTTTCCCATTGTAATCCTTCATCCTTTCCATTAGGATGTTTGTACGGCGCTATTAATTACAGCCTTCAATTCCCTGGCCTGGAGGGATACTCTGTCCTGCCAGAGGACGACGACACAGCTGTGCTGGCCCCTTCTCAAACAAGTATGGTTATTTGCCCCTTCTTGAAAGGTTTGGGTCATAAGGATTGACTGAATCATTTGGAAGAATTGGGGTGCTGGGGCCTTCAGAGTCCCACTTTGGCCCTCAATATAGCTGTCTCCCCAGGTGCTGTCAGGGACACTGCTCGCAGATGCTGTGACATGGCTTTTCAGCAGCGTGCTGAAGGGCTTGCAGACACACGGGCAGCATGAAGGCTGCATGGCTTCACTGGTGCACCTGGCTTTTCAGATCTACGAGGCGCTGGTGAGTTGGGCAGGACAGCCAGGCTTCATCCTTCACAGCCAGGCCTTACTCTAAACATAGGCAGCTGCCTAGTTGCTAGTGCTGCATGGGGAAAGTGGCAGAGCCCAAACCTACTCCATTTAGTGGGTTTATCCTTACTTCTCAGCGTCCCAGGTACCTGGAGATAAGAGCTGTTATGGAGCAGATCCCTGAAATACAGAAAGACTCTCTGGACCAGTTTGACTGCAAGCTTTTGAACCCCTCTCTGCAGAAAGTTGCTGACAAGCGCAGGAAGGACCAATTCAAACGCCTCATTGCTGGTTGTATTGGGGTAGGTCATGCACCTTCCTTTGTGCTCCCAACCACCTTGCGGTCTTAGACGATGTGTTCAGAAACCCGCTGTATTCATTGACCATTATGGTGAGATTACCTTTAAAACAACCCACTGTCAGGGTCCAGCATTAGTTCTTTCTCATTTGTTTTCCACAGAAACCCTTGGGAGAGCAGTTCCGGAAAGAAGTTCACATTAAGAATCTTCCATCACTTTTCAAAAAAACAAAGCCAGTGTTGGAGACGGAGGTGCTAGACAAAGAGGAGGGCGGCCTGGCCACCATCTTTGAACCGTGAATCAAGCTTTTGGGCATCCTTCCTTGGCCTTTATTGTCATCTCTTCTTCTCCTTTGTAGCTAATCTCTAGGCCCCTCTCCACTGCCACCTCACTTACCACCATGGTCAGCCTGGAGAGATCCAGGTCTGGAGCTGGAGAGTGGGCCCTGTGCAGGGCTAGAAGTCATTATACTAAAGTCCAAAAAGGGAGTTAGGGCTTACACCACGCTGTCTAGACCTCCCAGGTATCGCCCATTCTACTTGGAGTTTTGGCTTTTCCAAGAGAGAAAAGCTAGAGCAGAGCAGCCCTTCTCCCCAAGCTCTCCCGCCCCCATGCAGCCATACACATGTGCAGAGTGGTAACTAGGGGTGCTATACCCAACACTGCAACTAGCCAACCTTGTGGCAAGGGCTTAGCCCTGAACGACTTGTCCAGTTTCTCCTAGACCACTGCAAGTCCCACCGATTCCCCAGCTGCTGGGCTGGCAGGAAGCCTTCCCCATCCCCGAGGGGCATGTGTGGGTCAGGTGCTGAGTGCTGAATTTGGCCAGTTCCCTCACTGTTTGAGCAAGAATCTGGTCAGCTGATGGGATCCATGGTATTGGCTAGTGCTAAGCCCTGGACGCAGTATCAAGTGTACCTTCAGGGACCGGGGCTGGGTCAGCATCAGTAGTGCTAACATTCCCCTTAGAGCTCACACATGCCCTTCCTTGAATGACCTCTCAGTGTGGTTTCCCCAGCCCCAGGGTCTACTCAGGCACAAGAGCCTCAGTACCCTAGCTAGTGTCACGTGATGCCATTGGCATCTAAGGATAATCCAGACCAACTAGGCTACATCTGTGACAAGCAGCTAGCAAAGCCACTGGTCTCTCGTAGGACTAGCTGAGTCCAGGTGCCTTCAAAAATCTCATGGCCTTTCAGGTCCCTGGCCACTTCTCTCATGGGCCATTTCCAAAAGGAAATATGCCTTCCTAATGTGTCTCCAGTCCATTCTAGAGATCACAGGATGGTCCTCTAAGCATAGGATACATGGATACAGGACCCTAGCCTTGAGGTCATTGCTGGCCATAGACAAGCTTAATCCATACAGAAACTATATAATGTGTGTCCATGTGTTCTGCAAAAAGACAGAGGGCTGTCGTCAATCCACTGATGAGGGTTTCAGTGAGGACTGAGTAGAGCAGTGTGGGCTGAAGCTGCAGCTTTTAGCTGGTGCTGGTCCTCAGGCAGGGGAGGTTCAGGAAGAGAAGCTGGGGAAACAGGACTTGGTGTCTGGTATAGCTGTTTCTATGGCACATTCTTGTCCCACATCCCAGGGGTGGTACTCTGGGCTTGTCAACTGTGAAGGCCATCTCAAAGCATGGTTCCCTCCAAACTTGTTAGCTGTCTACTCCTCTCTGTCGTTGGGGCTGTGGAGGGCATAGTTGTATTTATTGTGTTGTACTATTTTTAACATCTTGTGACTTCATGCTAGAAGTTTTCTATTGTTTATAGAACCTTTTTGTAGAAACATAACTCTAAAGCACATCTGCATGTCAGTAAAAATCTCAATTTCATACAGAAAGCCCCATCTGTCTGTTTCAACCTAGTGACGTACTTCAGGGTCACTGTTCCATAAGAGTGGACAGGAAGAACTGATGGACATGCTCTGTCAGGCTAGAAAAAGATTTCTATCCCTGACAAATATAGACCAGGCAGCCCACACCACTCCCAGTGCTGTCATTGGTGGCTCTGGACCTGTCCCTGATAGTCCAAAGGGAATTGATATTCTTCCTCATGTGTTTATATATATACTAGAGGCCCAGCGCACGATTCAATCGTGCGGGGTAGGGTCCCTAGGCCTAGCCTTCTGCGATCAGGGCCATCTTCTGCCTGTTCGCCAGTCCCCAGGCCCAATGCTGCCTCCGCCGCCGCCACTGAGCTGCCAGGCTGTTGAGATCACCAGCTCATCCCCAGCTCATCCGGGTGCGGACAACCGGCTCCCCGCCTCCGATGGCAGCGGAGCTGGGTGTCCAGGGTGTCCGAGGCAGCCCCCCTAAGCGGCCGCCAATCCAGCCATTGAGAGGCGGTGGGGGGGGGGGGGGGGGGGGGGGGGGCGGGGGGGGGCGGGAGTCCCGCGCCTCTCAATGGCCGGATATGCCACCCCGAGTCCCGCCCCCCAGCCTCCCACCGCCCAATCGTGGGCGTAGTGGAGTGATGGTTATTTGCATATTGCCTTTTTATTATGAAGGATATATATATATACATATATACACATATATATGTATATATATATGTGTATATATATATATATATATATGTATATGTATGTATTGGTTTCAGAAAGGGAGAGGGAAAAAGATAAAAACATCAATGAGAGAGAATCATTGATAGCTGCCTCCTGCATGCCCCCTACTGGGGATCGAGCCAGTGACCTCTTAGTTCCTGAGTTGACTCTCAGCTGCTGAGCCACACTGGCCAGGCACTCATGGTTCTTGATGGCAATGTAATTTGCTAAGGACCACCCTTTTTTCTCTCAGCCGTTCCCCCAGTATCCAAGAGGTAGGGTAAATGGCATACAGTATTTTCTGACTGTGTCCCCAGAAAACACCTCAATTTGGCGTCTCTCATGTAGCCTTGTTGGCCCTAACCTGCAATGACATCTAAGATCAGTATGCTGTTAACGCCAAACCTATTTGAACTGAGGCCCCATGTTTGTGAACCAAACCTGAAGAAGTGGTCTCAGACAAAACACTTTTTGTTCAGATGTGAATTTATTTACATGGAGGCCTTATAAAGGCATAGAAGTCGCATTTTGTGACACATTTAACAAAATGTATTGCCTAAAATGAAGCTGGAATTGTCCCAGTCACATTAGGCTCTCTTCAGCAGTCCTGTGGCAGCAGGTCAGAACCCAAAATCGTCAGCGTGCCTCAGGAGCATCCAAGCCCAGTCATGCTAGTAAGTCTGCAAGCCTCAGTCCATCTGAACTGCATCTAGTTCATCCAAGAACCGCCGGCACTTGCCCATCAGTACCTTGATAGCTTCGCTCACCAGCACATCAGGTGGTAATACCCCCGTTGACTCAACAGAGACTGGAAACCAAAGAGACAGTTTAGCCTAGACTGCTTGCTAGATTTTACATCTGAACTCATATGCAAGGAAGCTATAACACCAAAGAGCTGTCCCCCACCACTCCCTGCAAACTGGATACTCACAGATATAATGGTCCCGAACCCGAGCAAGCCGTACAACCTTCTTCAGCTTCTCATTCCGGAAGACTTCCCTGCTGAAGGTATCTAGCCGGGGATTGGCAACTCTGGCCACCTTTTTACCTAATGAAAACAAACCATGTTATCAACACATGAGCCCAGCTTTCATTCTCCCTGCTTTCAAAGAAAATATACCTTAAGCCCTGACCTGAACAGCATCCCAAAAACCATATACCTTGGACTTCATGCACCTCGATAACACCAGGTGAGAAGCACCGGCTCAGCTCTTCAGCTGCCTCCCCCTCCACAGGCTCCAACAGTGTGATGTCTGGCAGGAGCCTATAACTGGCTGTTGCCACAGGTGAAAACTTGGCATGATCTTTACCTAGAAGGAAATCAGAGCCTGTGGGAAAACCTTTCTTGATATTCCCAAAGCCTGTCGGTGACATCTTAGCTGAGTCCCGTAGCCACACCTCACCCCACTGTATTCAAACTACCTTCTTCCCAGGGCAGCTCATGGGGTTCTCACCAATGCCCTTGACACAGTGCATGAGCAGGTCAATCTCCTGGCCAGGCCGCAGCTGAGCAATGAGGATATCATCATGTACTGGTCGGATGGTGCCCTCCGGGAAGAGGTCAGCCTGGTTCCCCAGGGGAACCCATGTCATGTGCCTGGTGTACACTAGAAGAAGAAGCACATCAAAAGACCTGAGTTCCTAAAATTAGCACCCAACAGGTAGGCCCTCTCTGTCACACTACCAATGCTCACCTTTGTGGTTCACATAGAGTTCATTGGGGTCAGAGGAATCTTTAGCAGCATGGGGGTTCCGAGTACACCTGACTTGAAGCCGAAACTGCAGAGTGTCTATTTCTGTGCCTTCTTCATCTCCTGCACAAAGAGGGGGTGGCATCTCTCAAAGGACTAGTGCACATTTGAGTGCCAGGCACCATATGAGTGCATTACATTTCTCATTTAATACTCTTAACAAATTCATTAAAATCAAGGCACGTGTTCACAGATGACACTAATGTACCAAAAGCTTAGTATAGTCGGTCCAGGATTTGAACATAGGCAGTCTGATTTCAGAACCTACTCCACAGAAAAGAGCTGCTCCCCTTCTCCCACAATTTCATTTCTCAAGCCCTCACCTTGGTTCCGATATTCAAAAAGACGGGGATCGGCATGAATGGGAATGAGCCCCAAGCGATGAGCGAGGATCTCATCCTGGACAATGGATGTGTTGTTGTACACCAGGACCTTTTCCACAGCCATGGTTGGCACCTGCCCGACAAAACAGAATCATCTACCAAGACACAAACTCCCTGCCTGCTGACATAGGTAGGGAAAGACCTCTTCCTCTGAGAATGCTTGATGAAAAATTTACAAATGAGCAGGAGAAACGCTCAGCAGAATTTCAGGAAAACTAAGCCTTGAGACAATTGTACAAGCGAGGTAATGGCAAGGTCTCCCCACACAACTCGCCCCTGCCACCATGCCCACCAATACCTCAGCTAATAGAATACGCCGAAAAGCATTGGCAATGGCTGCATCAATTCCCACCATGTCAAACTCCAGTGCATTTTCATCCATGTGTACCACATCCACACGGAAATTCTAAAAAAAAAAACAACACTAAATGAATCTTGCTCTCTGTATAGTCAATACCTTCCCTCTGGATATTCCCCTTAAAGTATTAACATTCTTCTTCATCCAAAAACCTCTCTTTGCTCAGATGTCCCTCATTAGATGTTCCTTTCTCCCCCAATTTTTTAAAAAATATTTTTTTATTGATTTGGGAGAGGGAGAGAGAAATATCAATGAGAATCATTGATGGACTGCCTCCTGCATGCCCCCCACTGGGGGTTGAGCCCACAACCCAGGCATGTGTCCTTGACCGGAAATGAACCCAGGACCCTTCAGTCCACAGGCCAATGCTCTATCCACTGAGCCATACTGGCTAGGGCTCTCCCCTAATTCTTCGTTTTTGTTTTTAATTTATTGGGGTGACATGGGTTAATAAGATCATACAGATTTCAAGTGCACACTCTTGGATACATGATCTGTATATTGCATTGTGTATTCACCACCCAAGTCAAATCCTCTTCCATCACCATATATTTGACCCCCTTTACCTTTTACTATCCTCTCACACACCCACATCCCTTCCCTCTGGTAACCACCATATTACTGTCAGTACCTATGAGTTTTATTTTGTTTGTTCATTTGCTGCTTTCAGTCAGGAAGGGAGAGAAACATCAATGATGAGAAGAAATCACTGATCGGCTACCTCCTGCACGCCCCCTACCGGGGATACAGTCCACAACCCCGGCATGTGCCCTGACCAGGAATTGAACCATAACCTCCTGGTTCACAGGCCAATGCTCAACCACTGAGCCACACCAGCTGGACTGTACCACATCTTCTTTATCCAATCATCTATCAAAGGACACCAGTTGTTTCTGTGTGTCTCTGCATTATGGCTTTCAGCCAGACCATCCAGAGAGACTATTCTAGAAAACATGCTTCCATACTGCTTAGTCCAGTTGACACTAAACCCATATCTTGTTAGCCTTTTCTGTTGTATTTAGCATTGTTGATAGGATCCCTTCTTTTTCAAACTAGTGCCTTGATTTCTGAGCACCAATTTTTTTGGTTCTCTTCCTTCTCTGATGAATCCTAAATTGACTCACTACCTTCCGCCTACACTATAAACATTACTTCCCAATTTTTCCCTCCAGAGTGACCTCAACCACACTCAGTCTTAGCAATTATCTGTACTGACAACTCCCAAAATATCTCACTTCTCATCTCAATTCAAACATATATTCTACTAGCCTGATAGACTTATCTACTTGCAGGAAACTGAATGCATCATCAATCCCCAAATCTGTTATCAATGAATGATGCCCCCATTCATCAGTTCCCCAAGCTAGGTCATTTTACACTCCCCCCTTACAAACATACTTTCTATATCCCCTTTGCTCTATCACCTACAGTCCCTAAGACACATTTCAATCTTGCCCACCACTAATGCCCTTCCATTTTATACTTTTTTAAAAATATGTTTTTACTGATTTTTAGAGAGGAAGGGAGAGGGATAGAGAGAAACATCCGTGAGAGACACATCAATAGGCTGTCACCTGCACGTCCCCTACAGGGGATGAGGCTGCAACCTAGGCATGTGCCCTGACCTGGAATAGAACTGAGACCTCTTGGTTCATGAGTCAACACTCAACCACTGAGCAACAGCCGCCAGGCCATCCACTTTATATTCTAGCAATAATGAACTGCGTGGACATTCCCACAGCACAGCTCACACAGCCCTTATAATTTAGCTTCTCTTCTTAGTTTCTCCTCATCTTTCGCTGTTCTCAGCTTCTGCTCATTGTTCTAGGCTCAATGCAGATGTCATCTCTTTAACGAAATCTTTCATTCCTCTATCCTCCCTTCCATTCTAGATTAAGTGCTTCTGCGGGATGGGATACCCCCACCCCACTCCATCCCCCTCGTCCTTACTGCTATCAACCGCGCTTTCCACGTTATACTGAAATCATTTGTTTATGCGCGCTCTTCTCCAACAAGACTGAACATCTTGTTCGCAGAACAGGGCGGAAACCATGTGTACAGGGAGCACATTGCTCAATACACGTTTTATGAACCGAGTCAATCCCCAGGGACGACTTCTGAGCACAGGCTGCTCAAACCACCAGGTCCGATCCTCATACTCTCTCCGACATGTCCAGCTCCACCCACCTTTTCAAAGCGCTCCTGGTCCCAGGCATCATCATAGCCCGAATAGTTACCGGGAAAGTCGGTGGTATGAACCTAAAGGAAAGAGAGACGAGTCTGTCCGCGAAGGGGCAGCGAGGCTAAGCCCGTCCCCACTCCTGTTCCCCTCTCATTTTTCTCCTCCCGACTTCAAGGCCACAGAGCTTACATTGCGAACTCCGAACTCCCCTAGAACCACGCGGCTCCGCATCTCTTCCACCGCCTGGGCCGCCGCCATCTTCGAGCCCTCCACGTGATTAAGGTTGCAACTGGCGCATCGTTCCAGTCGCCCTCCTCCGTCTCCGAGGCAACGCGTCACCGCCTGGAAGATTAAATATCGCGAGACTCTGCCCTCTTCCACGTCCCCAGCTTCCGGAAGTCAGTTTGAGCCAAACATCCGGGTTTCTCTTTTTTTTTTTTTTTTTTGCGGTCCGGTTGATCCCACCTCTCTCGCCCTGTACCTTTCCTTCTCTCAGGCCCACGTCTCTCCCACTCGCCTTCCGCGCGCGGGAGTAGCGCGGGCTTCAGCGACGGGAGCCCTCGAGGGACATGGCAACTACGGCGACGCCGGCCGGCGGCTCCCGAAATGGGACTGGCCCGGAATGGGGAGGGTTCGAAGAAAACATCCAGGTAATGGCCTCAAGGCCAGCAGCCCTAGGGGCGGCAGTGGTCAGAAGTGTCGTGGGGACTCTCCCCCGGGCCCTAGAGGTCTGCTCCATTTGCAGCACTTTTCCTCTCCTTTGGGTCTTCGTGCTCACGACCGTCAGTGGGACTAGTGCTGACCTGAAAGGGCGGACATGTACTCCAGCCAGAGGGCCTCGGGTCTTTGGCCCCACGCGCTTTCTTTCGGGATCGGTCGGGGTCACGGGGAGTAGTGCACTAGCTAAAACCATACTGTGTGCACAGTCCTGTTTGGAGTTGGGAAAGACAAAGGAAGTGGGCACTTTGGCAGTCCTTTGGGCTTCGATAGGGAAGGTAGGAGAAAGACATGTATGGGAGGCAGGGAGTACTCGGTTCCTCAGGCTAGAAAAGAGAGAGAACCAAGGTTCTGAGAAGGAAGGAGTGGAAGAGAATGGCATGATCTGTGGTGATTCCAGGCCAACTCCCCAGTCGTGGAAGAACAAAGCCCCAAGTCCTGGGATGAACAGAGGGACTTAATGGATGGAGCAGAAAGGTCCTGCACTCTAGGAGCTTATTGTCTTCACAGGGTGGGGGCTCGGCGGTGATTGACATGGAGAACATGGACGATACTTCAGGCTCCAGCTTCGAGGATATGGGTGAGCTGCATCAGCGCCTGCGTGAAGAAGAAGTAGATGCTGATGCAGCCGCTGCTGAAGAAGAGGATGGGGAATTCCTGGGCATGAAGGGCTTTAAGGGACAGTTGAGCCGGCAGGTGGCTGACCAGGTAAGCAAGACGATCCCTGGCAGGTGGAAAAGTACACCTAGGAGGCCGCAGGTTCTGGCATAGAACCATGTGGAAATCCAACGGAAAATACCCAGAGGGCTCAGAGCCAACAGTCTGACAATACCACCCACCCCATCCTTGTTTTCCTTACTTCAGATGTGGCAGGCAGGGAAGAGGCAAGCCTCTAGGGCCTTCAGCTTGTATGCCAACATCGACATCCTGAGACCCTACTTTGATGTGGAGCCTGCCCAGGTGCGAAGCAGGTGAGGATCCTTCTCCTGACAGAAGCTGCCCTCCTCACATCTAAACTACAGCCAGAGACCAAGCCCTTAGAATCCCCCTCTTCCTGACACCACCAGCCCTCATCATTACATCTGTATTCCAGCTGCACCATTCCTCTTACCAGTCCCGGAACAGGATATGGTGTTAACACCACCTCCTCCTCTTTTCCATCTAGTAAACCACTCATCTTCCCTCAGAACCTAGCTCAAATGTCGCTTCCTTTGTTTCTCATCCCTCACCCTATGCCCAGCTTGTCCTTTCCTGGTGCGCCCATGGAGGTCTGTGCTTTCCTCTAACAGATAACACTTACCAAACATACCAAACTCACGGCCGGCAGGCCGCGTGCCTCGTTTATTTAAGCAGTGCTATACTTTCTTTTCTCGGGTCTGTCTCCCCAGAGACCTCCTCAAAAGCAGGCTCTGTTTTGCTTATCATCTTATTCCCAGCACCAGAACAGTCTCTGCACCAGAATATCAGTACATAGTTGTTGACTGACTTTTTAAGAACTGGAATTAATCTTGGTTGTGGTTCTTTGTTGATCCTTTCATTTAACCAATACTTAGCAAATACCCAGTACACTCAGCAAGTACTTACTAAGCTTTTTCTCTGCAAACTCTGCTAGTTGTGTCCGAGTTAGTGGGGAAGACAAGTGGGAGCCTTGCCCTCGAGGGCAGTTAGAGTACAGCACTCATTTGCTATGAAGGGACACATGGGGGACATCTGACCCAGAGTAGGCTAGAGGGGGGACAGGGTGGGTTTCCCAGGAGAGTAGTCTAGTCAAATTCCAAGGTATTATTAAGAGCTAGCCACTTAAGAAGAGAGGGGGACTTGTATTCCTTCTGCTGGAATTTTCATACCACTTCAAATACGTTTCAAGAAAAGACTCGGCAGAGCCTGGAGGAATGATAATCAGGAAGAGAGGCAGGAGGCACACTGGTTCCCTCAAGTACCACCTTCAAAACCTTCCCCAGGGCTTCACCATCACAGTTCGGAAATCTGGGCATTCTCGGAGTTTGCCTTTTAAAGGAGAGCAGTTCAAATAGGTAAATTCTCAAACCCTCTCCGAGGCCCCGCTGGGCTCCCTGAGCTCCGTATTGCTGCTGCATCAGTCAGCACGGCATCAGGGGTGGTCCTTCCTGGAAGCATTTTTCGGGCAAAGAAGTGATTTCCTCATTCCCTGTCCGTCTTTACTACCCTCTTCTCCCTTCACCATCTAGCATGTTCTCTGGAGTTAGAAAGATGAATAAGATTCAGGCCCTCCAGAACCTCATAAGTGCTGCCTCTGCTCTCATCTCTCCTCTCCCAGGCTCCTGGAGTCCATGATCCCCATCAAGATGGTCAACTTCCCCCAGGTGACTAGAGGGTAGCATGACTGGAAGAGCCAGCCAGGGGACGCCCTAGGGCAGAGGGTGGGGTCACCAGGCCAAACCTGGGAAGGAATAAACAGAAGAGCCATTGTACCCTGAATGAGTTGGTATTTTGACAGAAAATCGCTGGTGAGCTCTATGGACCTCTCATGCTGGTCTTCACACTGGTTGCCATTCTCCTCCACGGGATGAAGACATCTGACACCATTATCGTAAGCAGGACAGAGGACTTGGGGGGTGGCTGAGTGGAGCTGCCCAAGGAGAAAACGTTGCAGTGAGTTAGAAGCAGCCCTGCGGATAGCCCTGGGTAAGGCTGAGACCAGAGGCGTCCCAGGACTAAGTAGAGCCTTCACCCCACAGCGGGAGGGCACCCTGATGGGCACAGCCATTGGCACCTGCTTTGGCTATTGGCTGGGTGTCTCATCCTTCATCTACTTCCTCGCCTACCTGTGCAACGCCCAGATCACCATGCTCCAGATGCTGGCACTGCTGGTAAGGAGTCCAGCATGGTGGTGGGCAAGGGTGGCCTTATAACAGTAGCCAGGCCCTGGTGTGCATCTGTCCTGGGGCTCCAGGGCCTGGAATGGGATAAGCTGGCCGGTGGACCATGTCTTTCTCAGGGTCCCCGTGAGGGTCCAAAGGCCAGCCCACCCTGAGAGATTCTCCTCTCCACCTTCCTTCCTAGGGCTATGGCCTCTTTGGGCACTGCATTGTCCTGCTCGTCACCTACAACATCCACCTGCACGCCCTCTTCTACCTCTTTTGGCTGCTGGTGGGGGGGCTGTCCACCTTGCGTATGGTAAGCTGGGCAGATTTCCAGGGGTGGGCTGTCCTCCCGGGGAGCTGGGGAAAGCTCATAAGAGGCTCTCAGTGGGGGAGAAGAGCCCGAAGAGGGTTCTGATCTGGGGAGGAGTATCTTCTCCACACTGCTCACTGGAGCCGGGCCCTCTAAGCCAGCGGTCACCAACCTTGCGGACCTCACGGACCACCGGTTGGGGACCGCTGCCTAAGCTATATTCCTGTGGCCCTAGGTGGCAGTGTTGGTGTCACGGACTGTGGGCCCCACACAGCGGCTGCTCCTCTGTGGCACCCTAGCTGCCCTACACATGCTCTTCCTGCTCTATCTGCATTTTGCCTACCACAAGGTGGTAGAGGGTAAGTGACAGGAGGCCTGGGTGTGGGGGAAGGGAAGCACAGCTGCCTAGGGCAGGATCCAGCTAGCTCTTGCTCACATTCCATCCTCCTCCTCCTCCTCTCAGGGATCCTAGACACACTGGAGGGCCCCAACATCCCACCCATGCAGAGGGTCCCCAGAGACATCCCCGCTGTACTCCCTGATGCGAGGCCTCCAGCCAGCGTGCTCAACACTACAGTCAAGGCCGTCGAGGTGATCCTGCAGTCACACTGACCCGCTGAAACCCTTGGCCAGCCCCCTGGAGCCCTGCTGCAGAGTGGAGGAAGATTCCAGGACAGAACTGAAGACACGTCTCTGATGGGGTCTGCAGCTGCCAGAGCTGTAGCCGCTGAAGCACCTCCTTCGACGCCTGTTGGGGCTTCAGAAGAGCACAAGGCCAGGAGCCCTGGCCAGGACTGCAGGGCTCTGCAGCCAGTGCAGAAAGTGGGTCAGCGCCTCTGAGGCCCTCTCACCACCCACCCCTTCCTTCCTCTTTATTTCTCCCACATTGTCTTGTTAAATATAGACTTGGTAATTAAAATACTGATTGAAGCCTGGGACTGCAGCTACCCTTCCAGTGGCCCTCCCTGCCACCCTACTTCCTGTGCCCTTTGCTGTTCTGTCAGTGGTGGTGTTGTCATATGTTCCCTTATCTATACCCTCAGGATGGAAGGTGGGACAGTCGGGAGGAAGGTAGGACAGCCCAGACTACCCTGAAGCCAGTGATTGAATATGGAACCTGTCCCTGGGTGCAGAGGACACCTGACCCACGGAGCAGCAGGGAGGCCTCAGACACAAGAACCATAAGTCTGGTGGAGCAGTGCACCCAGCTTGAGTCTGGGTCACCAGTGGAGCAATGACAATTGGACAGAAACTTCCAGGCTCAACCCCATGTCATTATAAGGCCCTTATACACCTGGGCCATTGTGTAGGAATAATTTTCCTGGGTCGGCTCACATTTGAGGCCAAACTTGGCTTTGCCCAGGTTATATTGGAGCCAGAGAAACACACTCTTCAGGAGTTCTGTCCTTCCTCTTCAAGAATGCTGGTTACTCTTAAAACTACTACTCGGTGGCTGAGCATCGACCTGTGAACCAGGAGGTCATGGTTCAATTCCCAGTCAGGGCACATGACCGGATTTCGGGCTCAGTCCCCAGTGTGAGGCGTGCAGGAGGCAGCTGATCATTGACTCTCATCATTGATGTTTCTCTCTCCCTTCCTCTCTGAAATCAATAAAGATTTTATATATATATATATTTTACATCACAACCCAAATAGCACCATCCACCCCACCACCTATTTAATCTGCCCCACTGGTTAACAAGAAATAGAATTTTTACTTCTCTTCACTACACTTCTATTACTCATTAAGAAGAAAAAAAGTTTTTTACCCTAGTAAATCTAGGTCAGCATCTTGCCTTCCTAATAAAGGGACTAAAAGATGTGCCCTCATTCGCCTGAGGCTCCCCGACCATCACCCTTGGAAAAATTCCAACATTACAGTGTGTCCCTCCTGACGGCTTCAGCCCACTTCCTATGGCCCCACCACCACTCCAGGTCCTGATCCTGCACCCCGTTTACTTGGGCTACCCTCGGTCTCACAGGTACTCAGCCTCAGTATCAGCAGTGCCCTCAGCACCTGGGGACGGAGCGGCACCAGCACCCGGCATCCACCTGAGGCTCACCTGCCTCTACCTGAGGCTCACCTGCCTCTACCTGAGGCTCACCTGCCTCTACCTGAGGCTCACCTGCCTCTACCTGAGGCTCACCTGCCTCTACCTGAGGCTCACCTGCCTCTACCTGAGGCTCACCTGCCTCTACCTGAGGCTCACCTGCCTCTACCTGAGGCTCACCTGCCTCTACCTGAGGCTCACCTGCCTCTACCTGAGGCTCACCTGCCTCTACCTGAGGCTCACCTGCCTCAGAAACACTTGGAGGTTTCCCTGTGCCTGGTAGCTCAGGCCACCTCTTCCCCGCCAGGCCCCTGAGGCTGCCACTGCGAAGATGCCATCTGATACCACTGAGAGTTCCTTCTCTATTTCTAAAATCCTACAAATTAATGCTTAAATCTTGATGGCATCTCTCCTTCCACACTGACTGCATTCTTTCTTAGCTGGTATCCTGATGTGAACCCACATCCTAATATGTAAACCTGAACCTCTGCCCCTAGGCCTGCCCAGCACAGTCAACAACACATTCTTCTCAATCATCTTCAGGTATCTCAGACCTTCCTGGACACCCAGGGGCAGATCCAGCCCTGGCTCCCAGCCCCACCCTCTACACCAGTGATGGTGAACCTATGACACGCGTGTCAGCACTGACACGCGTAGCCATTTCTGATGACACGCGGCCGCATGCCGAGGATGAAACATTTGCGAAATAATGTTTTTTCCTCAAAGTGACACACTACCCGAGTTATGCTCAGTGTTTTGGCGAAGTTTGACACACCAAGCTCAAAAGGTTACCCATCACTGCTCTACACCTAGGGTCTTGGCTTCTTCTCTATACACAGAGGGTGACAAAGTAGTCTGGAGTGAGGATAACCACTTTTTCTTTTTTAAAAAAATATATTTTATTGATTTTTTACAGAGAGGAAGGGAGAGGGATAGAGAGCCAGAAACATCAATGAGAGAGACATTGATTCAGCTGCCTCCTGCACACCTCCTACTGGGGATGTGCCCGCAACCAAGGTACATGCCCTTGACCGGAATCGAACCTGGGACCTTTCAGTCCGCAAGCCGATGCTCTATCCACTGAGCCAAACCGGTTAGGGCAGGATAACCACTTTTAATAGAAGTTGCACATCTTCAGTCCCAAGTTCTCCCCTCATTCAGCAGATGTGGCCAATCTCCCCCACCCCTCGTCTGCCCCACCCTATTGGAAATATAAAAATACTACCTCTCCATTTCTTCCTCAGAACAACCTGGAAATAATAGCATCTGTTATGGACTGAATGCTGTGTCCCCCTAAAATTCTTATGTTAAAGCCCTAACCCCCAATGTGACTGTATTTGAAGATGAGGCATTGGAGAAGGTGACAAAGGTTAAGTGAGGTCAGTAGAACTTGTGCCCTTATGAGAGGAAGAGGCACCAGCACTCAGCCATGTGAAGACACAGGGAGAAGGTGGCCACCTACAAGCCAGAAAGAGTCCTCACCAAGCGGGACCTTATTCCAGACTTCTAGCCTCTAGAACTGTGAGAAAACAGATCTCTGTTGTTTAAGCCACCCAGTCTGCGGTATTTTGTTAAAGTACTCCAACCTGATTAATACAGAATCCTAAACCTAGAGAGTGTTTACATAATATCTCTAATTTTGGTAATGAGGAAATTAAGGCCCTGAGAAGGCATTTTAAAAGCAAAGCTAGCCCTATCTGGTTTGGCTCAGTGGATAGAGCGTCGGCCTGTGGACTGAAGAGTCCCAGGGTCGATTCTGGTCAAGGGCACATGCCTGGGTTGCAGGCTCAATCCCCAGTAGGGGGCGTGCAGGAGGCAGCCAATCAATGGTTCACTCTCATCATTGATGTTTCTCTCTCCCTCTCCCTTCTTCTCTGAAATCAATATTATATATATATATATATATATATATATATATATATATATATTTTTTTTTAAGCAAAGCTAAAGTCTCAGCAGACCTTTGAAGAAGGGGGCTTCCTGGCTATAAATCTGGAAGTCCCCTGGGTAAAAAAGCTCTAAAAGGTAGAGTTTGTTCAAGAGGCCTGGGGGCTGCTGAGGTGACACAGCATTCTCTCAGACCCCTAAACACTGTCCAGACAGGACAGCTGAGGTTAAAATAGGAGTCATGGGACATCAAGGTCGCAGAGTGCTGCAGCCAGACACGGGGGTGGTCTGCACAGCCTGGTGGTTGCCAGAGGAAGGGGGTGGGGGAGTAGGAGAAATGGATGGATTGTTTTTAGTTTAAATAAATTGAATAAAAGTAACTAAATAACTTTTTAAATTAAAAAAAAAAAAGAGGCACAGTGAGGCATACCTGGGGGGTGGGTCTCTCAGCTTGTCAGGGACCCTCGCCGGGGACTGGCGCCGCAGGAGGGGAGAGGCCCACACAGCCAGGACAGAGCATTGACCCACCCTTGTGAGGCTTGTCGGCGACCTAAGGCTGGGGCAGAGCTGACTAATAGGCCATCTGTAGGAGCAGCTGAGCCCTAAGGATTGCACCTGCTGAGTTATGCTCCCCCAGGAGGGAAAGATGTCTGAGTGTTCCCTTTCCAACCCCCCTTGCCTTTGTGCTCTGGTAGCCTACGTCAGCTTTTTAGAAACCGGCAATTTACGTACAGACCTGTGTCGTCCTCTACAGCATGAAACACAGTCACGTAAGGGAGGCTGAGTCTAGGTGGTCCATGGCAGACCAGAACCCGAGCCAATGGGGTCCTTTCTGGAACAAGGCGGGCGGTACATCATACATACATGCATAGATGGAAAAGGAATTTCTATTGTCCAAACACCCACACTACCAGCAGGTGAGATTGACAGCAGGGCTTCAGGAAAGATGACTGGCACCCTTTGTAAAGAGCATGCTTGTCTCCTCTAAGGGAAGGACAGGACTCACCACCCTCCGGCTGCCTGAGATCTTTTCTTCCTTTCACCTGCTCTCTCCCGCCTCCACTTCCTCAACGCCCTCTCCCCATTAAACCACTGTGGTCAAGGTCACGCCCCTATCATTTACTGGAAATCCTTGAGCAGTCAAAGATGACCTTTTCATTGCCAGATGCAATTTTTTAATTGAACTTTTTGAGGTGACATTGGTTAACAAAATTCAACAACCATTATGATAAAAAACTCTCAACAAAATGGGTATAAATGGAATGTACTTCAACATGATAAAAGGCATATTATATTCAATGGTGAAAAGCTGAAAGCTTTTCCTCTAATATCAGGAACAAGACAAGGATGCCCCCTCTAACTACTATCCTATCTAATAAAAGAGTAATATGCAAATTGACCATCACTCCAACACACAAGATGGCTGCCCCCATGTGATCAAAGATGGCTGCCCCCATGTGGACACAAGATGGCTGCCACAAGATGGCCAGCAGGAGAGGGCAGTTGGGAGGGATCAGGTCAGCAGGGGAGGGCAGTTGGGAGTGATCAGGCCAGCAGGGGAGGGCAGTTGGGAGGGACCAGGCCTGCAAGGGAGGGCAGTTGGGGGTGATCAAGCCTGCAGGGGAGGGCAGTTAGGGGTGACCAGGCCGGCAGAGGAGGGAAGTTGGGGGTGACCAGGCCTGCAGGGAAGGGCAGTTGCGGGGGACCCAGGCCTGCAGGGGAGAGCAGTTGGGAGGGGACCAGGCTGGCAGGGGAGGGCAGTAAGGGGTGACCAGGCCTGCAGGGGAGGGCAGTTAGGGGCAATCAGGCTGGCAGGGGAGCAGTTAGGCATCAATCAGGCTGGCAGGGGAGTGGTTAGGGGGTGATCAGGCTGGCAGGCAGAAGCAGTTAGGGGCAATCAGGAAGGCAGGCCGGCAAGCAGTTGGGAGCCAGCAGTCCTGGATTGTGAGAGGGATGTCTGACTGCCTGTTTAGGCCCGATCCTAAACGGGCAGTAAGACATCCCTCGAGGGGTCCCAGATTGGAGAGGGTGCAGGCTGGGCTAAGGGACACACACACCCATGCACGAATTTCGTGCACTGGGCCTCTAGTTATTAAATATGATTATTGGCAGTCCTAACCACAGCAACCAGACAAGAAAAAGAAATAAAAGACATCCAGATCTGCGGGGGCCTGATGCGGCGGGGGCCAAACATGGCGGGGATCTCCCTTTTCCGTGTCCCGCGCGGAAAGAGAGATGAATGAACCGGTTCTAAGTGGAGGCGGCCAGGGATTGAGAAATAATAGAAATAAAGAAAACAAGACACAGAAATAGATTCATGAAGCTGGGGCTGGGTGGGACGCCATCTTTCCTCTCTGATGGAGAGGCAGCATGACGACGACCCTGAGCCACCCAGCAGGTTTATTTTATATCCCCAAAATCCAGGAAGTAACACCAACACTTAGGATCAAAGGAGCTTATTTGCATTAACTAGGCCCCAGCATTACTAGATTTACATATCTAGACCCGCCCCTGCTGACACCTGGGCTGCTATGAAGTCAGAACTGATTAACATGTCCAGCCTCATTGGGGAAGCAAGTTCCCAGGGCGTGACTTGGCCTACTCCCTGAGTTCAGCTGATGATAATTAAGGAAATGCCCAGGTGCCTTCCAGGCGGCCCTCTACACAGATCAGAAAGGAATAAGTAAAACTGTCACTATTTGCAGATGGCATGATACAATTATAGAAAACCCTAAAGAACCCACCAAAAAATTAATGGAATTAATAAATGAATTCCGTAAAGTAGTAGGATACAAAATTAATATACAGAAATCCATCATGTTTCTATACACTAATAACAAATGAGTGGAAGGAGAGATTAAGAAAGCAATCCCAGCCCTGGCCAGTGTGTCTCAGTGGATAGAGCAAACCATCATGGAAATGCAAATCAAAACCACACTGAAAGCCCAACTGCTGTGGCTCAATGGTTGAGTGTTGACCTATGAACCAGGAGGTCACAGTTCGATTCCCGGTCAGGGCACATGCCCAGGTTGTGGGCTCAATCCCCAGTGTGGGGATTGCAGGAGGCAGCTGATCAATGATTCTCTCTCATTATTGATGTTTCTATCTCTCTCTTCCTCTACCTTCCTCTCTGAAATCAAAAATATATTTAAGAGAAACACAATCAGATACCACTTCACACTGGATTCAAAAGAAGAAAAAACGTCCTAAGACACAGACAATAGTATGGTGATTGCCAGAGGGAAAGAGGAGGAAGGCAGGCAGAAGAGGATAAAGTGGGATAAATGGGGATGAAAAGAGATTTGACTTTGGGTGAACACTCAACACAATACACAGATGATGTGTTACAGAATTGCACACCTGAAACCTATAAGACTTTATGAACTAATGTCACCCCAATCAACTCAATAAAAATTTTTAAAAATCAACAAATAAATGTGTTGGCAAAGATGTGGAGTAAAGGGAACCCTCACGTACTGTGGGCTGGACTGCAAATTAGGGCAGCTACTATGGAAAACAGGATGGAGATTCCTCAAAAAACTAAAAATAGAACTAGCCTACGACCCAGCAATTCCACTTCTGGGTATTTATCTGAAGAAAATAAAAACATTTATTTGAAAAGATATATGCACCCCTATGTTCACTTCAGTATTATTTACCACAGCAATATATGGAAGCCACCTAGATGTTCATCAGCAGATGAATGTGTCAAGAAATACGGTGTATATATACAATGGCATACTGTTCAACAAAAGGGGCGGTGGCCGGCCGCTGACCCTGGCCATAGTTCCTGGGGATGGAGGAGGAGGTCAAGTCCACGCAGCTCTCAGGGCTGTGCTAGCTCTCCACATGCGATCCTGAGTCCAAGTAAGTTAGAGGGGCGCTCTGTCTTCCTGCAGCATCCGCAGCCCTCTTTCCCACATTTTCTGTTCTCTGTGTCACGTGTCCTCATACTCGGAACACACACGTGCACACCCACATATGTGTACACACTCACACAAGCAAACACACATATCACTGTACACACTTACACCAACACATCCACACCCCCCTGGGAAAATGGCAGAGACAGACATCAGAGCACAGAGCTGAGAAGGCGGAAGCAGAGGGTTGGGTAGAGAGTTGGAAGCAACCTGCCGAGGCAGCTCACGCTGGGATCTGGGTCACTGGAGGTCTGAATCCCAGCTCCCTCACTGGCCAGCTTGGTACTGCTGGGTTAGGAACTGAACCGGAGGCCTAGTTTCTTTTTTTCTAAAATGAGGGTAACACCACCACCAAAAAAATCAGGATTTTTTTGTTTATTTGAGAAACAAATGAAATATGTACTAAAGTTCTTTATAAATTGCAATGCTGTGAAGAGTCATATGGAAACAAAGATAAGGGAAAATGTTACCCCTATGTTCACCTAGCAAATACTCACTTATTTTGAACCAAGGGTAGAAAGCTAATTGAAGCTCTACGACTAAAAATCACAACTCCATCGAAAGGCAGTGCTGCCAGTGACCTGTGCACATCACCTGGTGGGGCCTGAGGGCTACCCAGGCTGGGAACCCGGGGCTGATTGGTAACCACTGTTCCACCTGCACAATAACAGGGTCATACGACTAACACATTACCTTTATTTACAATCTTGACATTTTGTTCATCATGGATTTTTTGCATTTATTTTTAAAATATTTTTTATTGATTTTAGAGAAGAAGGGAGAGGGAGAGATAGAAACATCAATGATGAGAGAGAATCATGGATCAGCTGCCTCCTGCACGCCCCCCACTGGGGATCGAGCCCACAACCCAGGCAAGTTCCTTGACCAGAATCGAACCTGGGACCCTTCAGCCCTCAGGCCAACGCCCTATCCACTGAGCCAAACCGGCTAGGGCTGCATTAATTTTTAAATACGGCATTAAAATATGACTCCTCTTGGTTACTGAGTGTTTCGGTGCTCCTTAATTCTGCATGGGAGGTGAGGTCTCCCTTGCTTCCCAGCTCCAGCCCCCGAGAGCGGAAATGGATGCCACTCATTATTGCCGTGTTTGGTTCCGGTGGATCACCTGTGTGTTCTCAGCCACGCCACTTTATCTCCTCTCCCCATTTGGCCAATCTATGAAGTAAAGCTATTGCAAAGGGTATAAAAGAAGCCAGAAAGTCGGTCTTTGGTGTCAAGGACCTTTCAATCTGGCAAGGCGAACTGATGCAGCCTGAGGACAGTTTGAGCTGCTGGGTCATAGAAGACAACGTGGCCCACACTGTTGTTATAAACTGTGGGAATTCAGCCCTGGACGGCTTGGCTCAGTGGATAGAGCGTCAGCCTGCAGACTGAGGGGTCCTGGGTTCGATTCCGGCCAGGGGCACATGCCTGGGTTGCAGGCTCAATCCCCAGTGGGGGGCGTGCAGGAGGCGGCCAGTTGATGATTCTCTCTCATCATTGACGTTTCTATCTCTCTCTCCTCCCTTCCTCTCTGAAATCAATAAAGAAATATATATATTAAAAAAAAATAAACTGTGGGAATTCAGAATGGGAGGGCTTTTAAGAGCCACACCCCTCTCCAATGGCTTCAAACATGGGAACCCTAAGTGGAAAAAAAAAATGTGGATTAGCACAAAAAAGGGAGAGACATTTTCAACAGAACATTGCATGAGCTGAGATGGTCCACTTCCTTCTGTCTGGCTCATGGGGCAAAGCTTGGTTCTGAGTAACCTAGACACACACAAAACCTAGAGGAGTCAGCGTTTCTTCTCTCTCTCTCTCTCTCTCTCTCTCTCTCTCTCTCTCTCTCTCTCTCTCTCCCTCCCTCCCTCCCTCTCTGGTCACACACACCCCTCTGCGGTTGCTCCTAAAAACTCATAGCAGCTGGCAATTGTTTTTGACCATTTTGGCCATTTTAGCACTAAACCTTAAAATGCGTCTCAATGATATCTATTTTTGGCCACAATGCGAACAATATGAGCTCAGGGTCTGACCCTTAGGAATGGGGAACGACGGCAGAATAGGCAAAAGCAGCCGTTTATAGTCTCAAACATCATCTCCATGTCACGTGCCTCCATTCCCTCCCCAGCCCTGCCGGTCGCAGGCCTCCGCCCTGACACCTACTTTCTCCCCGAAGCCGGGCCCGCACCCACGGTGCGTCCTAGGCCGAAGGAAAGAGCGTCCCCACGGCTCGGAACCGCCCGGTGCGCAGTAACCTCGTGGGCCCGCGGGCTTGGGCCGGGCGAGGGCGGGGCGAGGGGCGGGGCGAGCGGCGGTGACGCGAACGTTGCCATGGGAACTCGCCGCCCGCTTCGGCTCCGGAGCCGAAGCTCGAGCTGCAGCCCGCCGCCCGCTGCCGGTCGCCCGCCGCCCGCTGCCCGCTTCGGGCTCTCCCTGCGGCCGCGGTAGGGGGAGCCGGGCCGGAGGAAGGGAGGGAGTGGATGCGGACTCCGAGCGGTGACCGGTCCCGCGCGTCCTAAGCCGAGGCCCCTTAGCGGCCGCCGCAACCGCCAGACACGCGGACCAGCGCGCAGCAGCGCCCGGCCGGCAGCCGATCGCGCGTCCCGGCCCCCAGCCCAGACACGGACGGCGCGGTCCGCCGCGGCGGGCGACTTCGGCGGCTCCGCCACCCCGACCGGCTCCGCCCCGGGCCCCGGCGTTCCTCCTCGCCTCCGCCGCCGCCGCCGCCGCCGCCTCCACAGCCTCCTGCGCCTCTGCCGCCGCCGCCTGCGCCCCGACCGCCGCCGCTGCGCCCGCTCCGGCCGCGACCCCAGCCCGGGCCGCGACCTGAGCCCCGACCGCGCCCGCGGCCCTGCCAGCCTCGCCCGCGGCCTGGGCCCCGGCCCCGGCCCTGGAGGTCCAGCCGTGGGTACGATGCTGCCCAGCTCCATCCAGATCTCAGGGGAGCCGTTGTCGGGCGCCGAGGTGCGGGACATCTGCCGCGGCCTGCGCGACAACGCCGTGCGCCTGCTCTCCCTGCGCGGCTGCCGCCTCTGCGACCGCGACTTCGGCCGCATCTGCCGGGCCCTCGCCGGGGCCACGTCCCTGGCGCAGCTCAACCTTAACCTGGGCGTCGTGTCCAGCCCCAGCCGCATCAAGCAGCTCGCCGAGGCGCTGCGGACCAACCGCTCCATCCAGTCCCTCTTGTGAGTGTGCTGTCTCCGAAGGGGGTCCCTCCTCGCGCTCCCCGCCGCCTCTCCCTCCGCACACCTTCCCGCGCCTCTTCCCGCCAGCTCCCTCTGCCCGCTCACACGCCTCCCTCTCCCTCTGCACACGCCTCCCCCGGAATCAGCACCCGCAGCCTCGCCCCAAAGGAGATGGGATACCCACCCCTTCCTGGAGGGGCACGTGCACCGCTCACCTGGTCACCCGCATTGACCGCTGGGGGCAGCTCCTCAGTTCCCAAAAGGGAACCCTGCCCCGGGACTAGAGCCCTGCCCGACCTTCTCCCACCGAGGAACCCTAATCCACCCCCACCCCCTTCTCTGCCCTCTGTCCTGGGTCCCAGCCCCAGAAAGGAGACCTACCTGTGTTCCTTTAGAGGCTAGAATTTTCTTTCTCCCTCCCCAAAGCCTCGCCGCGGTGCTGTGCCTGAGCGCCCTCCTCTCCTCCAGGGCTCGCCTCTTTCCCCACAGATAGGGCCGACGCCTGCGTAACCTCTGCTCTCTGGTCTCACCCCCAGCCTGCATGGGAGCCCCCTGACAGATGCGGGGCTGGCCTTGCTGAACCCAGCCCTGGCCCTCCATCCTGCCCTTGTGGCTCTGGACCTGGGGGACTGCATGTTGGGTGATGAAGCCATCAACCTCATCTGTGGCCTCCTCCCCCCAGACGGGGCCAAGTCTGGTGAGCAGGGCCCTGCTAAGGGCATGGGCTGGTGTGGCCGTGAAAAGCTAAATGCAGAGGGCAGGGGCCCTGGCCCAGAGCGGAGGGCTCTGACAATGTGGGTGAGAATGTATTTTAAATAGTTTCAGGAAGGAGGAGGATTAGGGGTTGAACAGGATGGAGAATCTGAAATCCAATCCTGGTGGGCAGGGAGGGCAGGGTCTCTAATGGCACCGGAGTTCTGTAGTGGGGGTGGGGCGACTCCCAGCCCCTAGGGACACCCCAGAGATCTAGGGCAGGGGAGGAGCTTAAAGAGGGCCTGACATTTTCCCCTCCTGGCTTCTCTTGCATTGTTGCCCAGGTCTGAAGGAGTTAACGCTGAGTGCCAACCCTGGCATCACTCCTAAGGGCTGGAGCCGCCTTGCCATTGCTGTGGCCCACAGCTCCCAGGTCCGCGTCCTCAATTTGGACTACAACCCCCTGGGTGAGGCTCAAGGAAACTTCCTTAGATTCTCACCACCCCACCCCCCTTCCAAGAACCTGGGACCATCGGTTGCCATGGTGACCCCCACACCGGGGAAGGGAAAATGGAGGGCATCTGGGAGGTAATAGAGGCTCCACCTGTGTGGAGGACCAGATAGATGACCAACAGGTAGATCAAATCATCCATCATCACTTCCGGCTTGCTTCATGCATTCACTCACCAATCACAATGCTCTGCTCCTGGCTACCTACCAATTGTCAGCGTTTCCTGGTCTGGGGGTGGGATCTAAGGTTGTTAGGGCAATGGGGAAGCTGTCTGGGAGGAAGAGTTAGCAGGCCTGTGCATGAATGGAGAGGAGTATCTGTGTGTGCTTGCTGTCTCCCAAGGTGACCATGTGGCAGGGATGCTGGCTGTGGCTGTGGCCTCCAGTCGCACCTTAGAGGTCCTGGACTTGGAGAGCACAGGGCTCACCAACCAGTCCGCTCAGGTGAGACATCTTCATGTTTGGGGAAGGCCCGGGGGGAGTTAGCCAGGGTGTCTGTGGACATAATGGAGGGATGGCAGGCTGGAGTCAAGGAAGCCACCTTAACTGAGCTTATTCTTTTCCATACTCTTCTACCCCAGACCCTGCTGGACATGGTAGAGAATTACCCCACAGCTTTGCGGAGCCTGGTGTTGGCTGAGAACAGCATTAGCCCAGAGCTGCAGCAGCAGATCTGTGACCTCCTTTCTGAGGGAGAAGAGGAGGAGGAGGTGGCAGGAGGGCCTGGTCACACCCAGGAAGGAGAGAGGGGGCGGGAGTCTGCCGCCCACCCCAGGGGAAGCAGTTCCTGGATGTGCCCCAGTGGTAAGAGCCTTGTGGGTTGATGAGAGCCAGGTCGAAAGAGGCTTGGGACCCGGGAGGATGGGTGTGGGAAACCTAGGTCACTTTCTTCCTATTTATAGTCCCAATGCAGGAACAAATGGTGGTCTGAACACCCCTCTTGCCTTCCACAGATCCCAGCTCTCAGATGGTGCTAATGACATCAGGACTAGGGGACAGTCTGTTGGCTGAGACCGAGATGTGACTCTCCACTTGGGCTTCCACACATTATTACATTTGCCTCTGTCCCCAGCACCGTGCCCCAGATACCAGGGTCAGGCCCTGGGGCTTGGGAGGGAGGGGGTTGCCTGGGGCTCTGGCAGCTCGTGGCAGTGTGATGGGAGGCTCTGGAAACTGTGAAGAGCAACAGCCTTGGAGGCACTCGAACGCAAGGCAATGGCTCTGGACTTGGCAGCTCTGGCTGCAGCCCGCTGGCTCGGAAGAGATTTTATGAACTCTACAACCTGGCGTGTGGCTGTGGTCACTGGGGGCTGGCAGTAGGGGAGGAAATGGCATTACCATTAGGCACCTCTAGGGGGCAGTGCCACACCACAGCCAAAGCATCCCCTGGCCCCAAAAGTCTCAAAACCAGTCTGACTCAGGCCTTGCACTACAAGGTGACACCAGGTGCGATTCTGAGGTGACACCTTAAGCAGGCCCTATAACAATGTAGCTAAGGTAAAGAGCTTACCTCCAGAGCGGGGCTGGACTCTACCTAAAGGGGACACACAGGGGCCCCATCCTCTCCCACTGCCTGATGCTCTGTGCCAGGGAAGGCCCAGGCAGAGTGGGGCAAGGGAGAATCACCAGCAAAGAGTAGGACATCACAGGGACTGGGCATACTCAACAATGGAGAGCAGAATGGTCAGTAACAGACAAATTAGTCCATAACAGTAAAATAGTTCATTTAATTTTAAAATAGTCATCAATGTGAAAATTTCCCCAAGCTGGGAGTAACAGTCTAGAGCCAAGAGTGGGAGGGGAGCCAGCCTCATCTAGAGCCCCGCTGGAGGCCCGAGGCCCACCCTCCACCCCTTCCAGAGGGAACAGCTGAGCAGAGCCCTGAGTCAGCCCTCTCCCACCCCGGAGGGCGTGCTGTGCCAGGCCCCTTAAAGGCGATGGCTTGTGCAAGGGATTTTGGGAGGGAGGCAAACAGGTAAAAAATAAAAAGGTTAATAGAAAATAGGAATTAGAGGTTAATAATCCCAATAACACCCCCTCATCAAAAAACAAAACCACACACACCTCATGGCTATGAAAGGAAGGAGGATGAACACTGATGTGATAAGCCCCTCAACTCCCAGAACAGCCCGATTTGGGCTGGCCTGATTTGAAGAAAGATGTTGAGCCCTGGCTGCATGTTACCTTTGGAAAATAAATATTTCAAGAAGGGGAAAACCATGAGGCAAGCTGGTGCCAGGCAGTCAATGCAGCTGAAAGGCCTGGTGTGGCCCATCACCTGGCCCTCCCCGTACAAGGAGCAGAGCTGTGCAGGCCTAGAGGGACGAAAGTTCAAGGGCTTGGCTGGGTAGGGGACAGTGAGCTGCAAGGATCAGGTCTCCTTGCAGTCCCAGTGCAGCAGTGGCAGGAAGGCAAGCAGGGGCCTTAATTGAGCAGATTGCCCTGCTCCTGGGCCTGGGTCAGGCTGTCCTTGCGGTGTAGGTGGTGTACCCCCATCCTCTTGGGGCTGCGCTGGGGGCGGCTGGAGCCGGGGAGTGCCCAGGTCCTGCCCTCAGTGTGGGAGGCACCAGGCCCTGTCTCTGTGCCAGTGTCACGGGGCAGCAGGCTCTGCTGTTCTTCCTCGGGGCTGATGGGCAGATTCAGCTCCTCCTCCTCTTCCTCCCTGGCAAGGCCAGAGTCAGGTTCTGTTGGCAGCAAAAGCCCACTCTCACCAGGTGGGGAGGAAGGTGCCTGAACCTCCTCCTCTCTGTCAGCGGGGCTCAGAGCAAACTGGCGCTGCAGCTCAGGGAGCACCTCATGTCCGTAAGCTGTGCACTGGGCCACAGTGGCCGGTGGAGTGCGGTCAACAAATGCCCGCTGCCAGCTGGCCAGCAGGTCGTCCTCAGAGCTGGCAGAGCTGGCTGGGGCACTGAGTATCGGGGGGGCTGGGCTGGGTTGGTGGTGGGGTGAGGCCTGGGCTGATGCATGGTTGCTGGGCACTGGGCTAGGACGGCCCCGCTCACTCCCCTCCTCCACCAGGCTCAGGGAAATGGCCTGGCGGGTAGCATACGTGCAGTTGGGCAGGGGGCTATTGTGGGGGATTCGCACCTTATCCTCAGAGAACTCTATTACCTTTCGGCCAGAATACAGAGGGTATGGTGGAGATGGGGTGGGGTAGGGGCTTAGTTTCTCAAAGGCCGGCAGAGGCACCTCCTCATCTGGGGAGCCCCCAGCAGTGCTCAGAGAGTGGCACTCCCCATTGGGTTGAGGGGTGGGGCTGCCAGGGCCTGGGGGACTGGCTAGGTCACCTGGGGCACCCCCACTCATGTCTACATGAACAAAGACATCCTCAGCCAAGGGGCGCCCAGCACTGCCTGACTGGGCCGAATTGAGCAATAGAGACTCTGGCTTCTCCAACACGCGGGCAATGACCGAGGTGGGTACCACAGCCCCTGGTGCCAGGCTGGGGGCAGGGTCCGGGCTGGCAGCCTCTTGACCACGGTGCAGATGTTTCCGAACCATGTCCTGTAGCTCACAGGGCAGCTGTGGTAAAGGAGCAGAAGGGAAGAGAGACATGAATGATCCCAACCTAAGACAGGTTGACTCATGGCAAAACATGGCTACCACATGCAAGTACCACTGCGTGCTTGGCACTTTGCTGTCTCTTGTGCATGCAGCATGCCCAGGTATAACCTCATTTCACTCATAAACTGAGGCTCGGTAGGGCTAAAATAACTTGAAGCTTTTGATTAACACCAGCAGGATCTGAACCCAGAACTGGTGCCAAGGCCCACGTGCTCTCGAACTTCTGTCTCCCCCATCTTAGCAGTAGCTTCTGCCCAAACCAGACGTAAGTTTGAGGCTCTGTACTGACCGGCAGCCTTGGGAATGTCCCACCACTTCTGTAGGCCCCGTCAACCTTGGGCCTGAGGATCTTGGGTCTGGAGTTTGCCCTTTGGGGTCAGGGGATCAGTTGGGCCTAATACTCTCTAAATATTCTTATGGCTGATAGCTCTGGCCACCCCTCCTTCCTGCATGGGATCCTGAAACTGAGTCCCTCTCTCCCTGTCTCTGTTCCAAAAATACCCTCAGCCCTAGTGATGGGCAGTGACAGCATACAGGATACCAAACAGTGACAGAGTTGACTGGCTTTGAGAGGAGACATGGAGACCAAGGGAAGCCAAAGCAGTAAGGGGTAGTGAAAGGCAAGGGGATGGAGAGAGAGAGAGAAACTGGAGTTCGAAGAGTCCTAAGAAGGCTGGACTGGCATTGTACTCACATCAGCGAACTTGTGGTTACGGAAGTGGGATTTGTTGCACTTGAGGAGCTGCACAGCCAGGTTGCAGTCCAGCCGGTACCGCTCCTGCAGATACAAATGTGGTTCAGAGTCCAGCCCTGTCCCAGGAAGCAGGGCTGGGCCAGGACAAAGCCGGCCACAGGCAAGGAAGGCCCCGGAAGTGCACATACGTTGAGCTCCTCCAGCTTGTTGATGGTGTTCTTGGCCTCCAGCAGCTTGTTGGTCAGCTCTACAATCTCCCAGTCCAGTGTCTTCCTATCCATCTCAGCCTTCTTGATCTGAAGCACAAGACTTGTGGTGAACCCAGCCCACGCCCCAGCCAGCCCTTCCTCCCCCTTCCCTCCTCCCAGCCTGAGACACAGGAAGCCACAAGTGCTAGGGCAGCCAAGGCAGATGGAATAGAGACAGACACTGGACAGACAGAAGGAGACCAGACACTCTGCTGTTCTCCGGGCTGACTGTGGGGCAGGGGCTTTCTGGCATGACCTGGGCCCAGCAGTATAAGAGGCTGCCCATCCCTTGAGGGAACTCTACACACCAGGCAAGGGGCTGTACCTGAGAGGTGAAAACTGTGCAAACCCAGGCAATGAAGCCTATGTATGTGGGTGTTTCCAGGATCAGGCTAGGAAGAGGGAGGAGGGAGGAGGCTGGGTGGCAGCTGGGGGAGCCTGTGAGATTATCTAGATGAGCTGGAAGGGAGCTGCAGGCTCCAAAGCAGCCTTCTGATCTTCAGGTCATGGCTGCATCGACAGCCCCCTCCCCCGAAAGGCTTGGGCTTGCTGCCAGTGCAGCCGAGAGGCTGTGAGAGTTCAGTAGTGACACCCATCAGTACCTCTGCCTAGGCCAAGAGCAGGCTCCCAGCTGTCCCCTAGGAAGGAGGCACTTACTACTGAACAGGCCTCACATAAGGAAGAGAATAGGATTGGGCAGAGGGAAATGACCAGGGCCCCAGCAATCCCAGATCTCTGCTGAGGAGGAGGCCAGGGCAAGGGAGAAAACACACAACTCAGACGCAACTGCAAAAATCCAGCTGTGGCTAAGAGAGGCCTGAGAGGAGAGTGCAGCAGCAACGGTGGCAGCATGAGGGGGAGACGAGGAGAGAAGAGAAACAGTGTGAGCATTAAGACAGTCCTGATTTGCAGAGCACACTGCGGTCCCCTCCCCACCACTGCCCCGCCTCCCTCCCAAGCCCCAGGGCAGAAAGGCATTCCCTTGGCAAGTCCTGGCCCCCGCTATGCTGTGAGCACAGTGCCAGCCAGACGGCCTCTTGGACAGGTTACCAGCGTGTGCAGCTTGTCCTCCAGCTCCTGGTTGGTCCTCTGGGAAGCTGTGTAGCTGTTCTGCAGCCTGTAGAGGAATACAAGACAGACCCCGGGTCAGGTCCTGTTCTTCAGGCCCTGTCCAGCCTCTCCTTCATGAGGGATCATGGGCAAGTCATTGTCCTTCCCGAACTTCAGTTTTTTCACCAGAATCAGATGGCCTCCGAGGCCTCTTCCAGCTAATCCCCAATGATGGGGAGATGTGTGCATGTGTCCTAGCCCCTTGTTCCCATACCTGCGGAACTTGTCCTTAAATTTGTCCAGCTCCTCGCGGCTCTGGCCCAGCTCCAGCTCCAGGCAGTCCTGCCCAATTTCCAGCTCGCGCTCCAGGTCCTCGGTGCGCCTGGTGGCCAAGGCCAGGCGCCTGCGAAGCTCTTCATTCTCCTGCTGCAACAGCCTGGCAGGGGAGGAGTCAAGGGCAAAGGGGCATCAGAGATAGAAGGGCCATCCCTGGAGCCCCAGGCTGGTCAGGGAGGAAGTAGGGATGGCATGAAGACAGGCAACTAGGGGCAGGGCACTCTTGAAACTCAGCCCTTCTGGCCCAGAGAACACAGCCTGGCTTGGAGAGTGGGAGAGGCAGAGGGGATAGTAGATGGTAGTCCCCTACCCTCCCCCTCACTGGAGAAGAATGAGAAGACAGAATTGGGTGGGGGGATTCTAAGTCTGTCTCTGGTTTCTCCAAGCCAGCGAGGAACCAAGCCCCCAGCTCCAGTTTCCCCATTGCACTATCAGCCTGCTCCATTATTAATCTCCTGGAAATCCAGCCCAGCACTGCTCCCCTCTCCAGAGGCCTCACATGGCTGACAGAAAGGGCTCCAGGGAGGCAGCTGGCACAGAAGGGCCAGGAGCTGGGGAAGAGCTTGCTGGCAAGAGCAGGCCCTCAGAGCCATCCCCTCCTTGATTCCAGGTTCTCTTGCAGCCCATGGAACAAACCTGTTTTTCCAAAGAAATATCCACATCAAGCCTCCTCCCAGAGTCCCTAAAATACCCCACCCCAACCCAACATTTACCTCTACCTAATCCAAGGAAAAGCCCAACTATACCAATAGCCTTGCCTGGAGCTAAGAGGGACAGAGTTGAGGCAGGGCAGGCTCAGGCAGCAGATACTCACTTCATCCTCTCTGCGTCAGTCAGGGACTCCTGGGCACAAAAGAACAGAAGCTTGAGGCTCAGCTCTAGGCCACTGGCCTCCTGCGTGGCCCACCCTCCAAAAAGCCCTGGGAAGGGCCACTTCTGAAGCCCAAGGACTCTCACAGCAGAAGTGGGCTGCAGTGAGTGTCCTGTAGAGAGGGAGGCAATCCAGCAACGCCCAGACAAGCCTAGACCACTCTCTTCCCATGCCAACTGGAAGATTCAAGAACCCCTTCCAACCCTCACCAGCTCCAATCCCTCTCTTAGGCCTAGAGCCAGTTGCAAATAAGTCCTGGTACCCCTGCCACCTCTCCCAGGGATAAAGAGAGCCTCTCAGCTGTTCACTGGGATCCTGAGCCCTGCAGGCATGGCGGAGACCTTCCAGAAAAGTGAAGAAACCAGGCTGAGATATAGTAGGGTCCCGAGCTCTGACCATCAGGCAGAACCAGGCCCTCACAGAGGCTTGGGAGGAACAAGTGCAGGAGCAAAGGAGAACCACTAGGCTAATCCTGACTGAGAGGAGTGAAGTGTCTCTTCTTGCTTTTAACCTCCTACCCCATCCTCCCAAAATCCCTATGTTGGTCACAACCCAAGAGTCAGGGCTCAGCCAGACACAAAGCTGAACAGGCACGTGCTATGGCAAGAGGGAAATGTCGCTCCAAATTAAACTGACTGCTTCAAACGCCGGTCAGGGTCAGGAAAATGCGGGGGGTGGCCCAGACCATGGACTTTGGAGCCACTAACACCTGGAGTCGATCTGTTTCTACCACATGCTGGTTATATTAACCTTACTGAGCCAGGGCACCTCGCACAATACCTGGCCTGTTTATTCACTGTTCTCCGAGCTGAAATGGGCCAGTCACGGCATCTCTGCCCTGACTCTGACCAAGGTGGCCATGGTACCCTGATGCTCAGCACGTGCTGACACTCTCAAATTCTGTAAGTGCACTCCATGCATTGCCACAGGGAGGAACCCAGGTGGCAAGGAGAATAAACCACCACAACACTCGTTTCCTCCTGTTAGTGAGCTTACTGAGGGAGGATAACCGATGTATTTAACAAACGTTAGCCAGAGTGGAGCTGGAGGAAGGGCCTGACTTCCGGGGGCAGTGAGGAACAGCTGGTCTGGTGGAAGTAGCTGGAGCATCGCCTCCCCACAGCCCCCCGAGGGGCTGCAGGTTGATGGCTCTCCTCCACCAGTGGAGAACGAGTCCCAGCCTCCAGCAGGTTAGGGCCCTCAGTCTGGTGGGCTGCCTCTCATAGAGAGAGCAATACTGTCATTTCTGCAGAGCTACCAAGACTCTGGGGCTTCCTGACATGTGGACATGTGCACTGCCCCCACCAGCAATGCCCTACTCTCACCCCAACTCAGGGGGCCAGAGTCCCCTCAGGCGGGAGAAGTCAGCCAGCCAGCCAGCTTCAGAGGCCCACCTCCGCCAGGCAGTGTGGGGTCCCGGTTTTGCTGACCTGCTGCTCAAGCTGGGACCCAGGAGCTTCCAGCCGCAGCTCCCGATGCTCTGGTGGTGCCTTGCGGTAGGGTTTCTTAGCAGGGGCCGCACTGGTCATTCTGGAAGGTGAGGGCTCCTCAGCCTGATGAGGAGAAGCAAGGAAGGAGGAGCCCCAGAAATGAGGGCAAGTGGCCTCTGGAGTGAGGAAGAGGATGGTAAGGGGGACATATGTAGGAGCCACCAGGCAGGCCCACAGACTTGGGCATGGCTGGGGTCACTAGAAGGGCTGGATGCTGGTGTGTGAGTGCGCCCAAGGAGTCAGGAGAGTGCTGAAGGGGGCATGGGTCCGATGGGAACAGAGGGGTGAGAAAGGCAAGACCTGGGGCCTGGGCACCAGAAAGAATGCACTTGCCCGGGGAGTGGGCGGAGCGTGTGAAGGCTGCCCACCGCTGTCCTGTGTGGGCTCAGAAGGCCTCGAAGGGAAACTGCTCTCTGTACATACCAGCGCGCCCCACTCTACAATGGGGCAAGAACAGCACTGGTTTCACAGGTTATTGTG
This sequence comes from Cnephaeus nilssonii, assembly GCF_951640355.1. Lineage (NCBI taxonomy): Eukaryota > Metazoa > Chordata > Mammalia > Chiroptera > Vespertilionidae > Cnephaeus > Cnephaeus nilssonii. The sequence continues at coordinate 84,549,277 of NC_137080.1, forward strand.
AAGATTAGGTAAAGCACTGAGAACAGTACCTGGCACTTAGGAAATGGTTAATAAACGTTACCTTAAAAAATTAAAAAATAACTAACTAGAAAGTAAGGTTTTGAGGCTATTCTCCCAACCCAGGCTCCTCAGTGGGGTCTCTGAGCTTGACAGAGTCTTGAAGACCAAGCCCCACTAGCCTCCGTCAGTCTCCTTTCACCAGCCCCCGGGCAAGAGGCGCGACCTGCCTGCCCCCTCACCTGCCAGCCTCCCCAGAAGAGAGCCACGTGGGGGGTGCAGGCCTCACAAGGACATACCGTCTGTTTGTCAGCAGCTTGCTCTGTTCCGCTGTCCGGGAGTTAGCCCTCGGCTCTCCGCATCCCACGGCCCCTCCACTTCCTCTTGCCAAAAGCTCCTGAAACCGGAGAAGGGAAGAAAGTGGAAACCAGGTGTCAGCCGCCCGTCTGTCAGTGCCACGGGCCTCCCTGCCCAGTCTGGGACCTGGAAGGCACCCAGGAGAGTCAGGCAGGAAAGCCATGGGACAAAGGGTCTGAGGGGGAAGCGGTGGGGGTGGGGAAGGACTAGAAGCACAGGGCTCCTGCCTGCTCTATGAATACTGTCATGCGTGTCTGTGTATGTGTTCATGGTCTCGGCTTACCCACATGCCCAATTCTGAAATAGGTCTGGTCCTGTCCTGTCCCTCTCCTACCCCACATCTGTCCTGTTCATCTCTCAGCATCTGCAAACAACTAAGAGGTTTGGAGAACATGGGCTGCACGAGAGAATACCAGGGAAAAGCCTACTAGAGATGTAAGAAGATGCTGGAAAGAAAGCTCCTAACAGTCTCCAGAAAGAACCCCAAGACTACCTTTGTGTACACTATGGTAAACAGACTTTGTGAGGAGGAGGGGTAGGTACAGGAGAGGAAATCTAAAACAGGCAGCAGTTTAGAGCAATGATGGTTCTCAAACAGGGTGACTTTGGTCCCCCCTCACCCCCTTCTCAGATATCTGGCAAATGTCTGAAGATATTTCTGGTTATCACAACAGGAGTGGGTGCCATTGGCATGTAGTGGGTAGAGGCCAGGGCTGCTGCTAAACATTCCGTGATGCACAGGACACCCCCACGAGAAAGAATGATCAACACACAACGTTGACAGTGCCAAGGTTGAGAAACCCTGGTGTAGAAACCCAAGTCTGGGGAGCTGAGATGCTGGGGCTCCAGGCTCAGTGATGCTGACACACTGTGTGGCCCTTCCTCGCTGGATAAGCCTTTCTCATATGCCCCAGGTGGCTGGACTGAGTCACCTTGTGGGCCCCTCCAAGTTCCTGGGGTTCTGAGCTCTGCCCCCACCTGTAATAAACTAGGCTGCAGCAGGGGGCAGCAGCCACCACAGGGACCAGCGGAGGCAGTAACCTTAGGCGGCCTTCTGGGCATAAACAATCTTCCCGCTGCCTTCCACCTAAACAGAGCTGGGGGCTGAGGGAAGCCTTGCGGGCTAGAGCGTGTGTTCCTGCTGTTAGGACATGCCCTGGCCATGACTCTTGTCACATTCCAACAGGGCCTGAGGCAGGAAGAAGGTGAGGGTGTAGGGAGGGCGGGGAAGCAGGAGTGGCCTCCCTCCTCTGTCTGAACAGCTTGGTCTCTGGCCTGGGGTTCTCGGGGAGCTGGGGTGTGACAGCAGGCACGAGCCGCCAACCTCCTCCCCTTTGATGGTGAAGCAGAACGTGTCCCCACAGGGCACAAGCAGCATGCTGTGTGGAGCTGACTCCCTGCATAGGAATCCGGGCGGGCCTGAAAGGACAGTACATTCCTGGGGTGTGGGAGCAAACAAGTCACCCCCACAGGTGCCCCAGGGCTACCCCTCCAGAGGGCCCCAGGGTGAGAGTTCCTATGGCCTGGGGGAGAGGCCCAGGAAGCCCAAACCAGCCTGGGTACCTGGATTCTGATACCCAGGGGGTGTAAGTGGAGGTATGCATTTGAGCTGGAAAGGGGGGTAGAGCCAGAAACACAGGAGTAAGTGTTACATGCAGCCAAAGAGATTCTCCAAAACCCAGGGGAGACTCCTGTGCTGGCCTCTGCCTTCTCTCCTTTTCTATGGAGAATCCAGGCCCCTGCTCCCATCTGATCCCCAGTCAGCTGGGTAGCCCCTTTCCCTGCAGGTCCCTTTACGTACCCTCCTCTATTCTCAGCTGCTGCTTTTCTTCCCTACCCTATTCCTGCCGATGCCCAACTGTCCTCTAGGCACCAGGACATGTGTATGGGCAGGGAGGACACTGACTGCTCAGGTATCTGGTAATTCTACCTGTAAGGAGAGCAGCCTCACTCTGCATTCCGCAGCCCGCCCTCTAGTTGCCACACATCCCACAGCTCATCCTGCCTCATCCTGACCTCAGGTCCCCACGCCCCAGCCCCTCAGCACATATTCCCAGAGCTTCCACAGCCAGATAGTCTGGCTTGCTGAGGGGCAGACAGAGTGGATGTGGGTGGCAGTGACATGGGGAGTAAATGCAGGCACGGACTCCCTGGGACGGATGGTGGGGAGATGGGCTGGTTCTCTCCCAGGCAGAGCCTACTCTTTTCATGCATGTCAGTCACAGAGAGGGGCCACTTCCAATGGGGAAAGCAGAAGGCAATGCCCACCAGGGAGCCTGCAGTATCCTCACGCAAGTCCACGAGGGAGAGTCTGTGCCACTCCCTGCCCCCCTCGCTCCAACTCCTGAGATCTGCTAAGTGCCCCAGATACAGCGTCTGAGGGCCCACGATGCCGGCACTGAACGGGAACACAGTGGGCTGGCAGCCCGCTGTCCTTGACTAGAGGCGCTGCAGGGAAGGACAGACCCAGGGGGAGAACGAAGCCAGGTGGTGTGGAGGACAGAACAAGCAGCGGCTGGACACCAGGCCCCACGCTGGGAGAAGATGAAAGATAAGCTGAAAGGCAGCAGAGCAGACCCTCCAGAAAGCCCAGCTACCAGGGACAGCCTCCCCTGGCCACCTCTCCACCCAGAGGTTCCCAGCTGGCCTTGTCGTGCTTCAACCCTGCACGGAGAAAAGGACTCAGGGAAAACAGCTGGACGTCCAGAATGGGCCATGGGCCACGATGAGCGAGCAAGCAGCCTCTGGGCCTCTTGGTGCCCAGCTCTGGAAAATGGTCCTTGGAAGGTCTAGAAATGGGCAGGGGAAGAATATTACCCCAAACTACTTGAGCTTCAAGGAACTGGGGCAGATGACTAAGGATGTGCAGCTACCAGATCACGTGCTTGGTTTGTACAAGTACAGCTGTGCTCTGGGAGAAAGGCTGAGGCCTATGATAAAACCTCTGGCTGACCCAGTTTGTTCTGAGGCTCCGTGGGCTGGACCTGTGGGCACTGTTGAGGGAGATACCCAGAGCAGCAATAAACCCTCCTCCCCATCTCAGGGAGGTGAGGTGAGAAGAAAAAGCAGCTCTCCTCACCCTTCACCACCCCACCAACCTGCCTCCTCCTCCCTCTTCTGCGTAGTATTCATTCTTCACTTACTCAAAATCAGCTCGGAGGAGAGATTCAACCCCATATCTGCTGGGGTGGTGGGGGGGTGGTGGTGATAGCTTCCTAATTGCCATGTTGCAATCTGCCAGTCAGTGCAGGCCGCCTGTTGCCACCTGCCCTGTATTAAATACCTTCTCCCTGATTACAGCCCATGGGGCATGATTAGCTGCCTCCGGAGAACAAAGTCTGCTTTCATTGGAAATGGTACTCTCACGCACAGTGAACCCGCACTGTGAACCTGAACAGCTGAGCAGAGAGTGTAGACAGAGACAGATATAAGGAGAAATGTGTGCCAGAAGTTGGCTGAGCAGTATCCTTTAATCAAAGCACAAAAAATTCGCCAAGCTTCACTCTTTAACCAGGAGATGGGACTCATACCTGCTCCTTTTTTGTGGATGTGAAGTATGTGGATGTGACCATGGACTTTCACTGTGATCAGAGATCACCACTGCTGAAGATGGAGTTGTTTTCTGGAGAAAATCCTTCAGAATCCTGATTCTCTCCAAACCACTATCCTTACTCCTACTCCCACTGAACACCCACAGGAGGCAACAGAGAAAGGTGCAAGTTCAAGAGCCCAGGACGCCCTCTCGCTTCCTTCTGCCACCTTTCTAAGAGCTTCTCCAAGGCCCAGGGCAAAGTCAAAGGTGCAGAAGAAGGAAGGTCCAAGCACCCCCTGAGGGCTCAGAGGCCACTCCCCAACACGGCCCAGTGAGGGAAACTGAAGTAAATCCAACATGGGTGTGGCTCTTTGGCTTTTCAAACTTCTGCCTTCCCTCACCAGATGTCTCCCCCAGTTCCAAGTTCTGCTCCACAACTTCACTGCCCAGTTCAGCTGCCCTGCCCTGGAAAGACGGCCTGCCCCCACCTCCACCCCCCATCGTCCATGCTCTCTTCAGGAAATTATGGCCCCAACATATATCTGGGCTCAGACTATTTCGGAACCTGATGATACGCCTCTCTGCTCACAGCTGGCAGTGAATCAAGCAAGTGGGGCAACTTGAGGGGTCAATGAACCCAACTTCTCAATTATGAAGGGCCCCACGTCACCACGAAAATCATTCAAGCTCTTCTTCATAATTCACCCAAGAAAAGTCTAATGTAAGTCAGCAATCACTACTGCTTTTAAAATGAAAACCAGCCCTTCTTTAGCATACTCCAGCCGTGTTGTATTCTGCATTAATTCCCTTGGAATCCAGCAAGATATAAATAATAGAAATAAGTACAGGCCCTTCCAAAAGCCCCTAATCAACTGCTAAAACATGAATGTCTGATGGCACAGGAACTAGTGCCTCCTCTGTGAGAACTGTCCTCAGCTAACAGCTAATCGTGTCCTCAGCTGTACGTAGTCTCTGAACTCTGCCAGCCTGGAGAAAGCTGCACCACAAGCTCCTGGAATCCAGGCTCTGCCTCCAAACGAGGCCCAAGAAACACAAACGACCACCCTGCAAGGGCCAGCCCCGTCACCAGGTGACTGGGGGGGCTCCCACCAGCATTAATATGGCCGCTCTCCACCTGGACTGTCAGTGAACAGCAGAACAGTCCTCCAGCACAGTGAGCGGATCCAAAAGCTGTTGGGGCTCAGCTTTCCCCACACCGACCCCAGGTGCCCCTCCCACTTGCAACCCACCCCCAGTTTCCGGCATGCAGCTGTTCCTGAGATACATGAGCAAAGCCCTCAGCAATCCTGGGCGCGTGGCGGGCAAGCAGCCAGCAGCTCATGGAGTGGGGCCTGGGCAGGCTCTGTTCTGGGCTGATGACTAGGCTGAAGATGCCAGTCTGTGCCCAGACTGGCCCTGCTGCCCCTCTGACAGCCATGCTGCCACCCCTCTGGGCAAGTACAATCTCACCCTCTTGGGACAAGCTGCCTGGGGCCCTGACCTGGCCTCATGCCTGCTCTAAGAGGAACAGACTGACAGGTTTTTAAAAGCCAAAATGGGTGGGTATTATTCTGTCACAGAGTAATCCTGAGGACTTAAAACTAGAGCTGGTGACCTTCAGTGCTCACCTGGCTCCCCACCTGAGCAAATACCTCAAAGTCTATCACCCGACCTCATTCAAGCAAACACTAGACAGGAACAAAGGGGCTAAAGACTACTGATGAGGATCTAAGCAAACCAAACCTCCCTCCTCATAAAGAGAGGGCCAAATATCCCCAAGATCATAAGCAGCACTTGACAGTAGTCCCCATGCCCTCTCCTAAGATGGAAGAATCAAGTGAGGGGTGGCCCTGAACTAAGCCTCCCCTCCAGTTTCCTTTGGCTTTTCTGGTCAGAGCCAAGCCACAGACCCCTCCAGCTTGCTAACTCAGGGTCCCTAAACGTCTGCGTAGCATCTACCAGCTCTCACAGTTACACACCCCCACCCCACGCTAGTAGACATCCCGCTGCCTTCTCCCTCCTAGCCCAAGGGTACAGAACCACTGTGCGGGCCTACAGGTCTCAAGTTTCCCTATCCAGCCTACCCCACACTGCACGGCCTCCAGAGGCAGGAGACATAGTCTGTCAAAAGAGTTACCTGTGCACAACTCCAGGGAGCTCCAAGCAGTCGGCCTTCCTATTATCTCGGGAACCCCCTTCTCCTTTCCAAACCTAAAGGGCCGTTCACCAGCCTCCCAATCTCAGGCCAGGGCCTCACCTAGGCCAACTGTGGAATCCAACGCAAGTCCTGCTCCCTTGGGCTAAGGCGCCCTTCCCAGCTCTTCTCGGCTAAAGTCCACCTGAAGTTCCAGCTGTGGAAGGCAGTGGGGGAGGGCGGCCAAACTCCACCCACTCCAGCTCCCAGAATGACAGTCACCAATGGGAGCTACATCTCAGATGGGTACCTGGTTCTGGGCTCCAGCTTTCAGTTTAAGTAGCTTCACTCTTCTGCCCAGGGAATTTCTCACAACCAGGCCAAGGTTTTCTTCAACCTCCACAACTCCAAGGAGAACCTTGCAGCTAATCTTAAATTATTATTACCCTGGAGTGAGAATAATGGGGATATCATTCAATCCTCCTCTTGAAAAACGAAGGAAACTGTTCAGTCTCAAAGAAAATCTCCACCTGTCTCTGAGGCAGGAAAATGAAACAGCATGCTAACCGAGGGACACGCTCCCACTCCACGGTGCTAAAGGAATATTAAACAGAAACTCTACCCAATTCTGTTTTCAGAAAGATCTGGGCAGCATGGTACAGACTGAGGGGAGGCCAAGTCCAACAGCAGGCTGGCAGATGGGCAGGTGGCTGTGCCTAGGAAACCCTCCTCCCTGGCCATGAAGGAGACACATCCTACCCAGAGCCAGGAGACTGGAAAGATGGAGGGAACGCAGTTATAGGGACTAAAGAACAGAGGAGATGGCATGAGGTAACCTAGGGGGAGGAGGTGGCCAGGCTGCGGGGAGGGAGAGAGGTCAGAGGCGCTGCGGTGGTATTCCCAGAGCAGGTTAGCTGGCCCAGGTCAGACTCACAGGGTTAGTGTCTTCTCCCCAGCCAGCCAGCTCTCCTGGTTAGCACGGTTAGTGACAGACTCATGGCAGACACCCTCCAGGCACTCCATATAAACAGACAGCTTGATTTGTGAGCAGCCCAGCTCCGGAGCTGCAAAGAGAGAACAGAAGGAATGCCAAGCTGCACATGCCCAGGGTACACACTGCACTCTCCTGACAGGCAAGGCTCCTCTGGACTTAGCATCAGACCCTCAGGAGCTTTCTCCCACCCAAAAATCATGCCAGGCAGAGGTACAGCATTCCCCTGCCACCTCGTGAGTCCAGCTCACTGACCCGTGTAACAAGGCTCTCTGGTTGGTCAACAGAGAGGTCAGCTGTCGTGGAAAGGTAGCTGCTACCAGGCGGGGCAGCTCCTTTCTCACCTATTCCCCAAACACTGATGCCAGGCTACACCAGAGCCCTGAAAGCTGGGTTGTAAGAACAGAGCCACCCACAGCTGCAGCTGCCACCCATCCCATGCCTGTGCTAGCAGAGTCCACCCACCACCTCCCACAGGCTCTGAGGAAAGAAGCTGGGAGAGAACTGGCTCAGGGATCAGAAGCTGCAACAAGAGCTGCGTGGAAAGCACAGTACAATGGGGCAGTGTGTGACCCGGCCTAGCACTGGGCCAGTCAAGGGGAGGGGCAGCACACTGCCGCCTTTGAGTTTCTGAAAGGGCCAGGGGGATGGCTCTTCCCGGGGAGCAGGCCCAGAGGAAGCCACAGAGCAAGGATATGCTACAGCCAGGCTCCAACCGGGACCAGTCCACCCTCTCGGAAGGAGCAATGGCAGGAAGACAAGCATCACACTTTCCTGAAACCTGCAGAACGACCCTAAGGGAAGTAACATGCCCTGGCTTACCGACATCAAGGCAATGCAGCCACAGCAGTGGAGCCCAGAGGCCCCACAAGAAGTGCCTCTGGGGCAGCAGGACAGGAAAGCTTCAGCAAATACATTAGCAAATACTGCTGTGTTAAAGGAAAGGCAACATACTGTCCGGGGGGGAAAAACAGGGAGGGATTCTCCCTTCTGCCTGGATAGCCCTGCAGAAGACGAGATGACTTGGGGTAGAGAGGGGAGAACAGTGACCACCCTAGCCCCACAGAGGGGCCTGGCCCTGCTCCCAAGCCAAGGTTAATGACTAACGCAGGCAAAGCCTCCAATAGACTTCCAATTGCCTACACTCTGGGTTCCCCATAGTGCTGTGACAACAGCCCCAGAGCTCAAAAGGCCAAGGCCTGACCATGCAGGGCGAGATAAGCATCTAGAAGAGAATTCTTCCTATGGGCTCTGACCTCTTCCCTGGACTGATAAGAAAGCATGGCCTGCCCTGCTGATGTTTCTCAGTGGTTAGAGGGCCAGGGTCAAAGGGTCACGGGTTCGATTCCCAGTTAAGGGCTCGTATCTGGGTTGTAGGTTATATCCCCAGCCCCAGTGGGGCGTGTGTGGGAGGCAACCAACGTGTCTCTTTCATATCAATGTTTCTCTCTCTGTTTCCCTCCTTCCCTTTCACTCTCTCTGTAAAAATCAATGGGGGGGGGGGGATCAACAATGGGGAGGAAGGAAGGAAGGAAGGAAGGAAGGAAGGAAGGAAGGAAGGAAGGAAGGAAGGGAGGGAGGAGGGAGGAAGGGAGGGAGGGAGGGAAGGAAGGAATGAAGGAAGGAAGGAAGAAGGGAGATAAGGAAGAAAGGAAGAAATGAGGGAAGAAGGAAGGAAGGAAGGGGGAAGGAGGGGGAATGAAGGAAGGGGGAAAGAAGAAAAGAAGGGGGGAAGGAAGGATGGAAGGAGGGAAGGGGGAAGGAAGGAGGGAAGGAAGACAACAAGGATGTAAGGGGGGAAGGAAGAAAAGAAGGAGGGAAGGGGGAAGGAAGGAAGGAGGGAAGGGAGAGAAGGAAGGAGGGAAGGGGGAAGGAAGACAAGAAGGAGGGAAGGGGGAGGGGGGATGAGGAAGGAAGGAAGGAGGGAAGGGGGAAGGAAGAAAAGAAGGAGGGAAGGGGAAAAGAAAAAGGAAAGGGGGAAAGGAAGGAAGGAGGGAAAGGGGAAGGAAGGAAGGAAGGAAGGAAGGAAGGAAGGAGGGAAGGGGGAAGGAAGACAAGAAGGAGGGAAGGGGGAAGGAAGACAAGAAGGATGGAAGGAGGAAGGAAGAAAAGGAGGGAAGGGAGAAGGAAGAAGGAATGGGGAAGGAAGGAAGGAAGGAAGGAAGGAAGGAAGGAAGGAAGGAAGGAAGGAAGGAAGGAAGGAAGGAGAGAAGGGGAAAGAAAGAAAGCAAGGAGGGAGGGGGGAAGGAAGAAGGGAAGGGGATAAGGAAAGAAGGAAGGGGGTAAGGAAAGAAGGAAGGAAGGAAGGGGGATGGGGAAGAAAGGAAGGAGGGAAGGCGGGAAGGAAGAAAAGAAGGAGGGAAGGGGAAAAGAAGAAGGGAAGGGGAAGGAAGGAAGGGGGAAGGAAAGAATGAGGGAAGGGGGAAGGAGGAAGGAAGGAGGAAAGGGGGGATGGGGAGGGAAGGAAGGAGGAAAGGGGGAAAGAAGAAAAGAAGGAGAAAAGGGGAAAGAAGAAGGGAAGGGGGGAGGGAAGGGCGAAGGAAGGAAGGAGGAAAGGGGGAAAGAAGAAAGGAAGGAGGGAAGGGGGAAGGAAGAAAAGAAGGAGAGAAGGGGAAAGAAGAAGGGAAGGGGGAAGGAGAAAAGGGGGAAGGAACAAGGGAAGGGGGAAGGAAGGAAGGAAGGAAGGAAGGAAGGAAGGAAGGAAGGAAGGAAGGAAGGAAGGAAGGAAGGAGGGAGGAAAGGGGGAAAGAAGAAAAGGAGGAGGGAAGGGGGAAGGAAGAAAAGAAGGAGGGAAGGGGGGAAAGAAGAAAAGAAGGAGGGAAGGGGGAAGGAGGGAAGGAGGGGAGGAAGGAAGGGGGAAGGAAGACAAGAAGGGGGAGGAAGAAAAGAAGGAGAGAAGGGAAAAGGAAGAAGGGAAGGGGGAAGGAAGGAGGAAAGGCGGGAAGGAAGAAAGGAAGGAGGGAAGGGGGAAAGAAGGGAAGAGGGGAAGGAAGGAGGGAATGAAGGAATGAGGGAAGGGGGAAGGGGAAAGGAAGAAAGGAGGGAAGGGGGAAAAAAGCAAAGAAGGGGGAAGGGGGAAAGAACAAGGGAAGGGATGGAGAAAAGGAAGGAAGGAAGGAAGGAAGGAAGGAAGGAAGGAAGGAAGGAAGGAAGGAAGGAAGGGGGAAGGAAGACAAGAAGAGAGGAAGGAAGGAGGGAAGGGGGAAGAAAGGAAGGAGGGAAGGGGGAAGGGGGAAAGAAGGAAGGATGTGAACGGGGGAAGGAAGAAAAGAAGGAGGGAAGGGGGAAAGAAGAAGGGAAGAAGGAAGGAAGGAGGGAAGGGGGAAGGAAGGAAGGAGGGAAGGGGGAAGTGGGAAGGAAGAAAAGAAGGAGGGAAGGGTGAAGGAAGAAGGGAAAGGGAAGGAAGGAAGGAGGAAGGAAGGAAGGAGGGAAGGGGGAAGTGGGAAGGAAGAAAAGAAGGAGGGAAGGGTGAAGGAAGAAGGGAAAAGGGAATGAGGGAAGGAGGAAAGGGGAAAGGAAGGAAGGAAGGAGGGAAGGCGGGAAGGAAGACAAGAAGGAGGGAAGGGGGGAGGAAGAAGGGAAGGGGGAAGGAAGAAAAGGAGGAGGGAAGGGGAAGGAAGAAGGGAAGGGGGGAAGGAAGGAAGGAGGGAAGGAACAAGGGGAGGGGGGAAGGAAGGAAGGACGGAGGGATGTAAGGGGGAAGGAAGGAAGGAAGAAGGAAGAAAGGAGGGAGAAAAGGGGGAAAGAAGAAAAGAAGGAGGGAAGGGGGAAGGAAGAAAAGAAGGAGGGAAGGGGGAAAAGAAGAAGGAGGGAAGGGGGGAAGTAGGGAAGGAAGAAGGAAGGAGGGAGGGAAGGGGGAAAGGAAGAAAAGTAGAAGGGAAGGGGGAAGGAAGGATGGAAGGGGGAAGGAAGAAATGAAGGGGGAAGAGGGGAAAAAGAAGAGAAGGGGGAAGGAAGAAGGGAAGGGGGGAAGGATGGAAGGAAGGAAGAAAGGGGGAAGGAAGACAAGGAGGAAAGGGGGAAGGAACAAGGGAAGGGGGGAAGGAAGGAAGGAAGGAGAGAGGGAAGGGGGAAGGAAGGACGGAAGGCGGGAAAGAAGGAAGGAGGGAAGGGGGAAGAAAGGGGGAAGGAAGAAAGGAAGGAGGAGAGGAAGAAATGAAGGGGGAAAGAAGGAAGAAGGGAAGGAAGAAAGAAGGAGGGAAAGGGGAAGGAACAAGAAAGGGGGGAAGGAAGGAAGGGGGGAAGGAAGACAAGAAGGAAGGAACAGGGAAGGGGGGAGGAAGAAAGGAAGTAGAGAGGGAAGGGAGAAGGAATGACAGAAGGGGGAAAGAAGGAAGGAGGGAAGGGGGAAGGAAGAAAGGAAGGAGGGAAGGGGGAAAGAAGAAAAGAAGGAGGGAAGGGGAAGGAAGAAGGGAAGGGAGGAGGAAGAAGGGAGGGAAGGGGGGAAGGAACAAGGGAAGGGGGAAGGAAGAAGGAGGGAAGGGGAAGGAAGAATGGAAGGAGAGAAGGAAGGAAGGAGGGAAGGGGGAATGAAGGAAGAAGGGAAGGAAGAACGAAAGGGGGGAAGGAAGGAGGGAAGGAAGACAAGAAGGATGTAAGGGGGGAAGAAAAGAAGGATGGAAGGGAGAAAAGAAAAAAAGAAGGAGGGAAGGGGGAAAGAAGAAGGGAAGAGGGGAAGGAAGGAAGGAGGGAAGGGGGAAAGGAAGGAAGGAGGGAAGGGGGAGGGGGAAGGAAGACAAGAAGGAGGGAAGGGGGAAAGGAGGGAAGGGGGAAAGAAGAAGGGAAGAGGGGAAGGAAGGAAGGAGGGAATGAAGGAATGAGGGAAGGGGGAAGGGGAAGGAATGAGGGAAGGGGGAAGGGGAAGGAAGAAAGGAGGGAAGGGGGAAGGAAGAAAAGAAGGGGGAAGGGGGAAAGAACAAGGGAAGGGGTGAAGGAGGGAACGAAGGAAGAAAGGGGGGAGGAAGACAAGAAGGGAGGAAGGAAGGAGGGAAGGGGGAAGGGGGAGGGAAGGAAGGAGGGAAGTGGGAAGGAAGAAAAGAAGGAGGGAAGGGGGAAGGAAGAAAAGAAGGAGGGAAGGGGGAAGGAAGAAAAGAAGGAGGGAAGGAAGGAAGGAGGGAAGGGGAAGTGGGAAGGAAGGAAGGAGGGAAGGGGGAAGGAAGGAAGGAGGGAAGGGGGAAGGAAGAAAAGAAGGAGGGAAGGGGGAAGGAAGAAAAGAAGGAGGGAAGGGGGAAGGAAGAAGGGAAAAGGGAAGGAGGGAAAGAAGAAAAGGGAAAGGAAGGAAGGAGGAAGGCGGGAAGGAAGACAAGAAGGAGGGAAGGGGGAGGAAGAAAGCAGGGAAGGGGAGAAGGAAGAAAAGGAGGAGGGAAGGGGGAAGGAAGGAGGGAAGGGGGAAGGAAGGAGGGAAGGGGGAAGGGGAAGGAAGAAGGGAAGGGGGAAGGAAGGAGGGAAGGGGGAAGGAAGGAAGGGGGGAAGGAAAAAGGAAAGGGTGGAAGGAAGGGGAGGAGAAAAGGAGAGAAGGGGGAAGGAAGTCAAGAAGAAGGGGAGGGGGAAGGAAGACAAGAAGGATGGAAGGGGGAAGGAAGAACAGAAGGATGGAAGGGAGAAGGAAGAAGGGAAGGGGAAGGAAGGAAGGAAGGAGGAAAGGGGGAAGGAAGAAAGCAAGGAGGGAAGGGGGGAAGAAAGAAAAAGAAGGAGGGAAGGGGGAAGGAAGAAGGGAAGGGGGTAAGGAAGGAAGGAGGGAAGGGGGTAAGGAAGGAAGGAGGGAAGGGGGGATGGGGAAGGAAGGAGGGAAGGGGGAAGGAAGAAAAGAAGGAGGGAATGGGAAAAGAAGAAAGGAAGGGGGCAAGAAGGAAGGAGGGAAGGGGGAAGGAAGGAAAGAGGGAAGGAAGCAGGGAAGGGGAGAAGGAAGAAAAGAAAGTGGGAAGGGGAAGGAAGAAAGGAAGGAGGGAAGGAGGGAGAGAAAAAGGAGGGAAGGGGGAAGGAAGAAGGGAAAGGGGAAGGAAGGAAGGAAGGCGGGAAGGAAGAAAGGAAGGGGGAAAGAAGAAGGGAAGAGGGGAAGGAGGAAGGAGGGAAGTAAAAAGAAAGGAAGGAGGGAAGGGGGAAGGAAGGAAGGAGAGAAGGGTAAGGGGGAAAGAAGGAAGGAGGGAAGGGGAAAGAAAAAAGAGGAGTTAAGGGGGAAAAAAGAAGGGAAGGGGGAAGGAGGGGGAAGAAAGGAAGGAGGAAAGGGGGAAGAAAGGAAGCAGGGAAGGGTAGAAGAAAGAAAAGAAGGAGGGAAGGGGGAAGGAGGGAAGGGGGAAGTAAGACAAGAACAAGGGATGGGGGAAGGAAGGAAGGAGGGAAGGCGGGAAGGAAGAAAAGAAGGCGGGAAGGGGGAAGGAAGGAAGGAGGGAAGGGGGGAAGGAAGACAAGAAGGAGTGAAGGGGAAAGGAAGAATGGAAGGAGGGAAGGGGGAAAGAAGAAAAGAAGGATGGAAGGGGGAAGGAAGAAGGGAAGGGGGAAGGAAGAAAGAAGGAGGGAAGGGGAAGGAAGAAGAGAAGGGAGGAGGAAGAAGGGAGGAAAGGGGAGAAGGAACAAGGGAAGGAAGGAAGAAGGAGGGAAGGGGAGGGAAGAATGGAAGGAGAGAAGGAAGGAAGGAGGGAAGGAGGAATGAAGGAAGGAAGGAGGGAAGGGGGAAAGTAAGGAAGGAGGGAAGGGGGGATGGGGAAGGAAGGAAGGAGGGAATGCGGGAAGACAGAAAAGAAGGAGGGAAGGAGAAAAGAAGGGAAGGGGAAGGAAGGAAGGAGGGAAGAGGGAAGGAAGAAATGGGGGAAGGGGGGATGGAGAGGGAAGGAAGGAGGGAAGGGGGAAGGAAGAAAAGAAGGAGAAAAGGGGAAAGAAGAAGGGAAGGGGAAGAAAGGAAGGAAGGAGGGAAGGGGGAAGGAACAAGGGAAGGAAGGAAGGAAGGAGGGAGGAAATGGGGAAGGAAGGAAGAAAGAAGGAAGGTTGGAGGGAGGAAAGGGGGGAAGGAAGAAAAGAAGGAGGGAAGGGGGAAGGAAGAAGGGAAAAGGGAAGGAGGGAAGGCGGGAAGGAAGACAAGAAGGAGGGAAGGGGGAGGAAGGAAGCAGGGAAGGGGAGAAGGAAAAAAGGAGAGAAGGGGGAAGGATGTCAAGAAGGGAAGGGGGAAGGAAGAAGGGAAGGGGAAGGAAGGAAGCAAGGAAGGAAGGAAGGAGGAAAGGGGGAAGGAAGAAAGCAAGGAAGGAAGGGGGAAGGAAGAAAGAAGGAGGGAAGGGAGAAGGAAGAAGGGAAGGGGGAAGGGAGGAAGGAAGGAAGGAGGGAGGGAGGGAGGAAAGGGGGAAGGATGACGGAAGGGGGGAAAGAAGGAAGAAAGGGGGAAGGAAGAAAGGAAGGAGGAAAGGAAGAAATGAAGGGGGAAAGAGGGAAGGAGGGAAGGGGGAAGGAAGAAGAGGAGGAGGGAAGGGGGAAGTAAGGAAGGAGGGAAGGGGGAAGGGGGAAGGAAGGAGGGAAAGGGGGAAGGAAGAAATGAAGGAGGGAAGGGGGAAAGAAGAAGGGAAGGAGGAAGGAAGGAAGAAGGGAAGGGGAAGGAAGAAAAGAAGGAGGGAAGGGGAAGGAAGAAGAGAAGGCAGGAAGGAAGGAGGGAAGGGGGAAAGAAGAAGGGAAGGGGTGAAGGAAGGAAGGAGGGAAGTGGGAAGGAAGGAAGGTGGAAGGGGGGAGGGGGAAAGAAGGAAGGAGGGAAGGGGGGAGGAAGAAAAGAAGGAGGGAAGGGGGAAAGAAGAAGAGAAGGCAGTAAGGAAGGAGGGAAGGGGGGAGAAAGGAAGGAGGGAAGGGGGAAGAAAGGAAGCAGGGAAGGGGGAAGGAAGACAAGAAGGAGGGAAGGGGGAAGGAAGAAGGAAAGGGGGAGGAAGAAAAGAAGGAGGGAAGGGGAAAGAAGAAGAGAAGGCAGGAAGGAAGGAGGGAAGGGGGAAAGAAGAAAAGAAGGAGGGAAGGGGGAAAAGAAGAAAAAAGGAGGGAAGGGGGAAAGAACAAGGAAAGGGGGGAAGGAGGGAAGGAAGGAAGGAAAGAAGGAAGGAAGGAAGGAAGGAAGGAAGGAAGGAAGGAAGGAAGGAAGGAAGGAAGGAAGGAAGGGGGAAGGAAGATGTGAAGGTCGGAAGGAAGAAAAGAAGGAGAGAGGGGGAAGGAAGAAGGGAAGGGGGAAGGAAGGAGGGAAGGAAGGCGGGAAGGAAGAAAGGAAGGAGGGAAGGGGGAAAGAAGAAGGGAAGAGGGGAAGGAAGGAAGGAGGGAATTAAGGAATGAGGGAAGGGGGAAGGGGGAAGGAAGAAAGGAGGGAAAAGGGGAAGGAAGAAAAGAAGGGGAAGGGAGAAAGAACAAGGGAAGGGGGAAGGAGAGAGGGAAGGAAGGAAGGAAGGAAGGAAAGAAGGAAGGGGGGAAGGAAGACAAGAAGGGGGAAGGAAGAAAAGAAGGAGGGAAGGGGGGAAGGAAGCCAATAAGGATGGAAGGGGGAAGGAAGAAAAGAAGGAGGGAAGAGGGAAGGAAGAAGGGAAGGGGGAAGGAAGAAAGCAAGGAGGGAAGGGGGAAGAAAGAAAAGAAGGAGGGAAGGGGGAAGGAAGAAGGAAAAAGGGAAGGGGAAAGGAAGGAGGGAAGGGGAGATGAGGAAGGAAGGAAGGAGGGAAGGGGGGAAGGAAGAAAAGAAGGAGGGAAGGGGAAAAGAAGAAGGGAAGGGGGAAGGAAGGAAGGGGGAAGGAAGGAAGGAGGGAAGGGGGAAGGAAGGATGGAGGGAAGGGGGGAAGAAAGAAAAGGAGGGAAGGGGGAAGGAAGAAGGGAAGGGGGAAAGTAAGGAAGGAGGGAAGGGGAGATAGGGAAGGAAGGAGGGAAGGGGGAAGGAAGGAAAGAAGGAGGGAAGGGGGAAGAAGGGAAGGCAGGAAGGAAGACAAGAAGGAGGGAAGGGGGAAGGAAGAAAAGGAGGAGGGAAGGTGGAAAGAAGGAAGGAGGGAAGGGAGAAGGAAGAAAAGAAGGAGGGAAGGTGGGAAGGAAGAAAGAAAGGAGGGAAGGAGTGGGAAAGAAAAAAAGGAGGTGAGGGGAGAAGGAAGAAGTGAAGGGGGAAGGAAGGAAGGGGAGAAGGAAGACAACGAGGGAAGGGGGAAGGAAGAAGGGAAGGGGGAAGGAGGGAAGGGGGGAAGGAAGACAAGAAGGAGGGAACAGGGAAGGAAGAAAAGAAGGATGGAACGGGGAAGGAAGAAGGGAAGGGGGAAGAAAGGAAGGAAGGAGGGAAGGGGAAGGAAGAAAGCAAGGAGGGAAGGGGAAAAGAAGAGAAGGGGGAAGGAAGGAAGGAAGGAAGGAAGGGGAAGGAAGAAACGAAGGAGGGAAGGGGGAAGGATGAAAGTAAAAGGGAAGGAAGGAAGGAGGGAAGGGGGGAAGGAAGGAAGGTGGGAAGGCTGGAAGGAAGACAAGAAGGAGGGAAGGGGGTAGAAAGGAAGAAGGGAAGGGGAGTAGGAAGAAAAGAAGGAGGGAAGGGAGAATGAAGGAAGGAGGGAAGGGGGGAAGGAAGACAAGAATGAGGGAAGGGGGGAAGGAAGAAAAGAAGGAGGGAAGGGGAAGGAAGAAAAGAAGGAGGGAAGGGGGAAGGAAGAAGGGAAGGGGGAAGGAAGGATGGAAGGAGGGAAGGGGGAAGGAAGGAAGGAAGGAAGGAAGGAAGGAAGGAAGGAAGGAAGGAAGGAAGGAAGGAAGGAAGGGGGAAGGAAGGAGGGAAGGGGGAAGGAAGAAAGGAAGGAGGGAGGGAAGAGGGGAAGGAAGGACAGAGGGAAGGGGGACAGAAGAAGGGAAGGGGGGAAGGAAGGAAGGAGGGAAGACGGGAAGGAAGAGAAGAAGGAGGGAAGGGGGAGGAAGAAAGGAAGGAAGAGAAGGAGGGAAGGGGGAGGAAGAAAGGAAGGAGGGAAGTAAGAAAAGAAGGAGGGAAATGGAAGGAAGGAAGGAAGGAAGGAAGGAAGGAAGGAAGGAAGGAAGGAAGGAAGGGGGAAGGAAGGAAGGAGGGAAGGGGGAAGGAAGGAAGGAGGGAAGCGGGAAGGAAGAAAAGAAGGAGGGAAGGGGGGAAGGGGAAGGAAGGAAGGAAAGGAGGGAGGGAGGGAGGGAGAGAGGGAAGAAAGGAAGAAGAACGGAGAATGCTAAATGCCACTGAGAGCAGATAGTTGACACTTCTAAGATGGTAACTAACAAAGAAGAGGTCCCACTCTTCTACTCATGGCCAGGTCAGCTGGCTCACCCAATCTCCTCTCAAATCTGCTTAACATGCAAGGTAGCTTTTCACTCCTGTCAAGAGGCCATCAACGAAGACATGCCACCCCCAAACCGAGAGACAAGGAGTAGCGCCCAGTTCTTCACTGCACTTTTAGCTATTGGTTTCATCCTTTTGACTGTCTAGGCCCATGGTCGGCAAACTGTGGCTCGCGATCCACATGCGGCTCTTTGGCCCCTTGAGTGTGGCTCTTCCACAAAATACCACGGCCTGGGCGAGTCTATTTTGAAGAAGTGGCGTTAGAAGAAGTTTAAGTTTAAAAAATTTGGCTCTCAAAAGAAATTTCAATCGTTGTACTGTTGATATTTGGCTCTGTTGACTAATGAGTTTGCTGACCACTGGAGGCATTAACAAGGTTATAGCAAATCCTGGCTGTGAGCTTGGAGCACACCTAGATAAGACTAGTGAGACAAACCAGAAAAGAAAGCAGGTTATAGGGGCACTAAAAGCAGCTTAATAAATAACAAAGAGGATGCCAGAAGCCAAAGACTAATTCAGCAAGAAAATATACCAGTGTGTTTCACCTCCTCTTCTAACCCTGTCCTTAGGGGTGTTTTATGAAATAAAAAGGCTGAAAAGGGAGACAGCTGAAGCCAAGCACCTGGAAGATCATTTAACCACATTAACTCAACCCTGAAAAGTAATTAGTGACGCTATTTTTAATACTATCACTTTTGTTTATGCAGGACCTTCCTTCCTAAGCATTCAAAAGGTTTTGCCAGATAAATCCTATTTGCTTTAGTCTCCCTGAGGAAGGACTGGGTGGGGGTCACACAGTAACTTTGAGGGCTCAGTACAGACTATGTAGGGCAAGCATGTCAATCTCAGGGCCCGCCCACAATGAATATTTTTGCGGCCCAGCCAAAAATCGGTATGTAAGAAAACATTAATTTTATCATTGCTCTTGTTTTTTTTTTTATACTATACTTTTCGAAATAAACCTACATTTCTATGAAAATTGAAGCTTGTTTTTTTTTTTTGCGGCTCACATAAACTTAAACCTTATTTGGCCCGTGTTAGCCTTTGAGTTTGACATACTTGATGTAGGGCCTAAGTGCCTTCATTAAAGGACTGTGGCCCTAAGCAGCTTCAGAGATAGAAGACCTTGCCTCTAGTGGGGAGAGACAGTTAAGAGCCACTAGCATTAGGGAGCGGTGAGTGCTTTGAGGGTACAAAGGAGAGGTGCCTGGCTGGGGGAGGGGTTTAAGGACCAGACAAGAAGGCTGCCTTCCTGAAAACTCAGACATATCTTCCTCATCTGATTATAAACTCACACTGGAATACCACCTGGCATTATACAGTTAAGAGATCTAGATTTCTGGAAACAACTTTCTTCGGTGTCTGCTGAGAGCTGGTGTCTAAGAACAACCCCTTTGCCCCCAACAACTACATTAAGAATAAAAAGGCAAAGAGAAGACAACAACTCTCTCAGCTACCAGCCCCATTTCTGGGGAGCATTCAAGTTAAGCCGGTTCCGTGGCACAAGATCATCAAAGCCCTAAGAACCTGGGCCCAAAATGTCTGGCTTCCTCAGTGCCTAGATGTGTTCCACCAGCTTCACCCAACACTTTTCAGTTCTTAAAACACCCGGAGGGAAAAACACACACACACACACACACACAAAAAAAAAAACTACCAGGAGACATGGATCCTCAAACACACCATCCAGTCATCCCCAGCCTTAATACATTACAAATCTACCTGCCCCCACCTGTATCCACCAAAGTCACCACCAATCTCGAATGCATGTCATGACCCATCAAAGGAGTCATTACAACACAAGAATGGAGAGAAGCATCAACAATCTTTTTTTAACAGGCTACTCACTGACGATGTCCCCAACCTCACCTTTTTTATTGCTTCATCACAGGAAAGGAGACTCTCAATTTTACTCCCACTTCAAAAATGCTCCTGGCTACCTGGCAGAAAGCAAAAGGCTTATTCTAGTTTGAATAAAACAAAGCCTTTTCTTATACACTGAGTTTTTCAAAATGGAATTTGTTCCTTCAACAAATATTTACTGAGTATCTTTCATTTGCCAGGCACCATGCTATATGCTGTAAACTTATTACCTTTAATGCTCAATACTCCTGAATAAAAGATAATGTCACTCTCACTTTATAAGGTACAAGACCAAGGATCCTACTGGTTAAGCAACTTGCCCGAAGTCCCACAGCTGATAAGTGGCAGAGTCTGGGTTTAAACCAGGTGTGCCAAGCTCCAAAATCAGACTCTCTCACACTGCTCACCCACTCCCAATTCTCCACATACCCACCTTCCCAATCTCCCCTATCCTCTCTGGGGGTCAGCTCAGTGAAAAAGATGAACAATTAAACAGAGAATTCACCATACAAGGTCAGTACCAGAACAGAGGTTCAAACACAGTGCTGTGGAGGCCAAGAGGAGGAAAGGAAAGCAGGAGAGTCTTCTCATGGGAGGTGACAGGGGAGCTGGGTCTTGGGGGAGAAGCAGAGTTTCAGAGACACGGTGAGCATTATCAAGAGAGTACAGTGCACAAGCAAAGAAGAATACAGTAACTGGACGGCCACACCAAGTTCAGGAGCAGCAGGAAATTTACGAGCAATGAAGAACAGGACAGATGAAGTGCAATGGCAGAAACTCAGGCTAGAGGCTTGGGTTTGGGCTAGAGTGAAAAGAATCTTTGGCTATGACTTTATCCTAAAAAAGGGAAACTCATGGCATTTCTAAGGGAAGAAACATTGTTTTTTTAATAGGAAAATAATTTCAGCAGAGAAGCTAGACCGGAGTTGAGAGAGACTGCCATCACATTTCATTTGTTCTATAAGCACCTAAATAGGTGCATTGTAAAGCACCTATTCTGTGCCCTGCACTATCCTAAATGGGAGAATGCAATAATGAATAAGATACGGTCCCTCTTCTCAGTCTGAGAAGAGTCAGACAAGTAAACAGGCAATTACAGTGCAGGATATGTGTGAAAATAGAAGCACAGAAGAAGGGCAGTAAAAGGGGTGAGGTCCCGAAAGGAAGTGACATTTAAACTGATGTGAAGGACCAAAAGGGAAGGACAGGGAGGGGGAATGCATCCCGGACAGCAGGACCAGCACTAGCCCGGAAGCTAGAATGAATAAGTTCAGAGTGCTGTTAAGAGACTGAATCCAGGTGAGAAATGAAGGCCTGGTTTACCTAGAGGTCCTTGGCACTCAAAATGTGGTGGTAAGGTTGTGAAGGGATTAGATTGAAAGGTAACATATGAATAAGGGGTGTCTGAGAAGAAACTGATTTAGACAAGTAAAAGAAAACAGTAAAGGGGGAGAATCAACTCAAAATCCATCAGACTTAACCCTGCAGTTTAATCATTTGCTAAAATGTGATCAGCATCCAGAAAGTCTGAGGACTTCTACCAAAACACAAAGATGTACTCTATGGAGATAACACGTTTCAGCACGCTGCCTGCAACACAAGATATAAAGTACACACTATCCTGAGACACGTGGCTCCTCAGTTAATGGAGGAGAACAGCAGAGTCTGACAAAATCACGTGTGCCACAGGTGATTTTGAAGATAGAAAAGTTCATCACAGGGTTGGGTAGGAATTCCCAAGGAAAGCCCTAATTCCTAAACCCCCAATTCTCTGAAATCTGGTTAGACACCAGGCGCGTGCCTACTCTGATGGCAGGGTGGAGAGTCATTTACGGAAGAAAAAGATGGGCCCTGAGGGTGACTTAAACAGACAGGGCATGACTCAGAAGGAGGGGAAGAGTGAGTCTTAAATGCAGGGCAAAGGAAAGCCAGTCTATCAAACCGTGGGCACACCTCTGCCCCAAGGCTGCGCAGCGGCCTACCTGGCTAAAGGAAAAAGCTGAGCACTGAGCCAGGGTCTTCCTCAGCAACACAAGCCTCAGCAGAAGCACATTTGTTTTCCATTTTCCTCTTAAGCTGGGGAAGGAACTGTTTAAAGTGCCAGGTTGTGTGTGTTTTTCCTATGTAGTTTGTTACTTGCTTTTAAAAAGAAAGATGCATCCAGTCTGTCCATGAGTTTAACACTATGGCTACTTCAATGGCTCATGTCAGTAATCAAAGTCAGAAGTGAGCCTTATATTTACATGTACATTAATATGTTCTCTCTCTCTCCCCCTCCTCTCTTTTCCTCTCTCCCTCCTTCCCTCCCTCTCTCTCTCCTAATGTCCTAATATCCTAATGTCACTCTGCTCATCCAACCCAGGCCCAAGGTTTTGCAAAGGCCAACTTGAATCATGAAGAAAGAGTCCAGATTTGGCTAATATGGCACAGAGGGCTCGGTCACCAAGGTCCCAGCACCAGTTATTATTTCTGAGAGAAAGGAGAGAGCTGTGATGAAGAGCTCAGCTCCTAAAACATTTTTTAAATAACCAAAAGATTTTACTTGCAATATGGGTATACATCTAACCATCACAACAAACAAACAAAGAGATACAAATTGCCACTAGGCATATTTTAAAGTTAACTTCATACTAAAAAAAAAAAAAAAAAAAAAAAAAGGCTCAATTGCCAAAGCCAGATTGCCTGGAATCAAATTCCAGATCTGCCACTTACAAGCTCAGTAACCTGGAGCAAATTACTTAACTACTCTGTACCTCTATTTACTCATCTGTAAAATGGGGATAATAGCAGTATTTACTTCATAGGGTTGTTATAAAAATTAGTTAATACATTTAAAGCACTCACAACAGTGCCAGGCACATAAAATGTGCTTGATAAGCACTATTATTATCATCATCATCACTCAACTGCAAAGAAGCCTCAAAGCTTTAGCAGGAAATCACTGGCTTTTTAACACTTTATTTTTTAAACTATGTTTTTACTGATTTGAGACAGAGGAAGGGAGAGAGAGAGAGAGAGAGAAACATCAAATGAGAGAAACACTGATCAGTTGCCTCCTGCATGCCCATTACTGGGAATCAAGGCCGTCACCTGGGCATGTGTCCCGATGGGAATCAAACCCGCAACCTCTCAGTGCATGTGACAACACTCAATGAACTGAACCACGCCAGTCAGGGCTTAACAACACTTCAAATAGTTTAAAAAGCTGTACTTCATCTCTCTAGCATCAGAATAGCAGCCCGAACCAGTACAGGTCCTCCATAGAGAGAATCCAGGTTCGATCATGAAGCAGAGATTAGTGCTGAAATCTGACTAGCATAATAACAACAAATACATATTGAGGGTCAGGTAATGTTCTAAATGCATTAATACATTAACTTATTTAACCCTCAAGATAGCCCTAAGAGATACTCTTACCAAACCCATTTGATTGATGAAAAAGCTGAGGCATAGAAAGCTATGTAATTTCTTTCTTTTTTAAAAAGATATATTTTTATTGATTTTAGAAAGGAAGGGAGAGAGAGAGAGAGAGATAGAAACATCAATGATGAGAGAGAATCATTGATTGGCTGCCTCCTGCACGCCCCACAACCCGGGAATCGAACATGTGACCTCCTGGTTCATAGGTCAACCACTGAGCCATGCCTGCTGGGCTCTTTCTTTTTTGTAAATATCCCCAAGGAGTAAGGATATATATATATATATATATATATATATCCTTTTTTTTTTTTTTTTTTTTTTTTTTTTTAGAGAAAGTGGAAGAGTGGGGCGGGGGGGAGTGAGAGGAGAGGGGAGAAGGGGAGGAAGAAGCATTGATGTGTGAGAGACACATCGATTGGTTGCCTCCTGCACCCACACCCTCTGCTGTGCAGGCCAACGCTCTAACCACTGAACACCAGCCAGGGAGAGCTATGTAATTTCTAAAGGTCACAGAGCTACAAATGGCAAAGCCAGGATATGAACTACACAGTCTGGCTCCAGAGTCAATGCTCTTAACCTGTACACACACTCACCACACTGTCCTTGCTGATCATAATTTCCAACGGGGCATCTACACATTGTCCTCAGAAAGAAAAGGTTCCTAACCTTCTTATGGAGGCACAGCTAAATAGCATCAGTGCTTCAGGTACCTGAAGGTATGGAAGCTGGCCTAGTAACAGTGATTTGGGTTGGTGTGTCTGGAGTGAGACTTTTTTGGAGGGTGGGGGTTAGAGAAGGGGGCAGGAGATGGTTAGTGAGGTGTCCAAGATCAAACCAGACCTCCCAGTCCAGGCATGGAGCAGATGTCAGTCCTGAAACTGGCTTCAGTAAGAAGCCTACTCCCAACTTTGGCATGGGCATAACCACAGGGCATCAATGCAAGTGAGGACCATATTCACTGCATTCTGTGGCTCCAGACCCCTTTCTTTTTCTCCAACCCCAAGTCCACTACGTCTAAAGCCATGTTTAGTTTGGCTTAATAAACTGACTTATTTTAAAATGTGATTTGATGGGGAGAGCACAAAGGAAGAGAAGCAAGCTACCAGAAGAGAAAAAGGGCAAGTTCCACAATCCTTTACTTCCATCACCACACTGTCCAGGCTGTAAAGCAGTTCTCAAAATATTAGGGGTCTCAGAGAGTTATGTAATAAACATTCCCTGAGCTTTACACCAGTCAGCTTGACCTCTTACCATAAATTGATCTGGATTCTTCTGCCTTTCCTCCCCCTCTGAGTAGACCTACCACCAAATCCACACTCCCAAGAACACTAAGGAGCCCTCTTACTACAAAAAAAAAAAAAAAAAAAAAAAAAAAAAGAAAGAAAGAAAGAAAGAAAAGAAATAGAAATGCTGCAAGAGTGAACTCAGGAGTTGGTAACAGCAGGTGCCTAAATGGTCAGTGAAACACCATCAGAAATTTGTTTTCTCGTGACTCCCCACCATCTGTCACCCACAAATCTCCACTTCAGGCAGGATACCAAACTGAAGATGTGATGGGAAAACTGAAGAAGATAGTGAACATGTAGGAAACTGCTTGTGACAGGGATGTGTTAAAATATTTACAGCCTGATCTCTGGGCTACTTGCCCATGTTCTCTTGCAAAGGTGAAGGCACACAATTCTACATCAGACTCTCAAAAATCAGCATGCAATCTAAGTAGAATACTAATTTAGGGACCACAGGCCAAGGGTAACCTCTATAGAACAGCGCCCTCCTCAGATGAAATGATTCTCATCATCATTCCGAGCCCATGCATCCTGCTTCCGCCGAGCATGCCAGCCTGTCTCCGGAGGCCACCTTACCCGCTTTGGGGTTGGGCTTGGGCAAGTCGCTACCTCTTCTTCTTCCGAGCAGGCACTGTGATTCTTCCAGTCCCTGGGGCCCCAGAGTCTTCGGCTGAAATTGGGGCAGATGCTTCTATAGGAACTGTGGAAAGGCTGATCTAAGTCTGTAAGGGTCATTGGGCTTGAGTTCCTTCCTTACCAAACCTGCCCAGCATCCTCCAGGTTTCTCCTTCCCCACTATGCTCCTCCACAGGGAAGACCCCATTGCTCTCCCACCGGCCTGATACAGTCGGACCTCGGCCACAAGCTCCAGGTTTCTTTACTTTTCAGTTTTAAAAATTCCCCTCCAAATCGTGGCTCTGCTTCTCCAGGACCTGCAATACCTACTTCAGGCTCCCCCGCCCTGGACCCCTCCCCCAGGGCTGCCATTGGATCCTTGGGTCCCTCACTTCCCACCCAATCTCCCTCTTTTTTTCTCTCTGCCCCAAACCTTCCACCATCCCATTTCCTCTTCTCAACCCCGGAGCTAGTCCCGCCCCCGCCCTACTCCATGCTAGAGCTCCCCCGACCCTCCCCCAAACTCCAGCCTCCCGGCCCGACTACTCCAACCCCACAACAAACTTTCTTCCGCGGCCCGCTGCCTTCAGGCTGCCATCTTGTCGCGGGGCAGGCCGGGTAGTGGCCACGGCTTTGGGAATCCCCACGCACCAGGCGCCTTGCGTCACTGGGGGCGTGGCAATGGGCGTGGCCTTGTGCTGGGCTCTGGGCGGGAGGGGAATGGTGGGGATCTCCTAGGAGCGGGATTTGGAAGCCAGGCCGCTGGAGGAGGAAGGGGGTGTAGAAGGAGGGAAGTAGCGGGAAGGATGGGGAAATATTCTGGTACTCAAAACAAAACACACACAAAGAATAGGGGGAAATAGTGGGAGAGTCTTAGCACGGGTTCCCCATCATCCAAAGGATAAAAGCAGCTTCTCAGATTGTCACGCAGAGATGCGCATGACCCAACCTCTTCCACATTCACCAGCCTAATTTTCCACCTGAACGGGACGTCAGGTTCCCATTTGCCCTGTGTGAATGTCTTAAAATGCCCAAGCTCGCTTCTCCTCTGGCTTATCAATTGATAGGGAAAGAAGAAATGATCCATTCTTACTCCTCCAGCCCTGAGCTCACATGGTCACCTCCTCCAGGAATCCTTTCCCAACCCCCCAGACTGGATTTGGTGCTCCTTTTGCATTTACACACAACTTCATTGTAGGTAACCTGTGCTGTGATTGTTCGTTTACATGCTGTATCCCTCACTAAGCTGACGCTCTTCCAAGGCAAAAACTATGTCCGATTGCATCTTCATATTACCTATTCCCCAGCAGGTACCTGGCACACAATAAATGCTTAATGAATAAATAGCATGGCAACCTCTAATGCATTAAGCATACTTCTGCCTCAGGACTTTAGGTTTGCTGTTCCCTGTGCTGGGAATGTTCTTCCTCCAGATATTCACTCCTATGAATGTCTCTGCTCGTATGTCACCACCTCAGAGAAGACTTCCCTGGCCACTCTATCTAAAACAGCATCTTCAGCCACTTTCCCTTACCCTGCCTGAATTTCTTCTTTCATAGAACTTATTGTTATCTGACATATTAAATATTTCTTTGTATATTTACCATCTCCCACTATCATGCAAACTCTACAGGTCTGGGACTTTTTCTCACTTGTCACTGTAGCCCCAGTGTTGAAAACAAATCCTAACATAGTAGATGTTCAATAAATGTTTATTTAACTTATAAATGGCATGGAGATGAGTGATAGAAAAAAAATTTTTAAATCCTTTTTAAAAAATATTTTTTTTTTTATTGATTTCAGAGACGAAGGGAAAGGGAAAGAGAGATAGATGATGAAAGAGAATCATTGATTGGCTGCCTCCTGCATTCCCCCCACTGGGGATCAAGCCCACAACCCAGGCAAAAGGTAGCAACTTGCCCTTGACCAGAATCAAATCTGGGAGCCTTCAGTCCAAAGGCCAACACTATCCACTGAGCCAAACCAGCTAGGGCTGATAGAGGAATTTTGAAATATAGAGGTGGAGAGGAGAGGTTTAAAATACTACAAAATAGAAAAATGTTTTACAGGCCCCCAAAGCCAGATGTGGTCCTATCAGGAATGGTAGGCGACACAGAACCCAGGCTCTGAAAAGAAAGGAGTGGAATGAGAGCCAGGTGGAACTCGGGAGGTGGGTCCTCAGGGAGCAGAGTCCTCCTGGGAGAGCTACAGTTCAGGTAGAGGAAGTGGGGTGGGCTGGAGGCCGCCGAGGAGTTTACTCAGATCTAAAGACAACATCCACCCCGAGCCCAGGCCTCTCTTGGCCAGATGGTTCCGGAGGAGCCTCAGCATCTGTTCCTCTGTAAATTACCCAGCGCTCCCTTCTGCCTGTCTTCTCTGGTGACAGCCGGAACAATTGTCCAGGAATTCCATCTGCTCCCCTGTCCTTCTCCCCTCCACAGCTCATCAACATTTCAGAGCTGAGAGGTGTCCCATTTCCCTGGGTCTAGGGAATGGGAGCTGGGTCTGTCCCTTGGTGGAGCTGGCACTTAACTTCACCAACGCACACAAATAAAACCTTTCAGGGACCCCAGGCCCCAGAGGCTACAGGTCAATCACCTTTATTTCCCATCCTGTCCTTTCAATCCCATACAACTTTTTATTATTGCTAATTTAATAAAACCTCACTAAATGAATCAATCATACTGGTTCTTGCAGAGTTTAAAATAAGGGCTCCCAATCATTATACAATTTAAGGTTCCCCTTAAATTGCCAGTATAGTACTTTCAGACTGTGACATTCATTGTAATATAAGACCACAAATTCAGACTTTTTGAAATACCACTTTTACTGTTTACTAAAAGGAGTCTGCCTGAAAGAAGAAATGAGGACGCTGGTTTTCTTTTCTAAATAGGACTGATCCCCCAAACCTCTTCTCCACCTTTCCTGAAATTGTTTTGTGATCCACAGAGGGAGGAAAGCCCATGGCCTGCAGGTAAATACACGTGTGGTTTGTAAATTTGAAAAGTGATCCAAGTTCATATTTTGTAAACAGAGAAAGTATCAGTAAATATAAACATGCCTTTGAAGAGAAAGGAAATCAGTCCTCCAGAGTTTTTAACTTTTAGGATATGTGAGATAAAGATGTTTTTACTTAGAAGTCACCTTATCACTCCCTCTGTGAGTACCTGTATACCTATAAATATGTTTTGATTTCAGAAAGGAAGGGAGATGGAGAGAGAGATAGAAACATCAATGATGAGAGAGAACCATTGATCGGCTGCCTCTTGTATGCCCCCCACTGGGGATCAATCGAGCCTACAACATGGGCATATGCCCTGACTAGGAATCAAACCATGACCTCCTGGTTCATAGGTCAATGCTCAAACACTGAACCACTCCAGCTGGGTTATTCTTTAGGCCACAATTACATAATTGTTCACCATCGTTGTAAGAGACCTGTGAGGAGGGTGGTGAAGATTAAAGACCTCTTTTAGGGTTTTATGAAGTAGTTGCAATTTGCAGAAGAGTCAGGCTAACTGCATTTTTTTTAAAAGTCCTTTAAGGAAGTTGGATATTTTCCCTTCGATTTTTAGGGAGAGTGGGAGAGAGAGGGAAAGACAGAGAGAATCAAAGTGAGAGAAATACATAGATTGGTTCCCTCCTGCCAGGGCCTGGGCCGGGAGGAGCTTGCAACCAAGGTACCTGCCCTTGACCGGAATAGAAACCAGATCCCTTTGGTCTGTAGGCCGATGCTCTATCCACTGAGCCAAACTGGCTACGGCAGGCTAATTGCATTTTGATGGCAGTTTTCATATGGTCGTGCCTTGGTGTCCACAGGGCTGCAGTGACTGCAGGGACCGCCTGCACAAGCATGGTCAAATACTCCCAGAACACAAGCTGCTTGACCCAGATTGAAGACAGTTCTTTCTCCTGATTCTATTTATGTAGAGTTAGTCTCCCAACTGGAATAGAAGTGTTGCTGTGGAGTCTGGGCTTGGCCTGACAGACTATGTAGGTGGAAAAGGACCTTGGAATAGAAGTGGGTCCTGGACAAAGACAGAAATTTGAGCTCCAGGTATTGGAGAAAACCGCTAAAGATTTTATTTTATTTTTTTAAAATATATTTCTTTATTGATTTCAGAGAGGAAGGGAGAAGGAGAGAGAGATAGAAACATCAATGATGAGAGAGAATCATCGATTGGCTGCCTTCTGCACGCCCCCCACTGGGGATGGAGCCCACAACCCAGGCTTGTGCCCTTGGCCAGAATCGAACCTGGGATCCTTCAGTCCACAGGCCGACGCTCTATTCACTGAGCCAAGCCGGCTAGGGCTCCGCTAAAGATTTTAAACAGCCATGGCTGGTTTGGCTCAGTGGATAGAGCGTTGGTCTGGGAACTGAAGGGTCCGGGTTCAATTCTGGTCAAGGGCACACGCCCAAGTTACAGGCTCGATCCCCAGTAGGGGTCGTGCAGGAGGCAGCCGATCAATGATTCTCATCATTGATGTTTCAATCTCTCTCTCTCTCTCTCTCTCTCTCTCTCTCTCTCTCTCTCTCTCTCTCTCTTCCTCTCTGAAATCAATAATATATATATATATTAAAAAGAACTACTCTTAAAATAAAATCCTTAAAAAAAAAGAATTGAAATCATCCTAAGCTCAGCTCCATAGTCCTTTGAACTGTTCATCATGACAGCTAGAAGGGTCTTAAAGCCATATGCAACCTTTTTGGTTGCAACTGACATTCTCTACTAGTTTGAAGCCAGGAGGATAATTTTTCCATTGATCTTTAGAGAGAGAGTGGAAAGATGGGAGAAGGGGGAGAGGGAGAGGGAGAGAGAGATTGTACATCAATGTAAGAGAGATACATGGACTGGTTGCCTCCTGTACGTGCCTCAACCAGGGGGCCTGGATGGAACCTGAAACTGACATATGTGCCCTTGACTGGAATCAAACCCGAGACCCTTCAGTCTGAAGACCAATGCTCTAACCACTGAGCAACACCAGTGAGGGCCACTGCTTATATTCTTATTTGTGACCCTGATTGGACATGCTGTACCCTAGTTACATGGCTGTTTTGACAATGATTTCAAAACTTCAAGAGGGATAACTTAGTCTGCTTCCGTAGATTTAAGTTATACACATCTCCTGATTCTTCTATTAATAGAAATCCACAGCTGCCACCCTGGGGGATAAACTTATTGTGTGTAAATGTCTTTTTCATAACTTGGGATGTTGAATTTGATGGGAGCCCAAGAAATGTAATTTAAAAGACCTTGAAAGTTGCATTCCTTAATATTCTTAAAACCACTTAAACCTTAAAAGATAATGAAGGCAGGAACCCAAACAAGGATTTGTTCACCCATATATGCAATAATGCTATTTATAGCAGCATTATTACAATAGCCAAAAAGAGGAAGCAACCCAAGTGTCGACTAACAGATGAATGGGTAAATGTAATGTGGTATATACACTGAGTGGCCAGATTATTATGATCTCTGAATGCATAATAATCTGGCCACTCAAGTGTATATCCTATATAATAAAAGGCTAATATGCAAATTGTCCCCTCGACCAGGAGTTCGACCAGCAGGCAGGCCGGCCAAACACCCATGTCCCCTCCCCCTGGCCAGGCTGGCTGGACCCCACCCATGCATGAATTCATGCACTCAGTGTGTGTGTGTGTGTGTGTGTGTGTGTGTGTACTGAGTGGCCAGATTATTATGCATTCAGAAATCATAATAATCTGGCCACTCAATGTATATATACACTGGAACACATTTTAGCCCCCAAAAAGGGAAATTCTGACACATGCTAAGATATAGATGAACCCTGAGGACATTATGTTAAGTGCAATAAGCCAGTCACAAACGGAAAAATATTGTATGGTTCCATTTATATGAAGTACCTAGAGTAGTCAAATTCATAGAGACAGAAAGTAGAGTGGTGGTTTGCCAGGTTCGGGGGGAAGAAAAGATGAGGAGTTGTGTTTAATGGGTACAGAGTTTCAGTTCAGGAAGATAAAAAGTTCTGATGCTGAGTGGTGGCGATGGTTGTTCAGCAATGTGAATGTTGGCCATCAATGTTAGTGCCACTGAACCGTACACTTCAAAATGATTAAAATGGTAAATGTTACCCACGATAAAAAAGATTTCCTGTAAAAAAAATACTTAAAATATACATTGCATACATCTTTATATGATATCAAGTCTTGTTTTCTGGCTTCTGGTAGGGTCCTGCCTCTCCCAACTCTAAGGCAGGGACCCCTGAGGACAGGGCTTGTCTCCCCGCTTCAGAGTCTGGGAACCCTGAGGTGAAAACCTGTGCCTCCCCTCTCAGATTTCAATTTCGGGTCTTGGGGAAGCTCAGAAAGTACAGAAGGAACAGCTCACCCCCCTCTTCTGCACTGCATGGCGGCTCCCTTGTCAGGTCCTGCTTCACTCTGACCTGGTAAAGGCAGGGTAGGTCTGCAGTCCCAAGTCTCTGCTGAATCGGAAGGGCTTTGCTCCATCACGGATGGTTACTTGAAATTTGGCCCTGAATGTAATAGACTAAGCAATTGTTTATACATAAGAGGTTAACAGAGGAGATTCAGCTCCCAGAACCTTCATGTAAACCTTCAGGCATGGCTCCTTTAGCAGCTGCTAGAGGACCTGCTTGGGCTGTTGATGCTTCCCCCACCCCCTCATGGGTGTTGGGTGGTTCCAGGCTGGCGGGGGCTTCCCAAGCATGTGAAATCTTGGTACTGCTGTGCTTTACTCTCAGGATTCTGGATGGGGTGAAACTTTGTCCTTCCAGGCCTGTGCACATGAGTCTGCACACTTGCATGGTCCCAAATGGACATGTTCCCTCACTTGACATGTTGGACACTAGCTGCATGACTGAACACTGGACCCATCAGCCAGCAAAGTGTCCCCCCCTGTCACTTTTCAACTAACCTCCAAACCCACAATCAGTATCTGTCCTTGCCCAGCCTCCGCCCTTTCCTTGAGCAGGTATCTCCCAAGCATGGCATTTAGAGCCTGAGACCTGGCACTCCAACCCCTGAGGCACACAATAAGCCCTGCCAACACACACACACACACACACACACACACACACACACACATGCACATACACATATGCACATGCGAGTCAAACACAGCCAAAAGGTGGGGCACAATGCCTGGTTTGGATTTCAGCCCTGCAGCAGCTGGCTCCAACTCCTGCATGCGGTAGGGGTGGGGGTGGAGGACAGGAAACAAGCAGGGGGAGGGGAGGGAGGACATTTGTTTCAGGACCCAAAGGCCCCTGTGCTGGCAGAAAGCCCAGTGAAGGGTGGATGACTCGGGCCTGCCCGACATCCTACCTGCTCCAACTCAGCTCCCACCTGGGCCCCCACTTGTTGGGCTGACAGGAACTGGCTTGGAGAGACAGTGGCAGCACAAAACAAGCAGGTAGATGACTGTCCCTTACCTGGTGAGGACAAAGGCCAGGCCTGCATGCCCCTTGGTCTTCATGAGGTCCAGAGCCCAGAGGTACTCGTGGTCCCCTCTTTACTTGTAGTGTGTGGACAGTGAGCGTGCATGTGCCTGCTCTGTTGGACTATAAGCTGCCTGAGATCAAGGCCCAGTCCTTTTTTCCACTTATATTAATTCATTCACTCATTCAGCCAATGCTTGTTGAGTGTCTGGGGTCCCTTTCCTGCTCCTGACCACAGTGCTTACATATCAGCTGAGCTCCAACAGGGACTGGGTGGGTCAATGAATGTGTGAATGAATGAGGCTCTCCTCTTGCTCCCCATTCTCTTGTCTCTGCACCCTCATTTGGTGTTGGTCATACACGCAACTTTTTGTTTGAAAAGGAGGCTGGGGAGAGAGGAGGGGAACTTGAGGAAAAGAACCCAGGTAAGGGGTGGGGAGGCCAGGAAGGATGAACCCCTGTGGCTGTGGAAGAAGGACTTATTGGCAGGTATGCAGAAAAGCAGTGCTCAGGAAAGTGGGGAATCCTGAGGATTGGGAGACCAAGGAGAGCAATAGGTACTACACTGGATCAAAGTTATAAATGGGCCTCATATGCCTAGTGGTCCCTCCAAAAAGGAGGCCACTATTGAGGCAGGCTTAGGAGGACCCTAAAGTCACCAGGCTTCCAGCCCAATCTGTTCCCAAAGTCCTCCAAGGGAAGCAGAGTTGATTAGCATCAGCCAGGGGTCTCTCACTACACAGCCCATACCAGTCTCCTTTCCCAAAACAAGACAGCGGTTAAGAGCAGGGTTTCTGTGAAGCAGACGGCTAGGAGGCTGTGTCACTTAACTAGCTGCATGAACATGGGGCAATGACAAACTTCTCTGTGTCTCAGTTTCTCCATCTATAAAATGGGTTAAGCACAGTGCCTATTCCACAGAGTTGTTGTGAGGCTCAAAAGAGTTCATGTATGTAAAGTGCTAGAATAGTGCCTGGTACATAGGACATCCATCTATTTACTAGCAAGGACCTTGAGGCTCTGAGAAGTTAGATGTGTCCTGAGGGCCACCCAGCCATGGATGGTGAAGCCAGGATTTGAAGCAGCTTTTGATATTCTTGCCTTGACACCACAGCCTGAAGAGTGCTAAGAGTGGTCCCAGGCTGATGAGACAGGAAAGGAGATGACAAGGATGG
Organism: Cnephaeus nilssonii; assembly: GCF_951640355.1. Classification (NCBI taxonomy): domain Eukaryota; kingdom Metazoa; phylum Chordata; class Mammalia; order Chiroptera; family Vespertilionidae; genus Cnephaeus; species Cnephaeus nilssonii. Next base: position 84,582,351 of record NC_137080.1, read on the forward strand.
CGGGGCAGAATGTTTAACCTCAAGGCCTCCTGCAGGTGGGTGCTCAGGTGAAAGGGGTGGGCCTGGAGTCGAGTGATCATGTGGAAAATGCTTGCCATGAGTCCCGTGTGGTGAAGAAGGGGTTGACGAGGGCCGAGGCAGTAGGAAAGAACTCCCATGGCCTCCCCAGGGCCAGGGGGAAGGAAGATCAGATAGAATTTGGTGAGCAGCCGGAACAAGGAAATGGAGGCAGGAGAGGAGGCAGGGATGGCCTTAAGGTTTTAGCATCAGTTCCTCAGGGGGTAGCAAGGCCTCTGCCAGAGACAGGTGATTGGGACGGGATGTTCTTGGAAATCCAAGCAATGAGACAAGCCCTCTTTCCTGGGTGACAGTTAAAGGGGGAAGTTGTGTGTGTTAGAAACAGTTTGGCAGAGACAGAAGCCTGGACTACATACATGATGCCTTCTACATCAAGGGGCTTCCACCCCTAGCAGTGGATGGATTCTGAAAGATATTTAAACAGAAACTGTTGCTAAGAGACAAACCCCAGCACAGCCCAGAACAGCGCAGTTCAACGTCCCATCATTACTCTTGTCACCGATCCCCCTCCTATTCTGGGGCAGGAAACTGACTTTAACCCAGGACCCTACCCCTAAAGCCTCAGCAGCCACTCATCCCAGCCCCCACTCTCCCACCTCCCTGTAAAAGGAACTGCACTTTACACGCAGCGTCTCATTCCACCCCCACCGTGACCCTGTTAGAGATGAAGGCTGGCACTATTCTCTCCATTTTACAAGTAAGGAAACCGAGGCCCCAAAAGGTTATGAGACGTTCTCAGGTGCCCACCTCCTTTCCTCACAGATCCACAGACATCTCTTGGTTCTCCGGGCATTCGTTTTTTTTTTTCTGTGGGAATAATAAAACGGTGGGGTACTGACTGGATATTAAGGAGGCAGTGAAAATGGACAGTGGGTGTGTGGCAACGTATGGATAAGTACCAAACATCAGGGCTGGAGCCATCCTTAGAGATCTCCGAGTTAGGGCATGCTATTTGCAAAGGAAACTTAAACCCCGAAAGATGGGACTTGCCCACCGAGTACCTCTGACATATTGTCACGCTCTGTTCTAGTTATCTATCACTGCATTTAACAGACCACCACAAAATTCCTGGCTTAAGACAACCATCTTTTTCCTAATCTCTCAGATTCCTGTGGGTCAGGGATTTAGGAAGGGCTCAGCTGGGCAGAATGTTCTGACCTTATCAGTGGCTGAAGATGAAACAGCAGGAGCTGGAGCAGCTGCGGGCGGGCTGTCCAGGCCTCTCTCTCTCTCCATGTGGCCTCAGGTCCTCTCCATGTGACTAGCTGGGCTTTTTCATAGGGTAAGGTCAGGTGGGCAGTCAGATTACCAGGGAACTCAGATCTCCAAAGGCACGTGTCCCAGGAGAATCAGGTGGAAGCTGAATCATCTTTGTGACCTAATCTCAGAAGTCACATCGCGTCATGTCTACCACAGCCGACTGCCTCAAGTCAAGGGAAGGAATGCTGGACCCTGCCTCTCAATGGGAGGAATGTCAGTCACATCATTAGAAGCGCATGTGGGATGGGAGCTCTTTGGAAAATGCAGTCTGCCAGGCAGTTGCTAGAATCAGGCACTATTCTAGCACTTTATATACAGTTGCTCAATCACCCAGTTTGATTGCATGGCACAGAGGAAAGACAGGCCTGGTCTGAACCCTGGCTTCATCACTCACCAGCTCTGTGGCCTAACCCCTTGTATCCTCTCCTTCTCCATCCATAAACCCGGAGTAATAATAATACCTGCTTTGCGGAGTTGTGGTGAGGAGTAAGTGGGATGGCCTGGCCCACAGGAAAAAAGTTTTTTCTTCTTCCAAGTTATGAGACAGCAGTGAACACACCATCAACCTAAATGCCTCACCCTGCTCATGAAGCCGACCCAAGTCTCAAAAAAGGCAGAGGAGCGCTAGCTGGTTTGGCTCAGTGGGTAGAGTGTCAGCCTGAGGACTGAAGGGTCCTAGGTTCAATTAAGGTCAAGGACACATGCCTGGGTTTTGGGCTTGATCCCCAGTAGGGGACATGCAGGAGGCAGCCGATCAATGATCCTCTTCAATCATTGATGTTTCTATCTCTCTCTTCTTCTCCCTTCCTCTCTGAAATCAATAAAAAATAAATAAAAAAGAGGAACTAAGATAAATGAGAGTACACATTCACCACTAAACAGTACAAGACATGAAATGATAAATCGAGAACTAAATTACAGCAATAAACAAAACAAAGTCCTTGCCTTCACAGATCTTATAATCTAGTGGAGAGAGCCAATCAACATATAAATATGCCAATGGTATCATGTCAGGTGGAAAAAAGGGCTGTGGAGAAAAATAAAGATAAGGGAAACATGCCCAGGGTCAGGGCGGGGTTAGTCTATGGGTTGATCAGGGAGAGCCTCTTTATTAAAATGAAATTTGAACAGAGAATTGAATGAAGATATGAGGGTTTGAGCCATGAAAATATCTGGGTAAGAGCAGTCTAGGCAGAAGGAATAGCTAGTGCAAAGGTCCTGAGGCAGGGAACATATTTGATGTGTTTGAGGATCAACATAGAGGCTAGTTTAGTAGAGCAGAACAAGGCAGGGAGAGTATAGGGGTTAAGGTCAAAGGGCATCCACTGGAAGGTTTTGAGCAGAGATGTGACATAGCCTGACTTCTATCGTTGAGATACACTTTTTATTTTTGAATAGTTTTAGATTTACAGGAAAGTTGATAAAATACTAAAGAGAGTTCTTATATACCAAGCAGTTTCCCCTGATGTAACACTTTACATTACCATGGTAGGTTTGTCAAAACTAAAAAGCCAACATCGGTACCCTAGTGTAAACTAAACCCCAGACTTTATTCAGACTTCACCAGCTTTTTCACTAATGATCTTTGTTTCAGTTTAGAATACCACATACATTTAGCTGGCTTCCATGCTAGCAGGATCACCCTGGCTGCTCCACCATAGAAGACCCATTAAGAAGCTGTTGCAGTAGTCCAGGCAAGAGGAAAGGGGCTCGAAGTCATTTTGTGAAAAGTGGTCAAATTCTGGATGAACTTGAAGGCAGAGCCTACAGGTTTGGCAGGACATGGGATATGAGAGAAAGAAGAGAGTTAAGTATGATGTCAACGATTTTGGTTTAAAACAGGCATTTACTGGTTTGGGGGTGGAAACCAGGAGTTTGCATTTGTACATGCTAAGTTGGAGTTGCCTATTGGATCACGTGGAGATGTCGAGTAGGCAGTCGGATACATGAGAGGGGATTTCAAGGATAAATCATGGCTGGAAATGTAAACCCGGGAGTCCTTAGCTTATAGCTGCTATTTAAAGCCATTAGGCTGAAGGAGATCATGAAGGGAGTGAGTGAAGGTAGAAAAGAGAAGCGGTCTGAGTATTGAGCCCTGGGCTATGGAAGAAATTGGGAAGCTGAGGAGGAAGCAAAGGGGACTGAGGAGGAATAGCCATTAGGGTTGGTGGAAAGCTAGTGAGCGATCCTAGAAGCCCAGGGAACCACAATGTCAAATGCAGCTGACAGAGCCAGTGAGATGAGGACTGAGGAGGAATTGTTGGATTTGACAATGGTGAGGGCATTGGTGACCTTGACGACAGAGTGGTGGGGTGAGAGTGGTTTCAAGAGAAAATGAGAAGAGAGAACGTGAAGATGGCAAGTCTAGACAAATGTTTTTGAAGAGTTTTCAGTAAAGGGAGCAGAAAAGTGGCGCTGGAAGAGAATATGGGACTGAGAGAGCTTATTTATTTTCAGATGGGAGAGAGGATGATGAAAATGATCTCCTAGAGACAAGCGAACTGATGGTGCAGATGACCTGGGAGAACTGGTGAAACCTGCAGTTACAGGTAAGAGGGATGGGAGCTAGTGCCCAGGTGGAGGGGTTCTAAGTAAGAACAGGAGGGACGACGTAGAGTATGGAGACAGATGGAGGGAGGTGAGTGGAAGCGTGGGAAAATTCTCTTCAGACTGCTTCTATTTTCTCCATGAAGTTGGAAGCGAGACCAGCAGAGCGAGAAGAAAGGAGAGAGAAGGTAAAAATGGCTGTCAGGAGGGTGGGAGAGTACACAGAACTGATGCATATTGATGGTCAACACAAAGGGTGTTTGAAGCTATGAATTTGAGACCAATCAGCCTGGAGATGAGTTTTCTCCAGTCACGTTCAGTTGCTGGGGCACAGACTAGAGAGGACACAGGAGAGGGGTTTTACCAGATGAACAGGATGGGAGAGAGGCGCCAGGGAGTTGTTATAAGCAATGGACTGATTATAATGGTATGTCCTGGAATCAAAACTGGGTAAGGAGGAAAGAATAGATGTGATGAGAGGGGACACTGACAAGGAGGTAAGATCAATGGATGAGAGACAGGGCCAACTTATCTATAGGAGGCACTGTGCAAAATTCCCACAACTCCTTTAGGGACCTACAAATGTTTTAATTTTAATGTATTTTAAAATCAAAAGAAAAAATGGAAATGATAGTAATGAATATATAGCAGGTACTCAAATAACATTATTTCATTTAACATCATTTCACTATAATGTTGATGAGTCAAAAAAAAAAAAATGACACCCTGGCCAGTGTTTTTCAGTGGTTGGAGCATCATCCCGTACACCAAAAGGTTAAGGGTTTGATTCCAGATCAGGGCACATACCCAAGTCGTGAATTCAATCCCCGGTTAGGGCACATGTAAGAGGCAACCAAGTGATGCTTCCCTCTCACATTGATGTCTCTCTCTCCCTCTCTCTCTCTCTCTCTCCTTCTCTTCCTCTCTCCCTCTCTATCTCTATCTCTGTCTCTCCCTTCCTCTCTCTCTGGAATCCATGAAGATCTCCTCAGGTAAGAATTTATTTATTTTATTTTACTTATTATTATTATTAATTTTAATCCCCACCCAAGGATATTTTCCCATTGATTTTTAGGGAGAGTGGAAGAGCGAGGGAAAGACAGAGAGAAACACATCAATTGGTTGCCTCCTGCAAGCGCTCTGACCAGGGCCCAGGCTGGAGAGGAGCCTACAACCGAGGCATGTGCCCTTGACTGGAATCGAACCCAGGACTGTTTTGGTCCACAGGCCAACACTCTATCCACTGAGCCAAACTGGTTCGGGCTCCTCGGGTGAGAATTTAAGGAAAAGAAAAGAAATCATTTCCTGGCCTATGCTACTGTCTGTGTGGCACTTGCACGTTCTCCCCATGCCCGCATGGGTTTTCTCCTGCGGACTCTGGTTTCCTCCCCCATTCCCAATACATGCGCATGAGGTGAATTGAGCATCTACATCGTCCAGTCTGAGTGAGTGTGGGTGTGTGAGTGCGTCCTGAGATGGAAGGGCATCCTGTCCAGGGTCCCCACCTCATCCCATGAGCTGCTGGGACTGACTCCGGCCACCTGGCACCCTGAACTGGAATAAGTAGGTTGGAAAATAATTATCTTACTTGTTATTAATTTTTCTTAAATGTATGTATAGCTCATATTTATATCAATGTTTAACATTAGAAGTGTTTTGATTCTTTATTTAGAAGTTTAATGATGTTTCGTTTTGGTGACCAGAAATATGCCTATAGGAACATTTAAAAATTTATTTTATTTTTACCATTTAAAAATTTTCAGTTACAGTTGACATACATAACTTACTAAGTGATGATCCCTATAAATCGTGCCTATATACATAGTTAGTAGGATATTATTGGCTCTATTTCCTATGCTGTATTTTACATCCCCATGACTATCCTGTAATAACATCTGTAATTTGTTCTTAATCTCTTCACCTTTTTCACCCATCCCCCAAACCCCCCTATGCCATAAGAACTTAACTCTTGTTTAGATCAATTTAGCCTATGGTAAAATTGGTTTCAATATAGGTATGCCATTTCACTTAAAGTCACAGTTTCCAAGAACCTACCGATGACATTAAGTGAGGACTTACTGTAGAATCATGCATCTTGCTTGGATTATATTTGTCTTTATACCAATGCAACCATAAACTATAGTTTTACTATTCTTTTGTGGCGGAAGAGGGCCATGAAGGTGAAGTGCATAGGACCCACCAAAGTTGTATTGTAGCCCAGTGATCCCCGTGGATCCCAATTCAATATATGTTAAATGCATTTATAATGACAGAAGCAAACACAACCTCAGTACACAGGATTGTTTGAGTCCAGGTACTAGAGGGCATAGGCTGAAACGATACAAGTTGGTAATAGACAAGTGTGATTATAGTAGGAGATTGAGATTATGGAGTGTGTGAAGAATTCGTAGTAACAAGGTTTGGCTGAGACAATCCTCCTCATTAGTGGAGAAGAAATCAAGGAAAGGGGAAGTTGGTTTTATCAGTTATCTATTGCCATATTAACAAACCACTTTGAAACTTAGTGGCTTAACCACCATTTATCTGCTCATCGCTTGGTAACGTGGGCCGGCCTCAGCTGAGCAATTCCGTTCTTCTGGGCGAGGCATCGTCATATGGCTGCGGTCATCTGGAAGCTTGACTGGGGCTGGGTAGTATGACCTCACATGTCTGGTAGTTGGTGGCCAGGGCACCTCAGTTCTTCTCCATTGGGCTCCTCATCTTCCAGTAGGCTAAACTGGACTTCTTTATGTGATGTTGGAAGTATTCTGAGAGGGCAAAGGGGCAAGCTACAAGGTCTCTTGAGGCCCAGACTCTGAGGACTCACAGTATCATTTCTGCCGCATGCTTTTAGTCAAAGCAAGTCATAAAGCCAGCCCAGATTCTAGGGGTTGACAAACAGACTCCACTCCTTGCTGAGAAGAGCAGCAAAATCATTGCAAAGGGTCATGTGGGACAGGAGGAAGTGTAGTGGCCATCTTTGCAAGCACATTTATTGGAAGAATTATCTATGTGGTACTGAATCATCAAAAATCTCCAAGAATTTGACAGAAGTGGGAGTGAAAAGAGTGACAAGCCAGGTGCTAAAATTTTTACAGCATGAGGGAGAAGTAGTAAGTGATACAGTCCGATGCCATCAACTTCCAAAGTTTTAACCATCTTTACAGTCTCATCAGTGAATGCCAATGAATTTCATTAATGAGAAGGAACCGTTCATTTTCCACAACTGCTTTGACACAGTCGCTCCCCAATTCAGAATCTGCCTTAAGGAAGGATCCCAAACCATGGAGAAAACCACATGCATGAAACGTGTGGTGCTACTAGACACAGTCCCCAGTGCCCAGGATGACATCCAGCACAAAGTAGTAGCACATAGGTGCTCAGAAATATTTGTTGAATGAATGTATAATAGCAAAAACATAAACACAATTGTGTAAGGGTCCAATTGTGAGAATCCCATAATGAGGGCTAAGTTAAATAGATTGTGATATATCTAACTAATGGATTATTATGCAGCCATAAAAATTATGCTTTTGAGGACTATCAATATATTATGTGGAGTAAAAAAAAGTCAGAATACAATATTACAGGTACTGTGTAAAAACATCTGGGTAGGAACAGGGGTAAAAAAAAAACACCCACAATAGTGGTTTTATCATGCTAGTAGGATCATGGGTGATTTTTTTTCTTTTTACTTGATTCTTAAGGATCTATAGTGTTATTGAATTTCTTTCATAATAATAAAGTTGTACACGCTCATTGTGGGAAAGGGGGAAATGCAGAAAAGCATCATTAAGAAAAGATAACCTATAATTCCATTATCCAGAACAAAAGTCACTGGTAATTGACAGACGTTCTGTGTTGTCTCTCCCTGCTCGCAGTTAACATATTCTTAGCTTTTTTTTACATCTTCAGGCTTCAAAAAGGCGACTTTTGATAGTCACATAATCTATTTGACCTACACTAATTGGACATTATAGGTTGTTTGCAATTTTTTTTCACTGAAAAACAAATTAAAACAAAATAAATGGTTAGAGCTATGGCATTACTCAAATGCAGAAAGCTCTTTAGGGAAGAGGAAGTGGCTGGAGAGATGAGGTGGGTGTGGCTGTTACATTCAATGGAGACTGCGGCTCCGTCCCTGTGGGGTGTCCGTAGGAAGCTTCTGCAGGAGCTAGAGAGTCCTCCCTCCAATCTACGGAATTTAAAGATGGTGAAATCTTGATCTGGAGGCTTAGGTGGTGTTCCTAGTCTCTGCCCTCTTGCGCTGCGCAAGCAAGAGAACTGTTTCCTGTCCTTGCCTTGCACAGGTGTCTCCGAGCCATTAGCCTGGACAATGGTCCTCCCCTACTCCCCCCACCGAACTCTTTTAGTCAGAGCTCTGGGTTTGGACGATTAGCCTGAGCTCAAGAACGGATATGATCCGGGGTACAGGAGAAGGAACTGGGGTGGGGGTTGGGGGGCACATTTACAGAGTCAGGGGCATTCCCAGTCCAGAGGGGCTTCCCAGTAGCGGTCACGGAAAGGAACAGGGTGGCGGTGATAGAGATAGGGGTGGGGGATGGGGCTGATACTTAGGCACGGGTTGATCCTAGAAGGCTGTGCATGGCGACGAGGAGAGAGAGAAGCGGAGGAGAGGCGCAGCCATTTGAAGCAGGTGATGGAGGATTTACTAACGGAGGAGGCGTGGGCTTGGTGACAGGAGGAGGGCGGGGAGCGGCGCCGCGCCCGGAGCGTGTGTGGGATACATATGAGAAGCGTGATGGGACGTGGTGAGAACAGAGGTGGGGCGGGGGTGAGCGGCGCGGGTCAGCCAAGCTGGGGTTCGAGATGGGAGAATAATTGGGCGGCGCACATCTGGCCGGCACTTTGCAATCTCCTCTCATTCAGATTCCCATAATTTCCTCCTTTCGATGAAGAAAGCAAGGCTCGGATAGGTTAGGTGGCAGCGGAGGGTGGGGCCCAGGGGAGAGAGAGATAGCGGAGAAAGGGGCGAGCGCCGAGCTCCGAGACCAGGCGGGAGCTGTGCGCCGCAGGGGGTGGGCGGCGGACGCCGGAGGATCGGGGGCGGGCCGGCGGCAGGCCGGGGAGTGGAGTGGGGAGGAGGGATCGGCCGGCACACGCCGCCCCTGGCAGGCGGCCCGAGCGCGCACGAGGAGCTGCCGCTGCCGCCGCCGCCGCCGCCGCCGCCGCCGCTCGGGATCGCCTTGAGCCCCAGATTCCGGAGCGTTCGGCTCTCATGGCAGCCGCCTCGGCGCCCGGCCCCGAGGCCCGCTAGGGGCGGCCCCGCGCCCCAGCTCGGCCCCACGGCGGAGCCCGTCGGATCCGGCCTCGCTTTGCGCCCGGAGCGCGCCGCCTCGCAGCCCGAGGTGAGGACCGCGAGGGCAGGGGCGCTCAGGACGAGGGGCGCTCGGGGACTCCAGGCCCGGCGTCGCGGCCGAGCCGAGCGCGGCTGAGATGCGAAGGGGGCAAGTCCTGGTTGAAGTCGGGAGTGGGGTCGGAGACTGCTCGCTGCTGGGAACCAGACCCCGCGTCCCCTCCGTGCTCAAGGCCTCCCCTCGGCGCGATCCCCATCCCCACGGACTCCTCGGTTCTGCTGCGTCCCTAGACCCGGCCCCTCCACGCTGCCCATCCTTGACCTCTTCCCACAGAGCCTGATTCCGGGCCGTGTCACCAGCCTCCTCGCTGGTTCAACCCTTCCCCGCCCCTGCTCGGCCGCTGCCTGCACCCCCTTCTTCTGACGGACTCCCCTCTCCCCCTCGGCTCCTATCGCTCAGAACCGCAATCCGTGCAGCTTATCTCCGCATCCGACCGCCTCCCAGCCTGTGCCGTCCCACAGGTGTCCGCACGTACGGCCGTCCATCCGTCCGTCCTTCTTGGGGCCGGCGCTGACCATGCCCAGCGGCTGCCGCAGCCTGCATCTCATGTGCCTGTTGTGCATCCTGGGGGCACCGGTTCAGCATGCCGTAGGTGAGCGCACCCCGGACGCAGGTCGCGGCCCTCTCCCGACGTCCCCCGCTTGCACGTTGACCTCTGCCGGCCAGAGACGGCACTGCAGCCGCTCGGACCCGCGGGGTTGGTGAGACCCGTCATCCCTTGGACGAGTGTTCGGGGTCCTGCCCCAGAGCTGAGCCCACCCAATTACTGGGGCCCCGCACCCTCCCGAGCCCAGCATCTCAGGGAGCCCAACCCGGACCGGGCTCACCCCTCCCACATCAATCTCTTGCAGCCGATGACTGCAGCTCCCACTGTGACCTGGCCCACGGCTGCTGTGCTCCTGACGGCTCCTGCAGGTACCTCTCTGAGCACGTGCTCCTCAACCCTTCGCTCCTCTTTTCCCAGCCCTTCACACCCATAACAGGTCAAGCCCCAGGGCAGTGTGTCTAGGGGCTTAAGACCCTACTGTTCCCTTCCCATCCCCCCACAGCATACAGGGCAGACTGGCCAGCCTCCCCCCACCCCACTTTGCCTTGACTCTTCCTTCTACCAGCTTATGCCTCCCCACTGTTTTACTCTCCCAAATCTGACCCAGGAATTCTGAAACATTCCTCCTCAAGACCAGGAGAAAGGCCTGGAGCTTGAGAGAGTTTGGAGATTGGGAGCCTGGAGGAAAGGGAGAGAGAGGAAAGGTATAAAGAGAATTGGTTTGGCCTGTAAAAGAAAGGCTGCTGGAGGGTTGCTGGGAGATAACCTTATAAAAGAGTATCTTGATGAATTTGAGTAGTTGACTCACTGGGGTGGGGGTGGGGCAAATTCAATAGCAGGAGGGAAATGTGTCTGGATGGACATAAGGAAATGACCTGTCAGGGCAAGTTGCTGGAGGGACTGGGGTGTTCCGGACTCAAGGATGGAGGGCTTTTTAAAAAAACAGGTCAGGCCCTGGCGGGGCGCTCAGTGGTTAGAGTGCAGGCCTGCCAGAGGTTCAGTTCCTAGTCGAGGGCACATACCTGGGTTGTAGGTTTGATCCCTGACCCCCATCGGATCCTGTGTGGGAGGAAACCATCGATGTGTTTATGTCACATCAATGTTTCTCTCTCTCCCTCTTCCCTTTCTTCCCCTCTCCCTAAAAGTCAATGGAAAAAATATCCTCACTCCTTGGGTGAGGATTAAAAAAACACACAGGTCAGGCTTTTGCCCTGGAATCAAATGCACTCTTTAAAAAAACAACACACATTTCTGAGTCTCAGATAGGCCAGGACTGATACTGGCGGTATTTACAATCATCTTAGTTCCTTCCTCAACACATCCTTGGAAGGTGTATTCCCAATTTACAGATGAGGAAACTGAGGCTCATAAGGATTAGACAAACTGCAGAGCCAAGACTTGAGTGCTGGTGTGAGATGACCTGATTCCACAGACGGGACCCTGCACAGCCCACACCTATCCGGATGGGCCCGCTTCCCTTGGGGACTGTCATGTCTTCTTGTTTTCGAAATGCTCTGGTCTTGCCTCCACTTCCTCACATCCCCCGCCCGGAGCCCTGACCCTGTGCTTCTCCCCATCAGGTGTGACCCAGGCTGGGAGGGGCCGCACTGTGAGCGCTGTGTGAGGATGCCTGGCTGCCAGCACGGTTCCTGCCACCAGCCCTGGCAGTGCATCTGTCATGGCGGCTGGGCGGGCAAGTTCTGTGACAAAGGTAGGGGAGTGGAGAGGGCGGCTGTTTGTCTGGAGACCCCATGTGCCCTGGGAGAACATCCAGTCCTATTTATCGTGTCCAGCCCCAAACTCAAACACACAGCCGCTTATCATTTTAGCCTTCATACCTTTCTGTTGTCTCAACTGGCCCTTAACCTGACCCCATGAGACAGGCAAGGCAGCTGCGGAAACGGTGCTCATTTTACAGATGAGGACACTGAGGCTCATAGATGAGCTACAACTTGCTTGAAGTTACTGAGACAGATTGACATTGCCAGGGCTAGGAGCCTCCTGATTCCGAATTCAGTGTTGTTGTTTCCCCCACCATACATACCGGCCTGGGTGGGTTTGCAGTATGAGCTGCACCCACAGAGCCTTCGGTGGGGCCTGGCCAGGTCTGGGTGCCAGGTGTAAGGGGCTATCCCAGAACCTCCCGTCTCCTCTATAGATGAGCACATCTGTACCACGCAGTCCCCCTGCCGGAACGGAGGCCAGTGCGTATATGACGGGGGCGGCGAGTACCACTGTGTGTGCCCACCAGGCTTCCATGGACGGGACTGTGAGCGCAAGACTGGACCCTGTGAGCAGGCAGGGTGAGTATGGCCCCATGGGGCGAGTTCAAGGTTAGGTGGGAATCTGGTGACGGAAGGAGGCAGGACTGTTGAGAGGCTGGCGGTGAAGTAACAGGGCTGAGGGTCAGAAGCCCCACTGGGGGCACCGGAGGATAAAACCCCAGCTTGCCAGTGTCCCTAGTTCAGGGTTTCTCGGCTCTTTTATACCATCTGGACCATTTCTTCAACAAAAATCTACAGGAACTGGAGATGTAACAGATCCATGTGTGATTGCTCTGGCTGTTGGGGGGAGAGGGTTTGAGGACCTAGGACTCCCCTCCTCCTCCCAGGAAAGGTGCCCCTGTGGCCCCTAAGGATGTCCCACACAGCAGCCTTACGCCTCACTGTGTGCATGGGGAAATGGGCCTGCAGGGCGGGGCCTGCCCTCATTTCTGTGTGGGGCCTAAGAGCCGACCAAGGTAATAACACACTTGCCTTGAGCCTTGCCTTTGGTCCAGGCCCCATGCTGTTTGACATTGGGTTATCTTATTTAACCCTCACAATGTGGAAGCTGGATGCCACTTCCATTTCCATCTTTAAAAGGAGATATTGGAGGCTCGGAATGTGATTCAAGGTGACATTGCTGGAAGGGGGGTGGGCAGCAGTGGTCAGGATGCTGACCTAGGCTACCCTGCAGGTGTGAGTCCGTATCAAAGCCCTCTCCCACCTCCACCCCAGCTCCCCGTGCCAGAATGGCGGCCAGTGCCAGGACGACCAGGGCTTTGCCCTCAACTTCACGTGCCGCTGCTTGGCCGGCTTTGTGGGCGCCTACTGTGAGGTGGATGTAGACGACTGTCTGATGCGGCCTTGTGCTAACGGCGCCACCTGTCTGGATGGCATAAACCGCTTCTCCTGCCTCTGCCCTGAGGGCTTTGCTGGACGCTTCTGCACCATCAACCTGGATGACTGTGCCAGCCGCCCATGCCAGAGAGGGGCCCGCTGTCGGGACCGGGTCCACGACTTCGACTGTCTCTGTCCCAGCGGCTATGGCGGCAAGACTTGTGAGCTCGTCTTACCTGGCCCAGACCCTGCCACCATGGCAGACATGCCCCTGGGGCCCACCTCGGCTATGGTGGTGCCTGCCACGGGCCCTGTCCCCCACAGCGCAGGGGCCGGTCTGCTGCGCATCTCAGTGAAGGAGGTAGTGCGCAGGCAAGAGGCCAGGCTAGGTGAGTCTAGCCTGGTGGCCGTGGTGGTGTTTGGGGCCCTCACTGCCACCCTGGTCCTGTCCACGGTGTTGCTGACCCTGAGGGCCTGGCGCCGGGGGGTCTGTCCCCCTGGACCCTGTTGCTACTCGGCACCGCACTACGCCCCAGCACGCCAGGACCAAGAATGTCAGGTCAGCATGCTGCCTGCAGGGCCCCCCCTGCCACCTGACCTGCCCCCTGAGCCTGGAAAGACCACGGCACTGTGACGGAGGTGGGGCTTTGTGCCGCCTCCACCTCCGCTGTCCTTCAGACTGGAATGGTCCTCACTTGCCACCCCTCAGCAGCTTCACACAAGAAATATTATTTTTTTAATACACAGAATGTAAGATGGGAATCTTATTCAATAAAACTATGACGTTATAAGTGGACTCCTTTCCCAGAAAAACCTGCCTGGCGTCACTGAAGAGGGCTGAGCAGAGGCCTATCTCTGGGGAAACCTTGGGACTTTGCCTTAAGCCTGGTTCTCAGAGAGGAACCCATGACACCTTCCCCCCGGGAAAGTGCCAGTGAGGTAGAGCCATGGAGGAGAATGTAAACAAACAGCTCGGCAGCCACCCAGCAGAGGGTAAGATAGGGGCGACCCAGGAGGGTGGGGTCCTCAGGGGGAGGAGTGGGCTCCCTGCTGGCTGCTCTGCAGCAGCTGCTGGAACAGGGAGTGAGGTTGGTTGCGCAGGGCGGCAGGGGAGTCCAGCTCCACGACCCTCCCAGCTTGCAGCACCAGCACCCGGTCAGAGTTCAGGATGGTGTTGAGCCTGTGTGAGAGGAGGTGGTCGGTGGAGGGTGGAGGGCAACACCCTAAAGCAGCGGTCGCCAACCGGTGGTCCGTGAGGTCTGAAAGGTTGGCGACCGCTGCCCTGAAGCAGGAAGCTGACCCACATTCCCTCCTCTCCTTCCCTAGACAGCACAGTTCTGCCCCCAGGCTTTACCTCGGCTCTGTGCTGGGGACTACAGATGCCTTCAGACAATGTGCTAGGACAGTGGTTCTCAACCTTCCTAATGCCGCGACCCTTTAATGCAGTTCCTCATGTTGTGGTGACCCCCAACCATAAAATTATTTTCGTTGCTACTTCATAACTGTAATTTTGCTACTGTTAGTGAATTGTAATGTAAATATCTGTGTTTTCCGATGGTCTTAGGCTCTATAGCAGCGGTTCTCAACCTGTGGGTCGCGACTGTAGAGCCTAAGACCATCGGAAAACACAGATATTTGCATTACAATTCATTAACAGTAGCAAAATTACAGTTATGAAGTAGCAACGAAAATAATTTTATAGCCCTGTCTGGTTTGGCTCAGTGGATAGAGCGTCGGCCTGCAGACTCAAGGGTCCCAGGTTCGATTCCGGTCAAGGGCATGTACCTTGGTTGCAGGCACATCCCCAGTAGGAGGTGTGCAGGAGGCAGCTGATCGATGATTCTCTCTCCTCGATGTTTCTATCTCTCTCTCCCTCTTCCTTCCTCTCTGAAATCAATAAAAATGTTTTTTTAAAAAAATAAGAAAAAAAAAGAAAATAATTTTATGGTTGGGGGTCACCACAACATGAGGAACTGTATTAAAGGGTCACGGCATTAGAAAGGTTGAGAACCACTGTGCTATGAGAATGAGGAGCTGAGGTTCCTGGAAGTTTGGAATCTCTAGGGCTCTAACCCCTGGGTCCCTGACACTATGTCCCCTGACTGGAATCTCATGCCGGATGCTTGCACACCTGTGGGCAATGGTTAGCACTGTCTTGTTGGCGAAGCGTCTGCAGATGGTCTGCTGGAGCAGTTGGTCTGTCTTCTGGTCCACACTTGCCGTGGCCTCATCAATGCACAGGATCTGGAACATGCGGAGGGGGTGGGCAGGACAGAGAAGAGGGTTCGTCTTGGCTCCTGCCCAAGCACCAGCCTCCACCCCCCGGCGGGGCCCAGCGCAGCCCAGCCCAGCCCGCAGCTCCCCACCTCCAGCTCTAAAAGGAAAACTAACTTGGTCCTCTGAGACTTCTCCCTGCTCACTCCCTCACCCCTCACATGCTCCTGCCTTCTTCCCGGCCCTCTCGAATGTCTCCTCCTCTCACCTTACCTTGGCATCTGTGAGGAGAGCCCTGGCCAGACACAGCAGCTGCCTCTGCCCCAGTGATAAGCTCCGGCCCCCCTCGCCCAGCTCACCATCCAGACCACCTACAAGGCACAGCATCTTCACCCCTGGGTCCTAGGTCTCTCTCTGCCCCCTCCCTGCTCCCTCCTCTTCCACCCTGCAGGGTAGGGCCTGGTACTCACCCATGGACCCGATCACCTCACTCAGGTGGCACTGCTCCAGAGCCTGCCACAGGGCCCTGTCCTCATGCAGGCCCCGGGGGTCCAGGTTCTCCCGAACAGTCCCACTGAACAAAAAGGGCTCCTGGGGGATGATAGCCAGCTGGGACCTGGGGGACAAGGAGGGACATGGGTCTAGGCTGGAGATGTGGTCACCTCTGCGCCCAGCACAGGTTTGAGCTATAGGTCTAGCACCTCCAGAGAAGCCTAGGGAGGAGCCCTGAACATAACCCTCACTCAGCTCCCCGGCTGTTCAGCGTGTTCCCAGAACTGTGCAGGTGCCATGAGGGATACGAGAGAAACCAAAGGCCCACATTCTGCCCTGAAGGAGCTTACATCTCACTAAGCTACAAAACTCAGGACAGGAGTGGGCTGGCGGTGGGGCACTGACTCCAGCAGGCACTGGGACAGCCGTGGTGGCAGGGAATGAGCAGAGAGTTTGAATGGCAGGGAGGGGATGCGTCAAGATGGGAGGGCTTGGAATTGGGTCCTGAGGAGCCATATGGTGGAGCTATAATGCAAGGCCACCACAAGTTAGAAGAGAAGGCGGGGAAGGCAGGGCCAGGGCCTGGGACCAATAATAGGCTTTGGAACAGAGCTCCCCTACCTTTTCCACATCAGAGAAAATGACACTAGGCTAACCTGGGCTGGTGGGGGGAGTTGTTTAGCACCAGATGTGGCCTCTTGTTGCCAGGGGCAACTGGCCCAGGTCTCGAGTGCCCTGAGCATCACCCGCCAAGCCTGAGGGCTGAGAGGATGAATATCTTGGGCACAGCACCGGGAGGCTCTGATTCAGGACGCAGTGACCATTGATCTAGAGTGCAAGGTGTATACTGGGAAGTACAAGAAAAATGAAGCTGGAAAGGTGGGCCTGGGTCAGATTAAAGACCTGACACCACAGCTACATCCCTGCACCTGAGGATAGCGAGCACTGGGAGCTCGCCATCCTTGCCTGCTGTCCTAGCTGCCTTCTCCCCCCAGTCGACCCTGCGGCCCCGAGTCTATGGAAACCTTTCGGCTAGGCTTCCTCTCTGTGCCAGTAGTCTGGTTCTCCTCTTCTCGCTCCCCCAGACCTGAGCTCGGCCAGCGCCAGCTGGCTGGTGTCCACTCCGTCCAGGAGCACTCGCCCCGAACTGGGCTCCAGCAGCCGGAAGAGCACTGACAGCAGGGACGACTTTCCGGAGCCCGTGCGGCCCACGATGCCCAGCTTCTCTCCGGGCTGCACGCAGAAGGTCACCCCATCCAGGGCATTTGGCAGCCCTGGCCGGTACACCAACACCACATCCTGGAACTCCACGCTCCCCTGCGTCAGCCAGCCAGTGCCTAGCTGGTGGGGTTCGTGGGTGGGAGGTGGAGGGAGATGGGTGAGATGGGGAGACATGGGGAGAAGGGGGTTTGGAGAGTGGAAGGAGGGGGAAGGATGAGAAATGGATGGTGTGAGAGGGAAGGGGGAAATGAGGGCAAATGAAGGAGAGATGGGAGAACAGACAGAAAGATGAGGGACACAGTGAAGAAAGGGGAGATCATGCGGGGACATTAGAGGAGCTGAGAAAGATGGCGAGGAGTGAAAGGAAAGGAACCTGGGGAATGAGTGGGGTGGTTGGGAGGGTCCTTCAGGGTTCCAGTGCCCAGGCCTGGGGCACGGGTGCAGGCCTACCTGCCTCGGCTGGCCCTGGGGCTCCTGGGGTAGGTCGCAGGAGTATTCCTCCAGCCGCTCAACGCTCACCAGCATGGTTTCTGTCTGCGTGAAGCTGCTCACCAGGCCCGAGAGCAGCCCCGTCAGGGACAGGGCATACGACAGAGACAGGCCCACCAGTCCTGGCAGGAGAGGAACACCAGGCACTAGGGGAGGCTTGGTGAGGAGGACGGAGGCTGAACGGGAGAATCTCAAGCTGCGGACTGCGGGCATCGAAAGGAGGCCGCAGAGAAGCAGGAAGATGCCAGCAGCAGACCCAGGGCCACAGGACGCTAGATGCCAGGCAGTGGAGTGGGTCCGCAGAGGCGCTGAGGGTGGACAGGTGGGCCTGGCAGAGTGCTGTGGATGGGGGAGCAGGGCAGGGGCAGAGACCAGAAGACTGGTTCTAGTACCAGATCCAGCATCACCTGGGAAAGTCACTTCTTGAGACTCAGTGTCCTCAACTCTACAATAAGGGGCAGGAGAATTACGACACATACTCACAGGGACCCTGCGTGGCAGGTGAAAACGCTGGGGGACAGCGCAGGGGAGGTCTGGGGCAGGGCATGGGAATCGCATGCTTCTGAGGTGAGTGAAGGTGCCCGGGGTGGTACCTGGGTTGGCGAGGCCCTGCTGGTGCTGTACCAGGGCGATGCCTGCGATGGCGCTGACCACTGCCGCCCCCATGAGCTGTAGCCGAATGTCCAGCCACTGCATCGTGGCACTGGAAGCGAACTGGCACCTCTGGTTTAGCTCCAGGAGCCTCTGGTTCTTCTCCTCAAACCTGGGGGAGGCCAGGGGGGGGAGCAAGGCCACGCCACTGTGGCAATCACTTGCCCAGACTCCCCGACAGAACGCCTTCTTCTTGGAGCTGATCAACACACCCACAGGCCTCACTGAGGGCACGGAGAGGTCAGTGTGTTCTTTCACAGGGGGGCTGCTCTGCCCCACCATCCCTTTTTTCTGTTTCTTTCTCTTCCCCTTAGTGCCTTCACCCACCCTTCCCTTCTCAGGAGACCTGAAGCCCCTCTCTCCCATGTGCCTTTCTTCTTAAGGGGGGGTCCTCTGCCCCCTCCCCCCAGCACCTCATACCCTTGCTCTGGTTGGGAGAGGCAGACGCCACACACCTGTCAGTGGCCCCGCAGGCCCGGAGCACTGGGAGGCCGGCCAAGGTGTCGGCCAGGTGGGTGTAGAGCGGAGACAGGGTAAGGCTGCCCAGACGCCGCAGCTCCCGCGAGGAAGCCCTGTAATGGCGCTGCACGCGGTAGTAGATGACGCTCAAAGGCGGCAGCAGCAGCAGCAGCCAGGGCAGGCCGGAGCCCAGCACAGCCAGGAGGCCCAGCAGGCCTGCCGCGTTGGCCAGGAGGATGTTGAGGATGAAGGGCAGGCTGTCATCCACACAGGCCACATCAGAGGAGAAGCGGTTTAGGACCCGGCCCATAGGCGTGGAGTCGAAGAACGTGATGGGTGCCTGGGAGAAGGGATGTGGTTGGGCAAGGGCAGGGTCTGGCACAAAAGGGGTTGGAGGCCACCCTGGGGGAGGTGGGGTGCAGAAGGTCCAAGGTAGAGAATTGGAAGGAAGTAAAGTGTCTCCAGAGTTTGGGAGCGGAAAGGAAGAACAGGTGGGGCCAGGAGGAAGAATATCGCAGGGTAGAAAAGATAGAGACTGTCCCTCTGGCCAGGGGTGACCCTGAAAAGCCATGCTGGCCACTCTTCTACCTCTGTGCTACACATGCCTACATCCCTCTCCAGAACATGGGGACTTCCGGCCAGTGAGTGAGCGTCAGTTAGATGTCAGGAGGAACGTCCTGATCACCCGGGGCTGGACAGAGCGGTGAGGGCAGTGGTCCAAGTCAGTACTGTCTCATGGCAGCATTCAGGCTCTGGAGTCAGACTGCGGCTGGGATTCCAGCTCTGCCACTTAGTAGATGTGACACCCCTCAATCTCTTAAAGGCCCCTGTTCCTCATTTCAAAAACAGGGATAATAGGCCAGCCGGGTTGCTCAGTTGCTTAGAGCATTATCTAAATATTCCAAGGATGTCCTAGCCAGTTTGGTCAGTGGATAGAGTGCTGGCCTGCGGACTGAAGGGTCCCGAGTTTTATTCTGGTCAAGGGCACATGCCTGGGTTGTGCACTCAATCCCCAGTGGGGGTGTGCAGGAGGCAGTCAATCAATGATTCTCTCTCATCTGATGTTTCTATCTCCCTCTCCCTCTCCCTTCTTCTCTGAAATCAATGAAAATATATTTTAAAAAAATACGCCAAGGTTGCAGGTTCCATCTCCAGTCAGGGCACATACAAGAATCAACCAATAAATGCATAAATAAATGGAACAACAAATTGATGTTTCTCTCTAAATCAATCATGAAAAAAACGAGACTAATGGAACTGCACCTCACAGGGCTATCGGTAAGGATTAAAGGCCATTTACATAGCAGCCAGTTGCTCAGCACAGTCTGTCTGGCATGGAGTAAGGGCTCAGTGACTGCCAGACATCGGGACTACTGCTGGGAGGCTCAGTCTCAAAGGCAGCCCCCTCTCCCCTTCCCTGTCCCCCAACTCTCTGCCTTTACTTGGGCAACAGTCCTATCTTAAGGCAGGAGACTAGGTTGAAGGACTTTCTGAAGTGTCTCTCAAAGCCAGAGTAAGAGAAATGAATTTCTTCGCAGCCGGAAGATGCCCCCTCCCTGGCTCCCGGAGGAGAGGCAGAACAGCAGACAGCTGCTCCCTGACAGGCACTGGACAGCCCCACGTAGGACTGGGTTCACAGCCTGCTCTCTAGGGAAACAGCCTTGCCTCGGGCACTCTCAGAGCCTCAGTTTCCTCATCTGTAAAATAGGGAGAATAATACCTGCCTCACAGGGTAATTATGAGGTCCAAATAAGACAATGGATAAGAATGGGCTTTGTAACAATAACAACATTAATAATAATTGCCAATTGAGCACTTAGTATGTCCCAGGCACTATCCTAAGCACTTTCTTTCTTTAAAAAAATACTTTTTTTTATTGATTTCAGAGAGAAAGGAAGAGGGAGAGAGAGATAGAAACACCAATGATAAGAGAGAATCATTGATTGGCTGCCTCCTGCATGCCCCCTACTGGGAATTGAGCCCACAACCCAGGCATATGCCCTTGACTGAATCAAACCCGGGACCCTTCAGTCCATAGGCGGACACTCTATCCACTGAGCCAAACTGACTAGGGCTATCCTAAGCACTTTCCATAACTAATTAATTTATCCTCATACTAAGTCTATGGGTAGGCAACAGACTAGAATAGATATACACATAGCAACCAGGATGGATCTTAGAAACAGCCCTAAATATAAACCATAAGAAACAAAATTTCATTTATAAAAATATATGAACACAAAATGGGCATTTCACACACAAAAAAACCAAAAAGATACACATTAAACCCAAGTAGAATGTTGCTTTTCAAGGGAAGTAGGGGAAATGGAGATAGGGTATGCAGAAAAAGGGATGGATAATAAATAAGTAAACACAAAAGGGGCTTTGCCTGGACTAAGGGGTGCTTAGCTCAACCCTCAGCCCTTTAGACCGGAATCCTGTGCCCGTGACCGGCTCTGAGGACGATCCCCTTCTCCCCATGTGGCAGAGCAGGAAGCTGTGGGTTAAGTAACTGGGTCTGAACCCAGACAGCCCCTCTGCTCTCGGCCTTTCCAGGTCACAAGCTGTCAAGTGCTGCCTGCACTCATCTGTGAGGGGCTGGCTTCTCCCGAGGACTAGGAAGTAGGATGGGGCCCAAGTATAGGGAGGGCTCCCACATGCCACGCCCACCCTCTCATCCCCTCACCATAAGGACTCGGCACAGCAGGCGGCGATGCAGGATGGCGGCTGCCCGGAGGGTGCCCGCTGCAAAGAGCACTGCCCGGAGGAGGGTGCAGAGGGAGTTGACTCCAGCAATGGTCGCATACACGGTGAGGTAGAAACGGATGTCTGAGGAGCCATTGGGGGCAGCTTTGGGCAGTAGGAACACTGAGGTGCTGGGTGGTGGAGAGGAGGCTGTGGGTCACCAACAGTAGAGCCACTCGGGGGTCCCTTCCCCTTCCCTACACTACCTCTCCCCATTCTGCAGAGAGACAGCCCCTGGAACACCAGCCCTCTTCCCCAACCCCCCCCCCCCGCCCCCCCGCGCCCCGCCCCTCCCGCCCCACCTGCTTCCCAACTCTCACTCCCTGCCTGGCAACCATTCTGAGAGTACCGGGCCTGCTCCCAGCCCCAGTCACTCACTAGAAGCTTCTGGGGGAAAAGAGGAGCAGTTGGGCAGAGAGGAGCCCAGCAGAGTCCGGGGTGGTCTGGACTGACACCTCCTGGGAGCTATTCTTGTCTGCCTTCAGCTGAGAGATCCAGTGGGAGAGCCACCAGTCAGCAGCGTTCCTCGTGGCTGGGTGGGGACGGGAAAGACAGAGCTGTGAGAGACTCGCCTCCTCAATCCTAACCCTCTGCCCTTGACTCTAGTTCTCTCCTTCTTCACCCTGCTGGCCCTCCCCACCCTGCCACTATTCCATGTCCTCCCAGGTGTGCGCTTCTTTCCTGGGTCTATCACTCCACCGGTCTGCGGGGAGCTTGATCTCAAATGTGCAAAATGGGGCAGATCCGACGATGGCTACAGAGTGCATCTGTCTGGCTTCTGGGACTCTCTCAGCACTGGGGGCAGGCCTATTGTCTCGGCTGTCGTCCATGCCTGGTGAGTCTTGGGCTTTGTAAGGATTACTCCACAGGGAAGGATGTGATGGACCTGGAAGACTAGGCTGTGGGTGGGATAAGGGCTCCGGGGTTTATTCCTACCTTGCATGAGGAGCAGCGAGGCAAGGATGGCCAGGGCCAGGCCCAGGCCGATGGCCCTCCAGTATGCTCGGTACACGTGGAAGGCCACAGCGCCCTCCTTCTTGCTTTCTTCCTGCAGCAGGCGGCCAGATGCGCTCTCCTCCACCTCCAGTCCCTCCTTTGTTTTCTCTGGGCTCCATACTGACTGTGCTGTGGCTGGAAGGATCAAGGAGGTTGGGGGGGGGGGGGGAAGCTTGCAGGATGACAGTTGAAAACCTCAGTGTTTCAGAGAGGCAGGCAAGCTCTGTAAAAATTGTATGCCTACTGTCTGGCGGTGAAGAGCAAGCCACTTCCTGTCATCCTTGGGCCGTACCTGAGTTAGACTCGCGACCATCTTCAGCCCAGACTTTGGGGACAGCTTGTACCAATGGCAGGATCTCAGAGGGAGGCCCTGGAAGGCAGCAGGTGAAATTAGGAGGGGACTGTTCCAGAAATATACTAGGTTTTTCTAAAAATGTGTGTCAATTCACCCTCCCCCTCCCCCACCACCCTTCTCTTTGGACCCACTCTGGCAGGGCTCTGTCCGAGATCCCTAGACTCTGGGCAGGACTATCAAGTCCACCCTCTGTGTCAGGAGCCCAATCAGCACAGACGGAAAATGTTCGCCCTTGAGAGAGTCATAGCGCCGTGAGCACTCTGTCCAGCGTCACCTCTCAGTGTCACCAAGCTTTTTCCTTACGCCTCACAAATTCCCAACACTCTGGTGGAGCCTCATTTCCTCCTGTTTCTCTCCCAGTGAAGCTGCAGACAGTCATGTCCCTCTGGATAATAATCCTTCAGGATTTTTTTTTTTTTAAATAAAAAAGACTGTTGTAAGATTGCTTTCTCTTCTCCATGGACATCAGACTGTTCTCAGAGATTCATGGGCTCTAAGTTCCCAATGTACTCGGTCACAAAGCCCAAGTCCCCAGTCCACGGGCACTTTGCGGTGTGCTCCTTTCCCTCCTGCTCTCCGTTTACTCACATGGGTTCTGTGAAGGCAGGACAGGGGCTCCCAGGAGACAGGAGGATGACTGGGCCCAGGCCACACACGGAGGGGTGGCAGAGTCCGCACTTGACAATCCCTCTGTCCCTCTTCCCCAGGAACACCCAGGTAGGTGGCCCCTCACTGGCCGGCCTCCTGCCCTGGCAGCCCACATTACCCGCCTGGACCAGGCGCCCGGCCTCCAGCAGCAGCACCAGGTCAGCCTTCTCCAGGTACTCGGTGCGGTGGGTGCAGAGCAGCCGCGTGGTGTGGCTCAGGACCCCCAGGATGCACCTGTGCAGCAGGTGGTTGGCCACGTCTGCATCCACAGCAGCCAGAGGGTCATCGAGGAGATAGAGCTCCTTCTCCTAGAGAGCGGTAGGGGCACCATGGATGCCAAGTCCCAGGTCCTCTGGCCAGAACCCGGACCTCGCCTAGGACGTGATCTTGAGGGAGTCAGAGAAGACGGTTCAGAGGAACTCTGGGCGCTACCCCTCATGCAGGCGAGAAGGAGGTGAGACCTGAGGTGGACTTCCCTCTAGTCAAACAAGGCCAGTGCCCCAGGGCCAATGCTCAGCCTTGCTGGGGCCCAGTGCCTCAAGCCACATAATAGGTTTTTTGTGTATGTTTTAAATATGTTTTTATTGATTTTTTTTTTTCAGAGAGAGAGAAATATTGACCGGCCTCTGGCATGCACCCTAACTTGGGATTGAACCCACAACCTGGGCATGTACCCTGACCAGCAATTGAACTGGTGACCCTTAGGTGCACAGGACGATGCTCGATCAACTGAGCCACACTGGCCAGGGCAGGGCACATAATAGTTTTTAAAGGGCCTTTAATTCTGCCCTGAATCTGCAAAAGGGGAATGGGGTGGCCAAGGAACCGCCAACTCAGGAGCATGGGTGAGGGGGAACCAGATGCTGAAAATATCCCACACCCTCCGGCTAAGCTCCCAAAGCTCTGGCCTTGCCCACCTTTAGCTTACCTGGTAGACAGCACGAGCAAGGGCAATCCGGGCCCGCTGTCCCCCGCTGAGGGTCACACCCTTCTCCCCCACCTCTGTCAGGTCTCCAGCAGGAAGGATCTGATGGGACAGGCGTCTGAGCAAGCTCCCCAATACTTTCTACCCCATTTCCTATCCCTTTGCATAGAAATGAGTCAGGGAGCTTGAAAACACTGGTCTTGAATTTGGGGCGGGGGGTGGGGGGGCGGCAAGACAGAGGGGATAAACCATAACAACTGGCATTTACTGAGCATTTACTATGTGCTTAGCACTTTACAGGCATTATTTCATCCAATCTCCATGACAACTTTATGAAGATGGTATTATTTCCTTTTCACAGATGAGATCAAAGCTCAGTCAGACTCACTACCTTGCCCAAGGTTGTTCCACACCTAGTAAAGGGCAGGACATGAGCACAGACTCTTAGCCACTCCATCACACTACCGCACCTTTTTTAACAGGCCAGGATGATGATGGGCAAATTCAATGTGAAACTTTGAAGGTTTTTCACGGAGTGTACCTCGAGGCTTCCTGTGGCCTCACAAGTGACCTCCTTAGCTAAGGGGTCCCAATATCAGAGGACGTGCCTGTGGTCCACCCGATGGTGAGGCCAAGGAAAGAGCTCTGCTCCTCCTCTTTTCTTACTGCCTAGAACAGTTCCTGGTAGACATTTGCTATAGATGCTTGATAAAGAAACAAACAATAGATGGACAGAGGATGCCCCATGGTCATAGTCAAAGGTCCTCCTTTCCAGCGAAGTGCCACATTTACCTGGACAGGGTAGTGGTGACGGCAGTCCCGCAGGGATATGGGGGTTGGGTGGGGAAGTCATGGGAGAAATGTGGGATCCCATCCCCTCTAAATTTAGTACTCTGAATGTGGGGGACCTAAAGGGTTCCCTGGGCTTCCCTACAGTAACCTTGACTCCCCCAAGTCTTCCCACTGGGAGGTAAGGGAGGGCCTCTTGAATAAGAACAACCAGCCAGACCTATGTAGATCTCAGCCTCACAGGGAATCCTTCCCTAGCCCCAGAAGACTCGGGGTTCCCCCAGTGGCTATGTGGAGCCCCATCCACCTCCCGCCCCAGCTCACACTCTGGGAGGAGCAAAGCCTGATGGCCAGTCCTAGGTAAGTGATGTCTGAGTGGATGCAAGCCTCTCCCAGAGTAAGTCTCTGATGTGAAGTGTCAGGGACACGAGCACACAGGCGGCCAAGAGGCTTCAGGGCCAGGACTCACACTGAGGTCGTCATTGAGGGCGCAGGCCTCCAGCACTTCCTTGTACAGCTGGGCATCAAATGTCTTCCCAAAGAGAATGTTGTCTCGGATGGTGGCAAACTGGACCCAGGGTTCCTGGGTGGCCAGGCCGAAGCCTTTGGACAGGTCCCACAATGCCACGCGTCCACGCAGCCTGCAGAGAGCCAGGCCAGCAGCATGGGGGCCGGCTCCAGACTGAGTCTCTCCATGCCCAGCCCCTGCCTCCAGACTGCTGTGTTCTACACAGGGTCCCCCTTCATGTCACATGGCTCTCCGGATTGGCAGCCACGGAAGTCCTAAATGAGGCTGTGGGCTCTTTCTGGACAGGGAGAGGAAAATTGCTCTCTGACGGAAGCCAAGCAGCTGTCACATCTAGATGTTCTCAGCAGCTCAGAAGAGAGCATGGCCACTACCCTGGACTTATGCACAGAAGAAGAAAGCCTTCACGCCTTGGCTCTTCTCTGGACCCCTTCCCTGCACAATCACATATTCTCAAAGAGCATCTGATGCTGGATGTTTGCATTTATTTTTTCACTCACTAATATAGCACTTGTAACTCTGGTGTGATAATGATGAGAACTCACTTTCTTGAGAGTTTCCCCTTTCCAGACTGAAACCTCTCCCAAGAAAGGGACTATGTCTTCTTCACTTGGCATCTCTGGCCCCTAAAAAAGGTCCACCACATAGTAGGGGCTAGGTTAAGTGTTGCTGGAGGGCAGAGCTGAGGATGGGGACGCCAGAGGTTGCTTACCTGTGGAGCTCCCCAGCGATAGCAGCCAGCAGTGAGCTCTTCCCGCAGCCCACCTTCCCCACGATGCCCACCAGGAGACCCTGCAAAAAATCCACACAGTTAAGTGCCGGGTCTCCCTCCTGAGGCCCCGGCTGCTAACCATCCCACGGAGGCTTCTCTCTAGGCCCCAGTGAGTCTGTAGGGAAAGAATTTGCCATGAGGAACAAAGCCTAAGAAATTCCAAGAAAAGCTTTGAGGCAGGCACCCCAGAATGGGGAGAGGGAAGGAAGGGCCTCCAGGCTTTGGGGCCTGGATGCTGGGCTGGCTAAGTCCACCTGTGGCTGGACTTCTGGTATCTCAGGGCAAATCGCAGTGTTTCAGAAGGGCATATTTCTGTCATTTGCAGTTTAAAATCTGGTGCGTTCCCTTCGTTTGTTAGTTGTAACACACATTCATTGAGCTATCTCCCTGTACAAAAAGAAAAAAAAATCCTTCTCTAGGAAGAGGCAGAGTTCCCAGAGCTCTGTCTGTGAGCCCCCACCCAGCAAAGCCAGGACTGACTCATCTACGGGTAGGCAACAAACCAACGTGAGCCCCGCCCCTGGGAATGCTCCCTTTTTCTGGCTCCAGCCCGCAAGTAGGAGGGCTCTCCGCAGTGGCATCTTCTGCTCAATGCAGAGTGGGTCCACAGAGAGAGAAAAACGAGGCAAATAGAGAGAAAAGCAGACAGAAGGAAAGAACTCTCTGCAAGTCGAGGCCTGGTTCTGGGCTGCTACTGAGACGGAGCTGCATGCTTGCTTTAGGATTCTGCAATTCATCTCCATATCCTTACTATACATTCTTGTTTGCTTAAGCTAGCTCCAGTGCATTTCTACAACTTATATCCAAAAAAGCCCCAACTGACACATTAGTAAAATTCCTTTGAAAAATTCCAGCCTTATCTTGCCTGAACTAAGAGGAAAAACAAAACATACAGCCCAAGCCAGAAACCTGAGCCAAATGTGGTGGAGACAGTTCACCCACCACCAGAGAATGCTGGGTTGAGATGTGGGGCAAAGGGTTGGATGGGGTCAGGGGAGCATGAAAACTCAGGACTGGGGTAAACAGGAGTCACTGTGCTGCCAGGAATGTACTTTCAAGTGCTTCTGTGAGAATGCATGTGGTGGTGTGAACCACAGGGTGTGAATCCTTTCGCCAAGCTAAAGAGAGGACTGTCTATCTCATTTGCAAAATCCTTTTCAGAAGAGGCTGCTGGGTCTCTTCCCGGTGCTCAGCCCGGGGGGCTGGATCAGCTCTGGGGTCGGTTCTGAACTGGATACCCTCTAGTGGACATGGATGATCCAGGAGACAAAACACTTGCTGGTCTGGCCTGGGTGGGTGTGAGCTGTCCGAAGACCACAGAGAGACGTGACTATGTAAAAGCTGTGCGGGGAGGAATGACATTCAATGAAGTGGCATCTCTTCCTCAATTACAGCCTGCTCACCAAAACCTCTCCGGTCTTCCCTCGGTATTTAGAGCTACAGGGCCATCTAGCTATGATGGGCTCCATCCTTGTTTATCTGTCACTGAGTCCCCATCTTCCTTATTAGCCTGGGGACTCTCCTAGATTGTCTGACAAACAACAACGAACCTTCTTCACTTCAAGGTGCCTGATGAAGGTCTCCTGGCTGGCTCCAACTGGGTCCCAAGAGAACAGGGCTTCATGCAGCTCCAATACTGTAGATGGCTCTGTGGGGGGATCTGAACAGGGAAGAAGCCACTCAACTTGGCCTTCTAATCCACCACCTACCTGCTTGGGGAGGGTAAACCAGGGGCATGCCGTTAGCTTGCCTGTCCCATATCTACCTGCCGAGGGCTAATTCAGCCTCCTTCTCGGTCTGAGGATTCTCCCCCAGGAAATGGCCACCTGCTCTACCTGGACCCTGTTGCCTCTGGCTTCTCTTGGTAGCATCTATGTGCAGTGCCCTCCTCACCCGTGCCAGGTTTTACCCTCTAGCTCCCCATTACCTTGGCTGTAGTAGACCTTGGGGTTGTGGTTGGGAAGGTCGAGGAAACGCTGGATCCGGTCCAAGGACACTTTGGCCTCCAGGAGGCCATTGATCACCCAAGGGAAGTTGTTGAGAGGAAGAATGAGCATGCGTACCAGTGCCAGGGCCGTGAATACCTAAGGTTGAGGGGGGAGGGTAGTGAAGCATCTGAAGGCCTGCCGTATGGGTGGCCCTGTCGATGGGTCTATGTAGGGAAGAATAGGGTAGCAGCAGAACTGAGGGGCTGGTTGGACAATCCTTGGATCAGAGCTGGAAGAGGTGGCCATTCCAAGAATCCCAGAAATCCCAGATGGTCCTCCAGGGATCCAGGTTGTACCTTAGGCACGCAGGCCTAGCCCATTCTCAGACCTTCTCAGAATTTCTAAGTAGTAAGCCTCTGGGCCCGGGCAGAAGCAGCACAGGATCACGGATTTTTTTTTTTTTCTCTCCAAGGCTATCAAAATGAGAAAAAAGGGACCTAACAGAGCTTGGGCCTGACCAGAAGTTGGAAAGGAAGAGGAGAGGAAAAAAGGAATTCCTTCACAGAGGGAAGGGTTACATATCTGAGGCCCCAGCAAACGGTCCCTTCAGAGAATTCCCCTGGGTTGGAACAGAAAAGGCAGCCAGGGATCCTCCTCCCTCCTTCCCAGCCAGTACCACCAGCTGAGGCCCCTCCCCACTCCACTGCAGTCTTCTTGCTGCTGCCTCCCTCCAGCCATCCTCCCTGCCCCCATCCCCCAGTCCTTACCTTGGTGGCAGTGAGCTGGTTCCCCAGGAGGACATAAGTGATGAAGATGACGATGGAGATGACAACCGGCAGAGCAGCCCACAGGTACACACAGGCTGCGTCCAGGTATTTGATGACCCGGAGTCGCCCCAGCTCTTGAGCCCGCCAGGCCTCTACTCGGGCCTCCAGCACCTGCTCCCACCCGAAGAACTTGATGACCCGCATGCCACTCAGCAGCTCCGTCATGAGCTAAGGACGGGAACAAGAAAGCAGTGTGAGGTGGAGACACTGCTCATGTGTCTCCTCTGCCTCGTCCTCCCCAGGTTCGTAGTAGAGGATGCCGAGTACCCTGAGCCTCCAGATACTCTGTACTTCCTAGCCCTGGTTTTCTTCCTCACCTCAGCTCTTTCTGGAAGTCCTGCCCTGAAACCCTTTTCAACCCGGGGTTGCTTCCCCTCCCCGTCTTTTACTTTTCCATACACTCCAGCTGGGGACAGGTCAGAGCTGGGTCCCCCTACCTTCCTAAGAGGTGAACTGGTGGAAAGTGCAGAGGGTTACCACACTGGTACAAGCATTCTTCCATTAGGTGAGGGAGGAAGGACTGCTTCCCAAAGCCAGGAGATAAGGGCTTCTCGGGCTGGTCACCAGTCTGGCCCATGGCTTGGTATGTGAACTATTCCGGTAGGAGAATACAGATGTAGGAGGCCACACCACAGCCTGGGGTTAGATGGGCAGAGGGGCCCAGGCAAGATGGGCAAGGGCCAGAGGAACTCTTTGGATCCTAACTTTTATACATTCCCAGCCTGCAAGCCACGGAGGCACTGGAAGTCTTCACAGATGGCCTTGGAGACCTCGTCTGTCGTGAGTAGGAAAAAAGGCCTCATGCTATAACCAGCTATCAGGGACAGCCCCCTCTCCATTAGCACCAAAAGATGCT